>NC_058083.1:329104899-329849438 GCF_014858855.1 Bufo gargarizans
AGAAAGTCAGAGCTGCTTCAAAAAGCAGAAATTCACATTTTTGTACCATAGTGTGTAAACGCTATAACTTTTACCCAAACCATTTTCTTTTTTTTTGCCAAAACATTTTTTTTTAATCAAAGACATGTAGAACAATAAATTTGGCGAAAAATTTATATATGGATGTCGTTTTTTTTGCAAAATTTTACAGCTGAAAGTGAAAAATGTCATTTTTTTGCAAATAAATAGTTAAATTTTGTATTAATAACAAAAAAGTAAAAATGTCAGCAGCAATAAAATACCACCAAATGAAATCTCTATTAGTGAGAAGAAAAGGAGGTAAAATTCATTTGGGTGGTAAGTTGCATGACCGAGCGATAAACGGTGAAAGTAGTGTAGTGCCGAAGTGTAAAAAGTGCTCTAGTCATGAAGGGGGTTTCAGCTAGCGGGGTTGAAGTGGTTAACAACTGAATTTGACAGCAGCATATAAGCCTGTAATTTCACATGTGCTGATGCTGCAAGGCCTGAAAATATAGTTTTTTGTCAAACAAGTGTTTTTTTCAAACCCCAGAAAATGATGGGTGTATTTCTAGCTTAAATTGCACACTGACTAATCAAGATGTTGTAGAAGTGTTTTTTTGGTAACAGAATATGAAATCTGTATATATTAAACTTGAATTTAACACTTGCAGAACAGGAATATACTGTTTTTTGGAGAAAAAAAAAGTGTGGTTTTCATACCCCAGAAAATGAAGGGTGTATTTCTAGCTTAAATTTCACACTGACTAATCAAGATGTTGTAGATTGCCAAAAAAAAGTGTTTTTTGTTTTCATAACAGAATATGAAAGCTGTAAATATTAAACATGAATTGAACACTTGCAGATCTGGAAAATACAGTTTTTTTGGCAAAAAAGTGTGTTTTTCAATCCCAAGAAAATGATGGGTGTTATTTCTACCTTAACTTGCACACTGACTAATCCAGATGTTGTAGTTTGCCAAAAAATGGTGATTTGCAATGTCCCAAAAGCTCAGATGCAGTGCTGGTGCACTGAGCTTGCATAAAATGGCCGCCGCATCCACCCACCTAACTAACAGAATTATAAAAAAAAAATTATTTTTTTTGTCAATGGCCTCAGGGCAGGGTAAAACGATTGTGTCCTGCACCCACACAACTATTTCTCTGTAGATCGCTGAGTTAGATTCTCTCCTATTCTTTCCCTGAAATCACCAATCCAGCAGCATCCTCTCCCTACACTTGTAACAGCAGAGTGACATGCAGTGCTACGTGACTCAAGCTTATATAGAGCCTGGGTCACATGCGTCTCTGGCCAATAACAGCCATGCCATTAGTTGGCATGGTTGTGATTAGTGTTGATCACGAATATTCGAATTTCGAATTTTTATCGCGAATATAGGCACTTCGAAAATTCGCGAATATTTCGAATAGTTATATATATTCGCAATTTCGAATATTCGATTTTTTTCCCGATTTTTTTCTTTCCGATTTTTTATTTATTTTTTTAAATCAGTACACATGATCCCTTCCTGCTTCTAGCTTGTGGGCCAATAAGAAGGCTGCAATATACTTGACTTTAGGAGTAGTGATGAGCGGCAGGGGTCATATTCGAAAATGCACGATTTTTTTTTCTTAAAAAAATCGGCAAGGTAATGATTGTGTAATATGCGAATTTTCGTAATTCGTATTTTCGGATTGGAATTTTTATTGCGAATTTTTCAACTTTTAGACAAAGAAGATTATAGCACTATATTAGCTAAATTGCTCTATATTCGTTTTTTTCGAATATTCGCTATATTGCTATATATTCTTGTTTTAGAATATTACAAATATTTGAAAAAACAAAGTTATAGCAATATAGCGAATATTCGAAAAAAAACGAATATAGAGCAATTTAGCTAATATAGTGCTATAATCTTCGTTGTCTAATAGTTGTAATTTTTTCTCATCTGAAGTTCAGATTGGAAAAAAATTACAACTATAAAAAAAAAGATTATAGCACTATATTAGCTAAATTTCTCTATATTCGTTTTTTTTTCGAATATTCGCTATATTGCTATATATTACGAATATTCGAAAAACTGTTATAGCAATATAGCGAATATTCAAAAAATCGAATATAGAGCAATTTAGCTAATATAGTGCTATAATCTTCTTTGTCTAATAGTTGTAAGTTGAAAAATTCGCAATAAAAATTTGAATCCAAAAATTCGAATTACAAAAATTCGCATATTACACAATCATTACCTTGCCGATTTTTTTCAAGAAAAAAAAAAATCGAGAATTTTCGAATTTTCTAATATTCGACTAATATTCTAAAAATCATTCGCGAAATATCGCGAATTCGAATATGACCCCTGCCGCTCATCACTAGTTGTGATTGCTTCTAAGGTCAGACAGATAACAGCTTGTTGATTGGCTGCTCTGCAGCCTTTTAAAAAAGCGTCAAGTAAGCGCCGAACACCGAATCCAAACTTTTACAGAAATGTTCGGGTTCGGGTCCGGGGTCCAAAAATCCTAAAGTTCGGAACGAACCCGAACTTTACAGTTTGGGTTTGCTGAACCCTACAAATAACTAGTGATGTCCCAAACTATTCGCCGGCGAACAGTTCCCGGCGAACACAGCTTGTTCGCGTTCGCCGCGGCGGGCGAACATATGCGATGTTCAGTCCGCCCCCTATACATCATCATTGAGTAAACTTTGACCCTGAACCTCACAGTCAGCAGACACATTAGACACAGCCAATCAGTAGCAGACCCTCCCTCCCAGACCCTCCCACCTCCTGGACAGCATCCATTTTAGATTCATTCGGAAGCTGCATTCTCAGTGAGAGGAGGGACAGTGCTACTGCTGCTGATTCAATAGGGAAAGCGTTAGCTAGGGCAGTGTTCTGTGTCCATATATATATATATATATATATATTGCAGTTGCCTGGCTGCCCGTGTGTGGGAGGCTTCAGGCTGAACCCAAAAAATTCGGAGAGAATAGTTGACTGGCTTACACAGGACACCCAATCTTCAACAGCTTCCGCTAAGAACCTTGACGCACCATCCTCCTCCAGCTCAGCTTTGGTCATCTGCTCTCAAGTTACCACTCTCCCGCCCGCCGCCACCACCACTACAACCACCACAGCCGCTTCACTTGATCCCTCAGAGGAGTTATTTACACATCAGTTGGATGAAATGAGTGATGCGCAACTATTATTGCCAGAGGATGTAGATAACAGGGATATGTCTCAGTCAGGCAGCATTACACACATGGACGTACAGTGTGATGATGATGATGATGATGTTGCACCCGCTGCTGCTTCCTTTGCTGAGTTGTCAGATACAAGTGAAGTGGTTGCCACGTGGGTGCCTGTTCGAAGAGAAGAAGAAGAGGGGGAAAGTTCAGAAGGGGAGACAGAGAGAAGGAGTAGACGAGTTGGAAGCAGGGGGAGGTCGTCACAAGGAGCTAGTGGCACAGTCAGACAGCATGTATCGGCACCCGGGGTCAGCCAGACAGCACGCCAATCAACGCATGCTGTTGCCACCACCAGAATGCCGTCATTGCAAAGCTCAGCAGTGTGGCATTTTTTTGTGTGTCTGCCTCTGATAACAGCGATGCCATTTGCAACCTGTGCCAAAAGAAACTGAGTCGTGGGAAGTCCAACACCCACCTCGGTACAACTGCTTTGCGAAGGCACATGATCTCACATCACAAACGCCAATGGGATCAACACATGAGTACAAGCAGCACACAAACAAAAAGCTACCATCCTCCTCCTGGTCCAGAATCTTCAGCCACGTCAACCACTGCTGTCCTCCTTGCCCCCTCTCAACCACCCACCACTCCGCCTCTCACCTTCAGCAGTTACATCTCATCTGCCCACAGTCAGGTGTCTAAAGGAAATGTTTGAGCGTAAGAAGCCATGTCACAGAGTCACCCCCTTGCCCGGCGTCTGATAGCTGGCTTGACGGAACTCTTAGCCCGCCAGCTTTTACCATACAAGCTGGTGGAGTCTGAGGTCTTCAAAAAATTTGTCGCTATTGGGACACCACAGTGGAAGGTACCCGGACAAAAAAGGCAATCCCAAATCTCTACTCAGTGATTGAGAAGGAAGTCATGGCATCTCTGACACACAGTGTTGGGGCAATAGTCCATCTGACCACTGAAACCTGGTCTGCAAAGCATGGTCAGGGCAGGTATATCACCTACACTGCGCATTGGGTCAACCTGCTGATGGCTGCCAAGCATGGAATGCGTGGCTCTGCAGCGGAGTTGGTGACACCACCACGACTTGCAGGCAGGCCTACTGCCAGCTCCTCTACTTCTCCTACTCCATCCTCTTCAATAACCTCCTCGGCTGAGTCCTCTTCTGCAGCGGCGTCTAGCTGCACATCAACTGAATCCCCAAAGCTCCCCAGGGCGCTATTCCACATCCCGGATGCGACAGTATCACACTGTCTTGGGGTTGACTTGCCTGAAAGCAGAGAGCCACACCGGACCAGCACTCCTGTCCGCCCTGAACCCACAGGTGGATCAGTGGCTGACCCCGCACCAACTGGAGATCGGCAAAGTGGTGTGTGACAATGGAAGCAATTTGCTGACAGCATTGAATTTGGGCAAGTTGTCACATGTGCCGTGCATGGCACGTGTGTTGAATCTCATCGTACAACGGTTTGTGTCTAAGTACCCAGGCTTACAGGTTGTCCTCAAGCAGGCCAGGAAGGTGTGTGGCCATTTCAGGCGTTCCTACACGGCCATGGCGCACTTTTCAGACATTCAGCGCCGAAACAACATGCCAGTGAGGCACTTGATTTGCGATAGCCCGACACGTTGGAATTCAACACTCCTAATATTCGACTGCCTGCTCCAACATGAAAAAGCCATCAACGAATATTTGTATGACCGGGTGCTAGAACAGCCTCTGTGGAGCTGGGAATTTTTTTGCCACGTTACTGGACGCTCATGCGCAATGCCTGTAGGTTCATGCGTCCTTTTGAGAAGGTGACAAACCTAGTCAGTCGCACCGAAGGCACCATCAGCGACCTCATCCATTTGTTTTCTTCCTGGAGCGTGCCCTGCGAAGAGTGCTGGATCAGGCTGTAGATGAGCGTGAAGAGGAAGAGTTGTGGTCACCATCACCACCAGAAACAGCCTTGTCATCATCGCTTGCCGGACCTGCGGCAACGCTGGAAGAGAAGTATGAGGAAGAGGAGTCAGAGGAGGAATGTGGCTTTGAGGAGGAGGAATACCAACCACAGCAGGCATCCCATGGTGCTCGTTGTTGTCACCTATCTGGGACCCCTGGTGTTGTACGTGGCTGGGGGGAAGAACAGACTCGGCATCCAACCTTGTGCAAATGGGGTCTTTCATGCTGTCATGTCTGTTGAGGGACACTCGTATAAAAAGGATGAAGGAGAACGACCTGTACTGGGTGGACACGCTACTAGACCCCCGGTATAAACAGAAAGTGGCGGAAATGTTACCAAATTACCGGAAGTCAGAAAGGATGCAGCAGTTCAAAACCAAACTAAAAAATATGCTTTACACAGCTTATAAGGGGGATGTCACAGCATAACGGGAATCTAACAGGGGAAGAGGTGAAAGTAATCCTCCTCCTACCACAACCACGGCGGCAAGGACAGGACGCTTTACAGATGTGTTGTTGATGGAGGACATGCTTAGCTTTTTCAGTCCTACACATCGCCACAGCCCTTTGGGATCCAACCTTAGAGAATGACTCGACCGACAGGTAGCAGACTACCTCGCCTTACCTGCAAATATCGACACTCTGAGGAGAGATGAACCCCTTGACTACTGGGTGGGCAGGCTTGACCTGTGGCCTGAAATATCCCAGTTTGCGATAGAACTTCTGGCCTGCCCCACTTGAAGTGTCCTGTCAGAAAGGACCTTCAGTGCAGCAGGAGGCATTGTCACTGACAAAAGAAGTCGCCTCGGTCAAAAAACTGTTGATTACCTCACCTTCATTAAGAGGAATGAGGCATGGATCCCGAAGGGACTGACAGTGGGGGATACGTTTGACTAACAAAAGGCCTGATGACATGCCTTGGCCTCAGAATTGTCCCCACACTACTGTATTTAATGTCTGGATACCGGATGACTTTCGTGAATTCTCCGCCACCAACTAGGGTTCAAGCCGCAATGTTTTAGTCACCTTTCTGCCTGGAAAACATAAATCCGGCCGCTGCTACAATACCTAATTTTTCACGCATGTGTACATGCCTAATTTTTCTGGCCTCTAGTGCTGCACTGTGGCTGCAAAAACAAAAAAAAAAAGGCACATACATGTGTCAATTCCCCTTTGTGATCGGTAACTTGTTGTGGTGAAGGGGCTTGCGTATCACAATGAAGCGATCATCACCTCTATTAGTGTTGGCAATGTTGCCACAACCCAGATGATAAGGCCGTTGCTTCATTAAGATCAGACTAAAAGCGATGGCTGGATAATTTTTCATAGAAAAAACATAATTTTTTTTTAAAGTTGTTTGGGTTTTTAATACATAGAATAAGAAAATCATAATAAAGTCTCTTAATAGTTTATTAGAAATAATGCAGACAATTTAAAAGATCCCCATCAATTCCAATACAAAGCAAGTACAGAGCTCAGAACAAAATTATTTCAGGATGTCGTTAATTCGACAATGATTAATCAATTCGACACACGTCCCCAGATAGGGGATGTAACAGGGATTAAACTGATAGGAATAGTACTAGTTAAGACACCACTCATATAGGGTGTCACACACATTGCTCCATCCACGCGCAGTGCCCCAACTTGGGAGTAAGAGGACCAACCAAGCTGCTTTTTCCATCTCCCGGTTCCTAAAATCAATTCAGTTTGGTGTATCAGAGTTTGGTCTGTCACTGTGAAGGCAGTCGAAGGTACCCTGGCCTAAATTTTTTTTCACAAAAGGCAATCCCTGATATGGGACGTAACAGGGATTAAACTCATGAGAATAGTACTGTAGAAAATACCACTCATATCGGGTGTGACAGTAAATTGCATGGCGCAGACGCAGTGACCATGGCGTGGATTCAAACAAAGGGGAGGGAGCCAGCGTTTTTTTAACCATCTCCCCTTTCGAAAAATCAATTTAATAAATAAACCCCAGATTGGGGACGTCACGTAACAGGGATTAAACTAATGAGAATAGTACTACAGAAAATACCACTGATATCGGGTGTGACAGTAAATTGCACGGCGCAGACGCAGTGACCGTGGCGTGGATTCAAATAAAGGGGAGGGAGCGAGCGTTTTTTTAACCATCTCCACGTTCGAAAAATCTATTCAATTCACCTTTCGGGGACCCTTGGTGTTGTACGTGGCTGGGTGGAGGAAGAAACCTTCAATGACATCAACGGGACATGGCTAGCTTGGTATCCAACCTTATGCAAATGGGGAGTTTGCAGTTGGGCAAATTGACTTTTTGCGGTTGTTTGCGGTGCATTAAAAGGGGAGTTTGGTATGTCAATGTCTGTGAAGCGGGCGTAACCCTTACATTACCTGATCGATACAACATCATACCTGATCGTATACACACACTGGATGTTTTAAACCACGTTGTTCAAAAAAAATTGGATTGTTAGGCGATTTATGCCCTTTATGGATTAAAATCCAACTCTGCGTCAACTATGTAATTTTCCATGGGAGTTTTGCCATGGATCCCCCTCCGGCATTCCACAGTCCAGGTGTTAGTCCCCTTGAAACAACTTTTCCATCACTACTGTGGCTAGAAACAGTCCCTGTGGATTTTAAAATTCGCCTGCTTATTGAAGTCAATGGCGGTTCAACTGGTTCGCCCGTTCACGAACATTTGCAGAAATTTGCGTTGCGGTTGGTGAACGGAAAATGTTATGTTCGCAACATCTCTAGAAATAACAACAAATGTAAACTGCATATATTTTTCATATATTGGAGTGAAATATCACAAGAAACACTTTTAACGCAAATAACAGCAAATATAAACTAAATCTACTTTTTTAATTTTTCTCTAGAAATATGGCAATAAACGCTTTTCTTTTAGCGCAAATAACACAAAACGTGAACTGCGTCTATTTATCTCGTATTTTATTGAAATATGACAAGAAACGCCATTGTCACGGATGTAGTAGGGGAGAGCACCAAAAGATAATCAAGAAGGAAGGGGAAAGACACTAGGCCTCACCGCTAGGGAAAAGGGTCACCACCTATAAAACTCTGCTTCTGGCCCTAACTCCTATCCGTATGG
Source organism: Bufo gargarizans (assembly GCF_014858855.1). Taxonomy (NCBI): domain Eukaryota; kingdom Metazoa; phylum Chordata; class Amphibia; order Anura; family Bufonidae; genus Bufo; species Bufo gargarizans. The sequence goes on from NC_058083.1 coordinate 329,113,131, forward strand.
GCACCTCTTGATGGTAGAGATACCCATACACGAGAACCTAGAAAACCCTGGTGACCCTCAGATGCTCTAAAGATAATGACAGAGCAGAGACCACCTGTTCCTTCCCTGGTGAAGGAACTAGCATCTCACTGAGGCCTAGTAAACAACCAAGAAGGGGGGGGGGGTTACAAAACACGACAAGCAGAACACTTAACTTCAGAGGATGAAGGATGAACAAGACTTCAACACGAACCACACTCCAGCTGTTCCAAGACCAAATGAAGCTATCACAAGAGAGGAGTGATGGGAAAAATCAGACTAAATAGGGCGAGGTAAAGGTCACATGATCCACACCTGAACAGGAGGTGTGGACATATCAGCAACACACAGACAAAGTGAAACCAAAATAGGCTGTCAGATAACGAATGCGTAGATAATCTTTCAGACCTTCTGGGACCTGTCACAGATGTGACAGCTATAAGCGCAAATAACACCAAATATGAACTATGTCGATTATTCTCTTTTTCTCTAACAATATGGAAATAAAAGTTTTTAGCGCATATAACACCAAATGCGAACTGTATATATTTTTCTCGTATTAGAATGAAATATGACAAGAAATGCTTTTGAAGCAAATAACACCAAATATGAACTCAATCTATTTTTCACGTATAAGTGTAAAATATGACAAGAAATGCTTTTCTCGCAAATAACACCAAAAGTGAACTACGCCAATTTTTCTCCTATTAAAGTGAAATATGACAAGAAACGCATTTAGCGCAAATAACAGGAAATATGAACTAAGTCGATTTTTCTCTTTTTCTCAAAAAATATGGAAAAAAAAGCTTTTTAGCGCAAATAACACCAAATGTGAACTGCGTCTATTTTTCTCGTATTGGAGTGAAATATGACAAGAAACGCTTTGAAAGCAAATAACACCAAATATGAACTAAGTAGTTTTTTTCTCTTTTTCTCTAGAAATATGGCAATAAATGCTTTTAGGGCAAATAAGTTAACTGCGTCTATTTTACTTGAAATGTAGTGAAATATGACAAGAGAAAAATAGATGCAGTTCACATTTGGTGTTATTTGCGCGCGTTTTAGCGCAAATAACACCAAATGTGAACTGCATCTATTTTTCTCGTATTGTAATGAAATATGACAAGAAAAGCGCATATAACAGCAAATATGAATTTAGTTTATTTTTCTCTGTTTCTCTTAAATATGGCAATAAACACTTTTAACTCAAATAACAACAAATGTTAACTGCGTCTATTTTTCTCGTATTGGAGTGAAATATGACAAGAAACGCTATTAAAGCAAATAACACCAAATATGCACTAAATCTATTTTTCACGTTTAAGAGTAATTAATGAAAATAAACGCTTTTAGCGCAAATAACACCAAATGTGAACTGCACCTACTTTTCTCGTATTAGAGTGAATTATGACAAGAAACGCTATTAGCACAAATAATAACAAATATCAACTGTAGTTTTTTCTCTTTTTCTCTAGAAATGTGGCAATAAATGCTTTTAGCGCGAATAACAACAAATGTGTCAATTTTTACGAATTGTAGTAAAATATGACAAGGAACGCTTTTAGTGCAAATAATAGCAATTATGAACTTAATCTATTTTTCTCTTTTTCTCTAGAAAGGTAGGAATAAATTCTTTTGGTGCAAATAACACCAAATGTGAACTGCATTTATTTTTCTCGTATTGGTGCAAATAACACCAAATGTGAATTGCATTTATTTTTCTCGTAATGTAGTTAAATATGCCAAGAAACGCTTTTAGCGCTAATAGCAGCAAAAGTTAACTAAGTTGATTTTTCTCTTTTTCTCAATATGTATTTCGCAATAAACGCTTTTTGCTCAAATAACACCAAATGTGAGTCTATTTTTATCTTATTTAAGTGAATTATGACAAAAAAGTTTTTAGCGCAAAAAAAAGCATTTATAACATATAACATAGTCTATTTTTCTCTTTTTCTCTAGAAAAATGGCAATAAACGCTTTTAGCGCTAATAACACAAAATGTGAACTGCGTCTATTTTCCTTTAATTCTCTAGTAATATGGCAATAAACGCTTTTAGCACAAATAACACTAAATGTGAACTAGGTCTATTTTTCTTGAATTGTAATGAAATATGACAAGACACGCTTTTAACGCATATAACAGAAAATATAAATTTAGTTTATTTTTCTCTTTTTCTCTTAAATATGGCAATAAACACTTTTAGCGCAAATAAAACCAAATGTGAACTGTGTCTATTTTTCTCTTTATCTCTATTTGTGGTCAGGGCTAGGACAACGTCGGCGCACGCAGAGATACCTGCCCTGAACATAGTGGCTGAATTGTGCCGGGAGCCACGGGCGCGGGTACATCAGTGAAAAAGGGGGCATACCTGAAGGGAGCTTTGAGAAAAAGGGCGGGAGGGAGGGGCGTGAGGCTCGGGCGCCTGGCTGAGCGGCAGGTAGGGGGATAAATAGCCAGACGCCCCTCCCACAAATGCAGGCTGTTAACAGCCTTACTATTTGTGGTCAGGGCTAGGACAACGTCGGCGCACGCAGAGAAACCTGCCCTGAACATAGTGGCTGAATTGTGCCGGGAGCCACGGGCGCGGGTACACCAGTGAAAAAGGGGGCAAAATAACATCAGTTAGGTACAACACTTTATCGCAAACTACAAAGCCAGTGAACGAAAGGCACGAGATATCTCTACTTGAGGATTGGGTATATACCTAGTAAAGCAGGAGGACCGCCACCGCCCCATGGACCGGATGACATGAGCTGGCACCTGATGCTGAAAAGCAGCGGAGGCTACCCCTATGCGTCATGAGTGGCCCGAAATTACCTTGGGGTCATAGCCTAGACCCTGGGCGAGGACCCGGATGAAAGATATAAACTGAGAGGTGCTGAGAGGCTTGCCTGCGTGTGGCAGGAGCGGGCTATCTGGTGATGAACCTTGGATTGATGTTGATGCAGCACCTGAACTGGACACCAATCGTTCCACGTGGGACAGAATTTAACCTCGGAAGGGGGTCCCGTCTGACTGGTTTTGGTGGAAGGTAGCAGGGGAGTGTAATGGCCCTGGCCCTATAACAGATGCTGCTTCAGAGGATGGTTATGGCGATTTGGACCCGCCAGAACCTCACCGGGCCGGAGGAATCCATAAAAGGTGAGAAACATGGCCGCTTTCAAAATCAGGCTAGTGAAGGGCCCAAAAAGATTACCATCCAATGACGAAGAAAGATCCCTGAACGATTTACCGGACACTGGTTGCCTATGGCTCACGGACCCCTTCCCCTCCTTTTGAATACCCCGAAGGGTGGCTTTAGAAAACGAAGATAGACGCTGACAACCTGGGCGATCCAGGGACGCTGACAACCTGGGCGATCCAGGGACGCTGACAACCTGGGCGATACAGGGACGCTGACAACCTGGGCGATCCAGGGATGCTGACATCCAGGGACGCTGACCACCTGGGCGATCCAGGAACGCTGACCACCTGAGCGATCCAGGAACGCTGACAACCTGGGCGATCCAGGGACTCTGACAACCTGGGCGATCCAGGGACACTGACAACCTGGGCGATCCAGGGACACTGACAACCTGGGCGATCCAGGGACACCGACAACCTGGGCGATCCAGGGACACCGACAACCTGGGCGATCCAGGGACCCCGACAACCTGGGCGATCCAGGGACCCCGACAACCTGGGCGATCCAGGGACCCGACAACCTGGGCGATCCAGGGACACCGACAACCTGGGCGATCCAGGGACCCCGACAACCTGGGCGATCCAGGGACCCCGACAACCTGGGCGATCCAGTGACCCCGACAACCTGGGCGATCCAGGGACCCCGACAACCTGGGCGATCCAGGGACCCCGACAACCTGGGCGATCCAGGGACCCCGACAACCTGGGCGATCCAGGGACACCGACAACCTGGGCGATCCAGGGACACCGACAACCTGGGCGATCCAGGGACACCGACAACCTGGGCGATCCAGGAACATTGACAACCTGGGCGATCCAGGGACCCAGAAAAAACGGAAAGACCAGGAGACAGAAGCAAATTTGAGACAGAAACAAAACCCGCTGTGTTAAAACAGTAAAGTGTAAACAACCCCTGCACCTAGACCACCAATTCTGGTATTATAATGGTGTAAGATTATAATTTAGATATATAGTTTTTTTTTTTTTTTATAAAACAGCCTATGTATAGCTGCACTGAGTTAAAACGGCACATGCAATCAATGTACAGCCATTTGCTGTTAAGCAGATTAAGGCTTTTTTAAGGGGGTGAATCTCTGCAGGCTGTATAATTGCCCCAGTGCTGCGCTATAATAAATGTTTACAGACATGGAAAACTTTGGAAAGTAATATGCCGAATCCAAAAACCCTTTTCCCATGAGATAAAATTAGCCTCAGACCTTTCAGATTTTCACCCCGTTTTGAAATAGTCAGGGCAGAACAACTAACTGAGCTTTAATTCCTGTATGACACATGTCCTGAGCCGGCATGTGACCGGCGGGACATGACAGTAGGATGCCGCTCCCCCAACCCAGCCGCCTGTAATTCCGTGGGCGGAACATACTGGGGGAGAGCGGCATCTCAACCCCGCACTCCAGGGGCTAGAGACCAGGCCGGACGTGATACACGGCTGGAGCGGGGCCAGCTGAGCCCTGATTACCTGCAAGCTGGCGTGTGGTGATGCGGATGTCGGCGGCACGTGCACGCGGTAACACCGGAAGAACAGACACTGAACGGAAGAGGGAGCGCGATGCCGCAGTGATGCGTGAGGCTCGGGCGCCTGGCTGAGCGGCAGGTAGGGGGATAAATAGCCAGACGCCCCTCCCACAAATGCAGGCTGTTAACAGCCTTACTATAAGTATGGCAATAAACGCTTTTAGCGCAAATAACACCAAATGTGAACTACGTCTATTTTTCTCGTATTGGATAGAAATATTGCAATAAACGCTTTTAGCGCTAATAACACAAAATGTGAACTGCGTCAATTTTACTCTATTTCTCTAGTTATATGGCAATAAACGCTTTTAGCACAAATAGCACCAAATGTGAACTAGGTCTATTTTTCTCGTATTAGAGTGAAATATGACAAGAAACGCTTTTAGCGCAAATAACACCAATTGTGAACTGCATCTATTTTTCATATATTGGAGTGAAATATTACAAGAAACGCTTTTAAAGCAAATAACACTAAATATTAACTAAATCAATTTTTCACGTATTACCCTGGGTTCAGACCTGAGCGTTCTGAAACGAGCGCTCTGTATGCGCGATTGTACGGGCGTTTACAATTGCGCATACAGAGACAAGCGAACGCCCATTGTCGCGCGTTCCCGAAAGTCTATGTATGGGGACGCGGGACAAGCGCCCCAAAAAAGCTCAAGAACTTGTTTGAGCGTCGGGCGTTTTACAGCGCGATCGTACGCGCTGTAAAATGCCCAGGTGAGAACCATTCCCATAGGGAAGCATTGGTTTCTCCTTGTTGAGCGTTTTACAGCGTGTAGGAACGCGCTGTAAAATGCTCAGGTGTGAACTTAGGGTTAGAGTAAAAAATGACAATAAACGCATTTAGCGCAAATAAAAACAAATGTGAACTGCGCTTACTTTTCTCGTATTGGAGTGAAATATGACATGAAATGCTTTTAGCGCAAATAACAGCAAATATGAACTAAGTAGTTTTTTCTCTTTTTCTCTAGAAATATTGCAATAAATGCTTTTAGCATTTAAAACACCAAATGTGAACTGTGTCTATTTTTATTGAATTGTAGTAAAATATGACAAAAACATTATTTTAGTGCAAATAAGAGCAATTATGAACTTAATCTATTTTTCTCTAGAAATATAGGAATAAACGCTTTTAGCGCAAATAACACCAAATGTGAACTTCGTCAATTTTACTCTATTTCTCTAGTAATATGGCAATAAGTGCTTTTAGCACAAATAACGTTAAATGTGAACTGCGCCTATTTTTATCCTATTGGAGTGAAATATGAAACAAAATGCTTTTAGCGTGAATAACACCAAATGTGAACTGCTTCTATTTTTCTCATATTGTAGTGAAATATGAAATGCTTTTAGTGCAAATAAAAGCAATTATGAACTTAATCTTTTTATCTCTTTTTCTCTAGAAATATAGCAATAAAAGTTTTTAATGCAAATAACACCAAATGTGAACTGCATCTATTTTTCTCGTATTGGAGTGAAATATGACAAGAAACTATTTAAGCACATATAACAGCAAATATGAATTTAGTTTATTTTTCTCTTTTTCCTTTTAATATGGCAATAAACGCTTTTAGCGCAAATAACACCAAATGTGAACTGTGTTCATTTTTCTCGTGTTGTAGTGAAATATGACAAGAAGCGCTTTTAGCGATAATAACAGCAAATGTTAACTAAGTCGATTTTTCCCTTTTTCTCTATATACTTAGCAATAAACGTTATTTGCGCAAATAACACCAAATGTGAACTGCGTCTATTTTTCTCAAATTTGATTGAATTATGACATGAAACGCTTTTAGCGCAAAAAACAGCAATTATAAACTAAGTCTATTTTTCTGTTTTTCTCTAGAAATATGGCAATAAACGCTTTTAGTGCTAATAACACAAAATGTGAACTGCGTCTATTTACTCTATTTCTCTAGTAATATGGCAATAAACTCTTTTAGCACAAATAACACCAAATGTGAACTAGGTCAATTTTTCTCGTACTGGACTGAAATATGACAAGAAACGCTTTTAACACAAAAAAACACCAAATATGTACTAAATCTATTGTTCACGTATTAGGATAAAATATGACAAGAAACGCTTTTAGCGCAAATAACACCAAATGTGAACTGCATCTATTTTTCATATATTGGATTAGCGCAAATAACAGCAAATGTCTACTGCGATTATTTGTCTCGTATTGTAGTCAAATATGACAAGAAACGCTTTTGAGGCAAATAACACCAAATATAAACTAAATCCATTTTTCACGTATTAGAGTCAAAAATGACAGGAAACACTATTAGCACAAATAAGCAAATATGAACTAAGTCGTTTTTTCTCTTTTTTTTAGAAATATGGCAATAAATGCTTTTAGGGCAAATAACACCAAATGTTAACTGCGTCTATTTTACTCGAATTGTAGTGAAATATGACAAGAAACGCTTTCAGTGCTAATAGCAGCAAAAATTAAATAAGTTGATTTTTCATTTTTTCTTAATATAAATTTCGTAATAAACGCTTTTGCGCAAATAACACCAAATTTGAACTACGTCTATTTTTCTGGTATTGGAGTGAATTATGACAAGAAATGCTTTAAGCACAATAAACAGCAATTATGAAGTAAATAGTTTTCTATTTTTCTCTAGAAAAATGGCAATAAACGCTTTTAAAGCAAATAACACTAAATATTAACTAAATCAATTTTTCACGTATTACCCTGGGTTCAGACCTGAGCGTTCTGAAACGAGCGCTCTGTATGCGCGATTGTACGGGCGTTTACAATTGCGCATACAGAGACAAGCGAACGCCCATTGTCGCGCGTTCCCGAAAGTCTATGTATGGGGACGCGGGACAAGCGCCCCAAAAAAGCTCAAGAACTTGTTTTAGCGTCGGGCGTTTTACAGCGCGATCGTACGCGCTGTAAAATGCCCAGGTGAGAACCATTCCCATAGGGAAGCATTGGTTTCTCCTTGTTGAGCGTTTTACAGCGTGTAGGAACGCGCTGTAAAATGCTCAGGTGTGAACTTAGGGTTAGAGTAAAAAATGACAATAAACGCATTTAGCGCAAATAAAAACAAATGTGAACTGCGCTTACTTTTCTCGTATTGGAGTGAAATATGACATGAAATGCTTTTAGCGCAATTAACAGCAAATATGAACTAAGTAGTTTTTTCTCTTTTTCTCTAGAAATATTGCAATAAATGCTTTTAGCATTTAAAACACCAAATGTGAACTGTGTCTATTTTTATTGAATTGTAGTAAAATATGACAAAAACATTATTTTAGTGCAAATAAGAGCAATTATGAACTTAATCTATTTTTCTCTAGAAATATAGGAATAAACGCTTTTAGCGCAAATAACACCAAATGTGAACTTCGTCAATTTTACTCTATTTCTCTAGTAATATGGCAATAAGTGCTTTTAGCACAAATAACGTTAAATGTGAACTGCGCCTATTTTTATCCTATTGGAGTGAAATATGAAACAAAATGCTTTTAGCGTGAATAACACCAAATGTGAACTGCTTCTATTTTTCTCATATTGTAGTGAAATATGAAATGCTTTTAGTGCAAATAAAAGCAATTATGAACTTAATCTTTTTATCTCTTTTTCTCTAGAAATATAGCAATAAAAGTTTTTAATGCAAATAACACCAAATGTGAACTGCATCTATTTTTCTCGTATTGGAGTGAAATATGACAAGAAACTATTTAAGCACATATAACAGCAAATATGAATTTAGTTTATTTTTCTCTTTTTCCTTTTAATATGGCAATAAACGCTTTTAGCGCAAATAACACCAAATGTGAACTGTGTTCATTTTTCTCGTGTTGTAGTGAAATATGACAAGAAGCGCTTTTAGCGATAATAACAGCAAATGTTAACTAAGTCGATTTTTCCCTTTTTCTCTATATACTTAGCAATAAACGTTATTTGCGCAAATAACACCAAATGTGAACTGCGTCTATTTTTCTCAAATTTGATTGAATTATGACATGAAACGCTTTTAGCGCAAAAAACAGCAATTATAAACTAAGTCTATTTTTCTGTTTTTCTCTAGAAATATGGCAATAAACGCTTTTAGTGCTAATAACACAAAATGTGAACTGCGTCTATTTACTCTATTTCTCTAGTAATATGGCAATAAACTCTTTTAGCACAAATAACACCAAATGTGAACTAGGTCAATTTTTCTCGTACTGGACTGAAATATGACAAGAAACGCTTTTAACACAAAAAAACACCAAATATGTACTAAATCTATTGTTCACGTATTAGGATAAAATATGACAAGAAACGCTTTTAGCGCAAATAACACCAAATGTGAACTGCATCTATTTTTCATATATTGGATTAGCGCAAATAACAGCAAATGTCTACTGCGATTATTTGTCTCGTATTGTAGTCAAATATGACAAGAAACGCTTTTGAGGCAAATAACACCAAATATAAACTAAATCCATTTTTCACGTATTAGAGTCAAAAATGACAGGAAACACTATTAGCACAAATAAGCAAATATGAACTAAGTCGTTTTTTCTCTTTTTTTTTAGAAATATGGCAATAAATGCTTTAGGGCAAATAACACCAAATGTTAACTGCGTCTATTTTACTCGAATTGTAGTGAAATATGACAAGAAACGCTTTCAGCGCTAATAGCAGCAAAAATTAAATAAGTTGATTTTTCATTTTTTCTCAATATAAATTTCGTAATAAACGCTTTTGCGCAAATAACACCAAATTTGAACTACGTCTATTTTTCTGGTATTGGAGTGAATTATGACAAGAAATGCTTTAAGCACAATAAACAGCAATTATGAAGTAAATAGTTTTCTATTTTTCTCTAGAAAAATGGCAATAAACGCTTTTAACGCAAATAACACTAAATGTGAACTGCATCTATTTTTCTCGTATTGGAGTGAAATATTGCAAGAAACGCTTTTAGCGCAAATAACAGCAAATATTAACTTAGTCTAGTTCTCTCTGGAAATATGACAATAAACACTTTTAGCGGAAATAACAGCAAATATGGACTAAGTCAATTTTTCTCTTTTTCTCTAGAAATATGGAAATAAAAGCTTTTAGCGCATATAGCACCAAATGTGAACTGCGTCTATTTTTCTCATATTTAAGTGAAATATGACAAGAAACACTTTTAAATCAAATAACACCAAATATAAACTTAATCCATTTTTCACGTATTAGAGTAAAATATGACAAGAAATGCATTTAGCGCAAATCACAGCAAATATGAACTTAGTCTAGTTTTCTCTAGAAATATGACAATAAACGCTTTTAGCACGAATAACACCAAATGTGAACTGCGTCTATTTTTCTCGTATTGTAGTGAAATATGATAAGAAATGCTTTTAGTGAGAATAACAGCAATTATGAACTTAGTCTATTCTTCTCTTCTTCTCTAAAATTATAGCAATAAATGCTTTTAAGGCAAATAACACCAAATGTGAACTTCATCTATTTTTCTCGTATTGGAGTGAAATATGACTAGAAATGCTTTTAGCGCAAATAACAGCAAATATATACTTAGTCTATTTTTCTCTTTTTCTCTAGTAATATGGTATATTACTAGAGAAAAAACGTACAATATGCTTTTAGCACAAATAACACCAAATATGAACTAGGTCTATTTTTCGCGTATTGGAGTGAAATATGACAAGAAACGCTTTTAATGCAAAAAACACCAAATATAAACTAAATCTATTTTTCACGTATTAGAGTAAAATATGACAAGAAACTCAATTAAGCGCAAATAACACCAAATATGAACTGCATCTATTTTTCTCGTATTGGATTGAAATATGACAAGAAATACTTTTAGCGCAAATAACAGGAAATATGATCTGTCGTTTTTTCTCTTTTTTTCTAGAAATATGGCAATAAATGCTTTTAGGGCAAATAACACCAAATGTTAATGCGTCTATTTTACTCGAATTAGGGAAATATGACAAGAAACGCTTTTAGTGCAAATAACAGCAATTATGAACTTAATCTATTTTTAACTTTTTCTCTAGAAATATAGGAATAAATGCTTTTAGCGCAAATAACACCAAATGAGAACTGTATCTATTTTTCTCGTATTGGAGTGAAATATGACAAGAAACGCTTTTAGCGTATATAGCAGCGAATATGAATTTAATTTATTTTTCTCTTTTTCTCTTAAATAAGGTAATAAACGCTTTTAGCGCAAATAACGCCAAATGTGAATTGTGTTAATTTTTTTATTTTTCTCTTGAAATATGGCTATAAACCCTTTTAGCGCAAATAACACAAAATGTGAACTGTTTTCATTTTTCTCGTATTGTAGTGAAATATGCCAAGAAAAGCTTTTAGCGCTAATAGCAGCAAAAGTGTAATAAGTTGATTTTTCATTTTTTTTCTCAATATAAATTTCGCAATAAACGCTTTTGTGCAAATAACACCAAATGTGAACTACGTCTATTTTTCTCGTATTGGAGTGAATTATGACAAGAAATGCTTTAAGCGCAATAAACAGCAATTATGAACTAAATATTTTTCTCTTTTTCTCTAGAAAAATGGCAATTAATGTGAAAAATGGCAATTAATGTGAAATTAATGTGAGCTGCAACTATTTTACTCTATTTCTCTGGTAATATGGCAATAAACGCTTTTAGCACAAATAACACCAAATATGAACTAAATCTATTTTTCATGTATTAGGACAAAATATGACAAGAAACGCTTTTAGCGCAAATAACACCAAATGTGAACTGCATCTATTTTTCATGTATTGGAGTGAAATATCACAAGAAATGCTTTTAACGCAAATAACAGGAAATATAAACTGTCTTCTTTTCTCTTTTTCTCTAGAAATATGGCAATAAACGCTCTTAGCGCATAAAACACAAAATGTGAACTGCGTGTATTTTTCTCGTATTGGAGTGAAATATGACAAGAAATGCTTTAAGCGCAAATAACACTAAATGTGAACTGCAACTATTTTTCTCTAGAAATATGGCAATAAACTCTTTTCGTGCAATTAACACCAAATGTGAACTGCATCAAATTTTCTCCTATTGGAGTGAAATACTATAAGAAATGCTTTTAGTGCAAATAACAACAAATATGAACTAAATCTATTTTTCATATATTGGAGTGAAATATGATAAGAAACGCTTTTAAAGCAAATAACTAAATAAATCTAATTTTCACGTATTATTGTAAAATATGACAAGAATTGCTTTTTGCGTATATAACACCAAATGTTAACTGCGTCTATTTTTCTCTAGAAATATTACAAAAACTCTTTTAGCGCAAATATCAGCAGATATGAACTAAGTCAGTTTTTCTCTTTTTCTCTAGAAATTTAGAAATAAAAGCTTTAAGCGCATATAACAACAAATGTTGACTGCTTCTATTTTTCTTGTATTGGAGTTAAATATGACAAGAAACGCTTTTAAAGCAAATAACACCAAATATAAACTAAATCCATGTTTTTTACATATTAGAGTCAAATATGACAAGAAACGCTATTAGCACAAATAACAGCAAATATGAACTAAGTTGTTTTTTCTCTTTTTCTGTAGAAATATGGCAATAAACTCTTTTAGCGCAAATAACACCAAATGTGAACTGCGTCTATTTTTCTCATATTGTAGTGAAATGACAAGAAACGCTTTTAGCGCAAATAACAGCAACTATGAAACAAGTAGATTTTTCTCTTTTTCTCTAGTAATATGGCAATAAACGCTTTTAGCACAAATAACACCAAATGTGAACTGTGTTTATTTTTCTCGTGTTGTAGTGAAATATGACAAGAAGCGCTTTTAGCGATAATAACAGCAAATGTTAACTAAGTCGATTTTTCTCTTTTTCTCTATATACTTAGCAATAAACGTTATTTGCGCAAATAACACCAAATGCGAACTGCGTCTATTTTTCTCAAATTTGATTGAATTATGACATGAAACGCTTTTAGCGCAAAAAACAGCAATTATAAACTAAGTCTATTTTTCTGTTTTTCTCTAGAAATATGGCAATAAACGCTTTTAGTGCTAATAACACAAAATGTGAACTGCGTCTATTTACTCTATTTCTCTAGTAATATGGCAATAAACTCTTTTAGCACAACTAACACCAAATGTGAACTAGGTCAATTTTTCTCGTACTGGACTGAAATATGACAAGAAACGCTTTTAACACAAAAAAACACCAAATATGTACTAAATCTATTTTTCACGTATTAGGATAAAATATGACAAGAAACGCTTTTAGCGCAAATAACACCAAATGTGAACTGCATCTATTTTTCATATATTGGATTAGCGCAAATAACAGCAAATGTCTACTGCGATTATTTGTCTCGTATTGTAGTCAAATATGACAAGAAACGCTTTTGAGGCAAATAACACCAAATATAAACTAAATCCATTTTTCACGTATTAGAGTCAAAAATGACAGGAAACACTATTAGCACAAATAAGCAAATATGAACTAAGTCGTTTTTTCTCTTTTTTTTAGAAATATGGCAATAAATGCTTTTAGGGCAAATAACACCAAATGTTAACTGCGTCTATTTTACTCGAATTGTAGTGAAATATGACAAGAAACGCTTTTAGTGCAAATAACAGCAAATATGAACTTAATCAATTTTTTCTCTTTTTCTCTAGAAATATAGGAATAAACGCTTTTAGCGCAAATAACACCAAATGAGAACTGTATCTATTTTTCTCGTATTGGAGTGAAATATGACATGAAACGCTCTTAGCGCATAAAACACAAAATGTGAACTGCGTGTATTTTTCTCGTATTGGAGTGAAATATGACAAGAAATGCTTTAAGCGCAAATAACACTAAATGTGAACTGCAACTATTTTTCTCTAGAAATATGGCAATAAACTCTTTTCGCGCAATTAACACCAAATGTGAACTGCATCAAATTTTCTCCTATTGGAGTGAAATACTATAAGAAATGCTTTTAGTGCAAATAACAACAAATATGAACTAAATCTATTTTTCATATATTGGAGTGAAATATGATAAGAAAAGCTTTTAAAGCAAATAACTAAATAAATCTAATTTTCACGTATTATTGTAAAATATGACAAGAATTGCTTTTTGCGTATATAACACCAAATGTTAACTGCGTCTATTTTTCTCTAGAAATATTACAAAAACTCTTTTAGCGCAAATATCAGCAGATATGAACTAAGTCAGTTTTTCTCTTTTTCTCTAGAAATTTAGAAATAAAAGCTTTAAGCGCATATAACAACAAATGTTGACTGCTTCTATTTTTCTTGTATTGGAGTTAAATATGACAAGAAACGCTTTTAAAGCAAATAACACCAAATATAAACTAAATCCATGTTTTTTACATATTAGAGTCAAATATGACAAGAAACGCTATTAGCACAAATAACAGCAAATATGAACTAAGTTGTTTTTTCTCTTTTTCTGTAGAAATATGGCAATAAACTCTTTTAGCGCAAATAACACCAAATGTGAACTGCGTCTATTTTTCTCATATTGTAGTGAAATGACAAGAAACGCTTTTAGCGCAAATAACAGCAACTATGAAACAAGTAGATTTTTCTCTTTTTCTCTAGTAATATGGCAATAAACGCTTTTAGCACAAATAACACCAAATGTGAACTGTGTATTTTTTTCTCGTGTTGTAGTGAAATATGACAAGAAGCGCTTTTAGCGATAATAACAGCAAATGTTAACTAAGTCGATTTTTCTCTTTTTCTCTATATACTTAGCAATAAACGTTATTTGCGCAAATAACACCAAATGCGAACTGCGTCTATTTTTCTCAAATTTGATTGAATTATGACATGAAACGCTTTTAGCGCAAAAAACAGCAATTATAAACTAAGTCTATTTTTCTGTTTTTCTCTAGAAATATGGCAATAAACGCTTTTAGTGCTAATAACACAAAATGTGAACTGCGTCTATTTACTCTATTTCTCTAGTAATATGGCAATAAACTCTTTTAGCACAACTAACACCAAATGTGAACTAGGTCAATTTTTCTCGTACTGGACTGAAATATGACAAGAAACGCTTTTAACACAAAAAAACACCAAATATGTACTAAATCTATTTTTCACGTATTAGGATAAAATATGACAAGAAACGCTTTTAGCGCAAATAACACCAAATGTGAACTGCATCTATTTTTCATATATTGGATTAGCGCAAATAACAGCAAATGTCTACTGCGATTATTTGTCTCGTATTGTAGTCAAATATGACAAGAAACGCTTTTGAGGCAAATAACACCAAATATAAACTAAATCCATTTTTCACGTATTAGAGTCAAAAATGACAGGAAACACTATTAGCACAAATAAGCAAATATGAACTAAGTCGTTTTTTCTCTTTTTTTTAGAAATATGGCAATAAATGCTTTTAGGGCAAATAACACCAAATGTTAACTGCGTCTATTTTACTCGAATTGTAGTGAAATATGACAAGAAACGCTTTTAGTGCAAATAACAGCAAATATGAACTTAATCAATTTTTTCTCTTTTTCTCTAGAAATATAGGAATAAACGCTTTTAGCGCAAATAACACCAAATGAGAACTGTATCTATTTTTCTCGTATTGGAGTGAAATATGACATGAAACGCTTTTAGCGCATATAGCAGCAAATATGAATTTCATTTATTTTTCTCTTTTTCTCTTAAATAAGGAAATAAACGCTTTTAGCGCAATCAACGCCAAATGTGAATTGCGTTCATTTTTGTATTTTTCTCTAGAAATATGGCAATAAACGCTTTAAGCGCAAATAACACAAAATGTGAACTGTGTTCATTTTTCTCGTATTGTAGTGAAATATGACAAGAAAAGCTTTCAGCGCTAATAGCAGCAAAAGTTAACTAAGTTGATTTTCTCAATATAAATTTCTCAATAAATGCTTTTGCGCAACTATCACCAAATGTGAACTAGGTCTATTTTACACGTATTGGAGTGAAATATGACAAGAAATGCTTTTAGCGCAAATAACACCAAATGTGAACTGCATCTATTTTTCATATATTGGAGTGAAATATCACAAGAAATGCTGTTAACGCAAATAACAGGAAATATAAACTGTCTACTTTTCTCTTTTTCTCTAGAAATATGGCAATAAATGCTTTTAGCGCAAATAACACAAAATGCGAAATGCGTGCATTTATCTCGTATTGGAGTGCAATATGACAAGAAATGCTTTAAGCGCAAATAACAGTAAATGTGAACTGCAACTATTTTTCTCTAGAAATATGGCAATAAACTCTTTTTGCGCAATTAACACCAAATGTGAACTGCATCTATTTTTCTCCTATTGGAGTGAAATACTACAAGAAATGCTTTTAGTGTAAATAACAGCAAATATGAACTAAATCTATTTTTCACGTATTGGAGAGAAATATGATAAGAAACGCTTTTAAAGCAAATAACATCAAATATGAACTTAATCTATTTTTCACGTATTATTGTAAAATATGACAAGAAACGCTTTTAAAGCAAATAACACTAAATATAAACTAAATCCATTTTTTTACATATTAGAGTCAAATATGACAAGAAAAGCTTTTAGCGCTAATAACACAAAATGTGAACTGCGACTATTTTACTCTATTTCTCTAGCAATATGGCAATAAACGCTTTTAGCACAAATAACACCAAATGTGAACTAGGTCTATTTTTCTCATATTGGATTGAATTATGACAAGAAACGCAAAAAACAGCAATTATGTGAACTTCGTTCATTTTTTTTTGTGTTGGTGTGAAATATGACAAGAAACGCTTTAAGCGCAAATAAAAACTTAGTCAATTAATCTCTTTTTCTCTAGAAATATGGCAAAAAAACGCTTTTCTTGCAAATAACACCAAATGTGAACTGCGCCTATTTTTCTCCCATTGGAGTGAAATATGAGAAGAAATGCTTTTAGCGCAAATAAAAGGAAATATGATCTGTCATTTTTTCTCTTTTTTTTCTAGAAATATGGCAATAAATGCTTTTAGGGCAAATAACACCAAATGTTAACTGCGTCTATTTTACTCGAATTGTAGTGAAAAATGACAAGAAACGCTTTTAGTGCAAATAACAGCAAATATGAACTTAATCAATTTTTTCTCTTTTTCTCTAGAAATATAGGAATAAACGCTTTTAGCGCAAATAACACCAAATGAGAACTGTATCTATTTTTCTCGTATTGGAGTGAAATATGACATGAAACGCTTTTAGCGCCTATAGCAGCAAATATGAATTTAGTTTATTTTTCTCTTTTTCTCTTAAATAAGGCAAATTAATGCAATTCACATTTTGCGTTATTTGCGCTAAAAGCGCAAATAACGCAAAATGTGAATTGCGTTAATTTTTTTATTTTTCTCTAGAAATATGGCAATAAACGCTTTTAGCGCAAATAACACAAAATGTGAACTGTGTTCATTTTTCTCGTATTGTAGTGAAATATGACAAGAAAAGCTTTTAGCGCTAATAGCAGCAAAAGATAAATAAGTTGATTTTTCATTTTTTCTCAATATAAATTTCGTAATAAACGCTTTTGCGCAAATAACACCAAATTTGAACTACGTCTATTTTTCTGGTATTGGAGTGAATTATGACAAGAAATGCTTTAAGCACAATAAACAGCAATTATGAAGTAAATAGTTTTCTATTTTTCTCTAGAAAAATGGCAATAAACGCTTTTAACGCAAATAACACCAAATGTGAACTGCATCTATTTTTCTCGTATTGGAGTGAAATATTGCAAGAAACGCTTTTAGCGCAAATAACAGCAAATATGAACTTAGTCTAGTTCTCTCTGGAAATATGACAATAAACACTTTTAGCGGAAATAACAGCAAATATGGACTAAGTCAATTTTTCTCTTTTTCTCTAGAAATATGGAAATAAAAGCTTTTAGCGCATATAGCACCAAATGTGAACTGCGTCTATTTTTCTCGTATTTAAGTGAAATATGACAAGAAACACTTTTAAATCAAATAACACCAAATATAAACTTAATCCATTTTTCACGTATTAGAGTAAAATATGACAAGAAATGCATTTAGCGCAAATCACAGCAAATATGAACTTAGTCTAGTTTTCTCTAGAAATATGACAATAAACGCTTTTAGCACGAATAACACCAAATGTGAACTGCATCTATTTTTCTCGTATTGTAGTGAAATATGATAAGAAATGCTTTTAGTGAGAATAACAGCAATTATGAACTTAGTCTATTCTTCTCTTCTTCTCTAAAATTATAGCAATAAATGCTTCTAAGGCAAATAACACCAAATGTGAACTTCATCTATTTTTCTCGTATTGGAGTGAAATATGACTAGAAATGCTTTTAGCGCAAATAACAGCAAATATAAACTTAGTCTATTTTTCTCTTTTTCTCTAGTAATATGGTATTTTACTAGAGAAAAAACGTACAATATGCTTTTAGCACAAATAACACCAAATATGAACTAGGTCTATTTTTCGCATATTGGAGTGAAATATGACAAGAAATGCTTTTAATGCAAAAAACACCAAATATAAACTAAATCTATTTTTCACGTATTAGAGTAAAATATGACAAGAAACTCAATTAAGCGCAAATAACACCAAATATGAACTGCATCTATTTTTCTCGTATTGGATTGAAATATGACAAGAAATACTTTTAGCGCAAATAACAGGAAATATGATCTGTCGTTTTTTCTCTTTTTTTCTAGAAATATGGCAATAAATGCTTTTAGGGCAAATAACACCAAATGTTAATGCGTCTATTTTACTCGAATTAGGGAAATATGACAAGAAACGCTTTTAGTGCAAATAACAGCAATTATGAACTTAATCCATTTTTAACTTTTTCTCTAGAAATATAGGAATAAATGCTTTTAGCGCAAATAACACCAAATGAGAACTGTATCTATTTTTCTCGTATTGGAGTGAAATATGACAAGAAACGCTTTTAGCGTATATAGCAGCGAATATGAATTTAATTTATTTTTCTCTTTTTCTCTTAAATAAGGTAATAAACGCTTTTAGCGCAAATAACGCCAAATGTGAATTGTGTTAATTTTTTTATTTTTCTCTTGAAATATGGCTATAAACCCTTTTAGCGCAAATAACACAAAATGTGAACTGTTTTCATTTTTCTCGTATTGTAGTGAAATATGCCAAGAAAAGCTTTTAGCGCTAATAGCAGCAAAAGTGTAATAAGTTGATTTTTCATTTTTTTTCTCAATATAAATTTCGCAATAAACGCTTTTGTGCAAATAACACCAAATGTGAACTACGTCTATTTTTCTCGTATTGGAGTGAATTATGACAAGAAATGCTTTAAGCGCAATAAACAGCAATTATGAACTAAATATTTTTCTCTTTTTCTCTAGAAAAATGGCAATTAACGCTTTTAGCGCAAATAACACAAAATGTGAGCTGCAACTATTTTACTCTATTTCTCTGGTAATATGGCAATAAACGCTTTTAGCACAAATAACACCAAATATGAACTAAATCTATTTTTCATGTATTAGGATAAAATATGACAAGAAACGCTTTTAGCGCAAATAACAACAAATGTGAACTGCATCTATTTTTCATGTATTGGAGTGAAATATCACAAGAAATGCTTTTAACGCAAATAACAGGAAATATAAACTGTCTTCTTTTCTCTTTTTCTCTAGAAATATGGCAATAAACGCTCTTAGCGCATAAAACACAAAATGTGAACTGCGTGTATTTTTCTCGTATTGGAGTGAAATATGACAAGAAATGCTTTAAGCGCAAATAACACTAAATGTGAACTGCAACTATTTTTCTCTAGAAATATGGCAATAAACTCTTTTCGCGCAATTAACACCAAATGTGAACTGCATCAAATTTTCTTCTATTGGAGTGAAATACTATAAGAAATGCTTTTAGTGCAAATAACAACAAATATGAACTAAATCTATTTTTCATATATTGGAGTGAAATATGATAAGAAACGCTTTTAAAGCAAATAACTAAATAAATCTAATTTTCACTTATTATTGTAAAATATGACAAGAATTGCTTTTTGCGTACATAACACCAAATGTTAACTGCGTCTATTTTTCTTTTTTTCTCTAGAAATATGACAAAAACTCTTTTAGCGCAAATAACAGCAGATATGAACTAAGTCAGTTTTTCTCTTTTTCTCTAGAAATTTAGAAATAAAAGCTTTAAGCGCATATAACAACAAATGTTAACTGCTTCTATTTTTCTTGTATTGGAGTTAAATATGACAAGAAACGCTTTTAAAGCAAATAACACCAAATATAAACTAAATCCATGTTTTTTACATATTAGAGTCAAATATGACAAGAAACGCTATTAGCACAAATAACAGCAAATATGAACTAAGTTGTTTTTTCTCTTTTTCTGTAGAAATATGGCAATAAACTCTTTTAGCGCAAATAACACCAAATGTGAACTGCGTCTATTTTTCTCATATTGTAGTGAAATGGCAAGAAACGCTTTTAGCGCAAATAACAGCAACTATGAACTTAGTCTATTTTTCTCTTTTTCTCTTGAAATATAGCAATAAACGCTATTAGCGCAAATAACACCAAATGTGAACTAGGTCTATTTTTCTCGTATTGGAGTGAAATATGACAAGAAAAGCTTTTAGAGCAAATAACAGCAACTATGAACTTAGTCTATTTTTCTCTTGAAATATAGCAATAAACGCTATTAGCGCAAATAACACCAAATGTGAACTAGGTCTATTTTTCTCGTATTGGAGTGAAATATGACAAGAAAAGCTTTTAGTGCAAATAGCAGTAAATTTGAATTTAGTCTATTTTTCTCATTATCTCTTAAATATGGCAATAAACGCTTTTAGTGCAAATAACAGCAAGTATGAACTTAGTATATTTTTCTCTAGAAATATGGCAATAAATGCTTTTAGTGCAAATATCACCAAATGTGCTCTCCGTTCTGTTAGCGACTTTAAGTTAGGACCCTCCATAATTCGTACCTCTCACTCCCTTTTTTAAGACTTTTCTCGAGCTGCACCTACTCTCTGGAATACTCTGCCCCTGAATACTAAGTCAATTCACAACTTCTCCACCTTCAAACGTGCCATAAAACACATATTTTCAGGCAGGCCTATCAAAATACCTAAAATGACTATTCTTAGACTAAACCTTCCCCCCACTAACTACTCTGGCGTAAACTCGATCCTCTAGTAGTCCCAAACCTGAAGCAGATCGGCCGGCACCACTCCTGACAGTTCAATAATGTCTCAAATCCTACTTATCACAATCAACTACCTTATGTGTCACACCCAATTCCTCATAGGATTGTAAGCCAGTTAGTTTTGTTTTGTACATGAATCCTATGAATTTGTAAAGCGCTGCGGAATATGGTTAATATAAATTTTATTATTATTAAATGTGAACTGCGTTTATTTTTCTCGCATTGGAGTGAATTATGACAAGAAACGCTTTTAGCGCAAATAACACCAAATGTGAACTGCGTCTATTTTTCTCCTATTGTAGTGACATATATAACAAGAAACGCTTTTAGCACAAATAACAGCAAATATTACCTTAGTCTATTTTTCTCTAGAAAATTAGCAATAAATGCTTTAACACCAAATGTGAACTGCGTCTATTTTTCTTTTATTGGAGTGAAATATGACAAGAAACGTCTTTAGCGCAAAAGAACACCGAATGTGAACTGCAACTATTTTTCTCTTTTTTTTTCTAGAAATATGGCAATTAGTGTTTAGCGAGTATGCTCAGCCAAATTCTGCTTGGTTCGAGCATTGCTATGCTCGGCACATGGCAGTACTCGGCCGAGTACAGCATGTGCTTGAGCGCCATGCTCAAGTCTCCTCCCTGCACGTTTCCTGGCTGCTGAGCAGCCAATAAATGTGCAGGTAAGTACTGCCATCACTGCTTGCTACTGGCATTACAGTGATTGGCTGGCCAGAAAGTGTCATCGGATGCTATATAGCACCCGATGATGCAGATTCAGTTCATTGTGAGTGAGGGAGAGCTGAGCTTAGGAAGGGACAGATAGTGTAGGGAGTCTAATCGCAATATATTCAATAGAAAAATGTTTATAAGACCCAAAAGTCCTTTTAAGGACTATTGTCTGTGTTGGATGGCTGGCAGCAATATAATCTAGCCAGCAATTTTTGTTTTCATACTTTGCAATACTTTTGGGATAGAGGGTGTCTGCAGTGACTTGTGACATCTGTGCTGCAATATCTTCTGTGTGTTAGGGACAGATATTGGGAAAAATATTACTGACAACAAATATATTTTTTCCATAATTTATCCATAATTTTCCTATAAATGGTGTCTGCAGTGAATTGTTAAATCTGTTTTGCAATAACGTGTGTGTGTGTGTGTGTCAGGCCTAGAAATTGGGAAAAATATTAGCAAAAACAATGATAATTTTTCCATAATTTATCCACACTTTGCCTATAAACAGTGTCTGCAGTGAATTGTCACATTTGGGCTTCAATAGTGGGTATGTGTCAGTGCCAGATATTATGAAAAATATTACTGACAACAAATATATTTTTTCCATAATGTATCCACACTTTGCCTGTAAACAGTGTCTGCAGTGATTTGTCACATCTGTGCTGCAAAAGTGTGTGTGTGTCAGGGCCAGATATTGGGAAAAATATTAGCAAAAACAATTATATTTTTTCCATAATTTATCCACACTTTGCCTATAAACGGTGTCTGCAGTGAATTGTTACATCTGCGCTGTAATAGCGTGTGTATGTGTGTCAGGGCCAGATATTGGGAAAAATATTAGCAAAAACAATTATGTTTTTTCTATAATTTATCCATAGTTTTTCCTATAAATGGTCCCTAATAACATATAAAATTTAATATGAAGAAGGCGAACATTAAAGGATGGGGAAGTGGCTGTGATGCTGATGGTGTACACAGAGGCCGTGGCCCAGTGCGCGGTGAAACTGTGTCTGCTGCCAAAGCACAAGAAAAACAATCATCCAAGATACCTAGCTTCATGTCCCAGTTTACAGGGCGGCGCAGGACACCACTCTTGAAGTTAGACCATTGCGACCAGGTGGAATGCAGCAGATAATGCTTCCAGTCGGTTAAGCACCACCCTATCTTCCACCAAGTCCAGTCTCAGTAGCCAGGAGTCTGGTCCACGCAATCCTCACCCTGATCCTCCTTCCTGCAACCATTTACAATCTGGCCAAACAAGTGATCCCACACTCGGATTTTCCGAGGACCTCTATGCATCGCCATTAATTGATTTGACCCTCTCACCAAGAATGCTTGAAGAGGGACCTGAGATCTTGTGCCCCAATTCCAAACCTCTTGAGCATCTAGAGTCACAAGAACATGAAACTGGGTAATGGCAATTAGTGTTTAATGAGGTGGATGATGATGAGACACAGTTGCCAATGACGCAATTACTGTCTCAAGAGGTTGAGGAATAGGATGACACACAGTTGTGAATCACTGAGGTTGTGGTTAGGTCAACAAATCAGGAGGATGATCAGAGTAGGGAAGTGGAAGAGGAGGTGCTGGACGACGAGGTCACTGACCCAACCTGGGAAGGTGGTAACAAGCCGAGCGAGGAGAGCAGTATAGAGGGGGAGGGATTTGCAGCACTGAAACAGACTGGAATAGGCAGTGGGGTGGCAAAAGGTAGAAGGCGAGCACCACCGAACAGGCCCGCAACTGTTCTACAGAGGACCCCCTTGCTTAAATCTCCCTTGCCAAGGGGTAGGTGTTCGGCAGTATGACACTTTTTTGAGGAAAGTGCGAACGACAAAAGAATAGTAGTTTGCAACCTGTGCCACACCAAAATGAGTCAGTGTATGTACACTAGCAACCTCACCAGCACCAGCATGATCCGCCACTTGGCATCAAAGCACCCTAATAGGTGGGCCGAACGCCTAGGTCCACAATCTGTGTCTGCAGGTCACACCACTGCCTCCTCTTCCCCATGTGCTTGCCAATCCCGGATGCCTCCCGCCCTGCACATGGACCTTTGCAAGCACCATCAGCGACCACATCCACTTCACTGTCCCAGCGCAGTGTCCAAATGTCATTACCCCAGGCATTTGAACTCAAGCGCAAATACACAGCCATCCACCCAAAGGCCATAGGACTAAATGCACAGCTTTCCAATTTACTGGCAGTGGAAATGTTGCCATTTAGGCTTGTGGACACTGAGGCCTCCCACAGCAAGATGACGGCGGACGTAACGCATTGCATAGTCCCCAGCCGCCACTATTTTTCAAGGTGTGCCATGCCCACCTTACACCAACATGCGTCCCGTAACATCGCATGTTCCTGACTAACTCAGTTACTGCAAAGGTCCACTTAACCACGGAGACATAGACAAGTGCATTCGGCCAGGGATGCTATATTTCCCTGACGGCACACTGGGTGAATGCTGTGGAGGTCGGGAGCGAGTCATACCCTGGGATGGCACAGGTGCTACCGACGTCAAGGATTGCGGGCCCCAATTCCATCATGCCCACTTCTCCTCCTCCGCCTTCTCCTTCTCCACTTCCACCTCCGAATTATCCGCATGCAGCACCAGTCAGTCATAAGTCGGTAGCTGGAAGCAGTGTAGCACTGCAGTGGATAAGCAGCAACAGGCCGTGCTGAAGCTGATCTGTCTAGGTGACAAACAGCACACCGCCGCAGAGCTATGGCAGGGGATAAGAGACCAGACTGAGCTGTGGCTCTCGCCACTCAACCTAGAACCAGGCATGGTTGTGTCGGATAATGGCCATAACTTGGTGGTGGCTTTGGAGCTGGGCAACCTTAGACACATCCCATGCCTTGCCCATGTATTCAACCTTGTGGTTCAGCAGTTTCTCAAAACCTACCCCAATTTGCCTGAGCTATTGGTGAAGGTGCCGCGTGTGTGCACATTTCCGGAAGTCACGGACAGCTTCAGCCGGTTTGTCAACATTGCAGCAGTGCTTGATATTGCCAGCTCACCGGCTGTTGTGCGACGTGAGCACTCCACGTTCCACATGTTGGCCAGGCTTTGTGAACAGCAGAGGGCAGTTTTGGAATACCAGCTGCAACATGGTTGTCGCCTTTCCTGTCAGCTTCTGCTATTCACAAGCAAGGAATGGGCATGGATTTCTGAACTCTGTGAGGTTTTATGCAACTTTCAGGAATCAACACAGTTGGTGAGCGGTGATAATGCTATTATCAGCGTCACCCTCCCACTTCTGTTTCTACTCAAACACTCGCTGCTCACAATTAAGGACGACGCTGTGCATGTAGAAGAGGTGGAAATGGGGGAAGATATTAGACAGGTTTATGCTAGCCAGACCACCCTCAGTTCGTCTTTTCAGTAAGAATAGGAGGTTGAAGAGGAGGAGGAGCAGGAGATAGTTGCCGTAGCTACAGAGGGTAGTACCCATGGAAGTTTAATTCTATCTGTTCTGCATGGGTAGGCAGAAGAGGAGGAAGAGGATGAGGAGATTGGGAGTGATCCTCCTCATGACGACAGCGAAGTCTCGCCTGTTGGTACTCTGACACACATGGCTGACTTCATGTTAGGCTGCTTTTCCTGCGACCCGCGCGTTATGCATATTTTACACAACACGGATTACTGGTTGTTCACCCTTCTCGACCCTCTCAACAAAGAGAACTTCTTGGTGGAGAGGACGAGAAAAATGGTGCAATATCAGAAGATCCTTGTTGGGAAATTGCTCCAAAATTTTCCATCTGACAACGCTGGCGGCAGAGTCCGTACTTCCTTGGCCAACCGAGGAGGGAAGACAAGGGAGAAATATAGCAGTTCCAACAGAGGCAGGGCAACACTCTCCAAAGCTTGAGACAGTTTCATGACACCCCGCTAGCACCCTCACCCTGATGTGCAGCCTACTGCTACAAGGAGAGATACATTTTTTAAGATGGTGAATGAGTACATAGCAGACCATGTCAGCGACCTCAATGATCCCTCAATGCCTTACAACTACTGGGTGTCCAAGCTGGACATGTGGCACGAACTGGCGCTCTACGCTTTGGAGGTGCTGGCCTGCCCTGCCGCCAGCGTTTTGTCTGAGCGTGTATTTAGTGCTGCTGGTGGCATAATAACAGATAAGCATATCCGCCTGTCAACTGAAAATGCTGACAGGTTGACTAACAAGGCCTGGATTGACTATGACTTCTCAACTCCACCAGAGGAATGCTGATGAACATAAAGGCACTTTACATGTGTTGTTTTTAATGTAGTTAAAGACTGTAGTCACATGCACCCCTTCCACCACAAACAAGGGTATATGGTTGAATCTTCCTTTTCTCCTCCTCCTCCTCTTCCATCATATCAACATGCATTGCTTATTCGTCACATATAATTCCCTAGCATGTATGGCCTTTGAATATAATATTTTAGAGGGTCCGCTCACCAGCAGTCCCTCACATATATTTTTTTAGAGGGTCTGCTCACCAGCAAGCTCTCACATAAAATTTTTTACAGGTTCCGCTCACCAGCAGGCCCTCACATCAAAGTTTTTACAGGGTCTGCTCACCAGCAGGCCCTCACATCTAATTTTTTACAGGGTCCTCTCACCAGCAGGCCCTCACATCTATTTTTTTATAAAAAAGAAAATGGCTGCACACCAGTATACTCATCAAAGTGAAGATAGGACAGCACGACTTGTTAGTAGATTTCTGTGTAAAATGGCGGTGGTGCTCGCAGTGCCATGCTCCGACCTGAGGGCCCCCTTGGTAGCCCAAAAAAAAGATGAAAAACCGGAGCACTCCAGGTCTTGAATCCAATTTTGTGTTTATTAACACCGAAAAAAATAGCAACTATTAAACAGCAAAGTCTTTTTCAAGCTATATAATATAGCTATATTATATAGCTTGAAAAAGACTTTGCTGTCGAAATGTTGCTATTTTTTTCGGTTTTAATAAACACAAAATTGGATTCAAGACTGGGAGTGCTGCGGTTTTCTATTTTTTTGCAACATCATTATACATACAAGCAATAGAGCTAAGAAATGGGGATTATTCAAAAAAAAAAGTGGCCTCATACCTACTATAAATGAGTTAATGGAAGCGCACATATTTGATCAGACGCGTGTCAGGCCCATCTACCAGGCGTCAAGGTGGCTTCCGCAGATGGGTCCCTAACACTAATATACTGCCTCTCTTTGGACTTACCTAAGCCTACAATTTTTAGGGCAGCATAGGAACCAGCTACATAAGAACTCTGCTCAGAAGTCCAAGGTAGATGGGCGTTGTTCAGTCTAAAAGAGGTGCTACCCTCAATTAATACTACAAGAAAATTTAGACTAGAACATTCAGAATCACAGATGCATATCCATAAAGCAAACATAATTGATAAAAAATAAAATGGATGCATACCATTATGCATACAAACAATAGAGCTAAGAAATGGGGATTATTCTAAATAAAAGTGGTATCTACTATAAATGAGTCCAATTTTTTAGAGGGTCCGCTCACCAGCAGGCCCTCACATATCATTTTTTAGAGGGTCCGCTCACCAGCAGGCCCTCATATAAAATTTTTTTTACAGGGTCCGCTCACCAGCAGGCCCTCACATCTAATTGTTTTACAGTCAGCTAACCTGCAGGCCCAAACCTAAAATCTTTTACAGGGTCAGCTCACCTGCAGGCCTGCAACTCAAATCTTCTACAGGGTCAGCTCACCTAAAGGCCCGCAAATCAAATCTTTTACAGGGTCAGCTCATCTGCAGGCCCGAAACTCAATGTGAACGAGGCCCTCCTTTATGTGATATACAGGTTGTATCGGAGGGCCTCGTAATTTTTGGCAGCACTTTATATACAAGTAAATATACAGGAAAGAATGTTTTCAATCAATTTTTCCTATAAAATCGATTTTTTACTTTGGTTTTGTGTGTAAAAACTTAATTCGATTGTGGGCCTGGTGATTAGTGTTGAGCGCGAATATTCGAATAGCGAATTTTTTTCGCGAATATCGGCACTTCGCTAATTCGCGAATATTTCGAATATAGTGCTATAAATTCGATATTTCGAATATTCAATTTTTTTTTATTTTTTTTTAATTGTTATATTTTTTCCTTTCCCACTTCCCTAAAGTTGTTCTTACCTGTCCTTTGGATTCCTGGCTTCCTGGCTGCTCCAGTCAGTGCCCGTTGCCGCTTCTGCCGCCTTCCGTGCTCATGGAGCGTCCCCATCTCCATGGGAACGTCTCCATATACTAGAATGTACTGTCGGATTTGAGAATTACGTTGAAATCGCAAATGCGATTAATATAACTTGAAATAATCGCATTTGCGATTTCAACGTAATTCTCAAATCCGACAGTACATTCTAGTATATGGAGACGTTCCCATGAGCATGGAATATAGCATTACTAAGTTGAAATCGCCATGCGATTATTTCGTGTTATATTAATCGCATTTGCGATTATCTATTTTTTTTTTATTTTTTTTTATTTTTTTTTACTATGGTTGGCTTCAATGGTAGAATTAGCGAATATGACGAATATATTCGTTATATTCCACAAAACGAATATACGAATGTATTCGTCATATTCCACAAAACGAAGATAACAAAGTATTCTTTTTTTTTTTTTTTTTTTTTT
Organism: Bufo gargarizans; assembly: GCF_014858855.1. NCBI lineage: Eukaryota > Metazoa > Chordata > Amphibia > Anura > Bufonidae > Bufo > Bufo gargarizans. The sequence continues at coordinate 329,141,423 of NC_058083.1, forward strand.
AAATTAACAATTTTTATTTTTTTCAAATAATAACATAAGATACATGACATTGGCGGAAAAATAGCGCCAGTAGAATAGTACAAAAGTACAGATATATGGTATTACATCATACCAGCACATCCTAACACAGCAAATCAGTAAGCAATGCCATAAATTAACATAAATAGGGAAGGGGGAGTGGAGAAAACATCAACCAAACAAATGGTATAAATCAGGTGAGACATAAATATACACTATAGCTCATTAGGTGCAGCAACAAGGTATGGCACTAGGTCAATTATATGCCCTACACAGTAGAGAAAGGGTAAAATGATAATAATGAGAAAAGAAAGCTAGGAAAAAATATAAATAAAAAAGGAAGCTAGTAAAAGTTAAGGAAAAGTCAAGGAAGGCCCCTAAACGTCTTCCAAGGAACCCACATGTCCAGGAAGGTGCTTCTAGTACGGGTTTCCCAATGAGAAAGTTCCTCTAATCTATACAGTTGGTCTACCTTTTGTGTCCATTTAGCCTCATCTGGGGCCTCTGTAGAAAGCCAGGCGGCAGCAACTAAAATTCTAGATGCAGCTAATAATATAAGCAATAAGGACCTGACCCTCTTGTGTATCTTTTCCAGCCCCAGGCCTAGGAGAGTCAGTTCAGGAGAACACACCAAAGAGGTACCACAAATCCTATTACACTTAGTTATTATGGAATGCCACCATGATTGAATAATTGGGCATTCCCACCATATGTGATAGAAAGTGCCCTTAGAGGTTTTGCATCTCCAACAGGAGTCGGAAACTCCAGAAAAGTATTTTGCAATATTCTCTGGAGTTTTATACCACCTCATCATAATCTTGTACCCATTTGCCTGAACACGCACGCACCTTGAAATTTTATGTGGAACAGAAAACATAGTCTTGATTTCAATGGGGGTTAGGGATCGATTGAGATCTTTTTCCCAAACTCTCACTATAGCTGGTGTAATGTCAGTCACCGGTGATTTGATCTTTTTGTATATGAATGAAATTAATCTAATAGGCGCTTGTTTAGATCCAATTAGCCCTTCAAACCATGGGAACAAAGGCGTCACCTTAGGAAGGCTCTCCGCAGAAGCCATTTCAGTTAGTATATATTTGTGTACAAATGAAAGAGACATAGAGTCTTTCAAATTGGTAAAAAGGAGAGGAAGGGGGGGGGAAGGTATCGTGCTCTTTTAGAATATCTGATACGGGTAAGTTAGACTGCCTAACCACAGGGCTACAAGCCTCTTTCAAATCAAAGGGTGCTAAATCAATGACATCTCCCAAAGTCAGAAGCGGGGAAGGAGTGGAAAGCATTCTACCACTAGAGGAGAACCATTCCCAAACTGCCAGTGAGCATCTTATCATAGGGTTTTGGATTTGAGAAGATGGGGGAAAGGCTTTCCCAGCAAGCAGAACAGCTCTGGGAGTGGAGGGGAGAAAGCAATTTTCCATCTGAACCCAAAATTTATGGGGGGGAGCCCTAATCCAATCTACTACTCTGGCTAGATGTATGGCTTTCATGTATATTTCAGGATCTGGGAGATTAATCCCACCTAGCTCCTTTGGTTTGGTGAGAGTGTCTAATGCAATCCTCGGTCTGCGCCCCTTCCAAATAAAATGACGCACTGCCTTGTTAAATCTATTAAAGAAGGATTTCGGTATCTTGATAGGCAGAACCTGCATGACATATGTCAATTTGGGTAGAATCAATGCCGATACCATATTTTTTCTGCCAAACCAAGACAGAAAAGGGAGGTCCAACGAGTCCATCTGGTCAATAACCGACTTTAAAAGAGGGATAAAGTTTAGTTTGTATAAGTCCTTAGTATTAGGGGATATATTTACTCCTAGGTACGTCAACCTTTGTGTAGACCAGTTAAAGGGAGACTGGAGCTTAAGAATTCTAATTGTTGAGGGAGGGAACCCACTATGAATGAGTTGAGATTTAGCAGGGTTTACCTTGAAATTAGAAAGTGACCCAAATAAATCCAACAATGATAAGATAGCAGGAAGAGATTTTTTCGGATTGGTTGTGCAGATCAAGAGATCATCGGCAAATGCAGCCAATTTGATTTCCTGACTTCCCACTTTAAGTCCTATAATCTCTGTCTGCTGTCTCAGGGATTGCAAAAGTGTCTCCATAACCAATACGAAAATAAGCGGGGACAGAGGACAGCCCTGTCTTGTGCCATTCCTTATACTGAAGCAGGGAGATAGGGTATCATTAACTAGTACCGATGCCGAGGAGGAGTGATACATAGCCCTGATTGCATTTGAGAATTGAACAGGGATATTAAATTTGGCCAGTGTAAGACTAATATATAGCCAGTCTATTCTGTCAAACGCCTTCTCGGCATCGGTACCTAAGAGAACTATGGGTATTTTTTTAAAAGAGGAGAAGTACAATGCATTTAGTACTTTCATAACATTGTCCTTACCCTCTCTTCCCTTGACAAATCCGACCTGGTCTGGATGGATCAGGGAGGGGAGTAGTTTTTGCAGCCTAGTAGCCAACATTTTGGCCAATAGTTTAAGGTCAGTGTTAAGCAAGGATATAGGACGATAATTTGAGCAGATGGAATGATCCTTACCTGGTTTGGGAATAATTGTTATCGTAGCTCTAGACATATCGGACGACACAGGGGAGTTATGCAGAGCATTATTGCATATTGGAAGTAAGTGGGGAAGCAGGACTTCGGAGTAAGCTTTATAATAGGACAGAGGTAAACCATCCGGTCCGGGGCATTTCCCGGTCGGGGATGAATTAAGTGCTTCTTGAATGTCCGCTATCGTAAACGGAGCAGCCAGCTGATCATGCTGGCTATTTGTAAGGACAGGGAGATGAAGTGAGCTAAGGAAGGAAGAAATATTTTGTTCCTTGTCCAGTCCAGGATCAGGAAGACGGGGGGGGGGGGGGGAAGGTTATACAGGGACTCATAATACAACTTAAACTGTTCTGCTATTTCTTCAGTTTTGAGCAACATTGAACCTGATGGGGAGGTAATTTTATGTATGAAGCCATTCAGTTTTCTACGTTTAATCCGCTGCATCTGAAACTTTGTTGCTTTATCGCCATGAGCAAAGAATTTTTGCTGAGAGCTTAAAAAATACTTCGCAGAGCGCTCGTTTAGTAAATTTTTAAGCTCTGTTTTGAGTAAAATAAGTTCAGATAAGTGAAGTTGCAATAAAGAAATTTTATGAGTCTTCTCCAAGTTGTTAATCCTGGTAAGAAGGGAGTCTATTTTTCTGTCGGCCTCTTTCTTCAAATAGGAACATAGGCTTATCAATTGTCCCCTTATATAGGCTTTATGGGCATCCCATAGGGTATTTGGGGAAGTATCAGAAGTATGATTGATTTGGAATTATTCCTTTAGGAGGGAAAGTATTTTATTCTTATGTTTGGCATTTTCCAAGATGGACTCGTTGAACCTCCAACCAGATTTCTTACCCATACCTTGTGAAGGGCGGATGGAACAGAAGACTGGTGAATGATCTGATAGCGTCATGGACCCTATTTTCGCCGAAGAGCAGAGTTGCAAGTGTTCTTTGGAGATTAATACATAATCAATTCTGCTATATGAGTTGTTGGCTGCCGAGAAAAAAGAGTAATCAATATCATTAGGATTAAGACATCTCCACACATCAACCAAACCAAGTTTGAACATTCTAGCCAGAGTAGCTTTGATTGCCTTAGAGGGGAGAGCTGATTTTCTTGAAGACGTATCTAAAAGGGGATTAAGAGGCATATTCAAATCCCCTGCTAATATTAGTATACCTTCCCTATGTTTCTCAACTAAAGATAGGAGGCTGGCAATCCATCTAGTTTGGTCAGCATTAGGGGCGTAGGCATTAACAAAAGTGTACAAGGTTTGACCGATTTTTCCTTTTAATATAATGTAACGGCCCTCTGGATCTTGAACATGACTCTGATAGGTGAATGGGGTGTTACGCCTGAAACCAATGCTGACCCCTCTAGATGCCGCCCCATCCGCGCCACAATGATACCAAGTAGGGTATTTAGTGAATGACAGGTTTGGAAAGTTATCTTGCTTAAAATGAGTTTCTTGTAGGAAAATTACTGCACTTTTTTCCTTCCAGAGGAGAGAGAAGATTTGACTTCGTTTAGAGGGGGACCTTAACCCTTTCACATTGTAAGAGACAATTACTAGTTCAGACATTTCTTGACCATAAGAACATATGAAGCATAGCGATGCATAATGAGCAAAATAGAATCCATGGACCCTGACTTACACCATAGTAACATAGAAACAAAAACTTGAGACCACACTAAGTGGAACAACAACAACATGTGAAGTCGCATGGACAGCAACTATCAAATGGGGTAGGGGGAGAGTGAAACAAGTTCACAAGTAACCTGCATCAGGGAGGGAACCGGCCTAAAATATAAATCATAAAATCATAAGAGACAAAAGCATAGATCAGATCTATAAAAGAAAGGTGACATTAAAGCTAGGTAAAAATAACAGTATAGCGGACCACAAATAGAGAGGGACTGACAGGACAGTAGGAGAACAGAGGAAGGAAAATCAAAGACAAATGACACCAAGAATTCAGGAGCCATCCTGTGAGAAGTGGGTCTTTTTTGGCGTTGAGACATCTCTGGACTTCTTGGACCTCATCTTCTTCGGCGTTATAGTGGTCTCCCAAGGCTGGGGAGCAGGCAAAGCTGGTAAAGCTGAAATATCCTGAACTTTGTCCCAGTCAGGAATGTTCAAAGGAGGAGAGTCTAAAGCTATATAAGCTTCCGATAAGTCCGAGAAGGATGATATCATGATCCTTTTTCCATCAGCTAAGAAGGACAATCCAAACGGAAAGGACCATCTGTAGAGGATCTTCTTTTCTTTAAGCAATGATGTAAGGGGCCTCAAAAATCGCCTTTTTTGCAGGGTAGATGGTGATAAGTCCTGATATATCTGTATCTGCGACTCCTCCAGGAGAATCGACGGTGCAATTCTGGCAGCCTTCAATATTGCTTCCTTATCCTGGTAGTTCAGGAAACGGCATATCACGTCCCTGGGGGGATCAGTGTCCTTAGGACGGGGGCGCAAAGCTCTGTGTGCCCGTTCTATTATCAGCATGGCTGGATCAAATTCTCCCAGCAAGGAAGTGACTATTTTTGTAATGGCGTTCGGAATGTCTGTGGTGGAGATCGTCTCCGGGATCCCTCTAAACCGGAGGTTATTACGCCTTCCTCTATTCTCCTGGTCTTCCAGGGAGGAATATAACTGGTTAAAATGAAACTGACAGGCAGATAGCGATTTAGTGACTGCAGCGCTGTGTTCAAGCGTCGCTGCGTGCGCAGTTTCTAGCGCATCCACTCTGTGGCCTATCTGTTGAATGTCCTGAGCCACCTCCTGTAGTTTCGAGATTACAGGGTGCATTGCCTCCTCTAAAGCCTGCTTAATAAAGCTACGTGACACCGGGAGGTTGCGGGACTCACCCTCTTCCTCCGCGTCTTCCTCTCCTTCAGAGAAGCTTGTAGTGCGGCCTCGTGGAGCGCCACCGGGAGCCGCGGCCATCTTGGATTCTTTGGCCGGGCCGGCTGCCGGCTGCTTCTTTAGATATTTCGTCATGTCTGAGACCGCAGGTGAAGATTTAGCTTGTGCAGCTTGGTCACACTGCTTCTGGCCACCATATTTGACCATTTTGAGCTCTCAGCGTTGAAGATAGCCGTTCCCTCAGCAGGTTGAAAGCAGGAGCTCTAACCGGATGCTTCCATTCAGTTCAGGCGCTAGCTCCGCCCGATAACAAAGTATTCTGCATCTTCGTTTTATCTACCTATTCATCAACTTCGGTAATTCTAGCAATCATATAGGAAAGTTTACTATAGAGACAGCTAAGTATAATTCGCTATGCGATTATATTACTTTGCTTTTTTTTATAAATAGATTATAATAATTATCAGGTATTATAATTATTCTATTTATATAAAAAAAAGCAGTCATATAAACGCATAGCGAATTAAACTTATCTGTCTCTATAGTAAGCTGTCCTATATGATTGCTAGAATTAGCGAAGTTGATGAATAGGTAGATAAAACGAAGATGCAGAATACTTCGTTATCTTCGTTTTGTGGAATATAACGAATATATTCGCCATATTCGTTTTGTGGAATATAACGAATATATTCGTCATATTCGCTAATTCTACCATTGAAGCCAACCATAGTAAAAAAAATAAAAAATAAATAGATAATCGCAAATGCGATTAATATAACACGAAATAATCGCATGGCGATTTCAACTTATTTAGTAATGCTATATTCCATGCTCATGGAGCGTCCCCATCTCCATGGGAACGTCTCCATATACTAGAATGTACTGTCGGATTTGAGAATTACGTTGAAATCGCAATTCGATTAATATAACTTGAAATAATCGAATTGCGATTTCAACGTAATTCTCAAATCCGACAGTACATTCTAGTATATGGAGACGTTCCCATGGTGATGGGGACGCTCCATGATCATGGAATATAGCAGTGCTAACTAAGTTGGCACTGCTAAGTTGAAATCGCCATGCGATTATTTCGTGTTATAGTAATCGCATTTGCGATTATCTATTTTTTTTTTTTTTTTTTACTATGGTTGGCTTCAATGGTAGAATTAGCGAATATGACGAATATATTCGTTATATTCCACAAAACGAATATACGAATGTATTCGTCATATTCCACAAAACGAAGATAACGAAGTATTCTGCATCTTCGTTTTATCTACCTATTCATCAACTTCGCTAATTCTAGCAATCATGTAGGAAAGTTTACTATAGAGACAGCTAAGTTTAATTCGCTATGCGTTTATATGACTGCTTTTTTTATATAAATAGAATAATTATAATACCTGATAATTATTATAATCTATTTATAAAAAAAAGCAAAGTAATATAATCGCATAGCGAATTATGCTTAGCTGTCTCTATAGTAAACTTTCCTATATGATTGCTAGAATTAGCGAAGTTGATGAATAGGTAGCTAAAACGAAGATGGAGAATACTTCGTTATCTTCGTTTTGTGGAATATGACGAATACATTCGTATATTCGTTTTGTGGAATATAACGAATATATTCGTCATATTCGCTAATTCTACCATTGAAGCCAACCATAGTAAAAAAAAATAAAAAAAATGATAATCGCAAATGCGATTAATATAACACGAAATAATCGCATGGCGATTTCAACTTAGCAGTGCCAACTTAGTTAGCACTGCTATATTCCATGCTCATGGAGCGTCCCCATCACCATGGGAACGTCTCCATATACTAGAATGTACTGTCGGATTTGAGAATTACGTTGAAATCAAAAATGCGATTAATATAACTTGAATTAATCGCATTGCTATTTCAATAGGAGAGTAGCCTTTAAGTTAAAAATCGCATGTGCGATTATTTAAATCGCATATTATTCGCGATAACTAGAATAATAACGAATATTCGATTTCGATGAATATAAAACAATCGAATATGGCACCTGCCGCTCATCACTACTGGTGATCAGTTTAAGGCCTTTTAAGCAGCATCATCAGCAGCATTGTAATAAAAATTAGTGGCAAGGTGACATATTGTGGAGATGGCAGCATTAGGAGGCCACATAGTGGCACAATGACTGAGTCTGGATAAAATACTAAGGCCACAGATTGTTTAGAAAGATACAGATGGAAAGAAGTCTGTAATCATTTTTTTTATAGTTGTCATTTTTTTCAAATCTATACTTCAGATGAGAAAAAAATTACAACTATTAGACAAAGAAGATTATAGCACTATATATATTCGCTATATTGCTATATATTCTTGTTTTAGAATATTGCGAATATTCTAAAAAACAAATATAAAAAACAAATATATAGCACTATATCGAATAGATTCGTTTTTTAGAATATTCATCTTTTTTTTTTTTTTTTTTTCAATCTGTACAGTTGTTCCACTTCGGAGAGATTGTGAAAACTCAGATCCGATTGTATATTCTAACCCCCAGGCAAGCATCCCCGTCACCAAGGGAACGCCTGAGGGTTAGAATATACCATCGGATCTGAGTTTTCATGATCTCACTGAGATCATGAAAACTCACACCCAATGGTATATTCTAACCCCCAGGCTAGACGCTTGCTGGGGAGGAGTATGCCGAAGTGGAACAACTGTACAGATTGAAAAAATAAAATAAAAATATTCTAAAAAACAAATATATTCGATATAGTGATATATATTCGTTTTTTTTGAATATTTGTAGGGTTGAGCGAACCCGAACTTTAGGATTTTTTGAACCCGGACCCGAACATTTTAGTAAAAGTTCTGGTTCGGTGTTCAGCGATTTCTCAGCGCTTTTTAAAAGGCTGCAGAGCAGCCAATCAACAAGCGTTTAACTCTGTGCCCTTAGAAGCCATTACAGCCATGCCTACTAATGGCATGGCTATGATTGGCCAGTGCAGCATGTGACCCAGGCTCTATATAAGCTTGAGTCACGTATCGCTGCACGTCACTCTGCTGTTACAAGTGTAGAAAGAGGATGCTGCTGGACTGGTGATTTCAGGGAGAGAATAGGAGAGAACCTAACTCAATGATCTACATATAATTTGTTGTGTGAGTGCAGGGCACAATCTGTTTACCCTGCCCTGAGCCCATTGACCGAATTTTTTTTTTTTTATCCGTCTGTTAGTTAGGTGGGCGGCTGCGGCTGCAGCGGCCATTTTATGCAAGTTCAGTGCACCAGTATTGTATCTGAGCTTTTGTGACATTGAAAGCCAATCTTGGGAAAACTGCACAAATATACAACATCTGGTGCATTTGCAGGATTAGTCAGTGTGCAATTTAAGCTAGAAATACAGTCATAATTTTCAGGGTTTTTTAAAAAAAAACTTTTTGTGCAAAATACACTATTTTACATCCCTAGCTGCATCTGGATGTGTGAAATTCAAGCGTTATATACAGCGTTCATATTCTGTTAGTAAAAAAACCCACTTTTTTGGCAATATACAACATCTGGATTAGTCAGTGTGCAATTTAAGCTAGAAATAAAGCCATAAGTTTCTGGATTTTTAAAAACACACTTTTTTTTTGCCAAAATACACCATTATACAGCCATTGCAGTATCAGCAAGTGTGAAATTCCAGGTTTATATACTGCTGTCATATTCAGTTATTCAACAAACACACGTTGGCAAAAAATAGTTTATTTGGCAGCCTTTGCTCCATATATCATTGTGAGATACACCCTTTATATATTTTTGTGGTCCTGGCTACGGAGCGAAGCCTGGAGAGTGTGACTGAACCTAATCTAGCTAAAGTGGCTGGTGGTGTGCCTGTTGCCACGTGATGAGGGTAGGCCAAATAAAGGGGGCAAAAATACGAGTAGGAAGGTTTAGGAAACAATGCTTTATTGAAAAAGGTGGTACTACAGAACTAAGTCGGAGAAAGCCGCGGCGATTTCGGCTTTTGGATGCGGGATGTATTGTTAGAAACAGGAGGACTTCCAGCGACCCATCTTGCAAATGATATGGGCCGGGACCCCATGTTTGGAGGCGGCGGAGGCAGCTCCGATCCTGAATGAATGGCCCGTGATGGCCTGGGGGTTGAACCCTAACCCTGACGCGAGGCTGCAAATGTGTTTGACGAACTGCGAGGACGTGAGTGGTCGTGACGGGAAAGGAAGGAGAGGGCTGGCGGGAGCCCGGTTGCCCAGGGTGGTTAGTAACCTGTTGAGGAAGGCCACGGGACACCAGCAGTTGGTGGTAGGGAAGTATTCTATGCGCACTGGGGGCCCGGTTTGTGAGGTTTTGGAGACTGGCAAGGTGAAAGTGAAATGCTCGTGACTACGGGTGATTGGTTTAGAGCAGGGCCTATGTTGTGAGGAGAGGTGCCGGTGAATTCCCCGGGCCGAAGAAAGCCGTAAAAGCTTAAGTAGAGGGCGGCTTTGAGAATGCAGCTTCTGAAAGGGCCAAAAGGACTGCCGTCTAGGGAGGATGAGAGTTTCCTGAACAGGTCCCCTGAGACGGGTTGCCTGGAGGGTCCGGATTTGTGTGAACTTTTTTGAATACCCCGCAGAGTGGCTTTGATGGCGTGGGAAGAAAAGATTGGGTTGCTGTCTCGATGACGGATCATGAGGTGATGATGGACCCCTGACAGATACGATCTGATGGTGCTGAAAGAGAGGTGCAGGTCCTTGTGGCAGTATGCCAGGAAAGCCATGAATGCAGTATGCCAGGAAAGTAGTTTCGCTTACGTTGCCCCTGGGGTGAAGGTGACGAAATACCTCGAAAGCCTTCCAACCAGACTGGTAGTTCCTTGTGGAGTTTTCGGACAGGGACTTGCGAATGAGAGTTTGAGCCATGAATAAGTGCCTGTCTAGTCCAGGATCAGGGAGCCGAAGTCCGGGGGGGGGGGGGGGGGAATCCCAATTCTCTCGGCTTGTGGCATGACCTGGAAGAAGAGAGTTAGGTTTAAGCGAGACAAGGCATCTGCTGCGACGTTCCTGATGCCCTGGATGTGGGTGCAAGAAACATGAAAATTGTACTTGAGGGCAAGCCAGGTGAGCTTGCGTTTGGGTGAGCTGGATCTGCCTTTGGTGATGATGTCGATGACCGTGTGGTTGTCGGTGATGAAGAGCACGGGCATGTTGCTCCATTCTTCGCCCCAGACTTGTGCGGCTGCCACGATGGGGTACAATTCAAGGAGAGGAGAGGATTGAATGGCTTGAGGGTCCGAGTGGATCTGGGAGGGCCAGGAATCAGCGAACCACTGGTGGCCGAATAAGGCGCCGAACCCAACGGATGCTGCCGCATCGGAGTACACGGTCAGGCAGGTGGGACTCCAGCGAGGGACGAACAAGGAGATGCCATTCCATGCTGACAGATAGACCCTCCACATGTCAAGGTCGGCCAGGGCTTCACGGTCCAGTTGAATCAGCGAGTCCAGGGTTGTGGCTGTAGGTAACAATTGGAGGATTCTTGCTGTGAAGGATCGTCCCTGTGGCATGATGCGGGTTGCAAAATTGAGAGAGCCCAGAAGTGACTGCAGGTCGCCCTTGGTCATGGTTCTGGATCCGATGTGAGCAGAAATGAATGACTGGAGTCTGACTAGTTTGTCCTCTGGGAGTCTGGCTTCCATTCTGCAGGTATCTAGCGTGATACCCAAGAAGGTGAGGCCCGTGTTAGGGCCATCAACCTTTGATGGCGCTACTGGGACCTGTAAGGTGGAAAAAATGCTGAGGAGGCTTTCCAATCTGTCGGGCACATGGTTGGGGTTCTCGACCAGTAAGAAATCGTCCAGGTAGTGTATGACTCTGGGACAGTTGCCGTGGTTTACCAGGATCCAATGGAGCGCCTGGGCGAACTGATCAAAGAGCCAGGGGCTGCTCTTTGACCCGAACGTGAGGCGGGTGGCAAAGTAATACTGGTCCCTCCATTTGATCCCATGAAACCTCCAGAGGTGGGGTTAGATTGGCAGAAGCTTAAAAGCGTCCGAAATGTCCGCTTTTGAGAGCCAAGCACCTGCCCCTACCTGTAGGATGAGTTGGATGGCCTCATCCAGGGAAGAGTAGTGCATGGAGTACTCTTCCGACGGTATCAAGGAGTTGAGGCTCGGGACGCTGGATGCATGAGGCGTTGACAAGTCGTATATTAAGCGTTTTTTATTGGTATTTTGTTTTGCAGACCAACCCGATGGGGCTCACCCTGTAGACCTGGAAGGGAGGGGTGGGAAAAGGCCCTATGATAAAACCCTTCTGCAGCTCGACCTGCAGAAGGGAATCCACCGAGGCCGGGTCCTCCATGGCCGACATGAGATTGGGGGTCTCCCAGGAATCCCGAGGCAGGGTGACAAGACCGGTGTGGAAGCCTGTTGAAAAACCGGAATGCAGGAAATGGACGAAGGTGGGATCGTGGTGGGTATTGAGGAGGGAGATGAGAAGGGGGACATTAATGTCGGCTACTCAGCTTTTGGCCGAGCGCTTGGAGCAGGAGGACTGGGGGTGTGCCCGGAAGCAGGTGGAACAAATGTGGAGCGCCTTACATTTGCTATAGTTGCAGAAGCTGGAATTGAAGTTATTACACAACTGGTTTTTACCCAGGTACACGATGGGGCGACCTAATTTGTCCAGGAGCGGACCCGACTTCTGGGGGGCAGAAGTGCTGGGCTGCTGTTTGGGCAGGGAGGAAGCATGGGAATTTGGGCACCAATCGGAGGCGTGCAGGACTGACTGGCAGTTGGAGCAAGAAGGGGACCTGAGACCTGCAAAGTGTCTGCAGAATAGCCCCATGTCAAGGGAGGCCCAGTTGGTGATATGCTGGAACTGGGCGAGGGCTGCAGCTGCCTTCACCGAAAATGACCGGTAATAGTCGTAAAAAGCGAATCCTCCGTATTTGTGCCCAAGCTCCGTAACCCTGTATAGATATGCATCTAGCTCCTCTCTTCTGGCTGGGTGTGCCGAGCAGATGATGTCGCGGTAGAGGCTGAAAGCGAGCACGAACTCTGGGATGGAGAGTTTTTTGTTCAGGCGGGAGTCTTTGGCCTTCAGAACTACGGATACATCTCCGCATGCGATGGTACGCTTTTCCACCGTGTCATGCGTGGAGATGAGGACCGCTGCCAGGTTCACGTCCTTGCCTGCGAGAATGTCCCTGCGCAGGTTTTCGGGGACGAAAAAGGAAGGTGCTATTTCGGGAGCCCCGGACAACCTACCTGGGGAAGACGGCTGGGAAGTGGAAGGACCAGGGGCGGGACTGGAGGGTGCGGCAGGCGAAGCGTCCCTGCTTTCGACTGCCTGGAGCCTGGTGTTGATGTCGCAGATGAAACTGGACAGGTTATTGATAGTGGCGTGTAGTTGCGTCAGTGACAACTGTATGGTAGACATGGAGACCTGCTCCATGGGCCCTGTGGATGGCTCAGGAAACAAGAGGCAATATAATTCGGCCTTTCGGGCTGTGGCCGAATGGCGGATTCCTCGCTTGTTCAGCTCGGCGATCATCTTGGGGATGGTCCATGTCCGGTAAGAAGAGCGACTTGCTCGCTCCGAAACCGCGGACTCTACGGTCGATAGAGCGTCCTCGAGATCGGAAACGTGGGACATGTTAGAGCTGAAAAAACGAAGAGGGAGAAGACGAAAGCTGGAGGGGGAAGTGAGATGGGTGCGGGCGGTGTTACAGAAAAATGTGCGTAGCGGGACGGTGGTGCCCTGCGTCAGGGCGAGGCCGGAGGACGCGGGGTCCCCTTGCTGGGCGTGATTTATCAACTTACCTTAAGTCACTGGAGCCGTTTGTGCCACGAATAAAGGGGACGGAAAAAACTGGCGAAGCCGAGATTGTCCCTAGTTCACCTGAAAAGAACGGTATATGATGCTACAATTGGCTATGCCGGGCGGCCAGAATAGCGAATCGTGGCCGCTACTTACCTGGGAGACAAAATGGGGACCAAATGGATTCTAAAGGAGCACTAACGGAGTAGCTTAGCCACCTGAAAGAACAAGCCAAGGAGTGGGAAAAGCGCGCCATGGGTGGGATTGCGTCCCGGCGGGACTGATGGAGTTTGTAACGAGGGGTCGCTGAGTGAAATGTGTGCCAGGGCGATCCTAGGTGGACGGGTTGAGGAGCGGTTCAGGGCGTACCTGTGAAGAAGACTGTTGGGACAAAGTGGGGCCTGGGCGTACCAGGCCCGGGGTAGGGGTGGGAATGCGGGGTGGGCGCACCACCTTGAAGACACATGGGTTGCGTGACCGAGCGGAAAACAAAGAGAGAGATGGACACAGACAGGTGATGTTGGATGGACGGAGGGAAACAGGCCTTGCCTGTGACGAGCGACAAGAGAGAGGAAAGAGATGAGAAGAGAGCAGGGCGTTCCTGCGGACAGTGGTGGAGTTCCTGCGGACAGTGGTGGAGGATGGAGGTGGAAAACATGAATTTTTTTTTTTTTTTTGGGAAGACGGAAGGTGGCAGGTGAGGGGGTGGCAGGTGGGGGGGGGGGGGCTGGGGGTGTACGTGGACGGGGATGGCTGCGGCCATGGATGCCTTTTTTTTGGGGGGGTTATTTATTTATTTTTTCCATGCCGCGGTCGGGAGGCTGGGCAGGGGCAAGAGTTCTGAAGGATCGTCAGTCTGCACGGGGACTGACGTGATGATGGACGTCCCCTCTGTGAAAGCAATGTGTTCTGATGTGTGTGGATAATTGTGCATGTGGTGGCAGCGCAGCGCCGAGATTGTCCTGCATCTGACCCAGTCCCCACAGTGTTGATGTTTTGATGTGTTGCGGTCCGCGGCGGGCGGAAGCAGTTGGACTGAGCGGGAGTGGATGCCGATGCCAGGCCCCGCCCCGTCAACCCCCGACCCGCCGTGGTGGTGTGATGCGTTCCACGCTGGGACGCACGGCGGGCGGAAGTTGCGGGAGTGGGAGGACCGGAAGTGGCCGCAGCGATGGACCCGGTGGGAGCTGGCGGAGCGGTGCAAGGTCCTGCGGGTAGAGGTGGCATGGTAGGAGGGGGATCTTGTGGAGCCCTGGGGACTGGAAACGCCGGTCCGAGTGTGGGGGCAGGAGGATCGGCGTCCGGCGGCCACGTGATGCGCTCCACGCTGGAGCGCATGGAGGCAAGGCAAGCGGCCGGCGGAGGAGCGGACCGGCGTGGGGGGAAGTGGTGGCGCGGGGTGAGTGGAGTGGAAGCAGGAGGGGGATGAAAGAAAGCTGGAGGGTGGCAACTTACCTGGTGGCGGGTTCTGGCGCACAGAAACGCCGCACGTGCGGGCAGCTTGGCCGGAAGTAAGGACTGACTGGTGCAACTCCTCCTACCAAGCAAAAGGCGAGAGAGGACGTGCACCAGGAGAGCTGGGCGGCGGAGATTAAGAAGCCCCCTACGCCCGTCCCACAAAAGCAGGCTGGATTCAGCCTGCTGAATGTGTAATATTCATATTTTTGAAATACCGTTTTAAATTCCAGGGTTATATACTGCTGTCATATTTAGTTATTAAACTAACACCCGTTTGGGCAAAAAAAATATTATTTGGCAGCCCTTGATGCAGATGTCATTGTGAGATACACCCTTTAAATACACGGGTTCTATTCAGGTAGGGGTTCTATTCAGGTATTTCAAATACAGCCATTTAGTGAACAAATCTTTAATTGCGGCCTAGTGTGGGTCGGGGCGTGTGAGATACACCCTTTATATACAGGGCTTATATTCTTCTATTAATAAAACACCCTTTTTTAGGCAAAATACACAATTGTTGCGCCCTTGCAGCATCAAGACGTTTGAAATTCCAGGGTTATATACGGCTGTCATATTCAGTTATTAAACTAATGCACGTTTGGGCCCAAAAAAATATTTGGCAGCCTTTGCTGCAAATTTCATTGTGAGATACACCCTTTATATACAGGGTTTCTATTCAGGTATTTGAAATACAGTCATTTTGGGCAAATAGATTGAATTGAGGCCTAGTCTGGATCAGGGCGTGTGAGATACACCCTGTACATACTGTAGTTCTATTCTACTATGAATTAAACACCCATTTAGGGCAAGAAATATAAGGAGAGCGCCAAATAAGGGACGTGGCCCAGGTCATGGTGCTGCTGGTGGAGCTCCTGTTGCAGGAGAGGACGAGGTCGATCTGTGCCAGCTACACGCACAAGTGAAACCCCTTCCTCAGGTGTGAGTAGGCGACAGAACCTGCAGCGGTATTTGGTCAGGCCTAATGCGGCTCTGCAAATGGTGAGGCCTAAAACAAGTACAGGCGATAGTAGATTCGGTTGCTGACAGTGCTTCCAGTTCCTTCACATTGTCTCCTACCCAGTCTCCTGCTGAAAGATCAGAGTTGGCACCTGCAGCACATGTCCATCAGTCTTTCTCCTCACCCCTTTGCAAATCAGCCAAGCATTCTGAGCCCCAAGTCATGCAGCAGTCTCTTCTGCTTTTTGATGACTCTGTTAGCAGGGTTTCCCAGGGCCATCCAGCTAGCCCTGCCCCAGAAGTGAAAGAGATTAAGTGCACCGATGCCCAACCACTTATCTTTCAAGATGAGTACATGGGAGGACCATCGCAGCACGTCTCGAATGATGACGAAACACAGGCACCAACTGCTGAGGCTTTTGAAAGTGTGCAGCCCGACAAGGAGGGCAGGGGTGAAGACTGGGTGGAAGATGATGTGGAGGACAATGAGGTCCTCGACCCCACATGAAATCAAGGTCATGCGAGGGACCTATGTAGTTCGGAGGAAGAGGCGGTGATCGCACAGAGCCACCAGCACAGCAGAAGAGGGAGCAGGGTGCAAAAGCGAAGCAGCTGTCCTCTAGACAGTACGCCTGCTACTGCCCACCGCAGCAAGGGACCGAGCACACCAAAGCCAGCTCCAAGGAGTTTCCTGGTGTGGCAGTTCTTCAGACAAGGTGCTGACGACAAGACACGAGTGGTTTGCACGCTGTGCAATCAGAGCCTGAAGCAAGGCATAAACATTCTCTACCTGAGCACAACCTGCATGACCAAGCATTTAAGTGCTAAGCACGAGCTGCAGTGGAGTAGACACCTCAAAAAACAAGAAAGGTCTCTGGCTCCTCCTGCTTCCTCTTCTGCTACAGTCTCGGCCTCTTCATCTACCTCTGGAGTGACAGTGCCACCTGCTACCCCGCAAACAGAGGATCTTCCAGCAAAACCACCACCTGGGTCAACAAGCATCTCCACAATATCCCACGCAAGCGTTCAGCTCTCCATCTCCCATACACTGGAGAGGAAGAGGAAGTACCCACCCGTGATCACTAGCGTTGAATGCCAGCATTTCTAAATTACTGGCCTTTGAAATGCTGTCATTCCGTCTGATAGAGACGGATAGTTTTAAAGGCCTTATGGCGGTGGCTGTCCCACAGTACGTCATGCCCAGCCGCCACTACTTATCCAGGCGAGCCATCCCTTCCCTGCACAACCAAGTAGGGGACAAAATCAGGTGTGCACTGCTCAACGCCATCTGTGGCAAGGTGCACCTCACAACGGATATGTGGACCAGTAAGCACGGTCAGGGACGTTATATTTCCATAACAGCACACTAGGTAAATGCAGTGTCAGCTGGGCCTGAGGCGGATAGCAGTTTGGCGCATGTCCTTCCACCACTGAGGTTTGCAGGGCGCTTCAGTTTTCTTCCTCCTATCCACTATCTCATCTTCTACCAGCACCTCATCCAGTCAGCGTAACACCTTTACCACCAACTTCAGCACAGCCAGGGGTAAACGACAGCAGGCAGATTTAAAACTTTTCTGTTTGGGGCTTTTTCCTCCTCCTCCACCGCCACTTCCACCTACACCGCCACATCCACCGCCTCCTCAACCTTCTACTCCATATGGACCTCGTCCTCCTAGATCAAGATTATTATTTTTTTATTTTTATGTATTTTATGTTATTTAAAGTCATTTCCCTATCCACATTTGTTTGCAGAGCACTTGCTATGCTCGTAACTATATTTTGATGACATTTGAAGCCCTCTAGCCCTTTGCATGACATTTTTACAGCCATTTTAGTGCTCAAAAGTTCAGGTCCCCATTGACTTCAATGGGGTTCAGGTTCGGGGTCAGGTTCGGGTCAAATTCGGGTCCCAAACTCGAACTTTTTTCTGATGTTCGGCCGAACCTGTCATAACCGAACATCCAGGTGTCCGCTCAACTCTAGTTACAACGCTTTTTAGGTTTTTCTATTACCAGAAGTTCATTCAAAAAATTTCTGTTATTGCTAAGCCTCTCACTGATTTAACCAAGAAGGGTGTGGATCTAGTCAATTGGTTGCCAGAGGCGTTAAGAGGTGTTTCGATGATGCCCCAGTATTGGTTAAACCAGACCAAGAGAAACCTTTTGTGGTTCAGGTGGACGCTTCTGGGGATGGAATGGGGGCAGTACTCTCCCAAGGGTCACCAATCCTCAATTACTTTAGACCTTGTGCTTTCCTTTCTCGTAAGTTGTCTCCTACTGAGAGAAATTACAACATCGGAGATCAGGAGTTACTTGCGATTAAATGGCCCTTTAAGGAATGGCGTCACATTTTGGAAGGGGCTCAATATCGTGTCACTGTACTTACGGATCATAAGATTTTAACGTTTTTGCAGTCTGCTAAGTGTTTGACTCCCAGACAGGCTAAGTGGGCATTGTTCTTTACTCGTTTTAACTTCTGCATTTCTTGCAGGCCAGGAAGTAAAAATGTCAAGGCAGATGCTCTATCCCAAAGTTTATGTGCCTTTCAATCTCTTGACGCTCCACCAGAACCTATATTGCCGGCAGGTATCATTGTAGCTTCAGTCACTTCTGATTTGACAACCAAAATTACGGCGGGACAACACTGTGTTGCGGTTGATGTGGCGGTGTAGGTGGAAGCGGCGGTAGAGGAGGAGGTAGCCTACACTGCTTTTTGTTTAAAATGTATTTATTTATTTTTTTTAAATTAGGGTACACCCCAGAACATTGGGAAATATAACTCTCCAGTTTTGCTAAACACATGTTCAGACAATACACCGGCTGCAGGGCAGGCCAGCACCTCCAAGGCGTAAAGGGCAAGCTCAGCCATGTGCCCAATTTGGAGACCCAGAAGTTGAAGGGGGCAGACCCGTCATTCAGTACATGTAGGCGTGTGCACACATACTGCTCCACCATGTTGGTGAAATGCTGCCTCCTGCTAAGACGTTCCATATCAGCTGGTGGTAACCCTGCCTTCTGAGGTGCTGGCGGTGCACCAGCTGCATTGGCGACCTCGTCCTCTGCCTTCGCCATGTGCTTCCACTTTGCCCCCGCCGTCAGGTGGGAATGCCACCAGCAGCCCGTCTACCCACGTGCGCTTGTACAAGCGCATCTTACGATCACGTTCTAGTGACTGAAATAAGGAAGGTAAGTTGTCCTTGTAATGGGGATTCAGAAGCGTGTCCACCCAGTAATCAGCACAATTTAGAATGTGGGCAACTTGGCGGTTGTTGCGGAGACACTGCAGCATGTAATCGCTCATGTGAGCCAGGCTGCCCAGAGGCAACGAAATGCTGTCCTCTGGGGGAGGTGTATCGTCTGTGTCCTCTGTATCCCCCCATCCACGCATGAGTGATGGCCCTGAGCTGGTCTGGGTGCCAACCTGCTGTGAACATGGTTCCTCCTCCTCCATCTCCTCCTCCACCTCGTCATCCTCCAGAACTGTGCCCTGGCTGGACAATTGTGTACCTGGTGTTTGTGGCTGGAGGAACCCACCCTCGGAGCCACTTGTGAATGGCTGGCCTTAAACCCTATGAAATGATCCCTTTTCCTCCTACTCCTCCTGTGGCGCATCCTCTTCCATCTTCGCCCGAAGCGTTTTTTCAACGATGCATAGAAGTGGGATAGTAACGCTGAGAACGGCGTCATCGGCACTGGCCATGTTGGTGGAGTACTTGAAACAGCGCAACCAGACAAGGAGGAAGCAACAGGAGACAAACTGAAGCGCCCTGCAATCCTCGGTGGTGAAAGTGTTCTGGTTCTGACAAAGCTGCCAGTTCGATTTGATGTACTGCTCCAAATTAATTAAGATACGTGCACGGAGAGATCAGACAGACAACTCACTACATGGAGTTAATCAGGATCTCTGGTTTATTTCTAAGAAAACAGACAATACATAGTTTTCACGAGAGGAGGGAGTGGGAGGGGGGTGAAAGATAAAGTATATATTTTCTATTGGCTATGAACTCTCTACTTTTCTGTAACCTTGACGGCCAGAGGAAATTCCTCCTCACTCCCCCCCCCTTGTTCCTGGGTGAAACCGTTACTACTTCTTTCTTTGTAACTGCTTGCTTGAGCTGAACGGAAACCACAAAGAAACACATGATAAAAACACAAAGTAAGATTCTAGTTTATAGGTGTTGGCAGAATGCCTGGCCGCCATCTTAGCTCAACAAGCAAGTATCCATTTTGTATCAATAGTCCATAACAGTCCCCCCTTGGAGACTTGATTGTAGACTTTCCCTTCGCCTAGCGAATCCCCTGGGCATACCATTCGTATCCTCTTCACCCGCAGTGGCGACAACCTACCCCTTATAGGTAGGCTCCCGGTTGCTCGGACTTGTGGTAATACCCTGGGATTCATCTCACCCTATCTCAGCCAGGCATCATTGTGAGGAGGGGGAGCTGTGTTGAACGATGTTTCCTTCTGTCCTTCCTCATCGTAGAGGAGCATAATAGGTCGTTCATCAGTTTTCTTCATTCTTTTTGAAAAGCGGGTCACACAAATAAGAACGAGCTTAATCACTACATATATCACCAATATTATTAGGGCTACCTGCAATATTACCTGGACAATTCCCATGAGCCAACCCCCAATACCTTTGAACCAGTTATTGGGGTTAAGGGAAGAGAAGGTATCAGACCACCATGTATCTTTATCAGCTTTATGTGCATCCAGCCATTTATCTCTTAAATCCGCCATCTTCTCTATACCCACCTTAACTTGCAAATTACCCTGCGGGTCTATGTAATGGCAACAAGAGGGTCCCACAACCTGGCACATACCTCCATCTTTAGCTGTAACATAATCTAGAACTAATGTGTGTTGGTTGGTGACAATGATTAACTGGTTTTGCACAATGTTTGAGGTATTCATAAGTCTCATCACTTCCCATATTTGGTCATCCAGGTAGTCTGTTGCTACTACCAGATGATCCCACATCTGCGCTATCATGGGATATATGAAGATGGAACTAACAATTTTGTTGGTAATGCTCGTCTCTACTACATGTGGCTTGCCATTTGGTCTGGGTGTGTTATCTTTGGCCCTACGATACAAGGTGTGTTTAGGTACTGCATTTATGCCAATTTCAGAGTGTGGTACTATAAAGGTGGCAGGAGTAAGCTTGGCGATGGTGCACAGTCCTGTGACATTCTCAGATAACCATTTGTATGCTTTGTGTCCACAAACTAAGTATATGTCTTCTGGAACTTCTACTGCTGTGCCATTGAATAATCGGGTAATTAGTTTGGCTAATTGTGTCCCTTTCACCAACTCATATCCTTTTGACTGACTTTCGGTGTCGTTAGCTAATATACCTGTCAGGAGATCCTGTACAGTACGGTTGTTACAGGGCAGATCCTTTCCGTTCTCAGCATCTACACCAATACACTGCACGTGGCTGTCTGTTTTTGAATCATTGCAACCTGAGTGTATGTGTGGACTAAATGTCATACCTTTGGTTTGTACTTGGAGACAATAACAGTGTGTCCAGCTAGGAAAACATGTGACATTAGCCCAGTGTCCCATTCATTACCCAGTGGCGTGAACACTGCAGATATGCCCACTGTCAAAGTCATGATCAGTATGTGAATCCTCATGGCTTATTGTTCCAGGGTCGTCGGGACAGCCTTTACTCTTTTACAATGTGAGGCGTGGATCCAGGTAAGCCTCCCTTCGAGTTTCACAGAGGTCGGGGTAGTCAGCAACACCTGGTACGGCCCCTCGTATCGTGGTTCGAGGGTGTTTCTGACGTGTTTCTTGACCACCACCCACTCTCCAGGTTTGAGAGTGTGTATTCCCTCTAGGGAGTCAGGATCTGGAATGGAAGAGAAAACTTGTGCACATATGTTAGACAATTGTTTACTCATGGGCAATCACATATTTAGCAACAGATTCATAATGCATTTGCAATTGCTGTGG
Organism: Bufo gargarizans; assembly: GCF_014858855.1. NCBI lineage: Eukaryota > Metazoa > Chordata > Amphibia > Anura > Bufonidae > Bufo > Bufo gargarizans. The sequence goes on from NC_058083.1 coordinate 329,163,046, forward strand.
GAAGTACTGTCCCATCCTAGGCCGTGTCCTAAACAAAATTTGGTGTGGAGGCCTAGGGGTGTGTCTAACTGAAAATAGTGCTATTGGCAGGCATTGTACCCAACTGAGCCCTGTCTCCCCAGTCATTTTCAGCATCTTGGACTTCAGTACCCCGTTCAGTCGTTTGACTTTGTCGCCGCTTTGGGGTCTGTAGGGTGTGTGATAGGCTAAGTGTGACCCTACCATCTTCCAGACTTCTTGGGTTAATCTAGCAGTGAATGCTGGGCCCTGATCACTCTCAATGACCTCAGGTACTCCGAACCTACAGACAAGCTCCTGCATCAGTTTTTTTGCAGTAGTGGTTGCTGTCTGGTTTCGGACGGGGTAGGCTTCTGGCCACCCAGAGAACAAGTCTATCACTACTAGCACATATTGAAACCCTTGGCACATTGGCATCTGGATGTGGTCAATTTGAATCCGTTGGAACGGGTACTGGGCTTTGGGGAGACATTTGGTTGGTGTAGGCTCAGGTCTTCCCGGGTTGCACTGCGCACAGATGAGGCAAGACTGAGTATGCCTCACCAGGACAGGGGTTATCCCTGGGGCCATTGTCTATTAGTTCTTTCATGATGGTCTTAGATTGGTGGGTGGGCCCATGAGCTATTGAAGCTATCAGAGGATAGAGAGCTTTGGGCAGAGATGCTCTCCTTCCTTGGGTCCACAGTCCAGATTCTTTCTCTTCTTGGGCTGACTCTTTTAGCCAATCCAATTTTTCTTGTGGCGTGGCCTGTTTCTGTATTTGTTTCAGGAGGTCCCATGTGATTTCTTCTTGTTCCAGGTCTTCCTGTGTTATCATAATCTGGTCTGACTGGACTCTTTCCTCTTTCACTGCTGCTTCCTATGCTGCTTGATCAGCTAGGGCTTTTCCTCTGGCTTCAGAGGTGTCAGCTCGAGTGTGCCTGTAGATCAATAAAATCTTCAGATTCTCCAGTATACTCCCCCCTTGGAAGAGGAAGGAGTGCAGCAGGATGGAGGATGTGGCACCTCTGAATGGTGACATTATCTGGCAGAAGCAAACTACACTGAAGCCGGAGGTGGCGCTGTGCAGTGAGGTGTTCAGGTTGAGTCTGCTGGAGGATGGCAGAAATGTCATGGGGAGCCAGAATAGTGAGGGGATGACCCAGCACAACGTCAGATGTGACGTTTAGAAGAGAGCTGGCAGCATGGATAGCTCTGACACAGGAAGGGGCTTCTCTGGCTACTGGGTCCAGTCTCTTTGTATGGTAGGACTTTGGGGTCCTTCAGGGTCACAGTGACTGGTGGGACATTGAGGTATCCAATATCCTGGGGTCCTCTGGCCCAGAGAGTATTGGGGATGAGGTGCAAAATGGTTTGCAGCGAATCCCCTTGCTCATATGAATCAGTGCAGAATTTTATTGTCAGACATCCGGCAGCTGTGGGTGTCACATAATTTGAGTGAAAACCACAAAGACCAAGAAGCGAGACAGTTTCTTATCAGAAAGAGGAGCTTAAACTAACACAGCAGAAACTAACATTTCTGTGAAAAGAAAAAAGGTGGGGGTCAACTGATCCCCCGCAGCTGTCCTGCAGTGTGGTGAAATGATCTGCTATTTTAGCTTTTGTCCATTTCTGTAGTTGTTCTATAAAGAATTCTCCAGACTCATGATCCCGGGGGTCAAAGTTAGCACCTTTAAGTTCAGGGATGTGGATTTGATCCATTATCAGTGTGGAGTATTCACCTGTCTTGTTTTCCACTATACTTTGCAGGTCCGACCATGTGCACCCATAGGTTTGATGCACTTGGGACAGTTTCCTGAAAAAGGGCATGGGATGGGTCTCAGGGTCAGGCAGTAAATTCACTATGGTGAATAACTGTTGTGGGGTGAAAGACACATATTTTGGTGGTCCCTGTGGCCGGTTAAGTGCTAGGGCTTCTTTCAGTGTCTCAAAAAGGTTCCTATTTGTAACTCTGTAATCTGACCCTGCAGTATTTGATCTTGTGAACGTCGTGATGGGCGCACGGTCATGGGTACAGTCCACTGTGGTGCCAGGGGTAAAGTTGGCGGATCACCGTAGTCTGTCGGGGTACCCCGCGAAGGAGTCTGCATATTACCCGGTGCATTTTGTATGCCCATTGTGGATTCTGCAGCACCGTCTGCATCCCCCTGTTCTGCTTCATCAGGTTGCCCCCCTACCATTATAGGAGTAAGGGTGGCAGGTGAGTGGGGTAGCATGAATGTACCGTCCGGGTTATCATCGGGTACAAGGTAGTAGGAAGGGGCAAGGGTGACATAGGAGTGACGGGGGGGGGTCCGGACCGAATGATATTAAAGGTCCGTTCATGGGCGTTGCCTGGGGACAAGATGGCGCTGTAGCTAACACGGGAAGTGATGGGACGTGCCAGGGGAGTAGTTACCAAGGTGTGGTTTTGTGGGTGGGGAATCCCCACAGGGAAGGCACAGTATCACGGGAGGAGGGATTCTGTTGACCACATGTTTTGCAGGTCCACCCACCTGCTTTCTTCCCGGCGCCATTATAGGGTGGTGGCTAGTCATGTATCAATGCAACACCAGGCTTACAGAAATATCTCTGTCTTTTCTCATCAAAATTTAGTTCCCCCCCGGTCTGTTCAAATTCTTTACTACAGTCCAACCACACACGGACCATGTCTGTCAATTATCATCTTCTAACTTCCCTCTCTTCTCGTTTAACAACACTTGCCAGGTAGCACTACATAGGATGCCTCCTTTACAGACACCTTTAACTCTTCTCCAACTTACTTAATCCTTTTATGAAACGTTTGCCTCTCCTGTCCGCCACGTACTGTTCAGGTGAACAGTAACCCTTCGGGACACTTTCCTCATTTCCCATTATCTCTCGTACCTACTGAAGCCGCCTAAAGACCTCCTGTATAGAGTAATCACTGGACGCGAAGACCTTTGAGTCCCGGTCAGCACACTCTGGGCTACCGCGAACCGCTCTCCACCCATCTGTGATCGTCCCCTTTATGGAGATTCGAGTCAGACACCGGGCTGAACTCCGATACAGGCACACAGGAGAACTACGTGTCTCCGTCAGTGATACTTGTCAACAGGGTCTTCACAACTTATAGGCACAACACAGTACATCAAGACTTTAAAAAAACATATGGGGTTCTTACTTTCATGCCCTCGAGGACGTCCCAGACTGCTTCCGCACCCCTCCCTCAGACGAACACCAAGAGGCTACACCAGGGGACACTTTATAGGCAAGATGACTCAATTTTCCTACCTCATATCACGGGTTGCGATCCCGGTGTCCGTTAGTGCGCCTCTCCTCGTCTGGTCTCTGGGGGTACGGGAACAGAGGGTCCAATCCTCGAGCCCCACGTTGGGTGCCAAAATTGTTCTGGTTCTGACAAAGCTGCCAGTTCGATTTGATGTACTGCTCCAAATTAATTAAGATACGTGCACGGAGAGATCAGACAGACAACTCACTACATGGAGTTAATCAGGATCTCTGGTTTATTTCTAAGAAAACAGACAATACATAGTTTTCACGAGAGGAGGGAGTGGGAGGGGGGTGAAAGATAAAGTATATATTTTCTATTGGCTATGAACTCTCTACTTTTCTGTAACCTTGACGGCCAGAGGAAATTCCTCCTCACTCCCCCCCCCCCTTGTTCCTGGGTGAAAACGTTACTACTTCTTTCTTTGTAACTGCTTGCTTGAGCTGAACGGAAACCACAAAGAAACACATGATAAAAACACAAAGTAAGATTCTAGTTTATAGGTGTTGGCAGAATGCCTGGCCGCCATCTTAGCTCAACAAGCAAGTATCCATTTTGTATCAATAGTCCATAACAAAAGGACATGCGCCAAACTGCTATCCGCCTCAGGCCCAGCCGCCACTGCATTTACCCATTGTGTTGCTATGGAGATATAATGGCCCTGATCATGCTTACTGGTCCGCGTATCCGTAGTGAGGTGCACCTTGCCACAGATGGCATTGCGCAGTGCACACCTGATTTTGTCCCCTACTTGGTTGTGAAGGGAAGGGATGGCTCGCCTGGAAAAGTAGTGGCGGCTGGGCACGACGTACTGTGAGACAGCCACCGCCATAAGGCCTTTAAAACTATCCGTCTCCACCAGATGGAATGACAGCATTTCAAAGGCCAGTAATTTAGAAATGCTGGCATTCAGGGCTAGGGATCGCAGGTGGGTAGGGGGGTACTTCCTCTTAATTTCCAGCGTTTGGGATATGGAGAGCTGAACGCTTGCGTGGGATATTGTGGAGATGTTTGGTGACCCAGGTGTTGGTGTTGCTGGCAGATACTCTGTGTGGTGGCTGGTGGCACTGTCACTCCAGAGTTGGATGAAGAGGCCACGACTGCAGCAGAAGAGGAAGCAGGAGGAGCCAGAGTTTTTGAGGTGTCTACTCCACTGCAGCTCGTGCTTTGCACTAAAATGCCTGGTCATGCAGTTTGTGCTCAGGTTGAGAACGTTTATGCCTCGCTTCAGGCTCTGATTGCACAGCGTGCAAACCACTCATGTCTTGCAGTCAGCATATTGTCTGAAGAACTGCCATGCCAGGGAACTCCTTGGAGCTGGCTTTGGTGTGCTTGGTCCCTTGCTGCGGTGGGCAGTAGGAGGCGTACTGTCTAGAGGATGGCCGCTCCACTTTTGCACACTGCTCCCTCTTCTGCTGTGCTGGTGGCTCTGTTCGACCACCGCCTCTTCCTCCGAACTACATAGGTTACTTGCATGACCTTAATTCCATGTGGAGTCGAGGACCTCATTGTCCTCCACATCATCTTCCACCCAGTCTTCACCCCTGCCTTCCTTGTTAGTCTGAACACTTTCGAAAGCCCAAGCAGTTGGCACCTGTGTTTCATTATCATCCGAGACATGCTGTGATGGTCCTCTCATGTACACATCTTAAAAGATAAGTGGTTGGGCATTGGTGCACGTAATCTCTTCCACTTCTGGGGCAGGGCTAGGTGGATGGTCCTGGGAAACCCTGCTAACAGAGTCATCAAAAAGCAGAAGAGACTGCTGCATGACTTGTGGCTCAGAATGCTTGGCTGATTTGCAAAGGGGTGAAGTAAAAGACTGATGGACATCGGCTGCAGGTGCCAACTGTGGTCTTTCAGCAGGAGACTGGGTGGGAGACAATGTGAAGGAACTGGATCCACTGTCAGCAACCCAATCTACAATCGCCTGTACTTGTTCAGGCCTCACAATTCGTAGAGCAGCATTAGGCCCGACCAAATACCGCTGCAGGTTTTGTCGCCTACTCACACCTGAGGAAGGGGATTCATTTGTGCGTGTAGCTGGCACAGATCGACCACGTCCTCTCCCTGCTACAGGAGTTCCACGAGCAGCACCACGACCTGGGCCACGTCCCTTATTTGATGCTCTACTCAAATTTTTCTAATTTAGGATCTTGCACTAAATGGATGTTTAATTAATAGTAGAATAGAAATCTCTGTATGTAGAGGGGGTATCTCACACGGTCTGAACTAGTGTAGGCCTGAAGTAAATTTTTCTTTGCCCAAAATGGCTTTATTTCAAATGGCTGTATGTAAAATCCCTGAATACAACCCCTGTATGTAGAGGGGCATCTCACACGGTCTGCAACAGTGTAGGCCTGAAGTAAATATTTCTTTGCACAAAAAGGCTGTATTTCAAATGGCTGTATTTCAAATCCCTGAATCAAACGCCTGTATGTAGAGGGGGTATCTCACACGGTCTGAACCAGTATAGACCTGAATTAAATATTTCTTTGCCCAAAATGGATGTATTTCAAATGGCTGTAATTTCAAATCCCTTAATCAAACCCCTGTATGTAGAGGGGGTATCTCAAACGGTCTGAATCAGTGGAGGCCTAAAGTAAATATTTCTTTGCCCAAAATGGCTACATTTAAAATGGCTGTAATTCATATCCCTGAATCAAACCCCTGTATGTAGAGGGGGTATCTCACACGGTCTGAACCAGTGTAGGCCTAAATTTAATATTTCTTTGCCCAAAATAGCTGTAATTCAAATGGCTGTATTTCAAATCCCTGAATCAAACCCCAATTCCTGAATCAAACCCCTGTATGTAGAAGGAGTATCTCACAGGGCCTGAACCAGTGTAGGCCTAAATTTAATATTTCTTTGCCCAAAATGGCTGTATTTAAAATGGCTGTATTTCAAATGCCTGATTCAAACCCCTGTATGTAGAGGGGGCGTCTCACATAGTCTGAACCAGTGTAGACCTTAAGTAAATATTTATTTGCCCAAAATGGCTGTATTTCAAATGGCTGTATTTCAAATCCCTGAATCAAGCCCCTGTATGTAGAAGGAGTACCTCACAGGGCCTGAACCAGTGTAGACCTTAATTTAATATTTCTTTGCCCAATATGGCTGTATTTCAAGTGGCTGTATTTCAAATGCCTGATTTAAACCCCTATATGTAGAGGGGGCATCTCACACGGTCTGAACCAGTGTAGGCCTGAAGCAAATATTTCTTTGCCCAAAATGGCTGTATTTCAAATGGCTGTATTTCAATTCCCTGAATCAAACCCCTGTATGTAGAGGGGGTATCTCAACAGTCTGAACCAGTTTAGGCCTGAATTAAATATTTATTTGCCCAAAATGGCTGTATTTCAAATGCCTGATTCAAACCCCTGTATGTAGAGGGGGTATCGCACACAGTCTGAACTAGTGTAGACCTTAAGTAAATATGTATTTGCCCAAAATGGCTGTATTTAAAATCTCCGAATCAAACCCCTGTATGTAGAGTGGGTATCTCACATGGTCTGAAACAGTGTAGGCCTGAAGTAAATATTCTTTGCACAAAATGGCTGTATTTCAAATGGCTGTATTTCAAATCCCTGAATCAAACCCCTGTATGTAGAGGGGGTATCTCACAAGGTCTGAACCAATGTAGGGTTAAAGTAAATATTTATTTACCCAAAATAGCTTTAATACAAATGGCTGTATTTCAAATCCCTGATTCAAACCCCTGTATGTAGGAGTATCTCACAGGGCCTGGACCAGTGTAGACCTTAATTTAACCCCTTAGTGACCAAGCCTGTTTGGGCCTTAATGACCAAGCCAAATTTTGGAAATCTGACATGTGTCATTTTAGCTTAGAATAACTTTGTAACGGTTTTTTACATCAAAGTAATTCTGACATTGTTTTCTCGTCACATATTGTACTTTACTTAGGTGGTAAAATTCTACCGATAAAATATGCGTATCTTTATTAAAAAAGTGAAATTTTATGAAAATTTGTAAAAAATTGCACATTTTCCTATTTTCAACTGCAATATTTCATTATTTCATATACATACATGAATACTATTCAATATTTTTTTATCAGAAATTTATTTCCACATCTTTACTTTATTTTGGCTGCACTCCAAAACATTTTTACTTTTAATTTTTTTTATTTAGTAGACTTTACATTTTAACATAAATGTTAACATTTTTGAAGTACATATTTTTTCCTGAAACAAGCCAAGTTTGCAGAGGTTTATAAGTGTCAGAATAATAGAACCCCCCCAAAAGTGAACCCATTTTAAAAACTAGGCCCACTAGTTTTTTGTAGAAATTAATGCTAAGAAGGTGAAAAAAAAATGTAATTTTCATTTTTTACACAAAAGTGTCAATTTAAAGACAGATTTTTTTCTACACAGCACATGAAAATGAAGATGCACACTCCAAAATGTATCACCCCATTTCTCCTGTCTTCAGAAATACCCCCATTGTGGCCCTAATCTTATGTCTTGACAAACGGCAGGGCCCAAACATAAAGGAACACCCAGTTGTTTTCAGAACACAAAATTTGCTTGAAAATGGTTTAGGCCCCATTGCACACTTGTAATGGCGTTGAGCTTCCAAAACAATAGAAAACCCCCATAATGGACCCCATTTTGAAAACTAGACCCCCTAAGGTATTCATCTAGGGGTGTAGTGAGCACTTAGACCCCCTAGTTTTTTGTAGAAATTAATGCAAAGAAGGTGAAAAAAATGTAATTTTCATTTTTTACACAAAAGTGTCAATTTAACCTCCTCCGGACCGCCTAACGCAGATGTGCAGTCCGGAGGCGGCAGCCCTGCGCAGAGTCACGCATATATGCGTCAACTCGCGAGGGCCGGGATTTCCTGTGAACGCGCGCACACAGGCGCGCGCGCGCTCACAGGAACGGAAGGTAAGCGAGTGGATCTCCAGCCTGCCAGCGGCGATCGCTCGCTGGCAGGCTGGAGATCTGATTTTTTTAACCCCTAACAGGTATATTAGACGCTGTTTTGATAACAGCGTCTAATATACCTGCTACCTGGTCCTCTGGTGGTCCCTTTTGTTCGGATCGACCACCAGAGGACACAGGTAGGTCAGTAAAGTCGCACCAAACACCACACTACACTACACCCCCCCCGTCACTTATTAACCCCTTATGAACCCCTGATCACCCCATATAAACTCCCTGGTCACCCCCCTGTCATTGATCACCCCCCTGTCATTGATCACCCCCCTGTCAGGCTCCGTTCAGACGTCCGTATGATTTTTACGGATCCATGGATACATGGATTGGATCCGCAAAACACATGCGGACGTCTGAATGGAGCCTTACAGGGGGGTGATCAATGACAGGCGGGTGATCACCCATATACACTCCCTGATCACCCCCTGTCATTGATCACCCCCCTGTCATTGATCACCCCCCTGTAAGGCTCCATTCAGACGTCCGCATGTGTTTTGCGGATACGATCCATGTATCCATGTATCCGTAAAAATCATACGGACGTCTGAATGGAGCCTTACAGGGGGGTGATCAATGACAGGGGGGTGATCACCGATATACACTCCCTGATCACCCCCTGTCATTGATCACCACCCTGTAAGGCTCCATTCAGACGTCCGTATGATTTTTACAGATCCATGGATACATGGATCGGATCCGCAAAACACATGCGGACGTCTGAATGTGCAGTCCGGAGGCGGCAGCCCTGCGCAGAGTCACGCATATATGCGTCATCTCGCGAGGGCCGGGATTTCCTGTGAACGCGCGCGCCTGTGTGCATTCACAGGATGACAGGGAGGTGATCAATGACAGGCGGGTGATCACCCATATACACTCCCTGATCACCCCCTGTCATTGATCACCCCCCTGTCATTGATCACCCCCCTGTAAGGCTCCATTCAGACGTCCGCATGTGTTTTGCGGATCCGATCCATGTATCCATGGATCCGTAAAAATCATACGGACGTCTGAATGGAGCCTTACAGGGGGGTGATCAATGACAGGCGGGTGATCACCCATATACACTCCCTGAGCACCCCCTGTCATTGATCACCCCCCTGTAAGGCTCCATTCAGACGTCCGCATGTGTTTTGCGGATCCGATCCATGTATCCATGGATCCGTAAAAATCATACGGACGTCTGAATGGAGCCTTACCAGGGGGGTGATCAATGACAGGGGGGTGATCAGGGAGTCTATATGGGTGATCACCCCCCTGTCATTGATCACCCCCCTGTCATTGATCACCCCCCTGTAAGGCTCCATTCAGACATTTTTTTGGCCCAAGTTAGCGGAAATATATATATTTTTTGTTAGTTTTTTCTTACAAAGTCTCATATTTCACTAACTTGTGTCAAAAAATAAAATCTCACATGAACTCACCATACCCTTCACGGAATCCAAATGCATTTTTAGACATTTATATTCCAGACTTCTTCTCACGCTTTAGGGCCCCTAAAAAGACAGGGCAGTATAAATACCCCACATGTGACCCCATTTCGGAAAGAAGACACCCCAAGGTATTCCGTGAGGGGCATATTGAGTCCATGAAAGATTGAAATTTTTGTCCTAAGTTAGCGGAAAGTGAGACTTTGTGAGAAAAAAACAAAAAAAATCAATTTCCTCTAACTTATGCAAAAAAAAAAAAAATTCTATGAACTCGCCATGCCCCTCATTGAATACCTTGGGGTGTCTTCTTTCCAAAGTGGGGTCACATGTGGGGTATTTATACTGCCCTGGCTTTTTAGGGGCCCGAAAGTGTGAGAAGAAGTCTGGGATCCAAATGTCTAAAAATGCCCTCCTAAAAGGAATTTGGGCACCTTTGCGCATCTAGGCTGCATAAAAGTGTCACACATCTGGTATCGCCGTACTCGGGAGAAGTTGGGCAATGTGTTTTGGGGTGTCATTTTACATATACCCATGCTGGGTGTTCAAAATATCTTGGTCAAATGCCAACTTTGTATTAAAAAAATGGGAAAAGTTATCTTTTGCCAAGATACTTCTCTCACCTAGCATGGTTATATGTAAAATGACACCCCAAAACACATTCCCCAACTTCTCCTGAGTACGGCGATACCAGATGTGTGACACTTTTTTGCAGTCTAGGTGGGCAAAGGGGCACATATTCCAAAGAGCACCTTTCGGATTTCACAGGCCATTTTTTACAGATTTTGATTGCAAGGTACTTCTCACACATTTGGGCCCCTAAATTGCCAGGGCAGTATAACTACGCCACAAGTGACCCCATTTTGGAAAGAAGACACCCCAAGGTATTCCGTGAGGGGCACGGCGAGTTCCTAGAATTTTTTATTTTTTGTCACAAGTTAGCGGAAAATGATGATTTTTCATTTTTTTTCTTTTTTCCTTACAAAGTCTCATATTCCACTAACTTGCGACAAAAAATAAAAAATTCTAGGAACTCGCCATGCCCCTCACGGAATACCTTGGTGTGTCTTCTTTCCAAAATGGGGTCACTTGTGGCGTAGTTATACTGCCCTGGCAATTTAGGGGCCCAAATGTGTGAGAAGAACTTTGCAATCAAAATGTGTAAAAAATGGCCTGCGAAATCCGAAAGGTGCACTTTGGAATATGTGCCCCTTTGCCCACCTTGGCTGCAAAAAAGTGTCACACATGTGGTATCGCCGTACTCAGTTGGGGAATGTGTTTTGGGGTGTCATTTTACATATACCCATGCTGGGTGAGAAAAATATCTTGGTCAAATGCCAACTTTGTATAAAAAAATTGGAAAAGTTGTCTTTTGCCAAGATATTTCTCTCACCCAGCATAGGTATATGTAAAATGACACCCCAAAACACATTCCCCAACTGTATGGTACGTTTCAAAGCAGGGGTAATTACAGAGGCCTGGTTGTGATGGGCAACTGGAGCAGTAAATCCGGGTGTCCCTCCTCCTTCCATGTTTGCTACACACCCGGCATCTTTTCTGTGCATACGTTTTGCTGGTAGTGGCAGGGACGGGGTGAGGGAAATGGCGTTCTGAAAGCCTTCGAACATCCTCCGATTCGAAGGCTTGCCTAGGTGCGGGGGACTCAAACAGGAGACTCTCAATCACCTTCTCCTGGTACTCGAGGAAGTTGAGGTTTCCCTGAGACTTTTTGAATAAAATAAAACTATTGTAGGTAGCAATCTGGATGAGGTAGATTGCTACCTTTTTATACCAGGCCCTGTTTTTTCGCTTCACCAGGTAGGGGTGAAGCGCTTGGTCCGAGAGGTCTACACCTCCCATAAATTTATTGTAGTCTGTCACACAGACCGGTTTGTGCTTGTCCGCCGTAGCCCTCCTCTCCCTAACTGCCACTGTGGTGTCTGCATGCAAGGTGGTCAGCATGTAGACATCCTTCCTGTCCTTCCACTTCACAGCAAGCAGCTGGTCACTTGTGAGGGCGAAGGATGTTCCTTTCTCCAAACGTTTGGATACCAGCGGTTGTGGGTATCCAACTCTATTTTTGTGGACTGTCCCACAAGCCCCTGTGTTCGCAGCATGGAGGGATTTATAAAGGGGTATACTAGTGTAAAAATTATCTGTGTACACGTGGTACTCTTTGTGCAGGAATGGTGCCAATAAATCCCACACAATTTTTCCCGATGTCCCAATATTTTCGGGGCAGCCTGGGGGGTTAAGTTGGGAGTCTCTGCCCTCATAAATAGACAGACCACAGGTGTAGCCGGTTGTGCTCTCGCACACCTTATACAACTTTACCCCATATCTGGCACGCTTGGAAGGAATATATTGACGGAAGGAAAGGCGGCCTTTAAAACTAAAAAGGGACTCGTCAACTGATAATTTTTTCTCAGGGGTATATAATTTCAAGAATAAATCTGTAAGGAGGGAAATAAGGGGTCTCAATTTTTTTAGGTGATCGAAGGCTGGGTCAGTTCTGGGGGGGACTTGGGAATTGTCAGAAAAATGCATGAACCGCATTAGGACTTCATAGCAGTTACGGGACATAACTGCTGCAAACACAGGGGTTGAGTGGACAGTACTCGCAGCCCAATAGAATCGGACAGAGTTTTTTTTTACAATGCCTATGTCCAGGGTAAGCCCCAAAACAAATTAGTTTGCTGCACAATTAACTCAAGGACGTTATCATCTACAAATAAATGAAAAAAATCATAAGGGGTAAAATTGCCGACATCCACATTAATTTGGGGAGTGGATAAAAATTGGGGTACTTGGGGGGAAAATGAAGTGGCAGGAACCCACGTAGCAGAAGGGACGGGACCGCTGGGTGGAGAATGAGGGGAGGTGGCGACTTCTACCACCATAGGGCTATGGGGTCTGGGGATAGATTCAGAGTCCCCGCTATCTGAAAATATTTCCGCCTCTGAAGCGGTGCCAGATTCAGAGTGGTCAGAGCAGAGAAATTCGTATGCCTGCTCCGCACTTAACAATCTCCGAGCCATTTATTTTTTCTGTACAGCTCAGAAAAATTAAAATAACTGACCGTCCCTAAAAATGACTGACACCCACCGACTGACGGAGTGACACCCACCGACTGACGGAGTGACACCCACAGACTGACGAAGTGACACCCAACAACTCACTGACTGACACCCACTGACCGCCAGTAACAGACGAACAGGGTCCCTAATAAAGATAATTGACTGTAACTAATAGACGTCTAATGACGGACGCCTAATCACGGACATCCACTGACTGCCAGTTACTGACGGACAGTTTATAATTTGATTTTTTTTTCATTTTTTTTTCACAGTATGTATTCACAGAGCCAGGACAGAAGTCTGATCTCTCTCTCCTCACAGAACAACTGCGCTGAGGGGAGAGAGAAGCACAACCCCTGTCCTGGCTCTGTTTTGTAAATATAATGGATGTGATCTCCATGATAGGTTTATCATGGAGACCACATGATCAGGGACCATTATTATTGGTCCCTGATGGTTACTGTGCTGAAGGCAGATCTTCAGCACAGTAACCAGTGCGCATGTCTGCACAATTTTTATAAAAATTTTTATAAAAAAAATATAACTTTATTAAAATATATGTAAGGGCCATATTGCCCTGATCGGGGTGCTGGGGGACCCGATCGGGGCATAACTTGAACTTCTCTCTCCTCTCCTGAGGAGAGAGACCTTACAGTAAGCGGCAGCGGCCGGTTTTCAGTCTGCGCATGCATCGGCGGCCATCTTCCTTGAGGGTAAGGGGGGGTGGGGGGTGAGGATCGGGACCCAGCTTAGAGACAGAAGTGTTGGGGGACCCGATCCTAGCACCGGAGACTTTCTCCCTTCTCTCTTACATGAGAGGAGGGAGAAAGTTTTAGTACAAGCATCATTTTTGGTGATCGCCGTGGTAAAGTGTATCACGGCGATCACGTGATCAGAGACCGCTTGTCACGGTCTCTGATCACTGCCCCGAGCCCTCAGCTACCTCCGGTAGCTGCGGGCACGGAGCTACAACGCTTGATTTTAGCGTTAACTTGCCGTAAAAAGGCGGCGCTCCAGCCCAAGGCCCCTTAGTGACCGCCGTAAAAACACGTATGGGTGGTCACTAAGGGGTTAATATTTCTTTGCCCAAAATAGCTGTATTTCAAGTGGATGTATTTCAAATGCCTGATTTAAACCCCCGTATGTAGAGGGGGTATCTCACACGGTCTGAACCAGTGTAGGCCTGAAGTAAATATTTCTTTGTCCAAAATGGCTGTATTTCAATTCCCTGAATCAAACCCCTGTATGTAGAGGGGGTATCTTACACAGTCTGAACCACTTTAGACCTAAATTAAATATTTCTTTGCCCAAAATGACTGTATTTCAAATGCCTGATTCAAACCCCTGTATGTAGAGGGGGTATCTCACACGGTCTGAACCAGTGTAGACCTTAAGTAAATATTTATTTGCCCAAAATGGCTGTATTTCAAATGGCTGTATTTCAAATCCCTGAAACAAACCCCTGTATGTAGAAGGAGTATCTCACAGGGCCTGTACCAGTGTAGGCCTGAAGTAAATATTTATTTGCCCAAACTGGCTGTATTTCAAATGGCTGCATTTCAAATGCCAGATTCAAACCCCTGTATGTAGCGGGGGTATCTCACACGGTCTGAACCAGTGTAGGCCTGAAGTTAATATTTCCTTGCCCAAAATGGCTGTATTTCAAATTGATGTATTTCAATTCCCTAAATCAAACACCTGTATGTAGAGGGGGTATTTCACAGGGTTTGAACCAGTTTAGACCTGAATTAAATATTTATTTTCCCAAAATGGCTGTATTTCAAATTGCTGTATTTCAAATCCCTGAATCAAACCCCTGTATGTAGAAGGAGTATCTCACAGGGCCTGAACCAATGTAGACCTTAATTTAATATTTCTTTGCCCAAAATGGCTGTATTTCAAGTAGCTGTATTTCGAATGCCTGATTTAAACCCCCGTATGTAGAGGGGGTATCTCACACGGTCTGAACCAGTGTAGGCCTGAAGCAAATATTTCTTTGCCCAAAATGGCTGTATTTCAAATGACTGTATTTCAATTTCCTGAATCAAACCCCTGTATGTAGAGGGGGTATCTCACACAGTCTGAACCAGTTTAGACCTGAAGTAAATATTTATTTGCCCAAAATTACTGTATTTCAAATGCCTGATTCAAACCCCTGTATGTAGAGGGGGTATCTCACACGGTCTGAACCAGTGTAGGCCTGAAGTAAATATTTATTTGCCCAAAATTGTTGTATTTCAAATGGCTGTATTTCAAATCCCTGAATCAAACCCCTGTATGTAGAAGGAGTATCTCACAGGGCCTGTACCAGTGTAGGCCTGAAGTAAATATTTATTTGCCCAAACTGGCTGTATTTCAAATGCCTTATTCAAACCCCTGTATGTAGAGGGGGTATCTCACACGGTCTGAACCAGTGTAGGCCTGAAGTAGTTATTTCCCTGCCCAAAATGGCTGTATTTCAAATTGCTGTATTTCAATTCCCTAAATCAAACACCTGTATGTAGAGGGGGTATCTCACACGGTTTGAACCAGTTTAGGCCTGAAGTAAATATTTCTTTGCCCAAAATGGCTGTATTTCAATTCCCTGAATCAAACCCCTGTATGTAGAGGGGGTATCTCACACAGTCTGAACCAGTGCAGGCCTGAAGTTAATAATTCTTTGCCCAAAATGGCTGTATTTCAAATGGCTGTATTTCAATTCCCTGAATCAAACCCCTGTATGTAGAGGGTGTATCTCACACGGTCTGAACCAGTGTAGACCTTAAGTAAATATTTATTTGCCCAAAATGGCTTTATTTCAAATGGTTGTATTTAAAATCCCTGAATCAAACCCCTGTATATAAAGTGGGTATCTCACACGGTCTGAACCAGTGTAGGCCTGAAGTAAATATTTCTTTGCCCAAAATGGCTGTATTTCAAATGGCTGTATTCCAAATCCCTGAATCAAACCCCTGTATGTAGAGGGGGTATCTCACATGGTCTGAAACAGCGTAGGCCTGAAGTAAATATTTCTTTGCCCAAAATGGCTGTGTTTCAAATCCCTGAATCAAATCCCCGTATGTAGAGGAGGTATCTCACACGGTCTGAACCAGTGTTGGCCTGAAGTAATTATTAATTTGCCCAAAATGGCTGTATTTCAAATGGCTGTATTTGAAATCCCTAAATCAAAATCCTGTATGTAGAGGGGGTATCTCACACCGTATGAACCAGTGTAGGCCTGAAGTAAATATTTATTTGCCCAAAATGCCTGTATTTCAAATGGCTGCATTTTAATTCCCTGAATCTAACCCCTGTATGTAGAAGAAGTATCTCATAGGTCCTGAATCAGTGTAGGCCTAAATTAAATATTAATTTGCCCAAAATGGCTATATTTCAAATGGCTGTATTTCAAATGACTGATTCAAACCCCTGTATGTAGAGGGTGTATCTCACACAGTCTGAACCAGTGTAGGCCTGAATTAAATATTTCTTTGCCCAAAATGGCTGTATTTCAAATGGCTGTATTTCAAATCCCTGAATCAAACCCCTGAATGTAGAGTGGGTATCTCACACGGTCTGAACCAGTGTAGGGCTGAAGTCATTATTTCTTTGCCCAAAATGGCTGCAATTCAAATGGCTGTATTTCAAATCCCTGAATCAAACCCCTGTATGTAGAAGGAGTGTCTCACAGGGCCTGAACCAGTGTAGGCCTGAAGTAAATATTTCTTTGCCCAAAATGGCTGTATTTCAAATGGCTTTATTTCAAATCCCTGATTCAAACCCCTGTATGTAGAGGGGGTATCTCACACGGTCTGAACCAGTGTAGGCCTGAAGAAAATATTTATTTGCCCAAATTCGCTGTATTTCAAATGGCTGTATTTCAATTCCCTGAATCAAACCCCTGTATGTAGAGGGGGTATCTCAAACGGTCTGTATCAGTTTAGGCCTGAATTTAATATTTATTTGCCCAAAATGGCTGTATTTCAAATCCCTGAATCAAATCCCTGTATGTAGAAGGAGTATCTCACAAGGTCTGAACCAGTGTAGGCCTGAAGTAAATATTTCTTTGCCCAAAATGGCTGTATTTCAAATGACTGTATTTCAATTCCCTGAATCAAACCCCTGTATGTAGAAGGAGTATCTCACAGGTCCTGAATCAGTGTAGGCCTAAATTAAATATTTATTTGCCCAAAATGGCTGTATTTCAAATACATGATTCAAACCCCTGTATGTAGATGGTGTATCTCACACGGTCTGAACCAGTGTAGGCCTGAATTAAATATTTCTTTGCCCAAAATGGCTGTATTTCAAATGGCTGTATTTCAAATCGGTCTGAACCAGTGTAGGCCAGAAGTAATTATTTCTTTGCACAAAATTGCTGTATTTCAAATGGCTGTATTTCAAATGCCTGCATCAAACCCCTGTATGTAGAGGGGGTATCTCACACGATCTGAACCAGTGTAGGCCTGAAGTAAATATTTATTTGCCCAAAATCGCTATATTTCAAATGGCTGTATTTCAAATGCCTGATTCAACCCCCTGTATGTAGAGGGGGTATTTCACACGGTCTGAACCAGTGTAGGCCTGAAGTAAATATTTCTTTGCCCAAAATGGCTGTATTTCAAATGGCTGTTTTTCAAATGCCTGATTCAAACCCCTGTATGTAGAGGGTGTATCCCACACAGCCTGATCCAGTGTAGGCCTGAATTAAATATTGGTGCACCAAATGGCGGCAGTTAAAATCTCTGAATGTAACCCAAATGTATTAAGGGTGTATCTCACAATGACATCTGCATCAAAGGCTGCCAACTAAATTTTTTGTTCCCAAACTAGTGTTTGTTTAACAAATGAATTTGACAGCAGTATATAATCCTGTAATTTCACACGTGCTGTTGCTGCAAGGCCTGAAAATAGTGTTTTTTGTCAAAAAAGTGTGTTTTTCAAACCCCAGAAAATGATGGGTGTATTTCTAGCTTAAATTGCACACTAACTAATCCAGATGTTGTAGTTTGCCCAAAAAAATTGTGATTTGCAATGTCCCAAAAGCACAGATGCAGTGCTGGTGCACTGAGCTTTAATAAAATGTCCGCCGCCGCTGCCCACCTAACAGAAATATTATTTTTTATTTTTTTTGTCAATGGCTTCAGGGCAGGGTAAAACAATTGTGCCCTGCACCCACACAACTATTTCTCTGCAGATCGCTGAGTTAGATTCTCTCCTATTCTCTCCCTGAAATCACAAGTCCAGCAGCATCCTCTCCCTAGACTTGTAACAGCAGAGTGATGTGCAGTGCTATGTGACTCAAGATTATATAGAGCCTGGGTCACATGCTGCTCTGGCCATCCACAGCCATGCCATTAGTAGGTCAGACAGTTAACCGCTTGTGCTCTGCAGCCTTTCAAAAAGCGCCAAGAAAGCGCCAAACGCCGAACCCAAACTTTTATGGAAATGTTCGCGTTGGGGTCCGGGGTCCAAAAATCCTAAAAGTCGGTCCGAACCCGAACTTTACAGTTCTGGTTCGCTCAACCCTAGTCATAAATTTAATGTTTCTCTGTCTTTCTCTTTGGCCTTCCATCCCGAAAACAACGGTCAAACTGAAAGTTTAAATCAGTCCCTGGGACATTATTTAAGGTGTTATGTCTCTGATAGGGTTGAGCGAACCCGATCTGTAAAGTTCAGGTTCGTACCGAACTTTAGGATTTTTGAACCCCAAAATCCAAACCCGAACGTTTCAGTAAAATCTTGGTTTCGAGTTTGGTGTTCGGCGAGTTAATGGGGCTTTTTGAAAGGCTGCAGAGCAGCCAATCAACAAGAATTTAACTTGTGTGCCCTTAGAAGCCATCACAGCCATGCCTACTAATGGCATTGCTGTGATTGGCCAGTGCAAAATGTGACCCATCCTCTATATAAGCTGGAGTCACGTAGCGCTGCACGTCACTCTGCTCTTATTAGTGTAGGGAGAGAATGCTGCTTCTGTGAGGGAGAGAATAGGAAATAATCTTTTATCAGAAGTGCTTGTTAACTCAGCGATCTACAGCGATTTTGTTTTGTGGGTGCAGTGCAATATTTGTTTATCCTGCCCTGAGCCCAGTGACACAGAAAAAATAACTTTTATCCATCTGTTAATTAGGTGGGCGTCAGCGGCCATTTTATGGAAGTTCAGTGCACCAGCACAGCATTTGTGCATTTGTGACAGTCAAGTACAAGCTTGAAATACTGCAATTATACTCTGGGTTTTAAAAAAACACCAATTTTTGTCAACACCCTACATCTGGGGCCTTTTCTGCATTTGTCACAGTGAAATACAAGCTTGAAATACTGCTATAATATTCTGGGTTTAAAAAAACACAAATTTTTGGCAATACCCTACATCTGGGGCCTTTGCTGCATTTGTTACAGTGAAATACAAGCGTTAGATACTGATGTTATATTCTGTTATTAACCCCTTAAGGACCGGGCTCATTTTCACCTTAAGGACCAGGCCATTTTTTGCAAATCTGACCAGTGTCACTTTATGTGTGAATAACTTTAAAACGCTTTTACTTATCCAGGCCATTCTGAGATAGTTTTTTTTTTGTCACATGTTGTACTTCATGACACTGGTAAAATGGAGTAAAAAAAATAACATTTTTATTTAAAAAAAAAAAAATACCAAAAATACCTCAAGGTATTCAAAACTGATTTTACAAACTTTTGCAACCCTTTAGGTGTTCCACAAGAGTTATTGGCAAATGGAGAGGAAATTTCAGAATTAAAATTTTTGGGCAAATTTTGCTATTTAATCATTTTTTTTTCCATTAACAACGCAAGGGTTAACAGCCAAACTAAACTCAATATTTATTGACCTGATTCTGTAGTTTATAGAAACACCCCATATGTGGTCGTAAACTACTGTACGGGCACACAGCAGGTCACAGAAGGAAAGGAACACCATATGGTTTCTGGAAGGCAGATTTTGCTGGACTGGTTTATTTACACCATGTCCCATTTGAAGCCCCCCTGATGCACCCCTAGAGTAGAAAATCCACAAAAGTGTTCCCATTTTGGAAACTAAACCCCTCAAGGTATTAAAAACTGATATTACAAACTTTGTTAACCCTTTAGGTGTTCCACAAGAGTTATTGGCAAATGGGGATAAAATTTCAGAATTTAGTTTTTTTGGCAAATTTCCATTTTTATCTATTTTTTCCAGTAACAAAGCAAGGATTAACAGCCAAACAAAACTCAATATTTATTGCCCTGATTCTGTAGTTTATAGAAACACCCCATATGTGGTCGTAAACTACTGTATGGGCACACGGCAGGGCGCAGAAGGAAAGGAACACCATATGGTTTCTGGAAGGCAGATTTTGCTGGATTGGTTTTTAGACACCATGTCCCATTTGAAACCCCCTGATGCACCCCTAGAGTAGAAACTCCAGAAAAGTGACCCCATTTTGGAAACTACGGGATAAGGTGTCAGTTTTGTTGGTACTATTTTAGGGTACATATGATTTTTGGTTGCACAATATTACCCTTTTTGTGAGGGTAGCGTAACAAAAAATAGAAATTCTAAAATTTCATCTCCATTTGCGATTAACTCTTGTGGAACACTTAAAGGTTTACAATGCAAGGAGGAAATGTAACAAAGTTGCGGCACTCACCGAAACACTGATAACTTCTTTATTGAGACTTCCTTAGAAGGCAGCATGGAGGATCCAGGGGCGGACACAATGTTGCGGACACAGGTCGCTGAATACGTCATCGCGGACGAGTGCACTTTATACAGGTGGACAGAGGGACGGCCGGCGCCGCCAGCCACTATCGCGCGCCCTTGAAATAATGACATAAATTAAAAACATGCAAGCAGCAGGTACAATTGTGAGTGCTAAAAACAGGTTAATCAGCACAAAGCTGGATACAATTTATCTAGTAAGTTACAAATCCATATACAGAAGGCGGGGAGAGTGTCAGGTGGCACAGTACAAGATCAAATGCGATAGATGCATTAAATTTCAGATAATGGTATTCGGGCTGTTAAAGCCACATAATACCAGTATGGAAATTGCAGTTGCAGAACAACATTGTCAATACACAAAATCGCGATTGCGAAAAATGCGGTTTATAAGAACACTGACATATCATTCTTGTCGTTCATGCCTGCCGCACCCATCGCTCCAGTTTGCATAATCCACCTTGCCTTCCTCTGCAGGAGCAGGCGGTGCCGGTCACCACCCCTTTGGGATGGGATGGACATTCTCCACCCCCGCAAAGAAGAGGCAACGCGGATGGGCATCGTGGGCAGTGCAGATATGATCAATGAGGCGTGGACTACCTCTACCGGACCGTATAGAACCAACGTGTTCGCGAATGCGTTCGAATAGAGGGCGGATTGTTTTTCCTATATAAAAACGTTTGCAGGGACAAAAAACTACATATACCACATAGGATGTACGGCAGTTTATTAATTCCCGTACGGTGTGTTGTATCGCCCCCTATCTGCAGATGTTTGCTACAGACATTTAATGCACAGAATGAACAGTGGCCACATTTAAAATTGCCTATAGGCTTTTTAAGCCAGGTCTCGCCCTTAGGTGTAGAGAATACACTCCTGACAAGTTTGTCTTTGAGTGTAGGGCACCTCCTAAATGTGACCAAAGGTTTTTCACTGGTGAAGCTGCTGAGAGTAGAATCCCCCTTCAGTAAGTCCCAGTTTCGATTAATTACCTGTCTTACTACCTCGGCGGCGGAACTATATTGAAAGGAGAAAGCAAAGCGTGAGGGTTTGGCATTAATTCTTCGCTCCATGAGTAAAGCATTAAGGTCCAATTGGGCCGCTTTGTGAAGAGCTGCAGAGACACTTCTCGGTGGATAACCCCTATCTAGAAGCCTGCCCCTAAGTTCTCCAGCCTGCCGGAGGAAACCTTCATCGGTATCATTTATCCTGCGCAGTCGGACGAACTGTCCATACAGGACTGCACGTTTGACCGACGGCGGGTGGAAACTGGTCTGGTGGAGGAGGGAGTTGGTCGCCGTGGGCTTACGATAGCCACTGGTATGTACAATGCCATCCTTTACAGTGACATGCACGTCTAAAAAATCCAGAACCTCACCACCAAAATTGATGGTGAATTTCATATTCATATGATTCCGCGCGTTCAGATAATCGACGAATGCACGGCACGACCCCTCGCTCCCCGACCAGACCAGGAAGATGTCATCCACGTATCTTAAAAGCAAGTGGATGTGGCGCAGGAAGGGGTTATCCACCGAGAAGATATAAGTCTCTTCAAATACCGCCAGGTACAGGTTAGCGAATGTGCACGAAACAGGAGTGCCCATCGCAGTACCTAGTACCTGGCGGTACCACTGTCCATCGAATTGGAAGACATTATTTCTAAGGACAAGGTCCAATGCTTCATTAACGAAGTCATTAAATGCCGCACTCTTATCGCTTTTGCTCAGAACTGTACTGACTGCCCGAAGTCCTAGATCATGCGGGATACGGGTATATAGACTTTCGACGTCTAAAGACACGAGGTTAAAATCATCTGCCACTCAAGACCTCTGAGTGCCCGGAGAAAGTCTCCTGTGTCCTTTAGGTACGTCGGAGTGCTACTTAGCAGAGGTCTAAGGAGCCAGTCAATGTAGCCAGACAAGGGCTCCGTCACTGAACCGATCCCCGCAATAATCGGGCGACCCGGAGGTCGGGTCAGTGATTTGTGGATTTTGGGTACAAGGTACCATGTAGGAATTTTGAGGAAGGCAGGGATAAGTCGATCTTTCATGGTTTTAGGTAGAAATCCATTAAACACATATTGATTAATAAAGCTATACAACCTGGAGGATATATCAAGTAAAGGGTCTCCCCTAAGCTTTAAATACACCATACTGTCTCCTAGTTGCCTATATGCCTCCTCCATATAGTACTCCCTGGGCATCAGAACCACGTTCCCTCCCTTGTCGGCCGGCTTAATGACCATATTATTCTGTTTACTAAGCCACAAGAGAGCGCGGGATTCCTCTACCGTTAGGTTAGAAGGTGCTGCGGGGTACACCAGCGCACGCATTTCTCTCAATACTCGCTTGTGGAAAAGGTCTATAGCCGAGCCGTCCGGCATGGGAGGAAGGAAGGTGGACCTGACGCCCCTCGTGTACCTATTGAAATGACCTGTGGTGTTCACAGGTTCTTCTAGTTCAGTGTTGGACAAAAAATGAATACAGGCTTTCTCCTCATCACTGAATCTGCCTAATAAGTGAAAATCAGCAAAAGACATGGTGGCTGGGACCTCTCCCTGTAAGGGGTCAGAACCCTGAGGGGGGGTCTCAGCAAACAACTTTTTGAGGTACAACTTACGAATCGACAGAAATAAGTCAATCTCAAAATCCACTAGGTTGAACTGTCCAGGTAGGCTGTATCCCAGCCCTCGGTTGAGGAGTGGGATACAGCCTGGGGGCAGTTCAGAGCCCGTGAGATTAATGACTATATTCTTGGTGGGTGCATTTGCACTCAGTCCATCATGTTCTACTGCCGCCAGGAAACCTGGCATCTCCTCCTCGTAGATTTTCGGATCTCTCTGGATTTTTCTTGAGCGTCTGCCACGCCCCCTTCTCATGCCTTTTCTAAAGGGGTTGTTTCTTCACCCGAGTTGACTCCATTTCCTTCAGATTGGCTTGACTCTGAGTCAGTGGCCCAGAAGTTATGGCGTCCTCTACGTGGCATGCGCTTGGGGCGGGTCCATTTCTTGCCCCAGTCAAAAACACGATCTAATTCATAGTCGTTCTTATCGCTGATGAACTTGTCCCTTTTACGGTCTTTTATATCTGCCTGTGTGGCCAGTAATTTTTTGTTTAGCCTCTTTTCAAATCCAGCAAACTGTGATTCAAGGAGTCGTTTTTGGAGCTCCTCTCGTGCTTTTGTCAATTCTTCTGTAACTGTTACATATTCCTGCTGGTCACGGGCCAATACAAGCTCCATCATTTCTAGAGAAAATCTCTGATGTGCCGCCTTCCACTCCCCTATAAAAAGGGGGTCATCATCATATTGTACAATTTCCTTGAACAAGCGTAAGCCCCTAGGGACCAGTCCGCTCTCTTTATAAGATTTAAGAGATTCAATAGTCCAGAACAATCTGACCTCCTTATCCGCCAACTGAAATATTTTCGTTTCCAGATTTTTTGTGCTGATGGCATGCACATAGTCCTGTTGATTGCATGTAGCAAAAAATGTGTCCGCCCCTTCTCGACCCTGAGTAAGACCGCATACGGCTTCAGATGTAATTTCTGGTATGGAAATGGTGGCTTCAGTGCACACTTAAAGGTTTAACAAATTTTGTAAAATCAGTATTGAATACCTTGAGGGGTGTATTTTCCTAAATGGGGTAACTTTTTGGAGTTTATACTCTAGGTGTTCATTTGTGGGTGCTTCAAATGGCACATGGTGTCAAAAAACCAGTCCAGCAAAAACTGCCTTCCAAAAACCATATGGCATTCCTTTCCTTCTGCGCCCTGCCGTGTGGCCATACAGCAGTTTCCGACCACATATGGGGCATTTCTGTAAACTACAGAATCAGGGCAATAAATATTTTGTTTTGTTTGGCTGTTAACCCTTGCTTTGTTATGGAAAAATTTGATTAAAATGGAAAATTTGCCCAAAAATCTGTGCCAGCTACACGCAAAAGTGAAACACCTTCGTCAGGTGCACGAAGGTGACAGAAACTTCAGCGTTATATGGTAGGGCCGAATATGGGTATTTGACACTGTACCACATAAAAGGTTAGTATATAAAATGAGAATGCTTGGACTGGGAGAAAACATCTGTAAGTGGGTAAGTAACTGGCTCAATAATAGAAAACAGAGGGTGGTTATTAACGGTACACACTCAGATTGGGTCACTGTCATTAGTGGGGTACCTCAGGGGTCAGTATTGGGCCCTATTCTCTTCAATATATTTATTAATGATCTTGTAGAAGGCTTGCATAGTAAAATATCAATTTTCGCAGATGACACTAAACTGTGTAAAGTAATTAACACTGAAGAGGACAGTATACTACTACAGAGCGATCTGGATAGATTGGAGGCTTGGGCAGATAAGTGGCTGATGAGGTTTAACACTGACAAATGTAAAGTTATGCACATGGGAAGGAATAATACAAGTCACCCGTACTTATTAAATGGTAAAACACTCGGTAACACTGACATGGAAAAGGATCTAGGAATTTTAATAAACAGGAAACTAAGCTGCAAAAACCAGTGTCAGGCAGCTGCTGCCAAAACCAATAAGATAATGGGTTGTATCAAAAGGGGCATAGATGCCCGTGATGAGAACATAGTCTTACCACTTTACAAATCATTAGTCAGACCACACATGGAGTACTGTGTACAGTTCTGGGCTCCAGTGAGCAAAGCAGACATAGCAGAGCTGGAGACGGTCCAGAGAAGGGCAACTAAAGTAATAACTGGAATGGGGCAACTACAGTACCCTGAAAGATTATCAAAATTAGGGTTATTCACTTTAGAAAAAAGACAACTGAGAGGAGATCTAATTAATATGTATAAATACAGGGAGTGCAGAATTATTAGGCAAATGAGTATTTTGACCACATCATCCTCTTTATGCATGTTGTCTTACTCCAAGCTGTATAGGCTCGAAAGCCTACTACCAATTAAGCATATTAGGTGATGTGCATCTCTGTAATGAGAAGGGGTGTGGTCTAATGACATCAACACCCTATATCAGGTGTGCATAATTATTAGGCAACTTCCTTTCCTTTGGCAAAATGGGTCAAAAGAAGGACTTGACAGGCTCAGAAAAGTCAAAAATAGTGAGATATCTTGCAGAGGGATGCAGCACTCTTAAAATTGCAAAGCTTCTGAAGCGTGATCATCGAACAATCAAGCGTTTCATTCAAAATAGTCAACAGGGTCGCAAGAAGCGTGTGGAAAAACCAAGGCGCAAAATAACTGAGAAAAGTCAAGCGTGCAGCTGCCAAGATGCCACTTGCCACCAGTTTGGCTATATTTCAGAGCTGTAACATCAATGGAGTGCCCAACAGCACAAGGTGTGCAATACTCAGAGACATGGCCAAGGTAAGAAAGGCTGAAAGACGACCACCACTGAACAAGACACACAAGCTGAAACGTCAAGACTGGGCCAAGAAATATCTCAAGACTGATTTTTCTATGGTTTTATGGACTGATGAAATGAGAGTGAGTCTTGATGGGCCAGATGGATGGGCCCGTGGCTGGATTGGTAAAGGGCAGAGAGCTCCAGTCCGACTCAGATGCCAGCAAGGTGGAGGTGGAGTACTGGTTTGGGCTGGTATCATCAAAGATGAGCTTGTGGGGCCTTTTCGGGTTGAGGATGGAGTCAAGCTCAACTCCCAGTCCTACTGCCAGTTTCTGGAAGACACCTTCTTCAAGCAGTGGTACAGGAAGAAGTCTGCATCCTTCAAGAAAAACATGATTTTCATGCAGGACAATGCTCCATCACACGCGTCCAAGTACTCCACAGCGTGGCTGGCAAGAAAGGGTATAAAAGAAGAAAATCTAATGACATGGCCTCCTTGTTCACCTGATCTGAACCCCATTGAGAACCTGTGGTCCATCATCAAGACATCCACCCACAAGTGCAGCAACCTTAAGGTTGCTGCACTTGTGGGTGGATGTCCTGTTTATATGTCTACTGCCTGAATAAAAGACGAAGATTTTAGCTACCAAAATCGTGAGTGCTGGAATTTCATTGTGCTTTCATATCAAGAATATACGGGCTTGCCGGCCTTTTCCGTGCACGCAGGTGGTGGAATAATTGGGTGAGCTGGACTTTTCTTTGTGCATATTCACGTCCATCATCAAATGTGAGATTTACAAGGAGGGAAAACAGTACACCTTTCTGAACAGTGTTTGGGAGGCTGTGGTTGCTGCTGCACGCAATGTTGATGGTGAACAGATCAAAACACTGACAGAATCCATGGATGGCAGGCTTTTGAGTGTCCTTGCAAAGAAAGGTGGCTATATTGGTCACTGATTTGTTTTTGTTTTGTTTTTGAAGGTCAGAAATGTATATTTGTGAATGTTGAGATGTTATATTGGTTTCACTGGTAAAAATAAATAATTGAAATGGGTATATATTTGTTTTTTGTTAAGTTGCCTAATAATTATGCACAGTAATAGTCACCTGCACACACAGATATCCCCCTAAAATAGCTAAAACTAAAAACAAACTAAAAACTACTTCCAAAAATATTCAGCTTTGATATTAATGAGTTTTTTGGGTTCATTGAGAACATGGTTGTTGTTCAATAATAAAATTAATCCTCAAAAATACAACTTGCCTAATAATTCTGCACTCCCTGTATATCAGGGGACAGTACAGAGATCTATCCCATCATCTATTCATTCCCAGGACTGTGACTGTGACAAGGGGACATCCTCTGCGTCTGGAGGAAAGAAGGTTTGTACACAAACATAGAAGAGGATTCTTTACGGTAAGAGCAGTGAGACTATGGAACTCTCTGCCTGAGGAGGTGGTGATGGTAAGTACAATAAAGGAGTTCAAGAGGGGCCTGGATGTATTTCTGGAGTGTAATAATATTACAGGATATAGCTACTAGAGAGGGGTCGTTGATCCAAGGAGTTATTCTGATTGCCTGATTGGAGTCGGGAAGGAATTTTTTATTCCCCTAAAGTGAGGAAAATTGGCTTCTACCTCACAGTTTTTTTTTGCCTTCCTCTGGATCAACTTGCAGGATGACAGGCCGAACTGGATGGACAAATGTCTTTTTTCGGCTTTATGTACTATGTTACTATGTTATGTACTATGTTACAAAACTTCAAATTTTATAAGTTCTTACTAGATATTATTGATTTTTGCACTAAGTATTCCTGTGACATCACACCCACTATGTTAGTAGCATATTTGTATGGACAGCAGAGAAATAGATTTAACATGCACATTGCACATCCATTGTCATGCCGCACACTATATTCTACACAAACACACTATATACTGCACACACACACTATAAACAGCACACACACGATATACCACACACACACGCTATATACCGCACACACATACAGAGTCTATAAATTATAGTTTATATCCTGTTGGTCAGGACTCAGGAGAAGTTTTCTTTGTCAGACCGCCAGTATTTGCTGGTTCATTTAGAGGTGCATCCCGAGGAGACTATCCAGCTGTACACCCCATACCGTACCATCACTTCACTAGACAGGTACATCTCAACTTAGCTGGACAGTATCTGATAGCTCAGAACCCACCCACATACAGTTGTAATACAATTTCATCTTCTAACCGTAACAGTAAGGCCACATGCACACAGGCGTGTTTTTTCAGAACTACGGACTGTACAAACCCGTCCTGCCGTCCTGCAGAGCGTCATTGCATGGCGTCATTGGTTGCTAACTCGCTATGACGCCGTGCGCTTCTTGCTGCCACCACTATACAGTAATACACTTGTATAGATCATACAAGTATATCACAGTACAGCGGTGGTGGCTGGAAGCGCACGTCGTCATAACAACCAATGACGCCATGCGCTTGTCCACTCTGCAGGATGGCAGGACGAGTTTGTATGGTCCATAGTTTTGAAAAAACACGCCCGTGTGCAGGTAGCCTAAATCTAATATTTCCACTTCAAAGCATTAATTACTTTTTGCAGTTTACTTGAGTAAATTATTTTCAATACTATTATTGTTGAAAATTGGGATTATATGCTTGTATTTTTCTCTTTCAGCTGATTTTGGGGCGCCGAGAAGCAAAGAATTGTGCGGAAGCTGGCCTATGAAATGTGGCGCCAATTGGGACGCAAACACCGCCGACTGGCCATTATACAAAAATTGTCAGACATAAAGAGAAGACAGCCCGGGTTACAAAAATAATCCGGGACAAAAAAATGCCCAGGTACATACGTAAATAACTTTTTTATGTATTGCCAACACTTTGTAATGTATACAGTGCTAAGCAAAAGTATTCACCCCCCTTGACTTATTTTTTTTTTTGTTTTGTTGCTTCATCCCCTGGAATTAACATGGATTGTTTGAGAATTTGCCTCATTTAATTTGTAGAACATGCCCACAACTTAGACCTTCTTTTAAATTGGTTAATTGTAAAGCATACAACTAATAGGACAAAATAGCAGAAAAGGTCAATGTGCATAACTATTCACCCCCTAAAGTCAATACTTAGTAGAGCCACCTTTTGTGGCAATCACAGCTCCAAGTCGCTTTGAGCAGTTGCCACATCTTACCACAGGCGTTTTTGCCCATTCATCCTTGCAATACTGATTCTGCTCCTTCCAATTTGATGGTTTGCACTTGTGAACAGCAATCTTTAAGTCTGACCACATATTTTCTATTGGATTGAGATCTCGACTTTGACTAGACCAGTGATAGGCAAACTGCAGCTCTCAAGCTGTTGCAAAACTACAACTCTCACCATGCCTTGCTGTAGGCTGAAAGCTGTAGGCGGACTTTGCATGCTGGGAGTTGTAGTTCTGCAACAGCTGGAGAGCCGCAGTTTGCCTATCACTGGACTAGACCATTCCAACACATTTATATGTTTACCCTTAAACCACTAAGTGTTGCTGTAGTAGTGTGTTTGGGGTCATTGTCCTGCTGGAAGGTAAACCTCCATCTTACCCTCAAATCACGCACAGAGTGGTACAGGTTTTGCTCAAGAATATCCCTGTCCATGTTTCCCTCAACTCTGACCAGTTTCCCAGTCCCGGCTGCTGAAAAACATCCCCACAGCATGATGCTGCCACCACCATGTTTCATTGTGGGGATGGTGTTCTTTGGGTGATGTGATGTGTTGGCTTTGTGCCAGACAAGTGACGGACTGAACCATCACTGTGTCTGCAGTAGAAGCCTGAGGGCTAGCCTCCTTCCTACTGGCTATGGACCCAGGACTATGGAGACCCCCGCTTAGACCTATTTGGTTTAGAGGGAACTATAAACCATTAATTTTTAATTGAGTTTATAGGCCACAACTTTCGTATTCCCCATTAAAGTAGCATGGTGTGAATCCATAAATGCAATAAGAGTTAACTCTGTTCTGAGACTCCCGATGAATGTGTTGGTTTATTTGTCCGTTTGTTATATTGTGTTAGTGATGGGATTGAGAAGTAGCCGACTCTGGTGTAGAGAAGTAGATCATCCTATGAAACACTGAGGAGATAATCCTATCCCATGGGTCTCCTCTTGCCCTATTGTTCCATCAAGACACTGTGGAGGGGATGTCTTTTTTCATATTGTTAATTTTTGATTACCTCCATTCGGAGAAGGCGATCGGCGGAGGCCATGGAGGCCATGGAGGTTGTGGAGGTAGAGGAGGAAGAGGAGGAGTCCGGACCCTCCCAGCCTATTGAGCCACCCCCACCAGATGTGGGAGAAGTGAAGGAGGTGGAAAGTGCTGTACCCTCAAGCACCACCCTATCTCAGGACTCGGAGGAAGAGGGGGCGATCACCAGCCCCCACCAGGAGGGTAAATATGTGCACATAGCAATATGATTATGTATACATAATATGTACATAAACATTAAAAGGGCCAACAATGAGGTGACAACATACACTATAGTAATACAAAAAAAGAACACTGGACAATAACTCTTTAATCTACATTAAAACCATTAATTTAACAAATAAATAATATTAAACTCAATAGAACTATTACTAACACATAAAATAAAATTATACTGTATTGAAATATCACCAACTAATAAACTATATAATGATCATAAAGATCACTAACTACCGTATTTTTCGCCCCATAAGACGCACTTTTTCTTCCCCCAAAACGGGGGAGAAATGCCCCTGCGTCTTATGGGGCGAATGCTTGCTGTTTTACATCGCAAGCTGCGATGTAGATGCGAGCGGGGACTCGGGGAGGGACTGGGAGGAGGAGCTGGGGCCGGCAATAGCGGCGGGGCGGTGCAGTTAGTGTGGTATCCCTGCCCCGCCGCTCCGGTATAGTAATATAAGAGGTCATAATCATTTATTGGTTATTAAACATGCCCCCTCAGTCGTATTACTACCTTATATCCTAATCGCATCTGTAGAATTCATGCAGGCCGGGCGGGCGGCAGCAAGTCTTGTCATGTGCCTGCGCCGCCTACTTTATGAATGAAGCAGGCGGCGCAGGCAAGTGACGTCACTGAGGGACGCGCCGGCCGCCCGCCTGGCCTGCATGAATTCTACAGATGCGATTAGGATATAAGGTAGTAATAGAACTGAGGGGGCATGTTTAATAACCAATAAATCAATATAACATCTTTATATTTGTATACTGGCGGCGGCGCCAGGGGGGGGGGCGGGGGCTGCGATCTGTGGATGGCACAGTTATGGGCTGGGGGGGTCTGTGGATGTCACTGTTATGGGCTGGGGGGGTCTGTGGATGGCACATATATAACAGTGCCAGCCACAGATCCCCCCAGCCCATAACAGTGCCAGCCACAGATCCCCCCCCCCTGTAACAGTGCCAGCCACAGATCCCCCCCCCTGTAACAGTGTCCGTCATCCACAGATCCCCCTGTAACAGTGTCCGTCATCCACAGATCCCCCTGTAACAGTGTCCGTCATCCACAGATCCCCCTGTAACAGTGTCCGTCATCCACAGATCCCCCTGTAACAGTGTCCATCATCCACAGATCCCCCTGTAACAGTGTCCGTCATCCACAGATCCCCTGTAACAGTGTCCGTCATCCACAGATCCCCCTGTAACAGTGTCCGTCATCCACAGATCCCCCTGTAACAGTGTCCGTCATCCACAGATCCCCAGTAATAGTGCCATCCACAGACCACCATTAGTTCCAAACCCACCAAACACACAGCACACCTTTTTGGTTAAAAATATTTTTTTTCTTATTTTCCTCCCCAAAAACCCAGGTGCGTCTTATGGGCCGGTGCGTCTTATAGGGCGAAAAATACGGTAACTTATTGAGATTTAAATAGTCAATGTGTATGAAGACTTGAAATAAAAAATAAAAAAGGTAAACAATAGACAAACATAGACATATGTTGTACCGCCATGTACATATTGACTGTCTCTATAAAAATATCCTATGATCTAACCCCTCCTGTGAACACTTAAAATAAAGAAACAATTAAAAGAAAATATTAATTTATTCAACCTAACATCACTAAAAGTGCAGCACCAAGCTATCAAAAAAGGCATATGCCCCCCAAAATAGTAACAATCGGTGAGTTCATTCTGCTAAAAATGAGACCCTACCATTAGACAATTGCAAAATAAAATAAAAAAATATGGCTCTCAAAATATGGAGACAGTAAAACATTAATTGTTTTTGGTTCAACAATGCTTTTATTGTGCAAAACAGAAATAACAAAAAAATAAGGAAAAATATTAGATCTTGCCGCACCTGTAGCAACCAGCTGTCTAAAAATATCATACCAAATAACCCCTCAGGTGGCCACCTTTTTAAACAAAAATTTAAAACTCTCAAAAAAGGCAATTCTTTGGACAACTTTTATCACAAAAAGGTGCAATAGCAAGCGATCATAATGTCAGATGCACAACAAAATAAAGGTTTAAAGGTTTAATAAGAGTTGCAAATAATGTTCATATATATATTTTTTCAAACAGGAATGAAGACATTGTAGGCCAAATTGGCCAAAATGCAAAAGGAGCAGCGCAACGATATGCGGGCCATTCAGGATTGCATGAAGGCCATGGAGGAGAGGCAACGCCAGGCCATGAAGGGGGTGCATGAGATGATCATGCTTTTGGAAAAGTTGCCATAATTATTATTTTTTTCTAATCAGTTTTATAAATCGTTTGTACAATTATAACGTGTATTTTGTTTTTTGTAATATTGCTCGGTTTTAGTGTAATAGCTCGGCCTAAATCAGCCAGAACTGACAGCAGCCAGTAAATACATGTCAAATACATATAGGGTCCATTCACACGTCTGTAAAATGTGTCCACATCAGTTCCACAATTGAGAGGAACGTTAACAGACCCATTGATTTTAAATTCCAGTCTGAAAAATTAGGCATTCGCAGGATACAGAAGTAAGTGTCGACCATTACAGGCCCCAAAAATTAGCCGACAGGCACTCACTCCCCTGACAGCAAATAAATTTGTATTCTGTGGCTGATGGTACATTAGGCATTCACAGGATACTGAAGTAAGTGTCGACCATTACAGGCCCCAAAAATTAGCCAACAGGCGTTCCCCTGACAGCAAATAAATTTGTATTCTGTGGCTGGTGGTACTTTAGGCAGTCACAGGATACAGAAGTACGAGTCGGCCATTACAGGCCCCAAAAATTAGCCGACAGGCGTTCCCCTGACAGCAAATAAATTTGTATTCTGTGGCTGGTGGTACATTAGGCATTCACAGGATACAGAAGTACGTGTCGGCGGCCATTACAGGCACCAAAAAATTTGCCAACGGGCTTCCCCTGACAGAAAATAAATTTGTATTCTGTTGCTGGTGGTACAATAGGCATTCACAGGATACAGATATACGAGTCGGCCATTACAGGCCCCAAAAATTTGCCGACAGGCGTTCCCCTGACAGTAAATAAATTTGTATTCTGTGGCTGGTGGTACATTAGGCATTCACAGGATAAATAAGTGTTGGCCATTACAGGCCCCAAAAATTAGGCATTCAACAGACTTAAAAGGCCTTTTATGCCGCTGTATTTACCGAAGACAGGGACCATAAATTGTTATGGGTGGTGGCGGATATGAGCTGTCATGAGGAATTTGAATCAAACATGGTCTACTGGTCACATGTGTTGAATTCCTCTGAGATCCATGCCTCATGTCCTTTATTTTTAGAAATGTGAGGTAGTCAACACTGTCTTGAGCTAGGCGAGTACGCTTATCGGTCACGATCCCCCCCAATGCGCTGAAAGTCCTTTTGGACAGGACACTTGACGAGGGGCAAGCCAACAGTTCCATTGCAAATTGTGCAAGCTCTGGCCAGAGGTCAAGCCTGCCCACCCAGTAGTACAGGGGTTCATCACTTCTTAGAGCGTCCAAATCGGCCGTTAACCCGATGTAGTCAGACACCTGCCAGTCTAGGCATTCTTTGAGGCTGGATCAGGAGGACAGCTGTAGATGGGTCGGCTGAAAGAATGTTCTTATATCAGAAGTGACCAACACATCTTCAAACCACCCTCTTCTTGCAGGCGCTGTTGGATTGGTACCCGCAACTGTTTCTCTGTGACTGGAAATTCCTCTGCCAGCACCCAAAAAAGCAGAATGCAGCATTTCTCGAAGCAAGGCCTGGAAGTGCTGCATTCTGACAGCCCTCTGTGATAGTGGTAACATTTCCGCCATTTTTTGTTTGTACCGGGGGTCTAAGTACGTTGCCACCCAGTACTGGTCCTTGCCCTTTATGCTTTTTATACGGGGGTCCCTCTTAAAACACTGGAGCATGAAGGCCCCCATTTGCACTAAACTGGAAGCGGTGTAGTGGCCTGGCTCCTGCTCATCATCCAGGATAATGTCGTCCTCGTTCTCCTCCCCCCATCCACGGACAAACCAGGGATCTCAGAAAGGTTTAAAGCATGCTCTTCTTGCTCCTCCTCCTCCTGTTGTTGACTTGTCTCAGATGGAGTAGCCCCCTGGGAATTCATCCAGCATTTCGACTTCCTCATTTTCCTGCTCCTCGACAGCTTGATCAATGACAAGATGCAATACACGCTCCAGAAAGAAGGCAAAAGGTGCAATGTCACTGATGGTGCGCTGGCTGCGACTGACCAGTTTGATAAAGTCATCAAATGGCCGCAGAAGTCTGCATGGTTCGCGCATGAGCAGCCACTGGCGCGGTGAAAACAAAACCAAGCTCCCCAGAACCTGTCCTGCCGCAGAGTTCGTACAGGTAGTCGTTAACTGCACGTATCTGCTGGAGCAGCCTATCGAGCATATACATGGTTGAGTTCCATCGCGTCAGGCAGTCACAAATAATGCACGGCACGTGTGTCATTTTGCTCTCTTTCAGCGCACTCAGCAGATTGGCACCATTGTCTCACACCACTTTACCAACTGTCAAATTGAGCGGTGTTAGCCGCTGATCTGCCTGTTAACGCAAAGCTTAACGGAGTGCAGGACCGGTGTGGCTCTTCTCTTCCAGGCACAACAGATGCAGCACAGCATGGCATGTTGAATAGGTGGCATTCTCACCTGGCATGTTGAATAGGTTCTGGGGATCTTGGGTGGTGCAGCGGAAGAGACGGTAGCAGCGGAAAAGGAGGAGTCAGCCGAGGAGGAGAGGGAGATTGGAGTAGGAGGAGGAGGAGAAGAAGAGGCAGGCCTGCATGTAATCCGTGGCAATAAAACCAAATCTACACGGGTGCCACGGGTTACATGCTTGACGGCCGTCAGAAGGTTCACCCAGTGGGCAGTAAAAGTTATATACCTTCCCTGCCCGTGTTTGCTAGACCACGTGTCTGTGGTCAGATGTATCTTGGCACCGACACTGTGTGCCACAGATAAATTCAAGCCCGGCCTGCTGGTGTGCGATAAAGGCCACAGATAAATTCAGCCTCAAGCCCGGCCTGCTGGTGTGCGATAAAGGGTGAAATTTCGTAGCAGTTCTGTAACTTGCAAGTTTGACACACATCCCTTGCCTGGCGCATGTGCTGAATTTGGTAGTGCAGAGGTTCCTTAAAAATTACCCCGATATGTCAGAGCTGCTGCAGAAAATGCAGGCCGTCTGTGCGCGCTTTTGGCGTTCTCACCCTGCTGCTGCTCGCCTGTCAGCGCTACAGCGTAACTTCGGCCTTTCCACTCACCGCCTCATATGCGACGTGCCCACAAGGTGGAACTCCACCTTGCACATGCTGGCCAGACTTTGCGAGCAGTAGCAGGCGATAGTGGAGATTCAGCTGCAGCACGCACGGGTGAGTCGCTCTGCGGAACAGCCCTACTTCACCACCAATGACTGGGCCTCCATGTGAGGCCTGTGTGCCTTGTTGCGCTATTTCGAGTACTCCACCAACATGGCCAGTGCCGATGACGCCATTCTCAGCGTTACTATCCCACTTCCATGCATCCTTGAAAAAATGCTTCGGCGATTATGGAAGAGGATGTGGCACAGGAGGAGGAGGAGGAGGAAGAGGGATTATTTCGTAGGGTTTCCGGACAGTCATTCCCGAGGTTCCTGCAACCACAAATGCCAGGTACACAATTGTCCAGCCAGTGCACAGTTCTGGAGGATGACGAGGTGGAGGATGAGGAGATTGAGGAGGAGGAACCGTGTTCACAGCAGGGTGGCACCCAAACCAGCTCATGGCCATGAGTGGTGAGTAGCTGGGGGAATACAGAGGACACCTCCCACAGAGAGCTTTTCATTGCCTCTGGGCAGCCTGGCACACATGAGCGATTACATGCTGCATTGTATCCGCAACAACCACCGAGTTGCCCACATTCTAACTTGTGCTGATTACTGGATGGCCACGCTGCTGGATCCCCGTTACAAGGACAATGTACCGTTCTTAATTCCGTCACTGGAGCGTGATCGTAGGATGCGCAAGTACAAGCGCGCTGGTAGATGCACTGCTGATGGCATTCCCACCTGACAGCGGGGGCACAGTGGAAGCACAAGGCGAAGGTAGAGGAGGAGGAAGAGGTCGCCAATGCATCTGCGGCACCACCAGCACCTCAGAAGGCAGGATTAGCATGGCCAAAATGTGGAAAAGCTTTGTCAGCATGCCACAACAACCAGCACCATCAGCTTATATGGAACTTCTTAGCAGGAGGCAGCCTTTCAGCAACATGATGGAGCAGTATGTGTGCACACGCCTACACGTACTGGATGATGTGTCTGCCCCCTTCAACTTCTGGGTCTCCAAATTGGGCACCTAGCCTGAGCTTGCCCTTTACGCCTTGGAAGTGCTGGCCTGCCCTGAAGCCAGTGTATCGTCTAAACACGTGTTTAACACGGCAGGGGGCGTCATCACAGACAAGCTCAGCCGCCTGTCCACAGACAATGCGGACAAGCTCACGTTCATTAAAATGAACCATGCATGGATTTCACAGGACTTGTCCGTACCTTGTGCAGAATAGGCATGTATACCGGCCTTACCCAACCATTGTTATACTACAGCACAATTGCTCATTGTTGTATTTTGGATATTTCCCACTCTTTTGGAGTGTACCTTAAAAAAAAAAAAAAACATAGTTGGGTGACATTTACCAATGTTTGGCTGTGATATACCCCTGCTCTACCTAGTGGACAGGTTAATAAATTTCACAAATTTTTCTGTTACATAGTTGGGGGACATTCACCAATTTTTGTCTGAGATATACTCCTGCTCTATCTAGTGGACAGGTTAATAAATTTCACTAATTCATCTGTTACATTCTTTGGTGACATTTTGCCATTTTTTGCCGTGAATAAACCCCTGCTCTGCATAGGTGACAGGGACTTAAATTTCAAAAAATCGTCTGTTCCATTGGTGGGTGACATCAACCCATTTTTGCCAATGAAAAACCCCTGCTCTACATAGGTGACAGACACTTAAATTTCTAAAATTTGTCTTTAATTGACCCTTTTATTCGATCCTTCCTCTTCAATAACTTGTCCCACATTTCAGCTTGATCACATTGCAGCCATTGACCTCCCTTGGATGTGATATCCCTTTCTCACGCTCCCTCTCCGGCGTGGAACCCTGATTCCTAGCTAACAGTGATCAACATGGTAGGCACAGAAAAGAACATCGAAAGTTGATAGAGAAGATATCCAACTGGATCGTGGACGTCACTGGGACTTGCAATCAGGCAGAAGTTATCTAGAGTCAACAAAACAGCAGCAGGGCCTCTCCTGTCTAACGTTTCCAAATCCAAAATACCCCAGTGACATTCCCTATAATTTTTTATTAATCATTCCAATAACAGGGCATCTTAAGAGTCCTGTATTTTTATTTATCGTCATTACCTACCCTTTTTGGGAGTGGGTAATTGCTGTGCGCCCCCCTCCTTTACTTGGAAGCTTGTGCTTTAATAATTTGTCCCACATTTCCGCTCGATCACATTTAAATTCATCCATTGACCTCCCTTGGATGTGGTATCCCTTTACCAAGCTCCCTCTCCAGCGTGGAACCATCGTGATCAACATGGTAGGCGCAGAAAAGAACATCGAAAGTTGATAGAGCATATATCCATGTGGATCGTAGACATCACGGGGACGTGTGAAATGGTGGAGAAGTATGTGTGCACACGCCTACACGCACTGACTGAAGGGTCTGCCCCTTCAACTTCTGGGTCTCCAAATTGGGCACATGGCCTGAGCTTGCCCTTTTAAGCCTTGGAGGTGCTGGCCTGCCCTGCATCCAGTGTATTGTCTGAACATTTGTTTAGCATGGCTGGAGGGGGTTATCACAGGTTATATTTCCCAATGTTTTGGGGTGTACCCTAATTTAAACAAAAAATGTATAAATAAATAAAAACAAAAAAAACTGTGTTGGCTACCTCCTCCTCCTCCACCGCCGCTTCCACCTACACAGCCACATCCACCGCCTCCTCAACCTACTACTCCATATGGACCTTGTCCTCCTAGATCAAGATTATTATTTTTTATTTTTGCATATTTTATGTTATTTTAAGTGATATCCCTATCCACATTTGTTTGCAGAGCACTTGCCATGCTCTTAACCATATTTTGCTGCCATTTGCAGCCCTTTCCATTACTTTTTTAGAGCCATTTTAGTATTTAACCCCTTAAGGACACAGCCTTTTTACACCTTAGGACCAGGCCATTTTTTGCAAATCTGACCAGTGTCACTTTAAGTGCTGATAACTTTAAAACGCTTTGACTTATCCAGGCCGTTCTGACATTGTTTTTTCGTCACATATTGTACTTCATGACACTAGTAAAATTAAGTCAAAAAAATATTTTTTTTTGCACCAAAAAATACCAAATTTATCAAAAATTTTGAAAAATTAGCAAATTTCAAAGTTTCAGTTTCTCTACTTCTGTAATACATAGTAATACCCCCAAAAATTGTGATGACTTTACATTCCCCATATGTCTACTTCATGTGTGAATTATTTTGGGAATGATATTTTATTTTTTGGGGATGTTATAAGGCTTAGAAGTTTAGGAGCAAATCTTGAAATTTTTCAGAAATTTACAAAAACTAAATTTTTAGGGACCATTTCAGGTCTGAAGTCGCTTTGCGAGGCTTACATAATAGAAACCACCCAAAAATGACCCCATCTAAGAAACTACACCCCTCAAGGTATTCAAAAGTGATTTTACATATGTTGTTAACCCTTTAGGTGTTGCACAAGAGTTATTGGCAAATGGGGATGAAATTTGAGAATTTCATTTTTCTGTCTAATATTTCATTTTTACCCATTTTTTCCACTAACAAAGCAAGGGTTAACAGCCAAACAAGACTGTATCTTTATTGCCCTGACTCTGCAGTTTACAGAAACACCCAATATGTGGCCGTAAACTACTGTACGGCCACACAGCGGGGCGTAGAGTGAAAGGTGCGCCGTATGGTTTTTGGAAGGTTGATTTTTATGGACTGGTTTATTTACACCATGTCCCATTTGAAGCCCCCTGATGCACCCCTAGAGTAGAAACTCCCTAAAAGTGACCCCATCTAAGAAACTACACCCCTCAAGGTATTCAAAACTGGTTTTACATACGTCGTTAACCCTTTAGGTGTTGCACAAGAGTTATTGGCAAATGGGGATGAAATTAGAAAATTTCTTTTTTTGCCTTATTTTCCATTTTAACCCATGTTTTCCACTAACAAATCAAGGGTTAACAGCCAAACAAGACTGTATCTTTATTGCCCTGACTCTGCCGTTTACAGAAACACCCAATATATGGCCGCAAACTACTGTACGGCCACACAGCGGGGCGTAGAGTGAAAGGTGCGCCGTGTGGTTTTTGGAGGGCTGATTTTTATGGACTGGTTTATTTACACCATGTCCCATTTGAAGCCCCCTGATGCACCCCTGGAGTAGAAACTCCCTAAAAGTGACCCCATCTAAGAAACTACACCCCTCAAGGTATTCAAAACTGGTTTTACATACGTCGTTAACCCTTTAGATGTTGCACAAGAGTTATTGGCAAATGGGGATGAAATTTGAAAATTCAATTTTTTTGCCTTATTTTCCATTTTAACCCATGTTTTCCACTAACAAAGCAAGGGTTAACAGCCAAACAAGACTGTATCTTTATTACCCTGACTCTGCCGTTTACAGAAACACCCAATATGTGGCCGTACACTACTGTACGGCCACACAGCGGGGCGTAGAGTGAAAGGTGCGCCGTTTGGTTTTTGGAGGGCTGATTTTTATGGACCGGTTTATTTACACCATGTCCTGTTTCAACCCCCCTGATGCACCCCTGGAGTCGAAACTCCCTAAAAGTGACCCCATCTAAGAAACTACACCCCTCAAGGTATTCAAAACTGGTTTTACATACGTCGTTAACCCTTTAGGTGTTGCACAAGAGTTATTGGCAAATGGGGATGAAATTGGAAAATTTCATTTTTTTGCATTATTTTCCATTTTAACCCATGTTTTCTACTAACAAAGCAAGGGTTAACAGCCAAACAAGACTGTATCTTTATTACCCTGACTCTGCCGTTTACAGAAACACCCAATATGTGGCCGTACACTACTGTACGGCCACACAGCGGGGCGTAGAGTGAAAGGTGCGCCGTTTGGTTTTTGGAGGGCTGATTTTTATGGACCGGTTTATTTACACCGTGTCCTGTTTCAACCCCCCTGATGCACCCCTGGAGTCGAAACTCCCTAAAAGTGACCCCATTTTGGAAACTACGGGATAAGGTGGCATTTTTTGGGGGAGTATTTTTAGGGCAAATATAATTTTTGGTTGCTCTATATTACATTTTTGTGAGGCAAGGTTACCAAAAATAGAAATTCTGATATTTCATCTCCATTTGCCATTAACTGTTGAGGAACACCTAAAGGGTTAATAAAGTTTGTATAATCATTTTTGAATACCTTGAGGGGTGTAGTTTCTTAGATGGGGTCAATTTTAGGGAGTTTTTACTCTAGGGGGGCATCAGGGGGGCTTCAAAAGGGATATGGTGTCAATAAAAAAGGCCATCAAAATCGGCCTTCCAGAAACCATGTCGGTCCTTTCCTTTTGCGGCCTCCCTTTTACGGATACAGCAGTTTACGACCACAAATGTGGCGTTTCTGTAAACTGCAGTATCAGGGTAATAAATTTTAACTTTTGTTTGGTTGTTAACCCTTGTTTTGTTACCGGAAAAAACGGACTGAAATGGAAAAGTGCCAAAAATAGCGGTTTTGGCACCGTTTTTTTTATTTGTTTTTTTAACCGTGTTAATCTGGGTAGTTAGGTCATGGGATATTGTTATAGAGGAGATTCTTACGGACGCGGCAATATCTAATAAGTCTACTTTTTTTTTTACAATTATTTAGGTTTTTGACTATATTATCTTTTTTGATACAACATTTTTTTTTGGGTATCTCTAAAGTCTAAGTGTCATTTTTTTTATTTTCTTTTAGCCAATTATCTTATGTGGGGGCTCATTTTTTGCGGGATGAGCGGACGGTTTTATTGGCACTATTTTGGGGGCTATATGACTTTTTGATCGCTTGCTATTAAACTTTTTGTTATGTAAGGTGACAAAAAAAATATTTTTTTGCACCTATTTATTTTTTTTTTTTTTACTGTGTTAATCTGGGGGGTTGGGTCATGGGGTATTTTTATAGAGGAGATTCTTACGGAAGCGGCGATACCTAATAAGTCAACTTTTTTTTACAATTATTTAGGTTTTAGACTATATTATCCTTTTTGATACCCTAAAAAAAAAATTGTATCTCTAAAGTCTAAGAGTCATTTTCTATTTTTTTTTTTTTTATCTGATTATCTTATGTGGGGGCTCATTTTTTGCGGGATGAGATGACGGTTTTATTGGCACTAATTTGGGGGCTATATGACTTTTTGATCGCTTGCTATTAAACTTTTTATTATGTAAGGTGACAAACACCGTGTTAATCTGGGGGGTTAGGTAATGGGGCATTTTTATAGAGGAGATTATTACCGACGCGGCAATACCTATGTCTACTTTTAATAAATTATTTTAGTTTTTTTGGGTGTCTCAAGTCTGAGAACCATTTTTTTTTATCCGATGTCAGTGCTAAATTGGGATATAAATTTAGTACTCCATGGAAGTGTGATACTCTCTGAAGCAACCGTCAATGCAGAGGCCCGGATGATCGGGGCAAGTGTCGCACTGAGTAGTCGTGTCCTTCCGTATCCCCCTCCTGCGACACACTCTGCACTTTTTTTGGGTTCGTCCCTTCTTTCCAGTATGGGGGACCACACCTGGAAAGTGTTGGCCAGGGACGATCCGGGCACCTACAGTTCCCGAGGTACTCCGGCCTGCTCTTTCCCGGTCCGAAAAGATCAGGGCCTTGAGGACTGCCTCATAGAACTGGAGGAATGTCCCTGTGCTGCCAGCGCTTCGGGATAGTACAAAAGAGTTGTACATGGCAACCTGCACCAAGTAGACCGCAACTTTTTTGTACCATGCCCGGGTTTTGCGCATGGCGTTATATGGCTTGAGGACTTGATCAGAGAGATCAACTCCTCCCATATACCGATTGTAAGCGACGATACAATCGGGCTTGAGGACCGTTGCCGCGGTACCTCGCACAGGGACAGGGGTGATGCCGTTACCATGAATTGTGGACAGCATAAGGACATCCCTCTTGTCCTTATACCTGACCAGCAACAGGTTTCCAGTGGTAAGGGCACGGGTCTCACCCCTGGGGATAGGTACCTGGAGGGGGTGGGCAGGGAGGCCGCGTTGATTTTTCCGCACGGTCCCACAAGCGGACGTGGATCTGGCGGCAAGGGACTGGAACAAGGGGATACTGGTATAAAAGTTATCCACGTAAAGGTGGTAACCCTTATCCAGCAGTGGGTACATAAGGTCCCACACAAGTGGCAGCACCCCTGGGGGGTCTAGGGTCACACAGCTGTGCTGTGGACCCCAGACACCCTAACTAGGGTGATGCAATCAAAGTTCAAAAACTAACTTTCCCTTTTTTTTTCCCTGCCTAAACCAAACTTTCCCTAGCTGTCCCTATGTACCTGATGGGGTCCTGGGGGGCACAGATCGGGTCCTGGGGGGCACAGATCGGGTCCTGGGGGGCAC
This sequence comes from Bufo gargarizans, assembly GCF_014858855.1. NCBI lineage: Eukaryota > Metazoa > Chordata > Amphibia > Anura > Bufonidae > Bufo > Bufo gargarizans. Next base: position 329,205,905 of record NC_058083.1, read on the forward strand.
AGATCGGGTGCAGCAGACACGTGCAGGCAGCTTCTCTCTCCTCCGGCTCCGGAACACAAAAGGAGGAGGAGAGGAGCGCCTGCCTCTTTTGAATCTGCCGCCGGACCGCCCACAGACCAATCAGAAAGCGATCCTGAGTGGTGATGTCACCATCACCACTCAGGATCGCTGGATGGTGATTGGTGGAGTGAAATCACACCACCATCACCATCCTGTTCCGGGTTATCGGGACTTCAGAGACCCGAATAACCCAGAAACGCAGAAAACCGCAGGTCTGAATTGACCTGCGGTTTTCTGCGATCGCATACATGGGGGGGTCACCGGACCCCCCGGCGCATTTGCTCCAAGTGCCTGCTCAATGATTTGAGCAGGCACGGTGTTCCGATCACCGCCCGCCGTGCGGCGGTGATCGAAAATGCACAGGGCGTACATGTACGCCCTGTGTCCTTAAGTACCAGGGCACAAGGGCGTACCTGTACGCCCTATGTCCTTAAGAGGTTAAAAGTTCGGGTCCCGGGGGCGGAGCTAGCGCCGGATGGAGATGGTCACATAGCTCTCTGCTCTGTGTGGAGACTCTTCCCTAACGCCAGCAAACATCAGCTAACTGCAGCAGAAAATGGTCAAGATCGGGAATGCAAGGCATGGTGACACTCCTGCTCCTTCCAAGAACCAAGCATCGGGCGGAGATATGGAGAAATTTCTAAAGAAGGCTGCTTCCACGATCGCCTCCAGAGAACCCAAGATGGCGCCGACACCACAACCCAAAGCCCCGAAGCGCGCATCTGCACTGTCGGAAGGGGAAAGTGATTTGGAAGGCTCCCATCCCACCGCTGACCTCCCGCTCACAAGAAAATACCTCGACCGGGCTCTGAACAGAGTAATGGAGCCGATCCTAGCGGAGCTGTCCGCATGCAGGCACGAGGTGAGACACGTGGGGGAGCGAGTGGAGGCCCTGGAGACGCGTCAGGCAGCGATTCTCAACCACCAGACATCGGTATCTGACTCCCTCCGACGCTGCGCTTCATACCTAAATGACCTCCACAATTCACTGGAGGATCAGGAGAATAGGGGGCGCCGAAACAATCTGCGGTTTAGGGGAGTGCCAGAATCGGTCCCCCCTGGTGAAGTGTCAGCCACCATCATTGAAATATGCGGCTCACTATTGGGCCCTGATCATTCGCAAGAAATTATTATAGAAAGAGCGCATAGAGCTCTGAGGCCCAAGCCAAAGCCCACAGAACCACCCAGAGATATCATCTGCAGGTTCCTCAACTTTCAAGTAAAAGCTGCCATTCTGGATTCAGCGCGCAACCACCCGGATTTGGCTTATGAAGATTCCAAGGTCGAGATATTCCAAGATTTGGCCCCGTCAACCTTGAAGAAACGTCGATCCCTCAAGCCCCTGACAGATTGGCTCCGATCTAACAAAGTTCTGTACCGGTGGGCCTACCCGTTTGGACTCACCTTCTCGTATGCAGGCAAAAGGGTTAACGTTTTGTCCTTCACAGATCTCACAGCGGTATATGAACTTCTGAACGTGACCCCCATGCCAATTGAAAACTGGGAACTCTTTCAGGACCTTGGCATCCTGCTGATATTCCTAGCGTGGTCCCGTTTGAAATCCTCCGTACCCCGAAGTCCTCCCGCTCCAAGAAAAGAGGCCACCATCTCACTCCAAGGAGCCTGTCTCAGGAGCACTAGAGGGTCTCTTATAGTTCTGTCATGATTGTGTCGGATGTTGGTGTCTCTTTGTGCCCTTAGTTTTGAGATACTCTAGCCAGGCCTAGTCACCATAGCGACTTAATATTGTTTTTTCCTTAATGGAAAAGTTTTCTCTTCCCGTTAGTACCCGATCATGGCCCTTACCAGGGCGTTATATGGTCTCCTAACCGGTCTAAAGACCACCTATACCCCTCTTCATTTTATACGACATACCCCGTTATGTCTGTTCACTTTTGTGATGTTTGTCTAATCTGTTATGTTCTGTTTACCTTTTCTTTTTTTAACCCTATCCCCCGTCCAAGGTATTTGTCTCCACCACTGCCATGGAGAGATCTTCTTTCTCTAGCGTATACCATGATACACCAAACAGCGGACCTTCACAAATCTGGAATGCTCTCTTGGGGAAAATCTCACCAGCTACAAGGTAATTTCACTTACACATGTCTTAATGGCTGACCTATTGGTAGCTTCTTACAATGTCAAAGGTTTTCACTCCCCTTCAAAACGGAGCCAAATCTTTGCCATTCTAAGAAAAGCCGGAGCTGGGGTGATATTTCTACAGGAGACACATTTTAGATTCAACCGCTACCCTGACATGCGCTTCTCCCACTACTCCAACTGGTACCATTGTGGGGGTAACTCCTCTGCATCTAGTGGGGTCAGCATAGGGCTGCAAAGGAAAATCCCTTTCAAGTTTATTAATCAGATACTGGATCCGGAGGGAAGGTTCATACTACTCAAAGGTTCCATTGGGTCGCAGATCTACACCTTTGTTAACTTATACGCCCCTAACTCAAACCAATCCCGCTGGTTCTCGGACATCTTCCCTATCATAGAATCCTTCCAGGAGGGTTTGGTAATTGCAGGGGGTGACTTCAACGTAGCATTACTGCCACAACTTGATGTCTCCTCTCACAAATCATCCCACTCCAACAAATCCTTAAAAGTAATTAGGAACCTCTTATGGGAGCTACATCTGATAGAGGTGTGGAGATCTCACCATCCCAATACTCCAGATTTCACGTTCTATTCCTCTGTACATGGCTCCTACCATAGATTGGATTACCTGCTTATCTCTAAGGAACATATACATCTGTGCAAGGAGTCATCTATAGGTTCTATCCACCTATCAGACCACTCCCCAGTTTTTATGAAAGTCCTTGCCCCTCATGAAACCCCGACATGTTTTCATTGGCGTCTGAATGAGTCCCTTTTGGGATACCAAGACTCAATCGAGTCGATCTCTAAACATATCACAAAATATTTTTCACTAAATAAAAGCCCGGAACTCCAGGTAAACACGCTCTGGGACGCTCACAAACCAGTGATCAGGGGTCACTGCATTAGCATAGGCACGCACCTGAAAAAAATTAGAGAAAAAGACATCGACGACACATTAAAAAATATCCAGAGACTGGAATCACTACATAAAATTAAACCCTCCGATCCTCAATTCCAGGAGTTGTCGGGTTATAGGGCCAAGCTTAGATCCCTCCTGACTCACAGGGCAGCAAAATTTTACATGAATTCTCAACACAAATTTTTCGCCCATGGAGATAAGGCCACCAAGTTTGTCATGAATAGGATCAAAGGGAGGAGATCAGCAAACTACATTCATCAATTGACCTCACAAGATGGGACTCCCGTCTTCTCGTCGACCTGGATAGCGGCACATTTTCGCTCCTTCTACAACGACCTCTATAACCTTCCCTCTAGTGTAGATCCGGAAACTCGTACTTCGGCAACGTCATCCTTCCTTGATGCCGCTAACCTTCCTAAAATATCCCAGTCACAGAAGCAAGCTCTTGAAGCCCCCTTCTCACTAAGTGAACTTAAAATAGCAATGAACCAAATGCCTTCAGGAAAGAGTCCGGGCCCCGATGGTCTTCTGCTAGCCTACTACAAAACATTTCAGGATCTCCTGCTCCCACATTTCCTGGAAGTTTGTAACCTGACGCTTCAGGGCACTCCCCTATCCAGAGATATGACGGCGGCGAACATTACCCTTATTCCTAAAGAAGGGAAAGACACCAAATTATGCCCCAATTATCGACCCATCTCCCTCCTAAACATAGACCTCAAACTCCTGGCCAAGATGTTGGCAAACAGATTAGCCATCCTCCTCCCTCAGTTAATCCATGGTGACCAGGTCGGCTTTATCCGCAATAGAGAGGGCAAAGACAACACAACTAGGGTAATAAACACCCTCTGTCATGCCAAAAAGCTCTCTTCGCCCTTTCTGTTGCTTAGTACGGATGCGGAAAAGGCATTCGACCGGATTAATTGGTCTTATTTAAAACATGTTCTGTTGAGATTCGGCATACCTGAACCTTTCGTCCAGGCGACCTTCTCAATGTATAAATATGCTACTGCTTCTGTCTTAGTCAATGGTACCCTGTCCTCCCCATTTTCCATTGGGAATGGGACACGCCAAGGTTGCCCCCTATCACCCCTACTATTCATACTGGCTCTCGAGCCATTGCTTGCCACTATACGATTGGACCAGGAGGTGGCAGGTCTATGTTTGGGAGGTAGGGAACAGAAGTTAGCTGCCTTTGCGGACGACGTTTTAATAATGACGGTCAATCCGAAAGTCTCGTTACCTCGAATTCAGACCCATCTAAACATATATAGTACCTTATCCGATTTTAAAATCAATGCCAGCAAGTCACTGGTCCTCTGCTCAGGCATCTCAAGGGCAACCAGACACCAACTGATGAAGGACTCCCCATTTAACTGGTCCTCTCCCACTATAACCTACCTAGGGCTGAAGATTAGTTCTGAAGTAGCTGAACTTTTTTCTCTCAACTACACTCCCTTAAAAAAATCACTTTTTGACTCAATAGACAATTTGGCCCGATCCAATCCGACATTATCCTGGTTTGGCCGCAAAAATCTTCTGTCCTCTTTAATACTTCCTCGACTTACCTATCTCCAGCAAGCCCTCCCCATCCCTGTTCCCAAGCATTATTATGACACAATCATGCAAAAATTCCGATCCTTCATTTGGAACGGAAGGAAAGCGAGATTATCCTCTGCTCTCCTCACAAAGCCCAGACATGCAGGAGGAATAAGCTTACCAAGCCCCGAATTGTACGGGAAGGCCATTCTCCTCTCACGGGCAATCGCATGGTTACGCCCTACTCCCCCTTCAATAGCAGTACAGGTAGAGTTAGACATCTTGAATGGACCAGCTAGAGCACTTCTGCTAGGTCATAAAATGATTTTCCCGAGTTTTATGTCTCATTACCCAATTCTTAAGGACACGATTGAGGTATGGAAGTGGACCTCTTCCACACATTGCCATGTTCCATTTCCCTCTCCTACGCTAACTATATCTGATATCCTACACACTGCCCCTTCTGCCCTGAGAAGCGCAACCTCATTAGAGCTTCTTTCCTCTACCACCCATGTGTCCTCTCTTGCCCTCCCGAATGGAGAGTGGATGGACTTAGTGAATATCAATGCTTTACTGAATCCCCACCCACGGGACTTCTTTTCAGTCTCTTATATTAGAGCCTACCTGAAACAACACGTCAGTTTTGGGGACCTACTTCGGCCACAGGTATGGTTGGAATCCCAGATTTCCCTACGCTCACCACCCAAAAAACTCGTCTCACAGGTTTACAGTAGGCTGCGGCTACCCCCCATGCTTGCTAAACCGTCCTTTGTGACACAATGGGAACGAGACCTAGACATTACGATTCCTTATGAATCCCTACCCAAACTGCTGGATTCACCTCACAGGGCCTCCCGCTGTGTTAGAATCCAGGAAAATGGCTATAAAATCCTTACCAGGTGGTATAACACGCCTGATAAAACATCAAGATATGCCGGGTCTGCTTCTGACACATGCTGGCGGTGTCTTGAGGAGAAGGGAACTTTTTTACATATATGGTGGGGCTCCCCCCTGATACTAAAATGGTGGGGCGAGGTTTTTTCAGTTGTAAATAAGGTCTATGGCACTTCAATTCCTCCCTCTCCCCAAATCGCTCTCTTATCCTTTCCCTGTAATAAGGGGGATGAAAGGCCTCCATTGGTGTTCTCGCAGATGCTACTCGCTGCCCGGCTACAGCTCCCGAAATACTGGCTACAACCAGTGGTTCCGCCTATTGAACAGTGGATCCAAAAAATCGATCAGATCCACAGGTTTGAGGAGTTGTCATCCTGGGAAACTCGTACCCATGTAACTTTTCTCAAGAAGTGGTCCTTGTGGTCTAAATTTAGATCTCCTAATTCATAGAGCGACCTACTGGAGCGTCACTAAAATGTAAAATGAAATATGAATATGTACCCTTTAGCAACGCCACCCTAAGTGACAGAGCTCTTGTGTGAAAGGTACCCTCTCGTCCCCCTTGTATAGCTCTGTATAGCTCTTAATGACTTGAGGAGAACTTCTCTTGTTAGTTATAGCCCATGTGTATTCCACTGAGTCTACACCCCTATATAACTATAGCGATTGATTTGTGTAATGAACCTTAAATGCGCTGATGGTTGTATCTGCTATTTTTCTGAGATGTCACTGTACTACTTCATTATGGCCTGCGAGCCGAAACCTTGGTATCCCTGTTACCTGTTGTTCTACTTGAAAATTACAATAAAAATATAATTCAAAAAAAAAAAAAGTTTGGGTCCCCATTGACTTCAATGGGGTTCGGGGTCAAGTTCTGGTCCTGCACTCAAACTTTTTTGTGAAGTTTGGTCGAACCCGTTGAACTCGAACATCCATGTGTTAGCTCAACTATAGTCTCTGACAACCAACATAGTTGGGCGAAATACTTGTCCGTGGCAGAATTCGCCATTAACAATCAGATGAACTGTTCTACCGGTATGACTCCTTTCTTTTGTAATGCGGTTTCATCCGCAATTTTGTTCATTCTCGCCGTCTTCTTCCCAGGTTCTGGAGACTGATTTTGTAGTTAAAAAACTGTGCACAGCCTGGGCCCAGGTTCAGTCAAACCTGAAAAAAGCCCAGGAGGTTAAGAAGTTTAATGCGGACAAAAGGCGTTCGAGGTGTAAATTTTGGGTTGGAAGACTAGGTGTGGTTGTCCACCAAGAATTTGCATCTTAAAGTATATTTGGGTAAATTTGCACCTTGATTTATTGGTCCATATGAGATTATCGAGATCATTAACACTTTGTCTTTTAAATTACTATTACCTGACTCCTTTTGGATTCATAATGTGTTTTACAAAGCTTTGCTCAAATAGTATGTGCCGTCTGTATCTCCTGCACAGGAGTTTCCGTCACCAGTGGAGGTTGCCGGTCAACTAGAATACAAGGTTTCTAGAATCCTTGATGTAAGGAAAATTCGTAATTCTTTGCAGTATTTGGTTCACTGGAGAGGTTTTGGTCTGGAAGAGAGGTCTTGGGTTCAGCGAATAAAATGCATGCTACTAGTTTGATTAGAAAAATTCATCTGGCACACCCTGAGAAACCAGCTCCGGTGAGTAAGGGTCCAGTGGCCCCTCGTGGAAGCGGGGGGAGTACTGTAACAAGGAACCAGCTGTGCGGTGAGGCGTCCCACTAATAAAGAGGGAGGAGGAGCCGGCGTCGAACGTGGCAGGGGAGGAACAAGTACTGACGGATATGAGTCCACAAATAAATAATCCAGCTGGTCGTTTGTGACTTCTGCTACAGGAAGGAGCAACCTCCACTTGAAAAATAAAAATAATTCCTGGCAGTAGTGATGAGCGAGCACTAAAGTATTCGGCGTTCGGCTTGAACACATTGCTATATTCGTGTGTTCGGTTAGAAATTGATGGAAACCCCATCAAAATGGTTTAGCAACAGCATTAAGAGGATAGCTGGATGCTTCTTAGACTCCTGGTTTCATAGTCTTCTGACAAGAATATTAGACTTAATATAATAAAGAAAGACCGGCACTCACTGTATTCTTGAAAGAAAGATGATGTCTTTATTGTCACATTCAATAATCTGTGACGCGTTTCGACTCACATCAGGAGCCTTTCTCAAACGTGTGGATGGGATGTGATATACAAGCATAGTGAACACACGACATTTAAATAGACCGCCAAGGCGGAAGTGACATCACGTAATCATAGTGATAGAATAAACAATTAGAATCCGGAAACAACCGAAGAGAGGATCCCAGCCACAATAATCACCCAAATAATTATATATTTAAATACTACATGTTTCTTTGTAGCAGTGGCAAAGCTAAATAATGTTGCCATGCTGCTGGGATGTCTTCAGGTTTTCTAAAGGCAAAAAGAAAAAAGAAAAAAAAATATTAATCTACAGCAAATGGTACATGCTTTTGTATACAAAAGAAAAACGATTATAACTAGTGTACAAAATATATTGGAGTCTGGAGATTTACAAGAAACTATGGAGATCGTACTCCTGATTCAAGCCTTTGGGCTCCAATGTTTGTAAAGTGTGAATCCAATAGGATTCACGCTTCTTCAACATCTTAACCCTATCACCACCTCTACGGGGTTGTGGCACGTGTTCAATAATCTGGAAACGCAGCTGCGAAATATTGTGATTAAATCGATCAAAATGGTGTGGGATAGGTAAAAGCTGATTCTTTTTTCGTATGGTCGATTTATGTTTGGAGAAGCGATCCTTCAATAAATATACAACAAAATTGCTGTTGCATGTGTGGAATCCCTGAATAGGAAATTGTTTCCCTGTGTGCGGATGTGAAAAATGTTCACCTTTAATTACACTTGAACAGTGTATACCCATCAAGAAGAACACCAGAAGAGCAGGACGTCATTATCGGCGGCCTCGATGCCCCGAGGACAACGCGCTCTTAGATACAGACACTAGTCAAACTTTAGTCTTTAACATTTCTTCTAAAAGCCTGAGTCCAGCGCAACTCCGTGTGCTTGAAAAGGGCTTGTCCTTTTGTCCGACTGCTCCGTTAGACCGTTTTGAACTTGACATGGACTGTCAGCGTTTTTTTTCGCAACATTAGGCTTAAGGCACACTTTTCTAATCCTGACAAAATTGTTAATGCGAATGTTAATGTTCATGAATTTTCACTCACTCTGCAGGACTTTGGTTTAAGGTTGAAAAGTAATTTTCAACCACCAAAATCCTACCATCCCGTTGAAACATTCGTTGCCCTTGTTCAATGTGACATTTCACAAGCATTGCAGGATTTGAGACAAAGTGGGTGTCATTTAACCCATAAACTCTCACAGGCTGAGAAACAAGCCATTGAGGATCTTATGCAGGACAACACTTTGATCCTTAAACCTGCGGATAAAGGGGGTGCCCTTGTCCTTATGGACAAGGAGTATTATACCTCTGAAATTTTGGGGCAATTGGCTAATACTGAGGTCTATCAACCGTTACCAGGGGATCCTGTATATGCTATTAAAAATAAGCTTTGTACTATAGTGGTTATATATTTGCATGATAAGACTATAGATCCCAAATTGGGCGAATATTTGATTAATCATCACCCTGTTACGTCGGTATTCTATACACTATCTAAGGTGCATAAGTCCCTTACTCAGCCCCCTGGTCGACCAATTGTGGCTTTGACCGACTCTATTTTTTCCCCTCCAGCTATTTTGCTTGATAAGGTTTTGACACCTTTGAACCAAATGATGCCTTCTTTTCTTCTTGATACTAATCAATTCCTTAATGAAATTAGGACATTGGCGTTACAGGACGATGACTTGTTGGTAACCCTTCGACGTATGTTCTTTATATACTTCCATCACTCATTCAAGGTATACGGGCTGTTGAATGGCTATTATCCCTCTCCACTTATACTGCACGTGAAAAAAACTTTTTTGGGGGTTTATTGGAAATTATTTTGTATGAGAATTATTTTCTTTTTCAGGACACATTTTATAAACAGTGTTGTGGCACCGTGATGGGTTTGAATGCCGCACCGCCGTACGCAAACACATACATGTCATGGTTCGAAGACAAATATATTTATTCAAATGAATTATTTAAATTACATTGAAGATTTGTCGATGATGTGTTTTGTGTGTGGCGTGGCGGCATTCGGACCCTTCTTGAGTTTGCGGATCATTTGAATTCTGTGTGGAGTGAATTGCAGTTCACTTTACATTATGATGATAAGGGGATTAGTTTCTTGAATACAGTTGTCATTAAAGGGAAAGATGGATTGATAGAAACTGATTTGCATAATAAAAGTACTGATAGAAATTCTCTTCTACATTATTCGAGCAACCACCCCCCTACGGTCAAAAAAGCTTTACCTCACTCCCAGTTCCAGAGGATTCGTAGAATCGTCTCTGACGCTGGGACTGAGGAAACTCGCCTCAGTGAGATGAGTGATAGGTTTAAACATCGCGGTTACCCCACTTTACTACTCAATCAGGAGAGGAATAAGGCCATCCTTGCACGTGATAAAACTATAAAAAAATCACGTATTCCGTTTGTTTCGAAATTTCACCCTTGGATCCATAAATGCAGACTCATTTTCAATCGACATTGGAACATCCTATCCAGGGCATATCCCTCTGTTGAGGAGTTCCAGAGTCGTCCACTCATTTGTTATAAACGTAACAAAAACATACGCAACATGGTGGTGCGGGCTGATATAGGCAGTATTCATACGGAGAAAGTCCCCTATCTACACCAAAAAAGGGCACTTTCCCTTGCCTAGGATGTATACACTGTTCAAGTGTAATTAAAGGTGAACATTTTTCACATCCGCACACAGGGAAACAATTTCCTATTCAGGGATTCCACACATGCAACAGCAATTTTGTTGTATATTTATTGAAGTGTCCGTGTGGTTTATTATATATAGGTGAGACCTCCATGCGAATGAAGGATCGCTTCTCCAAACATAAATCGACCATACGAAAAAAGAATCTGCTTCTACCTATCCCACACCATTTTGATCGCTTTAATCACAATATTTCGCAGCTGCGTTTCCAGATTATTGAACACATGCCACAACCCCGTAGAGGTGGTGATAGGGTTAAGATTTTGAAGAAGCGTGAATCCTATTGGATTCACACTTTACAAACATTGGAGCCCAAAGGCTTGAACCGGGAGTACGATCTCCATAGTTTCTTGTAAATCTCCAGACTCCAATATATTTTGTACACTAGTTATAATCATTTTTCTTTTGTATACAAAAGCATGTACCATTTGCAGTAGATTCATATATTTTTTTCTTTTTGCCTTTAGAAAACCTGAAGACATCCCATGGCAACATTATTTAGCTTTGCCACTGCTACAAAGAAACATGTAGTATTTAAATATATAATTATTTGGGCGATTATTGCGGCTGGGATCCTGTCTTCAGTTGTTTCCGGATTCTAATTGTTTATCCTATCACTATGGTTACGTGATGTCACTTCCGCCTTGGCGGTCTATTTAAATGTCGTGTGTTCACTATGCTTGTATATCACATCCTATCTACACGTTTGAGAAAGGCTCCTGATGTGAGTCGAAACGCGTCACAGATTATTGAATGTGACAATAAAGACATAATCTTTCTTTCAAGAATACAGTGAGTGCCGGTCTTTCTTTATTATATATGTGAGATCGTGATCTCGGACGCGTGCACCACGCCATTTCAGAGTGCCGGCAGATCATCATTTCAAGAATATTAGACTTGTCATAAGACTAAAACCAATAGAGGACGCTGTTCAACACTCTATAGCGCCATCTATTGGTTTTCATAGTCTTATGACAGCTGAAAAACCAGGCAGATTCTGCTCATTTGCATGTATTTCCCATAAGACCATGTTTATGCAAATTAGTTTTTACATGACAAAACTGTATAGAAAGGTAATTGAATATTATGTTAGGACAATCGGAAAACTTTTTGTCGCCCTGATGATATTAATCTAGGTGTGCAGGTCCACCCAAGCCATCCAAAAGATGCAAAATAACTTTGAGGTTTACTGGTTCTCAGATGAGAGCTGGTTTGGAATATCTCATAGTGCACAAGGCTGCTATTGTAAGGTACACTGGCTGTTATCTGTCTCATGGATAGATTGGGCACATACCTGGCTTTTGGCATATAGCCTTTGTGTGGTTGCCTATTGTATGTCATACTTGATAGGAGTCTAAGACGCATTCAGCTATCCTCTTAATACTGTTGCTAAACCATTTTGATGGGGTTTCCATCAATTTCTAACTTCTTTTATGAACCAGACACTCTCTTGTCTTCTGAGCAGGGGGTGCCTGGTTGTCTCCTATTGACTTCCATTGTATTAAATTGTATTCGAGCACCTGAATTATTCGGCTGAGCACTCGAATCTGCTGAGCATAGAGATGCTCTAGCCGAATCTTTTTTTTCAATATATCAGTTTTATTCCTTTCAAACTGAAATATCCCAACAACCAGAACGTGTTTGGGCGATATGCCTTCATCAACAGGGATTTATTTTTATTTTTCAAGTGACGGATATGAGTCGGTGCTCAGGGTTTTGGCTGACGCTGACGCAGGGTCACAAGGCGCTGGCCACGTCACGTGATCATTCAGTCTGGCCACAAATTGCCTGTGATTGGTCTTACTTCTTCTTACTTCCTCAGACCGGCCGGCGTCCTCTATCCCCTAGGCAATGAGCAGGGGCAGGAACGAGCACCGACGGATACGAGTCTGCGCTCAGGGTTTTGGCTGGGGCTGACGCAGGGTCACGTGATGCTGGCCACGTCACGTGATCATTCAATCTGGCCTATTTAACAGGCAACTTGCTGGCCACAAGTTGCCTGTGATTGGTCTTACTTCTCCACTAGAGTTTTCCTGCATGTGTGATTTTGTGAACTCAACCTCTGCTTGTATTTGACTCTTGATCCTGCATAATCCCTTTTTACTAACGTGACCTCCTGGCTCCTGACCTTGACTTGTATTTGACCTTGTTCCTGTGTTATTCCTTTATACTGACGTGACCTCCTGGTGCTTGACCTTGGATTCTCCCATCTTGTTTGCTCCCTGTAGACCCCTGCACGTACTTAAGCTAGGGACTGCCGTCCAGTTGCGCACCATCGGTTAGGATGGCCCTTGCAAGTAGATAGGGATAGTGGAGTGGCTGAAGCTTAGAGCTGCACTATCCCTATAGAATCGTGACATATGGTTTACCAGTAGAACTCTTAGTAGAGACTGAGTAGATCTTGATGTTAGGCCACCAGACTACTCACATGCTTGCTTCAACACAGAAGTTGAAACATTGTATCATCATAGGTTTGTGTTTCACTGTCCCTGTTATCCTTTTCTAGGGAATAACTCATCGGCAAATCAAATAGAGACCATTTGGCATTTGTAGGAGCAACAGTTGTGGGTCTCACATGTTGGCTAATATGAATGCTACAGTAACTACACTGAGCAAAAATATAAACGCAACACTTTCGGTTTTGCTCCCATTTTGCATGAGCTGAACTCAAAGATCTGAAAATTTTTCTACATGCACAAAAGACCCATTACTCTCAAATATTGTTCACAAATCTGTCTAAATCTGTGTTAGTAAGCACTTCTCCTTTGCTGAGATAATTCATTACACCTCACAGGTGTGGTATATCAAGGTGCTGATTAGACAGCATGAATATTGCACAGGTGTGCCTTAGACTTCCCACAATAAAAGAACACTCTAAAATGTGCAGTTTGATCACACAACACAATGCCACAGATGATGCAACGTTTGAGGGAGTGTGCAATTGGCATGCTGACTGCAGGAATGTCTACCAGAGTTGTTGCCCGTGCAATGAATGTTAATTTCTCTACCATAAGCCATCTCCAAAGGAGTTTCAGAGAATTTGGCAGTACATCCAATTGGCCGTACAACCACAGACCACGTGTAACCACACCAGCCCAGGACCTCCACATCCAGCATGTTCGCCTCAATGATCATCTGAGACCAGCCACCAGACAGCTGCAGCAACAATCAGTTTGCATGACCATGGAATAACAGAATCAGGGGGCACACCAAATAATATACGGAGTGCAGAGGGTGGTGAAAAAAGCATGAAACAATATCACTTGACCCAAGAGAGAGTCATAAGAACCACCCCATAAATGCACATCCGACAATGAGTCAATATCACAAATATATAAAGTTTATTAGACACACCAACAGACACATAAAAAATTGTATACAATTAGAGCAAAGTGCGGTATGCAATATATTATATATAACCGACAGATACAGGTCCACTGAATTGCCAAACCATAGGCATATATATTATAAACCAGCATATAAAAATCCAATATAAAGCATGAGGCAAATATAAAATGAGGTGAGACCACTGAAAATACAAACAGACCAGGGTAAGGTCAAAGTTAGAGAGCCAAACCTACATAAGCCGCTGGTGCAGTGGACCTGGAAAAATGAGAAAGCGCCAACGCGTATATCGCCGGAGCAATCCGGCTTCCTCAGGGGTAAAGAGCCAAATGTTGGGGCATCACATTATATAGGGTAATAAATAGGATAAAATAACATTCACCTGTGCAGCAGGATATTGTGCGCAATGTAGAGGCATGTAGGACAAAGCATGACCGGAAACCGGAAGTAGAGAGATCACATGCGTTCCACCTGTCAGATCACAGCCGCACATCAAAAATAGCAAAGGGCCATATGACACCATGTAGTCCAATGGAATGCAGTGGGCACATATACCTAAAACAATAATATAATGTGCCCCAGTGAGGAAACAGACGTACCAGCTGAGTTGAAGAGTGTTTGTGGGCAGCGATCGAGTAGTTGGGAAGTAGACGACCCTCCCCTCAAATTGGTGCGTACCACATCAAGGCCGGCAATCCTGAGTCCAGAGGTAATACACTGGTGGCAATCCAGAAAGTGCGCAGCAACTGAGATCAGCGGTTTCTTGGCTTGAGTCTGATCACGACGGGCCTAGGCAATATTTTATATATGCTGTTGGATACGCTTCCGTACCTCCTGACCAGTCTGGCCCATATATATTTTTCCACATTCTCAGATAAGTGCATAAATAACATTCCTAGTCCGGCAATTGATGTAATGACCCAGAGGAATTGCAGCCGAATGCCTGCAAGTGGAAAAAGAGTCAAAGATCATATATTGACAAATATTGCAATTCCCGCACGGATATGTCCCGCGCATCCTGACACCCCTCCCCAGCCCCTGTGTGGGCCTCTGGAAATTACTACGTACCCGTTTATCTTAGGACTTGGGTTGACATAGCCACTCAACTTAGGATCCGCCAGTAGAAGATGCCAGTGTGTATTTAGTATTGTGTATAGATCACGCCATTGATTATTATATTTGGTGATGAGATGAACTTGGGTATTCCGAGGCTTGGGTTTTGGCTTCAACAACTCCAGACGATCAGCCACCTTTGCGGTTTCAAATGCCCCTGAGATTACTTTCTTGGGGTATCCCCGTGCTCGAAATCTGGTAGTCAGATCACAAGCAGCCTCATTAAAATCAGGAGTAGTACAATTGCGGCGCAATCTCAAATATTGTCCCTTGGGGATCCCTTTTCGCAGGTGGGCTGGATGAAAACTGTCAAAGGGTAACAGGCTGTTAGTTGCCGTTTCCTTACAGAATAATGATGTGCGTATACCCTGGTCATCTAAATTCAGTCATAGATTCAAAAAGTCGTAAGTGGTGTCCAAAATCCTGTAAGTGAGGGAGATGTTATATGAGTTGGTGTTTAACATACTGACAAATTCAGTCCACTGTTTCACTGTGTCCTGCCAGAAAATCAAGAGATCATCAATACAACAAAACCATGTGATAACATGTTCATTATACATGGCCATGGGGTACACCTGTGTCTCCTCCTACCATCCTAGAAATAGGTTGGCGTAAGAGGGCGCACAGCGTGCCCCCATCGCGGTCCCCGAGACCTGTCTGTAAAAGACACTATCGAACACGAAATAATTGTGATGGAGTACAAATTCCAACAAGCTCACCAAAAATGTGTGATGCGCTGGGTCTCCAGAGGTTGATTTTTGAAGAAAATATTGGGTGGCTTGTATTCCATCACCATGCGAGATATTCGAGTAGAGAGACTCCACGTCACACGTGAGTATCATTGTGCCCGGGGGAAGTTGGATCTCTTGTAGACGTACCAATTGCATAGAGTCTCTGAGATGTGACTGGAGACCCAGAACAAATGGCTGTAAAAAGAAGTTGAGATAAATGCACGCCTGTTCACATAACCCACCTATCCCCGCCACAATTGGGCATTCTGGCGGTACAGTCAGATCCTTATGCACCTTGGGGAGCATGTAGAAAGTCGGGCTGGTGGGAAATTTGACTTCCATGAACTCTTTTTATTTTTTGGTGATAATATTAAATTGCCATGCAGAGGTAAGAAGTCTATCCAGTTTTTTCTTAAAAGTTGTAGTGGGGTCTGTAGGCAATGGGGTATAAAAATGGCAGTTATTCAGTTGTCTCCTAGTCTCCGCTAGATATAACCCAGTCTCCCACAATACAACGTTACCTCCTTTGTCGGCCTCCTTGATGATAAAAGCTGCGTTATTCTGCAAATTCTGGATGGCCACCAGTTCTGCTTTGGTCAGATTTTTATTGTGGATTTTGTTCACTTGGAATTTCCTAATCTCCGCCACCATGACCTGAAAGAATAGTTGGATATTAGGAAAGAGATTAAGCGTTGGAGTAATAATAGACGGTTTCCGTGGCGTAAATAAATGCCTACCTGTCTCACATTCATTCTCCTTCAATAAATCCATGAGGTCCATAAAAACACCCCTTTCGTCCTCAGGTAACTGTTGTACCAAAGATGATTGAGCATATAATGCTCTGAAACAGAGTTGTCTGCAGAATAAATAGATGTCCTTTATAAATTTATTCAACATATTCATTGGAGAGAAGGAAAGACCTCTTAACAACACAGATCTCTCCATTTGCGTAAGTGGATGTGTTGAAAGATTAATGATTCTTAAGGCATCCTCATCAGTTGGGGATTTCTCAATAGAAACCCCCATTAAAGTTGGGGTCGTCGTTTGCGAGTGGCAGGGTAATGATTGCTGCCTCTCTGCTGTGCAAATGTTCTCTTTCTGGGATTTATGTAGTCCTCGCCTGGTACGCCTTCGTCGCTTGTCTCGGATAAAAAAAACGTCACTAGTATTGCTATTAAAGCCAATGGAGTTAGATGTCGTAATATCACTACGTTTGCTGGGGATGTTAGTATTCATATTACCCCGACCCATATTACGTAGGTTGCAGGCATGTTTCCATTTAAATGCCTGTTTGCATTCAAAATCTGATGTATCCCTCTGAAATTTGCTTTTCTTCCCAGTCATGACCTCCTTCTCATAGCTCTCTAAGTTGGACTGCAACCTGACTTTAAATGCTGTGACTTTGTCCTCGTCCATTTTGGACAAGCTCTCCTCTAATTTCCTAATTATTATTTTTTTTAAATATGGAACGCTTCATGAATTTGCGTGTCATCCTTGCGCAGGGGCCATGCTAATCTTCTCTGTATCATTCCAATTTTAGTATATGTGCTGCCGTTTCGTTATATTGATGATCTCTTGATTTTCTGGCAGGGCACAGTGAAACAGTGCACTGAATTTGTCAGTATGTTAAACACCAACTCGTATAACATCTCCCTCACTTACAGGATTTTGGACACCACGGCCGACTTTTTGGATCTACGATTGAATTTAGATGACTAGGGTATACCCACATCGTTATTCCGTAAGGAAACGGCAACTAACAGTCTGTTACACTTTGACAGTTTTCATCAGGCCCACCTGCGAAAAGGGATCCCCAAGGGACAATATTTGAGATTGCGCCACAATTGTACTACTACTCCTGATTTTAATGAGGCTGCTTGTGATCTGACTACCAGATTTCGAGCACGGGGCTACCCCAAGAAAGTAATCTCAGGGGCATTTGAAACCGCAAAGGTGGCTGATCGTCTGGAGTTGTTGAAGCCACAACCCAAGCCTCGGAATACCCAAGTCCATCTCATCACCAAATATAATAATCAATGGCGTGATCTATACACAATACTAAATACACACTGGCATCTTCTACTGGCGGATCCTAAGTTGAGTGGCTATGTCAACCCAAGTCCTAAGATTGTTGCACGCAAAGCCCCAAATCTACGAGACGAACCGGTACGTAATCATTTCCACAGGCCCACACAGGGGCTGGGGAGGGGTGTCAGTATTGCGGGACATATCCGTGCGGGAACTGCAATATTTGTCAATATATGATCTGTACTGACTCTTTTTCCACTTGCAGGCATTCGGCTGCAATTCATCTGGGTCATTACATCAATTGTCGGACTAGGAATGTTATTTATGCACTTATCTGCAAATGTGGAAAAATATATGTGGGCCATACTGGTCAGGAGGTACGGAAGCATATCCAACAGCATATATAAAATATTGCCTTGGCCTGTCGTGATCGGACTCAAGCCAAGAAACCGCTGACCTCAGTTGCTGCGCACTTTCTGGATTGCCACCAGTGTATTACTTCTGGACTCAGGATTGCCGGCCTTGATGTGGTATGCACCAATTTGAGGGGAGGGTCATCTACTTCCCAACTACTACGTTTGGAATCCAAATGGATTTTTAATCTGGACACAGTGGCCCCACATAGACTAAATGAAGAACTTACGTTTTGGGCTTCTATTACTAAATTCGGGGTTCTACATTTGAATCTCACACAATTGGGAGATTACCCTTTTTGGGGTCTGTGGATATACAGTCACCTTCTGAGTGATGGGGCTAATTATATAGTGGGCAAACTGTTTTATTGTGGTTGGGCACCTGTGGTGCCAGTTAACTCGTATATATATATATCGATGGGTTGTGTGGTTTGGTAACAGTGTTAACTGTGCAAAGAAATCTCTCTTGTCTTATTCTTAGCAGTCAATTGATGTTGGTGTTTCTGCGCAGATACGGGGGTTTAAGCATGGGATTACAGATCTCATAAATTTGGCACTGTCAGTTGGCCTATTGCCATATCTCGAATTTTTTATTTTATTTATTTATTTATTTATCCGTGTATGCATTTATTTGTTAATCAATTAATTTATTCCTTACAGGTCTTCTTCACTTTTCATTTTTTCTTCACACACGATTGTGCACTCTTCTTTTCACCATACTTTTCACTTTCACGTTTGTGGTCTTTCCCACATTATATCTCATTTAGTGAGTTATCACTTCCTCACTTTTCCCTTTAGGTTGGATACACGTTCTGGACCTTTAGATTAGGGTCCTCATTATTGTTTATGACTATACCATTAATTTATCCTGTAGGAATGTATGCCATTGTCATGGTTACAATACTCATGCATATATTTATCTAATTGTTGTTGAATGTTTTTCATATTGTGTATACAGGATGGCAATCCTAGATCTGATGCTCATAGTTCGTTCACTGATATATGCATATACCCCTTTTGTCTTCCTATATGTTAATGTGGCTATATGGATTCTGTTTCGTTTTACTTTCAATATCCCTTCAACTTGATATGGTTAATAACATGCCCCCAGCGTAGGTACAACTTTACCACATCATACTGACTCTTATTTTACTATGTATTTTATGTATTGTATTTATGACACTGCCCCTTCATCCAGCAGGCTCCCTTGCATTCATCCCTGCATAATGTACTGCCTAGGTCCTCTCCTTCCCTCCCCTCCGTGTGACGAACGCATCGTGCGCGCCACCATTCCTTGTGGAGCGCACTATGCGTTCCACTGCGGCATCTGACTTCCGGTCATGTGTTCTCACACATCCGGTTCTCGATCGCTGCCCACAAACACTCTTCAACTCAGCTGGTATGTCTGTTTCCTCTCTGGGGCACATTATATTTTTGTTTTAGGTATATGTGCCCACTGCATTCCATTGGACTACATGGTGTCATATGGCCCTTTGCAATTTTTGATGTGCGGCTGTGATCTGACAGGTGGAACGCATATGCGTTGGGCGCTTTCTCATTTTTCCAGGTCCACTGCACCAGCGGCTTATGTAGGGTTGGCTCTCTAACTTTGACCTTACCCTGGTCTGTTTGTATTTTCAGTGGTCTCACCTCATTTTATATTTGCCTCATGCTTTATATTGGATTTTTATATGCTGGTTTATAATATATATGCCTATGGTTTGGCGATTCAGTGGACCTGTATGTGTCGGTTATATATAATATATTGCATATCACACTTTGCTCTAATTGTATACAATTTTTAATGTGTTTGTTGGTGTGTCTAATAAACTTTATATATATATTTTTGATATTGACTCATTGTCGGATGTGCATTTATGGGGTGGTTCTTATGACTCTCTCTTGGGTCAGGTGATACAGTTTGCATAACCAAAGAATTTCTGCACAAACTGTCAGAAATCATCTCAGGCAAGCTCTTCTGCATGCTTGTCATCCTCTTCGGGGTCTGGACCTGACTGCAGTTCATCGTCGTAACCGACTTGAGTGGGCAAATACTCACATTCAATGGCGTCTGGCACGTTGGAGAGGTGTTCTGTTCACAGATGAGTCCCGGTTTTTCACTGTTCAGGGCAGATGGCAGACAGCTTGCGTTGGTCATACGTTTACTCATGTCAACGTTGTAGATCGAGTGGCCCATGGTGGTGGTGGGGTTATGGTATGGGCAGGCGTATGCTATGGACAGTGAACACAGCTGCATTTTATTGATGGCATTTTGAATGCACAGCAATATCGTGACAAGATGCTGAGGCCCATTGTTGTGCCATGCATCCATAAACATCACCTCATGTTGCAGCATGATAATGCACGGCCACATATTGCAATGATCTATGCGTTCCACCGCGGCATCTGACTTCCGGTCATGTGTTCTCACACATCCGATTCTCGATCGCTGCCCACAAACACTCTTCAACTCAGCTGGTACGACTGTTTCCTCACTGGGGCACATTATATTTTTGTTTTAGGTATATGTGCCCACTGCATTCCATTGGACTACATGGTGTCATATGGCCCTTTGTAATTTTTGATGTGCAGCTGAGATCTGACAGGTGGAACGCATTTGCGTTCCCCCTGCCGATCATGTGATCTCTCTACTTCCGGTTTTCGGTCATGCTTTGTCCTACATGCCTCTACATTGCGCACAATATCCTGTGGCACAGGTGAATGTTATTTTATCCTATTCATTACCCTATATAATGTGATGCCCCAACATTTGGCTCTTTACCCCTGAGGAAGCCGGATTGCTCCCGCGATACGCGTTGGGCGCTTTCTCATTTTTCCAGGTCCACTGCACCAGCGGCTTATGTAGGGTTGGCTCTCTAACTTTGACCTTACCCTGGTCTGTTTGTATTTTCAGTGGTCTCACCTCATTTTATATTTGCCTCATGCTTTATATTGGATTTTTATATGCTGAATTATAATATATATGCCTATGGTTTGGCAATTCAGTGGACCTGTATCTGTCGGTTATATATAATATATTGCATACCGCACTTTGCTCTAATTGTATACAATTTTTAATGTGTTTGTTGGTGTGTCTAATAAACTTTACATATATATTTTTGATATTGACTCATTGTCGGATGTGCATTTATGGGGTGGTTCTTATGACTCTCTCTTGGGTCAGGTGATACAGTTTGCATAACCAAAGAATTTCTGCACAAACTGTCAGAAAGCATCTCAGGCAAGCTCTTCTGCATGCTTGCCGTCCTCTTCGGGGTCTGGACCTGACTGCAGTTCATCGTCGTAACCGACTTGAGTGGGCAAATACTCACATTCAATGCCGTCTGGCACGTTGGAGAGGTGTTCTGTTCACGGATGAGTCCCTGTTTTTCACTGTTCAGGGCAGATGGCAGACAGCTTGCGTTGGTCATAGGTTTACTGATGTCAACGTTGTAGATCAAGTGGCCCATGGTGGTGGTGGGGTTATGGTATAGGCAGACGTATGCTATGGACAGTGAACACAGCTGCATTTTATTGATGGCATTTTGAATGCACAGCAATATCGTGACAAGATGCTGAGGCCCATTGTTGTGCCATTCATCCATAAACATCACCTCATGTTGCAGCATGATAATGCACGGCCACATATTGCAATGATCTATGCACAATTCCTGGAAGCTGAAAATATTACAGTTCTTGCATGGCCAGCATACTCACCGGACATGTCACCCATTGAGCATGTTTGGGATGCTGTTGATCGGCATATACGACAGCGTGTTCCAGTTCCTGCCAATATTCTGCAACTTTGCACAGCTATTGAAGAGGACCAACATTACACAGGCCACAATCAACCACCTGATCAACTCTATGCGACAGAGGTGTGTTGCACTGCGTGAGGCAAATGGTGGCCACACCAAATACTGACTGGTTTTCTGACACCCTCCCCCCCTTCCCCCGTAAGGAAAAAGTGTGCACATTTCAGAGTGGGCTTTTATTGTGGGAAGTCTAAGGCACACCTGTGCAATATTCATGCTCTCTAATCAGCACCTTGATATGCAACACCTGTGAGGTGGGATGGGATATCTCAGCAAAGGAGAAGTGCTCACTAACACAGATTTAGACAGATTTGTGAACAATATTTGAGAGTTATGGGTCGTTTGTGTACGTAGAAAATATTTCAGATCTTTGAGTTCAGCTCATGCAAAACGAGAGCAAAACTGAAAGTGTTGCGTTTATATTGAACAATTTCCCCAAAAATCAAATTACAACTGTATGGGTATAGAATAAATGGAAATTGACATTTCAGGCCTGACGCTAAATTTCACGTCATCACTGTCCTGAGCAATTATATGCTGGTTTAATTAAATTGAACAGCCCCCCCCAAAATATGGGGGCATAAAAAATAAAGCCCCATAGCTGACAGTGGATTTGCCAAAGTTATGTAGAGGGACAGGCACCCAGCCTCTTCCTTTGCCCGCCCTCCAAGTCCGGACCTATCGATGAGCCAAGGGACTTGGAGGGCGGGCAAAGGCAGAGGCTGGGGAGGAGTAAAGTAAAAAAAAAACAGAGTAGCCTGGGCACTTACACACTGAACGCCGCCCTTGGGCACTTGCGAGTGCTCATTTGCATATGAATTAAACTTAGTTTTTCCTGCTGGTGCAAGTCTAAAGAAAAGAACAAAGGTACCGTTACAATCCTGTATAGGTGTGCTACAGAGCCATGTAAGCACTGTATATGGCCATATGGAGGTGACAGACTCCCTTTAAAACAGTGAAGGCGATGGCGAACCTTTTAGAGACTGATTGCCCAAACTGCAAGCACAAACATACATATTTATCGCAAAGTTCCCACACGATCATTTACCCTGAATACTACAGTCCAATATAGTATATCTTCCATGTTGCTTATTATTTAGCTATAATAGCCTGCCTACAGTCAATGTGCTGCCTGTGCCATTCATGGCGTACCCGACGCTGATAAATGGCAGGAAAACGGTAAGGCATATTGGTGCACCATAGACTTTTTCAAGGGTAAGGGTGCCCACAGAGAGGGCTCTGAGTGTCGCCTCTGGCACCTGTGCAAGAGTTTTGCTGACCCTATAAAACATTATGAGCGAGGGCAGCCTAAAAAGCATGTTTATATGATGGAGGACGAGCAAGAAAAGAAAGATTGAACCATATAACCTTTTTGGTGGTGGCAGAGGTGTATGTGAATACAGTGTATTCAGTACATCACAAACACATTTAAAGTGCCTTTATGTTCAGCCGCTTTCATCTGGTGCAGTAGAGAAGTCAGGGACAATTCAGGGCTAATTCATTTTTATAATAGTTAACCTGTCAGCATTTTCATTTGACAGGCGCATGCGCTTATCTGTTATTATGGCCCCACCAGTACTAAATACCTGCTGTGACAAAACGCTGGCGGCAGGGCAGGAGTAAAGAAAACAAACTGAGGGTGGTCTGGCTATCACCCTGTGTAATGTCTTCCCCCTAGTTCCTCCTCTTCCACATGTGAAGTGTCCGCATTCATCGTTAGCAGCCAGTGTTTCACTAGACACAGAAGTAGTATGGTTAGGCTGATAATAGCGGCATCGCCACTCAACTTCTGTGTTTATCCCTCAAAGTTGCGTAAAACCTCACAGAGGTCAGACATACAAGAGCATGTTGCAGCTGGTATTTCACTATTGCCCTCAAACCGACGGCAGCTGGGCACACACACTGCGCACCTTCACCAGTAGCTCAGGCAAAATGGGGAAAATTGAGAACACGTGGCCTAGGCATAGTATGGCTGGATCCCGGACATTAAGGTGGGATCCACATGGCCATATCAGCATTTGTTCCATGTACAATTTTCCCTTCTTCACTGGGCAGAGGTTGTTTTCTGCCCCTGTGATGGCCCTGATTCGCTGAGGGCTGGGCCTGTTATGTTCCAGGGTTGGATTTTTTATTGTTATGGTTTGAGTTTGAGTTTCTGACTAGGCTGTAAAATAAAATATGTTATGGTTATTTGGTTATTTATGAGTTCTTAAAAAGTTCATGCTATTAGTTTACCTCCACTCTCGTGTGTTAGGTTTTTAGTTATATTAATGTATAAGTTTGGGATGTTTGTTGTGCATGGTAAATATATGCTGTATGATTGCCATGTGTGTGAGCTTGCCAAGCTACAAAGCTGCCAACAAGTTATGGCCATTATCAGACACAACCAACCTGGTTCCTTATACCCTGCCACAGCTCTGCGGCGGTGTGCTTTTTGTCACCCAAGCAAATGAATTTCAGCTAGGCCTGTTGCCGCTTCCCCATGAGAAGTCAGAGTATGCAGTGGAGGAGGAGGTGGAGGCAGAGAAGAAGAAGGGGGGAGGGGGGTAGCAGCCACTAATGTAGGTGGTGGCAGAAATCCTGATGGAAGTAGTGCCCTCAATCCTTGGCGTCCGTGGCACCCGTGCCATCCCAGGGTACGACTCGCTACCGGCCTACACAAGGTTCACCCAGTGTGCCGTCACGGAAATGTAGCATCCCTGGCCAAAAGCACTTGTCCGTGTGTCCGTCGTTAAGTGGACCTTCCCAAAAACTTTGTTGGTCAGGGCACGGGTGATGTTACGGGACACAATTGCTGGTGTAATGCAGGGATGGCACACCGAGAAAAATAGTAGCGGCTGGGGACTGAGTAACGAAGGACGGTCACCGCCATAAGGCAGAGGAAAGCCTCAGTGTCCACAGGCCTAAATGGCAACATTTCTATGGCTCCAAATTTTGAAAAGTGCGCATTTAGTGCTATGGCCTGTGGGTAGGTGGCGGGGTATTGGCGCTAACGTTCAAAGGCCTGGGGACATCTGTACGCTGTGTTTGGACACAGAAGTGGGTGTGCTAGCTGATAGTGCTTGCGAAGGCCCAGCTGCAGGGCGGGAGTCATCCAGGCCTGCATCTAGGACAGAGGATTGGCCAGCACGTAACACAGGGGAGAAAGAGGAGGCAGTGATGTGACCAACAAACACTGATTGTGGACCCAGGGGTTCGGCCCACCTATTAGGGTGACGTGATGACATGTGGCAGATCATGCTGGTGGTGTTGAGATTGCTCATTTAGCCTCCAGTGTACAGTCTTCCCCCATTATGTTCCCGTGTTTGAGTTTTATTGTTAGGGTTTGAGTTAGTTTATTAATAGGATGTAAAATATGTTATGGTTATTGTTATTTATGAAATGTTGAGTTCTTATTTTGGTATGGCACAGTTTGCTAATTAAAAATCATTTTTTGTCCTCACTTCACTTCAGACTGAGGAACACCTACCCCTTAGCAAGAGAGATTTGCACAAGGGGGAACAGTTGCGGGCCTGTTTCTTGTGGCCCACCCTCTCCCTTTCGCCACCCCACAGCCTCTTCCAGCCTGTTGCGGTGCTGTAGATCCCTCCCCCTCTGTCCTGCTGTCCTCGCTTGGCTTTCCACCTTCCCTGGTTGGATCAGTGATGTCATCCCATCTACAAATCCACTTCCTCACTCTGTTCATCCTCCTGACTTGCGTTGACCTAACAAGACCCTACTTATTGACAACTGTGTCTCATCCCCATCATCCACCAAGTGAAACACTAATTGCACATGGTATTTTCTTTTCTATGTTTCAGACTTAGAAGGAAACATAATTTGCTTTCCTTCGTGGTGAATCTTTCACGCATGTGTTTTTTGCAGTATTCGGGTTTTTATACAGTTGCACTGGGGTAAATATTTCAAACTAGCTGGTGCTGAACGACGTGCTCATTCTGCAGAGTAACGCTAGCGCATGCAAAATATAGCTGTGATATGCAATGTACCGCCATTCACTGTGCTAACTCTGCTATGTGACTTTAATGTTATCGTTAACCCCCCAAAAAATATTTAAATTGAAAATGGTCATTCTTTATTGGTAGCCTGTGCTGACCGGGTCACTTAACTTCTTAGATGGTCAGATCAGCAGGCCCGTGCTCCAAATGTTTTGGAGGGTCACCAGCAGGCCATAAAGGATAATTTTTCAAGGGTGTGTGTATGATGCCCTCCTATATGTGTAAGAAAGGGTGTATTGGAGTTCCGGTTCCTTGTAATATTTGGCAGCACTTAGTACTTAGGCGTCACACTACCTGAACTATTGTACCACAATGTGAATGAGGCCCTCCTTTATGTGAAATACAGGTTGTATCGGAGTGCTTCTTCCTTGTAATTTTTGGCAGCACTAACACTGTAATTTTTCTAGTAAAATGTATTTTTTTGGGGGGTTTTGTGCGTATTTTTGGCAGTCTGTAAAAGTGGTGTACAACTCGGACAACATGGTTCCCAGCAGCGGCATTGGAGTCCAAGCTGCATCCAGACATGGTCCCCCTGCTGTTCCTGATCGATTTCAGAGGTGTTTCCATCTCTTTCAGACCTTTTCCTAGGATTTCCTGGTTGTCTCCTATTGACTTCCAATATACTTCCATTATACTCGGGTGCTCGGTACACTTTGGTGCTCGCTCATCACTAGTCATCACCAAAGGGAGCTTAACTTACTCCGTGCTATTTACATTTAACTGGTTAACTCCTTAAGGACACGGCCTTATTTCACCTTAAGGACCAGGCAATTTTTTGCAAATCTGACCAGTGTCACTTTAAGTGGTGATAACTTTAAAACGCTTTGACTTATCCAGGCCATTCTGAGATAGTTTTTTTCGTCACATATTGCACTTCATGCCACTGGTAAAATGAAGTAAAAAAAATATTAATTTTTATTTATAAAAAAACACAAAATTTACCAGAAATATGTAAAAAATTGCAAATTTCCAAGTTTTTATTTCTTTACTTCTATAATACATAGTAATACCTCCAAAAATAGTTATTACTTTACATTCCCCATATGTCTACTTCATGTTTGGATCATTTTGGGAATTATATTTTATTTTTTGAGGGATGTTATAAGGCTTAGAAGCAAAACCCAATTTTTAGGGAACAGTTCAGGTTTGAAGTCACTTTGCGAGGCTTACATAATGGAAACCACCCAAAAATGACCCCATTCTAGAAACTACACCCCTCAAGGTATTCTAAACTGATTTTACAAACGTTGTTAACCCTTTAGGTGTTGCACAAGAGTTATTGGCAAATGGGGATGAAATTTGAGAATTTAAATTTTTTGTAAAATTTTCCATTTTAATAAATTTTTTCTAGTAACAAATCAAGGGTTAACAGCCAAACAAAATGCTATATTTATTGCCCCAATTCTGTAGTTTGCAGAAACACCCCATATGTGGCCGTAAACTACTGCAGTGCGACACCACTGCCATTAAAATAATTGTTGTGCGACATTAGTGCAACAAAATGTCGCGCGACAAATGTCGACGTGTAGACGTAGCCTCAGTGTCTCAAGTCTGAGAACCTGTTTTTTTTATCTGATTGGCTGTGGCTAAATTGGGATATAAATTTAGTACTCCATGGAAGTGTGGTACTCCCTAAAGCTACCGTCAATGCAGAGGCCCGTCTGATCGGGACACATGTCACACTGAGTAGTGGTGTCCTTCCGTATCCCCCTCCTGCGACACACTCTGCACTTGGGGTCTGTCCCTTCTTTCCATTATGGGGGACCACACCTGGAAAGTGTTGGCCAGGGACGATCCGGGCACCTACAGTTCCCGAGGTACTCTGGCCTGCTCTTTCTCAGTCAGAAAAGATCAGGGCCTTGAGGACTGCCTCAGAGAACTGAAGGAATGTACCTGTGTTGCCAGCACTGCGGGACAGCACAAAAGAGTTGTACAAGGCAACCTGCACCAAGTAGACCGCAACTTTTTAGTACCATGCCCGGGTTTTGCGCATGGCATTATATGGCTTGAGGACTTGATCAGAGATATCAACTCCTTCCATATACCGATTTTAGTCGACGATACAATCGAGCTTAAGGACCGTTGCCTCGGTACCTTGCACAGGGACAGGAGTGATGCAGTTACCATGAATTGTGGTCAGTACAAGGACATCCCTCTTGTCCTTATATCTGACCAGCAACAGGTTTCTAGTGGTAAGGACACGGGTCTCACCCCTGGGGATAGGTACCTGGAGGGGGTGGGCTGGGCAGGGAGGCTGCGTTGATTTTTCTGAACGGTCCCACAAGCGGACGTGGATCTGGCGGCGAGGGACTGTAACAAGGAAATACTAGTATAAAAGTTATTCACGTACACGTGGTAACCCTTATCTAGCAGTGGGTGCATAAGGTCCAACACAAGTTTACCGCTAACACCCAGAGTGGGGGAACATTCTGGGGGTTCAATACGGGAATATCGCCCCTCGTATAAACGAAAATTGTAAGTGTACCCTGAGGTACTCTCACAAAGTTTGTACAGCTTCACGCCATACCTCGCCCGCTTTGAGGGAACACACTGGCGGAAAATGAGTATCCCCTTGAATGCAATGAGAGACTCATCAACCGCGACCTCCCTTCCAGGTACATAGGCCTGTACAAATTTGGCCCCAAAGTGATCGATGACCGGCCTGAATAATGAAGGCATTTCCAGACGTCCCCACTACAGTACTGCCTGACACTGGAAATCTTGATTAGGCCCATATGCAGCACGAGGCCCCAAAATGTCCTCATCTTGGCTGCACTGACCGGGGTCCAGCCACCGGCCCTAGCCAAAAAGGAGCCAGGGTGTTGAGCAACAAACTGTTGGGCGCACAGGTTTGTTTGCTCCACCATTAGATTTACAAAGTGGTCACTGAAAAAAACACTAAAAAAAGTCATATTCAGTGAAGCCCACTGTGGAAATCTGGATTCCTGGTTAGCCTACAAAATCAGGACTCATGGGCTCATAACGCTCTGGGGTATACCAGACAAGTTCACCGGCAGGGGGCTCCGGTGGATTTAACTGGTGGGCCGGAAAACTAGTACGAGCCCCAGAGCTGCTCGCACTAGGGTGGGCCACAGGGTCCCTAGCATGGTGGTCCCCTTTCTCTGCCTGGTGGCGTCTCTGTCGCCTTGGGTGCTCATCATCATCGCTAGATGATGAGGAGGACGCGGATGACAACTGGAAAGTGGGGTCATCCTTGTCCTTACTTCCACTAACTTTCCCTTTTATATCCCTGCCTAACCCAACCTTTCCCTAAGTACCTGATTGAGCAGATGGGGGGTGCTGGGGCACAGATCGGGTGCTGGGCACAGATGGGGTGATGCCTGGACAGATGGGGGGGTGCTGAGATCCGACGACGTTCAGCGCTCCTCTTTCCTCTGCTCAATCCGGACACAAAAAGAGGAGGAGAGGAGAGCTGATATGATTTGAACTTCCCAACGCCTGCCCACCTACCAATCAGAGCCGATCATGAGAGGTGATGTCGCATATCTTCTCAGGATCACAGGATGGTGATTGGTCGTGTATAGAGTTGAGCGAACCCAAACTGTAAAGTTCGGGTTCGTACCAAACTTCAGGGTTTTCGGCACCCGGACCCGAACCCGAACATTTACGTAAAAGTTCGGGCGCGGGTTTGGTGTTCGGCGATTTTTATGGCGCTTTTTGAAAGGCTGCACAGCAGCCACTCAACAAGCGTCATACTACTTGCCCCAAAAGGCCATCACAGCCATCCCTACTTTTGGCATGGCTGTGATTGGCAAACTGCAGCATGTGACCCAGCCTCTATTTAAGCTGGAGTCACGTAGCGCCGCCTGTCACTCTGCTCGGATTAGTGTAGGGAGAGGCTGCAGCTGCTGTGAGGGAGAGATCAGGGAGAAATCTTATCAAGAACTGTTTTTTGTACTCAGCGATCTACATCAAAAGTGTTTTGTGGGTGCAGTGCACAATTTTTTTAAGCCTGCCCTGAGCCAACTACTGCTGAAAACAAACTATTTTTTCTTCAGTAAGTCAATATCAATACAGGATCGGCAGCCATTTTATGCAACGATAGTGCACCAGCACAGGGTATCTGCATGTCTGCAATTCCAGAAATACAGCTTTTTGCTTACTGGGGTTAAAAAAATACATCAGTTAAATATAATGCACATCTGGGATTACACATGCATAAGTGACTGTCACATTTAGGCCAGAAATACAGCTTTTTGGTTACTGGGGTGAAAAATGCCTCTAATATATTGCACATCTGGGATTACACATGCATAAGTGACTGCAACATTTAGGCCAGAAATACGGCTTTTTGGTTACTGGGGTGAAAAAAATCCTCTCATATACTGCACATCTAGAATTAGACATTTATAAGAGACTGTCGCATTTAGGCCAGAAATACGGCTTTTTGGTTACAGGGGTGAAAAAATCCTCTAATATACGGCACATCTGGGATAAGACAAGCATAAGTGACTGTCACATTTGGGCCAAAAATACGGCTTTTTGTCATACTGGGGTGAAAAAAACCCTCTAATATACTGCACATCTGGGATTAGACGTGCATAAGTGACTGTCACATTTAGGCCACAAATAAGGCTTATAGGATACTGTGGTGAAAAAACCCTCTGATATAGTGTACATCTGTGATTACACGTGCATAGGTGACTGCCACATTTAGGCCACAAATAAGGCTTTTAGGATACTGCGGTGAAAAAACCCTCTGATATAGTGTACATCTGGGATTACACTTGCATAGGTGACTGTCACATTTAGGCCTCCTGCACACGACCGTTGTGTGCACCCGTGGCCGTTGGCCCATGTAACGTTTTTTTCTGCGGTCCCATTGACTTTCAATGGGTCCGTTGAAAACTCGGCTACTGCACCGTTTTGTCACCCGCGTCCGTGACCTGTGTTTCTTGCCCGTCAAAAAATATAACCTGTCCTATTTTTTTCACGGCTAAAGGGTCACGGCCCCATTCAAGTGAATGGGGCCGTGAAAAACGCGGTTGCACACCCGTTTGTCATCCGCGTCCGCGCCCGCTCCGCGCCCGTTTTATTTCTTCTTATGGCATGGGCAAATTGAAAAAAAAAGACAGGAAGTTTTAGGTGACAGGATATGCAAATTTCTAGACATCTGTGGTAAACAGCTTGTGTGAGGAGAAGCAGCCATTGCAGGAGGATTATTAATATCATCCACCATGCCTCGCTGGGATGTCGAAAAACTCATAACACTCGTCCAGGAGAGGCCCGAGCTGTGGGATACCCGGCAAAATGCCTATAGCGACAGAATAAAAAAGGATGCTTCGTGGGAGAAAGTGGCACGGAGCATGCGGCGAAGTGAATGGGCCAAGGCTGATAGCCAAGGCCGGGCCGAATTAGGTAAGTGTTATCAATGTAGTTGTGCTGTCCTTGCCCTCTGTGTGGCCCTAAGATATAGTTTGAATGTCCCAGAGGTGACAATAGTGTTTTCAGGGTGGTCCAGCCTCCTTTTGCCTAAAGGCCTGTACATGGTTTATTAATGAGGCGTCTATTTTTCCCCTTTCTTAATTTTTTACCTCACAATTGTCTTCTATGTCATTTTTAAACAGTGAAACAAACGAAAACCCGCTGGGCGAGCTGCCGGGACCAGTTCCGGCGGGAGCTGACCAGCAAAGGCCGGAGTGGGGAGGGATCATCAACCAAACGTGCCTATATTTATACGGCCCAGTTACAGTTTCTGCGGCCAGTAATGGAACTGAGGCCGTAAGTATTTTTTACGTTCTTTTCCAAAGGTGTCATATTTTCACACTTTCGTTTTTTAAAGGCAAGCTAAAGTGTTCCAGAAACTAATGTATACAGTTGTGTTGTTCTATTGAAGACCTATACTTTCTGTAGGGCAGCCATGTCATAACTGACTACATCCAGCTCTTTAACAACTGAAACTCCCATCATGATAGAATAGCTGAAAGCTACTCGGTCCTGCTTGGAGTTGTAGTTGGGCATCAGCTGGAGGGCAACAGTTTGTCCATGCCTTGTCTTGGTTGCCTACATCAGTTTAGTGGTGGAGTCAAACCAGGGGCAACCGCTTATGAGATGAATGATGAGACGACACGTGAAGTGTGCAGATGGCGGCTCCCTTCTCAGTTTTGTTTGTGTTGAAGCAATTTTTGGTCCCTCCTGGAACATAGATGATTCCACTTGGAACCAGAAAAGCAAATAGAGATGACACTTGCGCACTGCACGCATTATTTCCTCATACAGTAGATCATCGTGTATGTCGGCTCCTAGTCACACCCCAATGGTTAAAAAAGCATTCCAAAACCCACCCGTATTAATGGGAGCCCGGACTAGGGTTTTTTTGCAAAATATTTTAGGGCGACATGAGATTTGTCCCATAGCAACATATTATCCAAATTTTGATTGTTTGGGAAATGGGTACCCTTTATGTACTGGCATAGTAATTTATATTGCTGAAATGGTTTTGCACCAAACCCCACATGGTTTCCTTACATTGCTCCTATGAAATGTCAATCACCACATCCTAGGCTAAAGTGTGAAGCTGAGGTTGCAACTACGCTTGAGCAGCACGGTTACAACTAGTACTCTCACCATGGTCAAGTGTGGGCTGGTACATGTTGTTTCTCTAAAAATGAGGTTCTACTAGGTTCAAATTACAATTTGTATCTTGAGATGTTGGTAGCGGGGCACATACAGATGAGTTGGCCTCAATTGCAGCACTGGTTTTGGTCCTTGAATGAGGACTCCTCTTCAGAGGCTGGACAGCTCCAAGCAGCAAACAATGTTTGCCCATTTCCGAAACAATAGGCCTTTACAAGACTTATCCCATCAATAGATCCAAATCCAATTCAAAACGGATTTCCACATTTCACATTGAAGCAGTTATTTGTTGTGTAAATTCTAATCTCTGATGTATGCTGCCACTCCGTATATATATTGTATTTGCACGGTTGCTTTGCACAGAATGAAATCTATGTGCTTTTGTAATGTTGAAATCAAATGACCTAATGTGTTTTTATTTTAATACAGTACTGTGGACAGTCTGGATCCCTCACAAGATTCAGACACGTCGGCCAGTGAACCCCCTGCAGGATTTTCTCCCCAGGCAACTCCTTCGCCAACGCCGGCTGAGGACCCGGAGGACTCCACGCTGGCCGAGGACCCCCTACCACCTTGCAGTCCACCACGGATTGTCCAGCCCCAGCCCAGACGGCGCCGCCAACTCCCTCCCTCTGCCTCTGGGCCAGAGAGTCGGGAGGCTATTGATGCCCGCCTCATAGAATTTCTGGCCCAGAGGAGGAGTGAAGGAGTGGAGGAGAAAACATTACGGGGCTTAGGA
Source organism: Bufo gargarizans (assembly GCF_014858855.1). Classification (NCBI taxonomy): domain Eukaryota; kingdom Metazoa; phylum Chordata; class Amphibia; order Anura; family Bufonidae; genus Bufo; species Bufo gargarizans. The sequence continues at coordinate 329,239,092 of NC_058083.1, forward strand.
CAGCTATTGAGGCATGTCACTCCTTTAGAGCATCATGAGTGCCTTGCGTCCTTAGCGGTGGTACTTAAAATGTTTGCTCTACCTAACCATGGGGACATTCTGGGCAAGCTAAATGCCATGAAAGTGGACCTTGAGAATGCCGCACAGCAGCAAAGTGCCGGGCCATTTCAAGTTGCGCCACAAGCATCACAAGGTCCAGCATACCACCCACAACCCCACTATGGACTCCCCCAGGGCCCAATGCATCAAGTGGGTCAGCCCCTTTACCCGGGCAGTTTCACATCTGGGGGACCTCAACAGGCAAATGTCAGGCCACGGTCCACGTTTACTCCTGGATCATTTACTCAGGACCTTCTGAATTTGTAAGCATGTTTAATGTTTTTGTTACAAGCACTTTATATGTTTTTCCTTAAAATGTTGGGGCCATTGGCTTCCAGTTTATTATGTTTAGCTCAATCTTCTACATAAATGTTGTTTGGGCACGCTACAGAAAACATTTACTTTGACCAATTTCGATTGAAAAAAGAAACACCACACACTTTTCCTCACTAAGCAACACTTTATTTGGGTGAGCAACATCTTTATTTGGGGATATGGTCATGATGAGGTATTAGAAAATTTTTTGGACTACAATAAAAAAAAAAGAAAAGATGATAAAGTCTGTTTAGATTTAGACCAAAACATCAATTCGATCACGTTAGACGCATATTTAAATGTGTGAGGTCCAAAAAATCTCAGCCCGCAAGCCCACGTCAAGGGTCCTCATTATCTTGCGAGTCCCTACACTCAACTACAATACTAAATTTCAGGAATCTATCTAGAAAATAACAAAAAACTAAAGAGCCCAGAAGATTTCAAAAACTGCCACGAATAGCATCCCTCTGCCACGGCACGGACCCCTCTGGACTTGAAAAGTAGTCTGCATAGAGTTCCCGAACTGCAATGCCTGCAGTCCCAGGTCGTCTATGCAGGGTCCTTTCCAAATCCAAATCTGAAGTCGTAGGAAGATCTTCCATGTCAACAGAAGAGGAAGCCTCGTGAATCCTGGTGAAGTTGTGGAGAACAACACAAGCTTGAATCACCAGGGTAGCATTCTCCGGAGCCATCTGTATGGATGACAAAAACACCCTCCACTTGCTAGAGAGTATTCCGAAAGCGCACTCCACATACCGACGGGCACGAGTCAACCGGTAGTTGAAGATACGCCTCCTGACATCCAAACCACGCTTTGGAAAGGGCCGCATAACATGTGGAGTCAATGCAAACCCTTCATCCGCCACGATGACAAATGGCGCCGGCGGACCTGCATATCCGGGCAGTCTTCTGGACTCGGGCAGGGCAAGCTGGTTGGCACGAAGCCGCTCACCCATTCTAGAAGCACTAAAGATGCGAGCATCCGCAGTGCTTCCACAGGCCCCGATATCTACCATTATAAACCGGTAGTTACTGTCAGCAACAGCCATCAGCACTACCGAGAAAAACTGTTTATAATTGAAGAAACGGCTCCCTGAGTGTGGCGGCTTCTTCACACGGATGTGCTTGCCATCCATTGCCCCGATGCAGTTAGGAAACTGCGCGGAATCTTGGAAACCCTCTGCGATCCGAACCCAATCCTCCACCTTGGGCTGCGGCATCACCGTCTCTCGGAGTTGCTGCCACATGACATGGCAAGTGTGTCGTACAATACTCGAGATTGTCGAGGTTCCTAACAGAAACTCAAAATGCAGTGATGCAAATGAGTTCCCAGTTGCAAGGAATCTGTGGAGACAAAAAACAAACAAACAAACAGTAAGCTGCGAATATAAGTGAAAACAGATACAAGATTCAAGCATAATGTTGTATACACACCATGATTGTAAACACCCTATGTCTAGTGGTGGGGAACCTATGGGACGGGTGCCAGAGGCGGTACTCAAGGCCCACTGTGTGGGCACCCACACCCATTGTAAAGACTATATGGTTTACAAAGATCCCCCCTTGATTTTACAAACCATTCATCAGAACAGGGCACACTATGCTTATTACCGGCAGCACTGATTGGAAGCCTGAATTTGAAAAAAAATGCAAAACTGCGCGGAAATTAACCGATAATTTGGAACATTATTCATGCAAATTTGCTGATTAGAAATTTTAGAAAACAACGCGACAGATCAGGCTATAACATTGCCAACTCAGTCTGAAAATGCCTCGACAACACTGCCCTATGTCCTTGGTTGATTAAACCAAAATTAAAAAGGAGTATCTGAGCGAAACACTAACAGCTATTGGTCTGTGGCCAGTACTACCAGAACTAAGTAACATAAACTGTGTTTTGCCCCTTTCTAATTGCAGAGAGTGTAGTGGCGGGTCCAAATATTGGGAACATTAGGCATGCTGAAAAGGTTAGCTGGACATCTCAGGGGTTCACAGCAGCACAATCCTACGAAATAAGGGAACAGATCGGTATATAGACTTTGCTCCGGGTGGGGCACGCAGATAGAGATCCTGACTGAGGGACCTAATTCTTTAAGTTGAAAAAGCCTATAAAAAAAATGCCAGTAATTCAAGATAAAGTTGACAATAATCACTCAGACAGGCAGGTCACAGCTTGCTGTAACATGGCTGACTGACTGAATCAAACGACATTTAAAACAAACTACTGGCGAGTGCAGAGGATTCATGGATTGTCTGGAGGCCGATAGCTAAACACACGTTTGAAACGTGCACAAACGCTAACCAACGGCCAAAATATTGGCATGTTAGGTGCCAGGGATTAACGGGATAACAAAACAGCCACAAACAAATGAAAGGAAAAAAAATAAAGGAGAAAGAAACATAGGTTTGCCAAACATTAGCACATGTCTAACAGCAGCCATTTTGGAGCACATGGTCCTCCAGACACAAGCAGTGCACATTACTGGTGAAACTTTACAAGTACTATACTGCTTACCTCAACGTGACAATGAGCCTTTCCTCGGGAGAAATGCTGCGCCTCATATTGGTGTCCATAAAGGTAAGGACAGTACGTAGAGACGACAGCAAGCGATCAAATGTACCCACTGACATCCGACAGAAGGAATAGAACTTCGCAGGATGCAGGCGCAGATCTTCATAGAGGGTATGGAAGTGTCCTTTCCGGGACCGTTGGGAAACTATCGGATGGACCCAAAATCGTCGCCTTCTACTCGGTTCCTCAGTCAACAAAGGAGGGCGCGGACCACATTGCCGACCAATGAGCCAATCCACGACGAACTCTTCCTCTGTATCAGACATGGTGAAACAGCAAAGAGAAGCAGCCAAAATAACCTCTGTACTCTGCAAAGACTACAGAAAATGGCCACAAATGCATACTCAGGTGCCCTTGATTTATACCAGTATCCTGGGTGGAGTTATTAAAAATCCTTTTTTTTTCAAAATGCAAAGTTTTCAGACGGTCCGCAAAAAAAACGGCCACACGGACACACGGAAGCACAACGGAAGAAAAAACGGGCACGGATCACGGAACAACGGAACCACTTTTTGCGGCCCGTTAAAAATACTGTCGTGTGCAGGAGGCCTTAGGCCACAAATATGGCTATTAGGTTATTGTTGTTAAAAGAAACCTTTTTTTCATATAAAGCACATCTGTGATTACACATGCATAGGTGACTGTCACATTTAGGCCACAAATACAGCTATTAGGATACTGTGGTGAAAAAACCATCTGATATAGTGTACATCTGTGATTACACGTGCATAGGTGACTGTTGTTAAAAGAAACCTTTTTTTCATATAAAGCACATCTGTGATTACACATGCATAGGTGACTGTCACATTTAGGCCACAAATAAAGCTTTTAGGATACTGTGGTGAACAAAATCCTTTTTTTCATATACTGCATATCTGTGATTACACTTGCATAGGTGACTGTCACATTTAGGCCATAAATGCGGCTATTAGGATACTGTGGTGAAAAAAAATAAAAAAAATTTCATATACTGCACCTCTGTGATTACACATGCATAGGTGACTGTCACATTTAGGCCACAAATAAGGCTTTTAGGATACTGTGGTGAAAAAAAACCTTTTTTTCATATATTGCACATCTGTGATTACAATTGCATAGGTGACTGTCACATTTAGGCCACAAATAAGGCTTTTAGGATATTGTGGTGAACAAAACCTTTTTTTCATATACTGCACATCTGTGATTACACTTGCATAGATGACTGTCACATTTAGGCCACAAATAAGGCTTTTCGGATACTGTCGTGAAAAAAAAAAGCCTTTTTTTCATATACTGCACATCTGTGATTAAACGTGCATAGGTGACTGTCACATTTAGGCCACAAATACCGATGTCAAATAGAGCTTAAAAGGAAAAATTGAGTGCAATACCCTCAGGGTTTTTATTGGCGGTTAATTATTTTTAACAGACTTAACCACTTTTTACTTTGCTTTGTGAACACTAACTATGAGGCAAACATCTAATAAAGGATGCGGTCATGGTGGTGGTGGTGGTGTTGGTGGAGCCTCTGGTGCAGGGAGAGGACGTGGCTGTTCTGCCACAGCTATACGTCCTACTGAACCTACTACCTCAGGTCCCAGTAGCCTCCAGAATCTACAGCGATATTTGGTTGGGCCTAATGCCGTTCTAAGGATGGTAAGGCCTGAGCAAGTACAGGCGCTAGTCAATTGGGTGGCCGACAGTGGATCCAGCACGTTCACATTATCACCCACCCAGTCTTCTGCAGAAAGCACACAGGTGGCGCCTGAAACCCATGCCCATCAGTCTGTCACATCACCCCCGTGCATATCGGGGAACCTGTCTGAGCCTCAAGTCATGCAGCAGTCTCTTATGCTGTTTGAAGACTCTGCTGGCAGGGTTTCCCAAGGGCATCCACCTAGCCCTTCCACAGGGGTGGAAGACATAGAATGCACTGACGCACAACCACTTATGTTTCCTGATGAGGACATGGGAATACCACGTCAGCACGTCTCTAAAGATGACGAAGCACCGGTGCCAACTGCTGCGTCTTTCTGCAGTGTGCAGACCGAAAAGGAGGCCAGGGAGGAAGACTGGGTGGAATACGATGCAGGGGACGATGAAGTCCTAGACGCCACATGGAATGAAGGTCGTGCCACTGACTTTTAGAGTTTTCGGAGGAAGAGGCAGTGGTGAGACCGAGCCAACAGCGTAGCAAAAGCAGGAGCAGGGTGCAAAAGCAGAGCAGCCGTCGCCAAAACAGTTCGCCTGCTACTGGCTACCGTCAACAGGGACCGAGCACACTAAAGGCAGCTTTAAGGAGTACCCTGGCATGGCACTTCTTCGCATATTGTGCTGACGACAAGACCCGAGTGGCTTGCACGCTGTGCCATCAGAGCCTGAAGCGAGGCATTAACGTTCTGAACCTTAGCACAACCTGCGAGACACGGGCTGCAGCAGAGTAAGCACCTTTAAAAACAAGAAAGGGCTCAGGCCACTCCTGCTCCCTCTTCTGCTGCTGCCTTGGCCTTTTCCTCCGCCTCTGGAGGAACGTTGGCACCTGCCGTCCAGCAAACAGAGGATGTGCCACCTGCAACATCACCTCCGTCACCAAGCATCCCCACCATGTCACACGGAAGCGTTCAGCTCTCCATCTCACAAACCTTTGAGAGAAAGCGTTAATTCCCACCTAGCCACCCTCGATCCCTGGCCCTGAATGCCAGCATTTCTAAACTACTAGCCTTTGAAATGCTGTCAATCAGGCTGGTGGAGACAAACAGCTTCAAACAGCTCATGTCGCTTTCTGTCCCACAGTACGTTGTTCCCAGCCGCCACTACTTCTCCAGGAGAGCCGTGCCCTCCCTGCACAACCAAGTATCGGATAAAATCAAGTGTGCACTGCGCAACAACGGGCGAAAAAGCTCGTTGCAGCTCTCGGACTAGGCGGTTTGACGCACAAACCCATTGCCTGGCGCATGTGCTGAATTTGGTAGTGCAGAAATTCATTCACAACTACCCCGACATGTCAGAGCTGCTGCATAAAGTGCAGGCCGTCTGTTCGCGCTTCTGGCGTTCTCATCCTGCCGCCACTCGGCTGTCTGCTTTACAGTGTAACTTCGGCCTTCCTGCTCACCGCCTCATATGCGACGTGCCCACCAGGTGGAACTCCACCTTGCACATGCTGGAGAAACTGTGCGAGCAGCAGCAGGCCACAGTGGAGTTTCAGCTTCAGCACGCACGGGTGAGTCGCACTGCGGAACAGCACCACTTCACCACCAATGACTGGGCCGCCGTGCGAGACCCGTGTGCCCTGTTGTGCTGTTTCGAGTACTCCACCAACATGGCCAGTGGCGATGACGCAGTTATCAGCGTTACAATACCACTTCTATGTCTCCTTGAGAAAACACTAAGGGCGATAATGGAAGAGGATGTGGCCCAGGACGAAGAGGAGGAAGAGGGGTCATCTCTAACACTTTCAGGCTAGTCTTTTAGAAGTGTCTCATAAAGAGGATTTTTGCAACAGCAGAGGCCAGGTACAAATTTGGCCAGCCAGGGCCCACTACTGGAGGAGGAGGAGGAGGAGGATGGGGATGAAGCATGTTCACAGCGGGGTGGCATCCAACGCAGCTTGGTCCCATCACTGGTGCGTGGCTGGCGGGATACGGAGGACACAGACGATACGCCTCCCACAGAGGACAGCTTGTCCTTACCTCTGGGCAGCCTGGCACACATAAGTGACTAAATGCTGCAGTGCCTGCGCAACGACTGCAGAGTTGCCCACATTTTAACGTGTGCTGACTACTGGGTGGCCACCCTGCTGGATCCCTGTTACAAAGACAATGTGCCGTCCTTAATTCCCTCACTGGAGCGTGATCGGAAGGTGCGCGACTACAGGCGCACGTTGGTAGACGCGCTCCTGAGAGTATTCCCGACTGACGCCAGGGGACAAGTGGAAGCACAGGGGAGGAGGAAGAGGTCACCAATGCAGCTGTGTCAGCGCCAGCACCTCAGAAGGCAGGGTTAGCATGGCCGACATGTGGAAAAGCTTTGTCACTGACTGATGGTTCTGCCCCATTCAACTTCTGGGTCTCCTCTCCAAATTGTCCACATGGCCAGAGCTTGCCCTGTATGCCTTCGAGGTGCTGGCCTGCCCTGCAGCCAGTGTACTCTCTGAACGTGTATTTAGCACGGCAGGAGGCATCAATACAGACAGACGCAGCCGCCTTTCCACAGCAAACGTGGACAAGCTCACGTTCAATAAAATGAACCAGGCTTGGATCCCGCAAGACTTGTTTGTACCTTGTGCAGAATAGACATTTATACCACCATCAAACATACATTCTTGTACTCGAGTCAAGTGCAATGATTCTTTTTTTTGTCCCAATATTTTGGGGGCTACCTACCCCAATAAAACAAAATAAACATTGCTGACTACCTCCTCCTCCTCCATTGCTGCCTCCACCTACAACACCACATTCAACGCCTCCTCAACCTCCGACTCCATATCCACCTCCTTCTCTGAGTTGCAGGTTAATAATTTGTAATTTTTAGTTATTTTATTTCATTTTAAGTTACTTCCCTATCCACATTTGTTTGCAGAGCAGTTGCCATGCTCTTAAGCACATTTTACTGCCTTTTACCTCCTTCTAGCCTTTTCAAGGACTATTTTAGAGCCATTTTAATTTAAAAAATAAGTGCCAATTTTAGTGCCCTAAATTGAAAAAATTCTTATTTTCAATTGTCAGGTGACATTTTACAATTTTTGGCGTATACAAACCCCTGCTGTGCCCAGGTGACATGGGCCTAAATCTCTCAAAATCCTCTGTTCTAATGCTGGGTGACAAGATCCCCCTTTTGCCGTGAATGAACCCCTGCTGTGCCTGGGTGACAGGGGCCTAAATCTCTCAAAATCATCTGTTCTATTGCTGGGTGACATGAACCCTCTTTTGCCGTGAATGAACCCCTGCTGTGCCTGAGTGACAGGGGCCTAAATCTCTCAAAATCCTCTGTTCCAATGCTGGGTGACAAGATCCCCCTTTTGCCGTGAATGAACCCCTGCTGTGCCTGGGTGACATAGGCCTAAATCTCTTAAAATCCTCTGTTCTATTGCTGGGTGACATGAACCCCCTTTTGCCGTGAATGAACCCCTGCTGTGCCTGAGTGACAGGGGCCTAAATCTCTCAAAATCCTCTGTTCTAATGCTGGGTGACAAGATCCCCCTTTTGCCGTGAATGAACCCCTGCTGTGCCTGGGTGACATAGGCCTAAATCTCTTAAAATCCTCTGTTCTATTGCTGGGTGACATGAACCCCCTTTTGCCGTGAATGAACCCCTGCTGTGCCTGAGTGACAGGGGCCTAAATCTCTCAAAATCGTCTGTTCTATTGCTGGGTGACATGAACCCCCTTTTGCCGTGAATTAACCCCTGCTCTGCATTGCTGACAGGGAACTAAATTTAGTGAAAACATCTGTTACTGAACGGAAGATGCGCGACTACAAGCGCACGCTGATGATAGCATTCCCACCTGACAGCGGGGGCACAGTGGAAGCACAAGGCGAAGGCAGAGGAGGAGGAAGAGGTCGCCAACACAGCTGGGGCACCACCAGCACCTGAGAAGGCAGGGTTAGCATGGCCAAAATGTGGAAAAGCTTTGTCAGGGGCTGACCTCTCCTGCAGCCAGTGTATAGTGCAGTGATGGCTAACCTTGGCACTCCAGCTGTAGTAAAACTACAACTCCCAAGATGCCCCACTTACTTGGCTGCTCTTAGAACTCTATAGAAATAAATGGAGCATGCTGGGAGTCGTAGTTTCACCACAGCTGGAGTGCCAAGGTTAGCCATCACTGGTATAGTGTGAACGTGTGTTTAGCACAGCAGAGAGCACTATCACAGGCCGCAGCCAATGTGGACAAGCTTACGTTTATTAAAATGAACCAGGCATGGATCTCACAGGACTTGTCAGTACCTTGTGCAGAATAGACATTTATACCAGCCTCAACCATCCATTCTTGTACTCAAGTGCACTTATTCTTTGTTTTATTTTGTTATATGTCCCAATATTTTGGGGGATACCCCATTTTAAAAATAAAAAATAACACAAATCAGTGTTGGCTACCTATTCCTCCTTCACCGCCGCTTCCACCTACACCGCCACGTGGCGGTGTGGCGGTGTGGCGGTGTATGTTGATACACCAATATTTAGACAGCACTCCTTGGTTTAGTGATAATTAAATGATTTTATTTCATGTTATTTCAGCCGGAATAGGTGGTTTTTTGTCAGTTGCAACGTTTCAGGCGTAATAATCGCCCTTCATCAGGCTGACAAGACATAATGTACAGAAAGAGAAGTTCATACAGTGATCAAAAAATCAAAGAAATACATGATAGTGTACATAGATGTACCCAAAATTTCATATGGTAATCATATAAATCAAAAATACATGGTAGCATAAATACATGATTCTACTGCTAAAAAAAGCACATGAGAAGGAGGCGGGCCCACTGGGCATAGTTAACATCACATATGCCATACATATTCCTGGGCATTCCATTTGACAAAATAGCACTGGGTGTTAAAGTGATGGAAACAAGATTCCTGGTTATGTACGTGGTGTGCACTGTGGCCAATCGGAAAAAGATTTATGGCAGCGAGCCATATAGCTACATATAAACGGTTAAATTTGCATGGTGAGGCAGTCGGGGCGTACCTGCGGCAGAGGGGCTGTCACTGGTTAGTCCCAAGCGTCACACCACTCGAATAGGGCTGAGGCAACATGAAACAGTGCATAGTAGAGATAAGGGGAATAAACTCCTAGGAGTGCATAATAAACCTTTGTACAATGGAATGTCCAGAGGTAAAACAGGCTTATAGGATACAAGGCTTTCTAGAATACAAGAACCAGTGCATAATATCAAGGTATATAGGTATACAGGTATCGGTAGAAGGACTCACCACTCTGAGGACCACACTTAGTATACAGCCGGCGCTTGTTTGCACATGGGATACGCCATCTTTAAAAGTACCCTGGTGTGTTGTGGTAGGTGGGTGGGAGTCATGTGATGCCAGAGATGGGCGGACCTGGTTGTTGGAGCAGGGCCTGGAGTGCAAAGTGCATACCGAGGTGCGAGTATGCCGATGCGTCACTTCCGGTGTGTCACTTCCGGTAGTCTGACTAGTACCCGGAAGTGCCGTGCGTGTCACCGTGCGTGTCATCGTGGATGTGTAGTCATGTGACCTGGTCACATGATCGCACTGTCCCTGTGGAAACTACAGGGAATCGAAGTGGTGAATTAGCCTTGCGCAAATAGGGGGGCGATATTTAGGACAACTAGAATAAGTAATGTCCCTACCCCTAGGCCTGCATGGGTGTTGGGATGGGGGAATGTCCACTAGGAAGTGCCTGCATGCGTCGGAGGGTGATGCTGGGGCGCAGGCGCAGTGTCCCTATAGATAGCATCAGGACAAGAGGCATCAAGTACATATCTATATATATGTATATATATATATATATATATATATATATATATATCTCTGTTCAGATATGTGAAATGAGATCATGCGCGGCCAGTTATGGGGTGGCGGCCCAGAGGGGTGCCTGTGCGGATGATCGGTAATCGTCTGAATCAGAGGTATATGTACATATCCATAGGACATCCAAGTCATGAGCCCATATGTGACCGTAAAATATTAGGATACAAAACATCAGACAGTCTGCATAAAAGATACATTTAAATCCAATAGGTACAATTCATGACATACTGGGTGACAGGGAACTGTCGCAGGTATACCCACTTGATTGCTTTGCCCGGTTGTTTAGCTCCAAGCTACATCGAGGGGGGGGGGGAAGCGTGGAACCAAGCAAACCGGGCCGAGTTGGATGGAATGAACACTCACGCGTCCACACATGAACATGAACAGAAAATCAAGGTAGCACCGTGTTCTAAAGACGGGTGGGAATAGCACCACAAGATAGTGGGGCACGGTTGGACTACGAGATGGTAGGTCTTGACTACACCCTTGAGATGCTCAGCAAAGGTATCTTGGGACCGTAAAGTGTGCTTTGCGGAAGTCACCGTCCGCTACTGAACAGTTCTGGTCCTGTAATAGAAGCACATAAAACAGATTTAAGATACATTGTGAAGGACTGAATAAACAATTGGCTTACAAATAATCCTTGTTTAACCCGACCGGTTGTAGGGTATTTAACCGACGGATCCAGGACATCTCTCTCTCCTGGAGCACCGCTTGGCGGTCCCCCCCTCGTCTAGGGGGAGGGATCCAGTCAATTACCTGGAAACGTAATTGGCTGATGGCGTGTTTGTGTTGCAGAAAGTGTTCGACCAGAGGGGCATCAGTTTTTTTGGTACGGATGTTAGATTTGTGTTGGCAGATTCGTTCTTTGATTTTTTGAATGGTCTGGCCAACATAGCCAAGGCCGCATGGGCATTTGATGAGGTACACCACGAAGTTTGTCTGACACGAGAAGTGGCCTAGAATCTTAAACGTCTTCCCTGATGTAGGGTGAGTGAAGGTGGGACCTTTCGTGACGCTGCTGCATTGGGCACATGACAGGCACGGATAAGTGCCACTAATAGGTGAACCAGTGATGGTGGTCTGGATCGCGGAGCCCTTGTTGCTCCCGATGTCAGATTTAACTAATAAATCTCTGATGTTTTTTGCTCTTTTATAGGACATGAGTGGCACTTCTTTGAACACATTGGGAAAATTACTGGCAAGGATGTGCCAGTGTTTATTGATGATTTTTTTGATCTCCCTACTTTGGTGTGAGAATGTAGTAACGCATGGGATACGTTTTTGGCAGGAAGATTTCGAACGCACTTTTGGTGTCAGGAGATTGTTTCTTGGGATCTCAGCTATTTTTAAGGTGTGCGAGTCAAGGATATGGGATGGAAAGCCCCTTGCCAAAAATTTAGATGACATCTCGTAGAGTCTGTGGTCCAATATAGATGGATCGGATACGATCCGTTTAACCCTCATCAGCTGGGATTGTGGTAGGGATCGACTAAGACCTGGGGGATGGAAGCTATTATACCTAAGTAAGCTGTTTCTGTCAGTGGGTTTCGTGTATAAATCGGTGGTGATGGCTTTATCCCTTACCTTCAGGCAGACATCCAAAAAGGAGATCTCAGACTGGCTGGAGCACAAAGAGAGAGAGATGCTGGAAACGCCGGTGTTGATGTCCTGATGGAAGGTCTGGAGATCTTCCTGGGTACCCTGCCAAATACAGAAGATATCGTCAATATATCTAACCCAGCAATGTACGTGATCCTGAAACATTGCATGGGGGTATACCACCTTCTCCTCAAAGGAGTTCATATAGATGACGGCGAACGTAGGAGCTACGTTACACCCCATCGCTGTCCCGGACATCTGTAAATAAAATTGGTCCTCAAAAAGAAAGTAGTTACGCTTGAGGACGAAAGTTAGTAGGGACAGTATGAATTCCTTTTCCGCTGGAGAAAATTCTGTCTCTCTGGATAGGGCCATCCTGACGCATTCAGTGCCTGCGTCTGTGGGTATGTTGGTGTATAAGCTCGTTAAGTCCATGGTTACCAAGTATGGGTTGTTCTCCCCAAGTTGGGCCATGTGGATTTTGTTTAGAAAATCCGTAGTGTCCCGGATATACGACCTGCCACTCAGGGCATAAGGTCGTAGAAGGTTATCCAGGAATTTGGCTGCCGCCTGAAAAACTGAATCACATCCTGAGACGATCGGTCTCCCGGGGGGATTCTCCATGTCTTTATGGACCTTGGGGAGTGTGTAGATAACTGGAATCCGAGGATATTGGGGGACCAGGTACTCGACCATTTTATTTGTCAGTAGCCCATTGGTATGGGCATGTCCCACAATTTCAGACAGTTCAGTTAAGAACCTCCTGGTGGGATCCTGGTCCAATGGTTGGTAGGTACCATGTTCTCCCAATTGTCTTAGGATCTCGTTTTTGTATTTTAAGCGGTCCATAATCACTATCCCTGAGGCTTTATCGGCTGGTTTAATGATTATGTTCCTATCCTGGGCGAGTTCTTTTAATGCGCCTTTTTGGCCCCTAGATAGGTTGAATCTCACCTTTTTAGTGGTTGATTCCTTTTCCAGTTTGCTCATCTCGTCTTGGACTTTAGATATATACTTTTCGAGCATCTCGTATTTTTTCGGAGGCATATATGTACTTGGAGGCTTGCATCCTCTGGTTCGGGTCTGGAACGGTGAGGCGTAAAGTGGTTGTTCGATCATCCAGATTGGTTTTTCGATATCCAGGTATGCCCGTAGTCTGATAGCACGAAAGAAGCAGGACATCTCTTTATCCTGTGTGTATGGATTGTAGAGGTTAGTGGGGACAAAGCCCAGGCCTAAGTTGAGAGCTGATATCTCGTCTGCAGAAAGGTTTCTTTTGGATAAGTTGATGGTCAAATCTTCCGGGTTACAGGGGTCTGTGTCTAGTTCCCGTACGTGGACCTGGTTCGAATTGGGTCCCGGGACTGGGAGCAGAAATTTTGTCTTCCTCTTCCTGTGTTTCTTCCCCGCCCTCCTTGTCGGCCTCTGCCTCTGTTGCGGCCAGTGGCTCTGTCTAAAAAATCGGCCTCGCTTGCGCTCGAGGATCCCGAGGTGAAGGGGGGTATGGTATCTGTAGCTGGGAAGTCTCTTGATACTGTGCGGTATACCTGGTTTGTAGAGTAATATTTGACGTCTCTCTGGAACTTAGATTTCTTACGTTCCTCTAGGGTACGTCTGAAATGGTTGTTTTTTTTTGTCAGATTAGTACGGATGGATGTTGCTTCGTCTGTTGGTGTATCTCAGAAGAGGTTCTGTTCAAGTGTGGTGATCTCCTCCTTGGTTTTCTTGATTTCTTTATTTGCACTCTCTAGAGTTAGAAGGATAATGTCGAATGACGCTTTGTTTAAAATTCTCTCGAACTGCAGGCAGAATTCAGGGTCTTCTGAGAACAGGCTAGGTCGGAGGTTGCAACGGAGGCCCCGTGGGATGATTTTCTTTTTATAGTATTCTGCCAGGGTCACCATGTGTAGCTCCAACGATATGGCTTTGCGGTATGTTTTCTCAAGTGTGTTCACAGAAGCCCTTGGATTAGAGTTTGATAAAAACTCATTTGAAGCGGTGATTGAAGACGTGATTCTCCTCGCGTCTTCTTCAGTAAATGAAAACACTCCACTGGTATCGTGTTGTGTGTTTACATTCAGGAACGACATCTAGATTATGCCAAGAATGGTGCCCGTAGGACCGTGGTGGAGTATTCCAAATCTTTTACAACAAAAATGGCCACAGCACTCTGTTCATAGAATGGCAGGGGTGGGTGCACGTCCGGGTAGCGTTCTAAGGCTCCACCTCCAGAACTTGTAAGTGTCACAAATATTTAGACAGCACTCCTTGGTTTAGTGATAATTAAATGATTTTATTTCATGTTATTTCAGCCGGAATAGGTGGTTTTTTGTCAATTGCAACGTTTCAGGCGTAATAATCGCCCTTCATCAGGCTGACAAGACATAATGTACAGAAAGAGAAGTTCATACAGTGATCAAAAAATCTAAGAAATACATGATAGTGTACATAGATGTACCCAAAATTTCATATGGTAATCATATAAATCAAAAATACATGGTAGCATAAATACATGATTCTACTGCTAAAAAAAGCACATGAGAAGGAGGCAGGCCCACTGGGCATAGTTAACATCACATATGCTATACATATTCCTGGGCATTCCATTTGACAAAATAGCACTGGGTGTTAAAGTGCTGGAAACAAGATTCCTGGTTATGTACGTGGTGTGCACTGTGGCCAATCGGAAAAAGATGATTGCCCCAGAGCACAACAGCACATACATGGCGACATCTATAATTGCATAGAAAAATTCATACTTCCTGTTTATGGCAGCGAGCCATATAGCTACATATAAACGGTTAAATTTGCATGGTGAGGCAGTCGGGGCGTACCTGCGGCAGAGGGGCTGTCACTGGTTAGTCCCAAGCGTCACACCACTCGAATAGGGCTGAGGCAACATGAAACAGTGCATAGTAGAGATAAGGGGAATAAACTCCTAGGGGTGCATAATAAACCTTTGTACAATGGAATGTCCAGAGGTAAAACAGGCTTATAGGATACAAGGCTTTCTAGAATACAAGAACCAGTGCATAATATCAAGGTATATAGGTATACAGGTATCGGTAGAAGGACTCTCCACTCTGAGGACCACACTAAGTATACAGCCGGCGCTTGTTTGCACATGGGATGCGCCATCTTTAAAAGTACCCTGGTGTGTTGTGGTAGGTGGGTGGGAGTCATGTGATGCCAGAGATGGGCGGACCTGGTTGTTGGAGCAGGGCCTGGAGTGCAAAGTGCATACCGAGGTGCGAGTATGCCGATGCGTCACTTCCGGTGTGTCACTTCCGGTAGTCTGACTAGTACCCGGAAGTGCCGTGCGTGTCACCGTGCGTGTCATCGTGGATGTGTAGTCATGTGACCTGGTCACATGATCGCACTGTCCCTGTGGAAACTACAGGGAATCGAAGTGGTGAATTAGCCTTGCGCAAATAGGGGGGCGATATTTAGGACAACTAGAATAAGTAATGTCCCTACCCCTAGGCCTGCATGGGTGTTGGGATGGGGGAATGTCCACTAGGAAGTGCCTGCATGCGTCGGAGGGTGATGCTGGGGCGCAGGCGCAGTGTCCCTATAGATAGCATCAGGACAAGAGGCATCAAGTACATATCTATATATATGTATATATATATATATATATCTCTGTTCAGATATGTGAAATGAGATCATGCGCGGCCAGTTATGGGGTGGCGGCCCAGAGGGCCCAGAGGTTGATACACCGCCACATCCACCCATCCACCACCTCCTCAACCTCCTACTCCTAGATCCAGATTGTTATTTTTTTATTTTTCTGTATTTTATGCTATTTTAAGTCATTTCCCTATCCCTTTTGCAGCCCTCTAGCCCTTTCCAGGACTATTTTAGAGCCATTTTACTGCTTAAAAGTTCGAACCTGCCGAACCCGAACATCCAGGTGTCCTCTCAACTCTAGTGGTGTAATATCACACCACCGATCACCATCCTGTTCTGGATTATCGGGTCCTCAGAGACCCGAATAACCCAAAAATGCAGCAAACCGCAGGTCTGAATTGACCTGCGGTTTGCTGCGATCGCCTACACGGGGGGGGGGGGTCACAGGACCACCCGGAGCATTGTCCCCAGGTGCCTGCTCAATGATTTGAGCAGGCACCGGGTTACGATTACTGCCCGCCACGTGGCGGTGATCGGAAATACACAGGGCGTACAGGTACGCCCTGTGTTCTTAAGTACCAGGACATCAGGGCGTACCTGTACGCCCTGTGTTCAGAAGAGGTTAATAAAACAGTATGTGTGTAACAGCCAAAATGTTTCATTAATTTACAATGAACAAAAATCACCTACACTTTAGACACTGGCTAGTAATGTCCATTTTACTTCATCCTACAGATGTTTAGTGGGGTTGAGGTCAGGGCTCTGTGCAGGTAAATCAAGTTCTTCCACACCAAGCTCACCCAACCATGCCTTTATGGACTTTGCTTTGTGTACTAGGGCACAGTAATGCTGGAACAGAAAAAGTCCTCACCAAACTGTTCCCAAAAAGTTGGAAGCATAGAATTGTCCAAAATTTGTTGGTATGGTGAAGCATTAATATTTCCCTTAACTTGCACTAAGGGACCTAGGTCAACCCCTGAAAAAGAACTACAAATCATTATCATCTCTCCTCTAGCAATCTTTATAGTTGGCACAATGCAGTCAGACAGGAAGCGTTCTCCTAGCATTTGCCAAACTTAGACTCATCCATCAGACTGCCAGATAGAGAATCTTTATTTGTCACCCCTCAGAGTCCAGTGGCAGTGTGCTTTACACCATTCCACCTTACACTTGACATTGTGGTTAGTGATATAAGGCCTGCATGCTGCTGCTTGGCCATGGAAACCCATGCCATGAACGGTGCACAAATATTGTGCTGATGTTAATACCAGAGAAGGTTTAGAACTCTGCAGTTA
Source organism: Bufo gargarizans (assembly GCF_014858855.1). Classification (NCBI taxonomy): domain Eukaryota; kingdom Metazoa; phylum Chordata; class Amphibia; order Anura; family Bufonidae; genus Bufo; species Bufo gargarizans. The sequence goes on from NC_058083.1 coordinate 329,256,092, forward strand.
TTGAATCAGCAGAGTGCTGGTGACTTTTATGCACTGTACACCTCAGTTCATGGTGACCCAGCTATGTAACATTACATGGTTTGCCACTTCATGGTAGAGTTGTTGTGGGTTCCAAACACTTCCGCTTAGCAATGATACCACTCACAGTTGATCTTTCACAACTGTTTGGCAGACTTTCACAGTGTATGGCTAGGTGCTTGATTTTATACACCCATGACAATGGGACTGAATGAAATCTATTTTGGGGACTTTAAGCTTTCTATGACAAAAAAAGATGTTCCAGGGGTTGAAATGTCTTTTTTGTAATACAGAGCTTAAAGTCTCTTTAATAGACATATGTTGACAGCCAGGTAAGATAGCTATGCAGAAACCTGAACCTGTCAATCAAACAGGAGAAGGTGACGCTGGCAGAGGAAGACAGACGAAAGGGTGCACAGAGTGGCTTGGAGCCTCTCTCAGTGTACTTAACTGCTCATTTGCATATAAATATTCACTGCTGAATATCCTAGTGACAGAATCCCTTTAAAGAAAATGTATTACCAGAAAGTGACCTATTGTTTAAATTAAGGTTTTAATATTTTTTTCATTTCATGTGTTAAAGAAATGAAATGTTCACACTGGCCACTCAGCCTTACAATTGTCTGATGCATCCTGTTTTGTACAGATAACTTTCAGCTTGTTCTGTGCATCAGCAATCAACTCCTTTTCATTTAAATGGTTATTGTGCATATTACTGTTTCCCATGGAGCTTTGCACTTTGAATTGCTATGTTGAGACTCTTAAATGAGGCTCCGCAGTATTTTTTGTAGCTGGTCTCCCTAAGATCAGCTATTGTTTTGTTTGAGTAGTCTCCTAGGCATCACTCCAGGTTATCCAGAATCCTTCTCTACACTGATGTGGGGCAAGACCCTGAAACAGTAGATGCATAACTGGCTTAGGTTTTTTCCCCTGTCACATCCTTTAAGCTTGTAACAGAGCTGGGTCTTGACATAGAGGTCACTTAATATGGTGGATCTGGTGATCTCTTAGATGCTTACACTCCTTAGCTTGGTTTTCATTCCCTGGAGGGATATCTAGCTTTTACAGTGTTGAAGACCCGTAACTCTACGGTTATTTTACATATTTTATTCAAAGATGACATCTCTTTTATAAAGCTGAAAATAGAGCCTCCTATAGTCTATAATGATTTAAAGAATAGAATTGAGCAAATCTATTCTAACAAATCTAATTAATTCAAAATCGGCCTTCTGGAGCAGTGAGGACTCCAAACTCTCTCTTTTCCCTTGATTGACAGAGCCAGACATCTTGCCTGGTCCTGTTAGTCTCACGTCGACACTTTTACAAGTGTAAAGGGTCTGCTACTACTTGTGCACCACAGTCGCCTCCCCCACTTCAGGGTGTACCAGGACATCAGCAGTGCATGCACAATCAGTACCTGCTCAAGTAGCAGAAGCAGATCCTCTACGCATGTGCTAATACTTGGACCAGTGGTAATGGCATGAGTTTACTCAGGACCAGGTGAGATGTCTTGCCCTGTCAATCAAGATGGTAGGGGGAGCCTCTTGGGCAGCAGGACAAGTGCCTTGCTGGTCCAGAAGGCAGATTTTGAATGAATTTGATTAGTTAAAATCGATTCACTCATCTTTAATAAAGAACATAACATACTAATATAAAATCAGAAAACTAAACCCTGGAAAATATACTTTAAACAGTGAAAAATTAATAAGATGATGCAATCATTTAAATGTTTTTTTACACTGGACATAACATCGTTGCATCCTGACGTATTTTATAGCTTACTGTTTACAGAAATTTTCAATAAAAATATTTTTGGCCTGTTCTTTTTTTAATTAAAGAACTAAAAATGTCTTTCATTATATAGTGCATTAAGAGTAGTCTATATCACTGAAACTCATTGAAACAGTCAGTACATATATATAACACATCTACAAATTACAACTTACATCATGCTCTCCAAAGCTTAGTTAAACGCACTTCTCTGTAGTAATTATTCACAACATACTCCCAGACGCACTTGGCTCTAAATCCAAACTGAGAACATTTCACATTATGTTTTGACAGGGAACATTTTTTTAACAGCACAGTGACCCTTAAGAGCTGGATTTCTTTTCCTTTTTCAAGTTAAGAAACAGATCTTTTTTTGTAGATGATAACCAGGGGTCTTTCCTTTATCCTGCTAGTAATGTGTTTTTTATTAAAACTTTCTTCCGTAATTTCTGCTTGCAGTATTGAATTATTACAATAAATAATATTAGTTACAATGTATTTTCCTTATGATGTCTGCTATTAAAGATGAACAATTGTTATTTGTACTTCATTTAACATTAATTATATTTTTTTAGATGGATTATATATTTAATAGAGGTGAAGAAGGAAGAATCCTATTTATATTATATATTGCTCAATGGCATGCAACCAACTATGTTCATTGTAGAAACAATCATGACAGTTGCTGTACCTTTTTAATTTTTTATTTACTTATGAATAGAGTTGAGCGGACACCTGGATGTGCGGGTTCGAGAAGTTCGGCTGAACTTCCCGGAAATGTTCGGGTTCGGGATCCGAACCCGATCCGAACTTCGTCCCGAACTTTTCGGCACTAAAAGGCTGTAAAACAGCCCAGGAAAGAGCTAGAAGGCTGCAAAAGGCAGCAACATGTAGGTAAATCCCCTGCAAACAAATGTGGATAGGGAAATGAATAAAAATAAAAATAAAATAAATCAGCCGTCAGCCACCACTGCAACAGTCCATTGGCATATATTTAGGCCGAGGCAACCAGGCAGAGGAGAGAGGTACCGTAACAGAGAATCTGGCTTCATGTCAGCAGAGAATCAGTCTGCATGTCATAGCAGAGAATCAGGCTTCACGTCAGCCACCACTGTAACAGTCCATTGTCATATATTTAGGCTCAGCACCCAGGCAGAGGAGATAGGTCCCGTAACAGAGAATCTGGCTTCATGTCAGCAGAGAATCAGTCTGCATGTGATAGCAGAGAATCAGGCTTCACGTCAGCCACCACTGTAACAGTCCATTGTCATATATTTAGGCCCAGCACCCAGGCAGAGGAGAGAGGTCCCGTAACAGAGAATCTGGCTTCATGTCAGCAGAGAATCAGTCTGCATGTCATAGCAGAGAATCAGGCTTCACGTCAGCCACCACTGTAACAGTCCATTGTCAAATATTTAGGCCATGCACCCAGGCAGAGGAGAGAGGTCCCGTAACAGAGAATCTGGCTTCATGTCAGCAGAGAATCAGTCTGCATGTCATAGCAGAGAATCAGGCTTCACGTCAGCCACCACTGCAACAGTCCATTGTCATATATTTAGGCCCAGCACCCAGGCAGAGGAGAGAGGTCCCGTAACAGAGAATCTGGCTTCATGTCAGCAGAGAATCAGTCTGCATGTCATAGCAGAGAATCAGGCTTCACGTCAGCCACCACTGTAACAGTCCATTGTCATATATTTAGGCCCAGCACCCAGGCAGAGGAGAGAGGTCCCGTAACAGAGAATCTGGCTTCATGTCAGCAGAGAATCAGTCTGCATGTCATAGCAGAGAATCAGGCTTCACGTCAGCCACCACTGTAACAGTCCATTGTCATATATTTAGGCCCAGCACCCAGGCAGAGGAGAGAGGTCCCGTAGCAGAGAATCTGGCTTCATTTCAGCAGAGAATCAGTCTGCATGTCATAACAGATAATCAGGCTTCACGTCAGCCACCACAGCAACAGTCCATTGTCAAATATTTAGGCCCAGCACCCAGGCAGAGAAGAGAGGTCCCGTAACAGAGAATCTCGCTTCATGTCAGCAGAGAATCAGTCTGCATGCCATAGCAGAGAATCAGGCTTCACGTCAGCCACCACTGTAACAGTCCATTGTCATATATTTAGGCCCAGCACCCAGGCAGAGGAGAGAGGTCCCGTAGCAGAGAATCTGGCTTCATTTCAGCAGAGAATCAGTCTGCATGTCATAACAGAGAATCAGGCTTCACGTCAGCCACCACAGCAACAGTCCATTGTCATATATTTAGGCCCAGCACCCAGGCAGAGGAGAGAGGTCCCGTAACAGAGAATCTGGCTTCATGTCAGCAGAGAATCAGTCTGCATTTCATAGCAGAGAATCAGGCTTCACGTCAGCCACCACTGCAACAGTCCATTGTCATATATTTAGGCCCAGCACCCAGGCAGAGGAGAGATGTCCTGTAACAGAGAATATGGCTTCATGTCAGCAGAGAATCAGTCTGCATGTCATAGCAGAGAATCAGGCTTCACGTCAGCCACCACTGCAACAGTCCATTGTCATATATTTAGGCCCAGCACCCAGGCAGAGGAGAGAGGTCCCGTAACAGAGAATCTGGCTTCATGTCAGCAGAGAGTCAGTCTGCATGTCATAGCAGAGAATCAGGCTTCACGTCAGCCACCACTGTAACAGTCCATTGTCATATATTTAGGCCCAGCACCCAGGCAGAGGAGAGAGGTCCCGTAACAGAAAATCTGGCTTCATGTCAGCAGAGAATCAGTCTGCATGTCATAGCAGAGAATCAGGCTTCACGTCAGCCACCACTGCAACAGTCCATTGTCATATATTTAGGCCCAGCACCCAGGCAGAGGAGAGAAGTCCCGTAACAGAGAATCTAGCTTCGTGTCAGCAGAGAATCAGTCTGCATGTCATAGCAGAGAATCAGGCTTCACGTCAGCCACCACTGCAACAGTCCATTGTCATATATTTAGGCCCAGCACCCAGGCAGAGGAGAGAGGTCCCATAACAGAGAATCTGGCTTCATGTCAGCAGAGAATCAGTCTGCATGTCATAGCAGAGAATCAGGCTTCACGTCAGCCACCACTGTAACAGTCCATTGTCATATATTTAGGCCCAGCACCCAGGCAGAGGAGAGAGGTCCCGTAACAGAGAATCTGGCTTAATGTCAGCAGAGAATCAGTCTGCATGTCATAGCAGAGAATCAGGCTTCACGTCAGCCACCACTGCAACAGTCCATTGTCATATATTTAGGCCCAGCACTCAGGCAGAGGAGAGAGGTCCCGTAACAGAGAATCTGGCTTCATGTCAGCAGAGAATCAGTCTGCATGTCATAGCAGAGAATCAGGCTTCACGTCAGCCACCACTGCAACAGTCCATTGTCATATATTTAGGCCCAGCACCCAGGCAGAGGAGAGAGGTCCCGTAACAGAGAATCTGGCTTCATGTCAGCAGAGAATCAGTCTGCATGTCATAGCAGAAAATCAGGGTTCACATCAGCCACCACTGTAACAGTCCATTGTCATATATTTAGGCCCAGCACCCAGGCAGAGGGGAGAGGTCCCGTAACAGAGAATCTGGCTTCATGTCAGCAGAGAATCAGTCTGCATGTCATAGCAGAGAATCAGGCTTCACGTCAGCCACCACTGCAACAGTCCATTGGCATATATTTAGGCCCAGCACCCAGGCAGAGGAGAGAGGTCCCGTAACAGAGAATCTGGCTTCATGTCAGCAGAGAATCAGTCTGCATGTCATAGCAGAGAATCAGGCTTCACGTCAGCCACCACTGCAACAGTCCATTGTCATATATTTAGGCCCAGCACCCAGGCAGAGGAGAGAGGTCCCGTAACAGAGAATCTGGCTTCATGTCAGCAGAGAATTAGTCTGCATGTCATAGCAGAGAATCAGGCTTCACATCACCCAACATTGGAACAGTCCATTGGCATATATTTAGGCCCCGGCACCCAGAGAGAGGAGAGGTTCATTCAACTTTGGGTAGCCTCGCAATATAATGGTAAAATGAAAATAAAAATAGGATTGAATGAGGAAGTGCCCTGGAGTACAATAATATATGGTTAAGGGGAGGTAGTTAATGTCTAATCTGGACAAGGGACGGACAGGTCCTGTGGGATCCATGCCTGGTTCATTTTTATGAACGTCAGCTTGTCCACATTGGCTGTAGACGGGCGGCTGCGTTTGTCTGTAATGACGCCCCCTGCCGTGCTGAATACACGTTCAGACAAAACGCTGGCCGCCGGGCAGGCCAGCACCTCCAAGGCATAAAAGGCTAGCTCTGGCCACGTGGACAATTTAGAGACCCAGAAGTTGAATGGGGCCGAACCATCAGTCAGTACGTGGAGGGGTGTGCACAAGTACTGTTCCACCATGTTAGTGAAATGTTGCCTCCTGCTAACACGTTGCGTATCAGGTGGTGGTGCAGTTAGCTGTGGCGTGTTGACAAAAGTTTTCCACATCTCTGCCATGCTAACCCTGCCCTCAGAGGAGCTGGCCGTGACACAGCTGCCTTGGCGACCTCTTGCTCCTCCTCTGCCTTGGCCTTGGGCTTCCACTTGTTGCCCTGTGGCATTTGGGAATGCTCTCAGTAGCGCGTCTACCAACGTGCGCTTGTACTCGCGCATCTTCCTATCACGCTCCAGTGCAGGAAGTAAGGTGGGCACATTGTCTTTGTACCGTGGATTCAGCAGTATGGCAACCCAATAGTCCGCACACGTTAAAATGTGGGCAACTCTGCTGTCGTTGCGCAGGCACTGCAGCATGTAGTCGCTCATGTGTGCCAGGCTGCCCAGGGGTAAGGACAAGCTGTCCTCTGTGGGAGGCGTATCGTCATCGTCCTGCCTTTCCCCCCAGCCACGCACCAGTGATGGGCCTGAGCTGCGTTGGGTGCCACCCCGCTGTGACCATGCTTCATCCTCATCCTCCTCCACCTCCTCCTCATCCTCGTCCTCCTCGTCCTCCAGTAGTGGGCCCTGGCTGGCCACATTTGTACCTGGCCTCTGCTGTTGCAAAAAACCTCCCTCTGAGTCACTTCGAAGAGACTGGCCTGAAAGTGCTAAAAATTACCCCTCTTCCTCCTCCTCCTCCTCCTGGGCCACCTCCTCTTCCATCATCGCCCTAAGTATTTTCTCAAGGAGACATAGAAGTGGTATTGTAACGCTGATAACGGCGTCATCGCCACTGGCCATGTTGGTGGAGTTCTCGAAACAGCGCAACAGGGCACACAGGTCTCGCATGGAGGCCCAGTCATTGGTGGTGAAGTGGTGCTGTTCCGCAGTGCGACTGACCCGTGCGTGCTGCAGCTGAAACTCCACTATGGCCTGCTGCTGCTCGCACAGTCTGTCCAGCATGTGCAAGGTGGAGTTCCACCTGGTGGGCACGTTGCATATGAGGCGGTGAGCGGGAAGGCCGAAGTTACGCTGTAGCGCAGACAGGCGAGCAGCGGCAGGATGTGAACGCCGGAAGCGCGAACAGACGGCCCGCACTTTATGCAGCAGCTCTGACATGTCGGGGTAGTTGTGAATGAACTTCTGCACCACCAAATTCAGCACATGCGCCAGGCAAGGGATGTGCGTCAAACTGGCTAGTCCCAGAGCTGCAACGAGATTTCGCCCATTATCGCACACCACCAGGCCGGGCTTGAGGCTCACCGGCAGCAACCACTCGTTGGTCTGTTGTTCTATACCCCGCCACAACTCCTGTGCGGTGTGGGGCCTGTCCCCCAAACATATGAGTTTCAGAATGGCCTGCTGACGTTTACCCCGGGCTGTGCTGAAGTTGGTGGTGAAGGTGTGTGGCTGACTGGATGAGCAGGTGGAAGAAGAGGAGGAGGAAGCCGAGAAGGAGGAGGTGGCAACAGGAGGCAAAGAATGTTGCCCTGCGATCCTTGGCAGCGGAAGGACGTGCGCCAAACAGCTCTCCGCCTGGGGCCCAGCTGCCACTACATTTACCCAGTGTGCAGTTAGGTAGATATAGCGTCCCTGGCCGTGCTTACTGGTCCACGTATCTGTGGTTAGGTGGACCTTGCTACAGATGGCGTTGCGCAGTGCACACTTGATTTTATCGGATACTTGGTTGTGCAGGGAAGGCACGGCTCTCTTGGAGAAGTAGTGGCGGCTGGGAACAACATACTGTGGGACAGCAAGCGACATGAGCTGTTTAAAGCTGTCTGTGTCCACCAGCCTAAATGACAGCATTTCATAGGCCAGTAGTTTAGAAATGCTGGCATTCAGGGCCAGGGATCAAGGGTGGCTAGGTGGGAATTTACGCTTTCTCTCAAATTTTTGTGAGATGGAGAGCTGAACGCTGCCGTGTAACATGGTTGAGACGCTTGGTGACAGAGGTGGTGGTGGTGTTGGTGGTACATCCCCTGTTTGCTGGGCGGCAGGTGCCAACGTTCCTCCAGAGGCGGAGGAAGAGGCCGAGGCGGCAGCAGCAGAAGAGGCCGAGGCGGCAGCAGCAGAAGAGGTAGCAGGGGGAGCCTGAGTGACTTCCTTGGTTTTAAGGTGTTTACTCCACTGCAGTTCATGCTTTGCATGCAGGTGCCTGGTCATGCAGGTTGTGCTCAGGTTCAGAACGTTAATGCCTCGCTTCAGGCTCTGATGGCACAGCGTGCAAACCACTCGGGTCTTGTCGTCAGAACATTGTTTGAAGAAGTGCCATGCCAGGGAACTCCTTGAAGCTGCCTTTGGGGTGCTCGGTCCCAGATGGCGGCGGTCAGTAGCAGACGGAGTCTCTTGGCGTTGGGTGTTCTGCTTTTGCCCACTGCTCCCTCTTTTGCTACGCTGTTGGCTCGGTCTCACCACTGCCTCTTCCTCCGAACTGTGAAAGTCAGTGGCACGACCTTCATTCCATGTGGGGTCTAGGACCTCATCGTCCCCTGCATCGTCTTCCACCCAGTCTTGATCCCTGACCTTCTGTTCAGTCTGCACACTGCAGAAAGACGCAGCAGTTGGCACCTGTGTTTCGTCATCACCAGAGACATTCTGAGGTGGTATTCCCATGTCCTCATCATCAGGAAACATAAGTGGTTGTGTGTCAGTGCAGTCTATGTCTTCCACCGCTGGGGAAGGGCTAGGTGGATGCCCTTGGGAAACCCTGCCAGCAGAGTCTTCAAACAGCATAAGAGACTGCTGCATAACTTGAGGCTCAGACAGTTTCCCTGATATGCATGGGAGTGATGTGACAGACTAATGGGGTTGGTTTTCAGGCGCCATCTGTGCGCTTTCTGCAGAAGACTGGGTGGGAGATAATGTGAACGTGCTGGATCCACTGTCGGCCACCCAATTGACTAATGCCTGTACCTGCTCAGGCCTTACCATCCTTAGAACTATAACTAAAGGACCAGACTAGAGCAAGGTTAATACTTAACTTTATTTACATATGCCTACGTGGGCAAAAAAACCTATCTTGGCCCAAGTCAAATTAATATATCACTTTTATTCGGTATACATTAAAAACTGGATAGTGTGCATAGAACGCAATTTTATTGGTTGTACAGACCATTGGAACAGAAAAGTGACTAGGATATTAAAAACACAGTCACCCCTCCACTGTTAAACCTACTGGCTCGTAGTACTGGAGGAGATAGGGAGGGGAAAAAAGGGGTGGGGTGGGGTGGGGGAGGGGAAAAAGGGAAGGGAAATAAACTTGCACGATCCCTAACCTCTGAAAAAGAACGGGCAATTGTTTGCCTTACCACGTCAGCAAATGTTAACTATGTCTAAATCTAGTAACCTTGCTAATAAGCCTGCTGCATGTGTTGTGGTGTACAAACCACCAGGCGACTAGAGATGCTAACTATCTGCTGACAGATGGTGCCGACGTGGACTGAACAACACTATCTCCTATAAATGCCACTACTAACGATATTGAACCTATAGTCCATCCGGACTAGTATTGAAATGCTAGTCCGGATGGACTATAGGTTCAATATTGTTAGTAGTGGCATTTATAGGACATAGTGTTGTTCAGTCCACGTCGGCACCATCTGTCAGCAGATAGTTAGCATCTCTAGTCGCCTGGTGGTTTGTACACCACAACACATGCAGCAGGCTTATTAGCAAGGTTACTAGATTTAGACATAGTTAACATTTGCTGACGTGGTAAGGCAAACAATTGCCCGTTCTTTTTCAGAGGTCAGGGATCGTGCAAGTTTATTTCCCTTCCCTTTTTCCCCTCCCCCACCCCACCCCTTTTTCCCCTCCCTATCTCCTCCAGTACTACGAGCCAGTAGGTTTAACAGTGGAGGGGTGACTGTGTTTTTAATATCCTAGTCACTTTTCTGTTCCAATGGTCTGTACAACCAATAAAATTGCGTTCTATGCACACTATCCAGTTTTTAATGTATACCGAATAAAAGTGATATATTAATTTGACTTGGGCCAAGATAGGTTTTTTTGCCCACGTAGGCATATGTAAATAAAACCATCCTTAGAACGGCATTGGGCCCCACCATATATCGCTGTAAATTCTGGCGGCTACTGGGACCTGAGGTAGTTGGTACACTAGGACGTGTGGATTTGGCAGAACGGCCACGTCCTCTCCCAGCACCAGAAGGTCCACTAACACCACCACGACCATGTCCACGTCCGCGTCCCTTAATAGATGTTTTCCTCATTGTTATCGTTCACCACAACAACAAAAATATTATTTGGCCCAATGTATTGTATTCAAATTCAGCTGAATATAAATTTGAGGCCTAGTATTTAGGCGCTGGGTGACCGGTATAGATTTACTGACAGAATTAGACTTGGAAATGCACAGTAGCGTGTGTGTGAAGTTATTCTGAATGACCCTATGTGCACCTTGAATATTATATACCCTTTTAGGGATAGATTTCAAATACCTCTGCTACAGCAGAAACCACTAAATTAGGAAATTGCTAAATTGGGAATTGTATTTCAACCCAGAACAAAAAATGTGCTTTGACGGACACTAAATAACTTGCCCAGCCAGAACAGTACAGCGGTAACGACAGATTTAGCGGGATATAAATTTGAGGCCTAGTATTTAGGCGCTGGGTGACCGGTATGGATTTACTGACAGAATTAGACTTGGAAATGCACAGTAGCGTGTGTGTGAAGTTATTCTGAATGACCCTATGTGCACCTTGAATATTATATACCCTTTTAGGGATAGATTTCAAATAGCTCTGATATAGCAGAAACCACTAAATTATGAAATTGCTAAATTGGGAATTGTATTTCAACCCAGAACAAAAAATGTGCTTTGACGGACACTAAATAACTTGCCCAGCCAGAACAGTACAGCGGTAACGACAGATTTAGCGGGATATAAATTTGAGGCCTAGTATTTAGGCCCTAGGTGACCGGTATGGATTTACTGACAGAATTAGACTTGGAAATGCACAGTAGCGTGTGTGTGAAGTTATTCTGAATGACCCTATGTGCACCTTGAATATTATATACCCTTTTAGGGATAGATTTCAAATAGCTCTGATATAGCAGAAACCACTAAATTATGAAATTGCTAAATTGGGAATTGTATTTCAACCCAGAACAAAAAATGTGCTTTGACGGACACTAAATAACTTGCCCAGCCAGAACAGTACAGCGGTATCGACAGATTTAGCGGGATATAAATTTGAGGCCTAGTATTTAGGCGCTGGGTGACCGGTATGGATTTACTGACAGAATTAGACTTGGAAATGCACAGTAGCGTGTGTGTGAAGTTATTCTGAATGACCCTATGTGCACCTTGAATATTATGTACCCTTTTAGGGATAGATTTCAAATAGCTCTGATATAGCAGAAACCACTAAATTATGAAATTGCTAAATTGGGAATTGTATTTCAACCCAGAACAAAAAATGTGCTTTGACGGACACTAAATAACTTGCCCAGCCAGAACAGTACAGCGGTAACGACAGATTTAGCGGGATATAAATTTGAGGCCTAGTATTTAGGCGCTGGGTGACCGGTATGGATTTACTGACAGAATTAGACTTGGAAATGCACAGTAGCGTGTGTGTGAAGTTATTCTGAATGACCCTATGTGCACCTTGAATATTATACAGGTCCTTCTAAAAAAATTAGCATATTGTGATAAAGTTCATTATTTTCTGTAATGTACTGATAAACATTAGACTTTCATATATTTTAGATTCATTACACACCAACTGAAGTAGTTCAAGCCTTTTATTGTTTTAATATTGATGATTTTGGCATACAGCTCATGAAAACCCAAATTTCCTATCTAAAACAATTAGCATATTTCATCCGACCAATAAAAGAAAAGTGTTTCTAATACAAAAAAAGTCAACCTTCAAATAATTATGTTCAGTTCTGCACTCAATACTTGGTTGGGAATCCTTTTGCAGAAATGACTGCTTCAATGTGGCGTGGCATGGAGGCAATCAGCCTGTGGCACTGCTGAGGTGTTATGGAGGCCCAGGATGCTTCAATGCGGCGTGGCATGGAGGCAATCAGCCTGTGGCACTGCTGAGGTGTTATGGATGCCCAGGATGCTTCCATAGCGGCCTTAAGCTCATCCAGAGTGTTGGGTCTTGCGTCTCTCAACTTTCTCTTCCCAATATCCCACAGATTCTCTATGGGGTTCAGGTCAGGAGAGTTGGCAGGCCAATTGAGCACAGTAATACCATGGTCAGTAACCCATTTACCAGTAGTTTTGGCACTGTGAGCAGGTGCCAGGTCGTGCTGAAAAATTAAATCTTCATCTCCATAAAGCTTTTCAGCAGATGGAAGCATGAAGTGCTCCAAAATCTCCTGATAGCTATCTGCATTGACCCTGCCCTTAATAAAACACAGTGGACCAACACCAGCAGCTGACATGGCACCCCAGACCATCACTGACTGTGGGTACTTGACACTGGACTTCAGGCATTTTGGCATTTCCCTCTCCCCAGTCTTCCTCCAGAGTCTGGCACCTTGTTTTCCGAATGACATGCAACAGTCCAGTGCTGCTTCTCTGTAGCCCAGGTCAGGCGCTTCTGCCGCTGTTTCTGGGGAATGCGGCACCTGTAGCCCATTTCCTGCACACGCCTGTACACGGTGGCTCTGGATGTTTCTACTCCAGACTCAGTCCACTGCTTCCGCAGGTCCCCCAAGGTCTGGAATCGGTCCTTCTCCACAATCTTCCTCAGGGTCCGGTCACCTCTTCTCGTTGTGCAGCGTTTTCTGCCACACTTTTTCCTTCCCACAGACTTCCCACTGAGGTGCCTTGATACAGCACTCTGGGAACAGCCTATTCGTTCAGAAATTTCTTTCTGTGTCTTACCCTCTTGCTTGAAGGTGTCAATGATGGCCTTCTGGACAGCAGTCAGGTCGGCAGTCTAACCCATGATTGCGGTTTTGAGTAATGAACCAGGCTGGGAGTTTTTAAAAGCCTCAGGAATCTTTTGCAGGTGTTTAGAGTTAATTAGTTGATTCAGATGATTAGGTTAATAGCTCGTTTAGAGAACCTTTTCATGATATGCTAATTTTTTTAGATAGGAATTTTGGGTGTTCATGAGCTGTATGCCAAAATCATCAGTATTAAAACAATAAAAGGCTTGAACTACTTCAGTTGGTGTGTAATGAATCTAAAATATATGAAAGTCTAATGTTTATCAGTACATTACAGAAAATAATGAACTTTATCACAATATGCTATTTTTTTGAGAAGGACCTGTATACCCTTTTTGGGATAGATTTCAAATAGCTCTGATATAGCAGAAACCACTAAATTATGAAATTGCTAAATTGGGAATTGTATTTCAACCCAGAACAAAAAATGTGCTTTGACGGACACTAAATAACTTGCCCAGCCAGAACAGTACAGCGGTAACGACAGATTTAGCGGGATATAAATTTGAGGCCTAGTATTTAGGCGCTGGGTGACCGGTATGGATTTACTGACAGAATTAGACTTGGAAATGCACAGTAGCGTGTGTGTGAAGTTATTCTGAATGACCCTATGTGCACCTTGAATATTATATACCCTTTTAGGGATAGATTTCAAATAGCTCTGATATAGGAGAAACCACAAAATTAGGAAATTGCTAAATTGGGAATTGTATTTCAACCCAGAACAAAAAATGTGCTTTGACGGACACTAAATAACTTGCCCAGCCAGAACAGTACAGCGGTAACGACAGATTTAGCGGGATATAAATTTGAGGCCTAGTATTTAGGCGCTGGGTGACCGGTATGGATTTACTGACAGAATTAGACTGGGATATGGCCAAAAAATAACCACACTATTGCTGGTTAAATGCACTTGGTGTGACAGCTTGACCAACCGCACTACTGAGGGTTAAATGCACTTGGTGACGGGCGCAGCTTACCCCTGGTGTAGTATATGGCCAAAAAATGAACAGACTATTGCTGGTTAAATGCACTTGGTGTGACAGCTTGACCAACCACACTACTGAGGGTTAAATGCACTTGGTGATGGGCGCAGCTTGCCCCTGATGTAGTATATGGCCAAAAAATGAACAGACTATTGCTGGTTAAATGCACTTGGTGTGACAGCTTGACCAACCACACTACTGAGGGTTAAATGCACTTGGTGACGGGCGCAGCTTGCCCCTGATGTAGTATATGGCCAAAAAATAAACAGACTATTGCTAGTTAAATGCACTTGGTGTGACAGCTTCACCCTGATGTAGGCTTTAGCCAAAAAACAACCACACCATTGAGGGTTAAATGCACTTGGTGACAGGCGCAGCTTGCCCCTGATGTAGTATATGGCCAAAAAAATAAACAGACTATTGCTGGTTAAATGTACTTGGTGTGACAGCTTCACCCTGATGTAGGCTTTAGCCAAAAAACAACCACACCATTGAGGGTTAAATGCACTTGGTCGCAGCTTGTGCTGGCGCACCACAAGACACAAAATGGCCGCCGATCACCCCAGAAAAAAGTGACTGACAAACGGTCTGGGCAGCCTAAAAACAGTGAGCAATTGAATTTCAGCAGCTCAATGATGCACAGCTGCAGATCGATCGATTAATCAAGTCCTTTGGAGGAGTTAATCTGCCTAATCTCGCCCTACTGTTGCAGCCGCAACCTCTCCCTACGCTAATCAGAGCAGAGTGACGGGCGGCGCTATGTGACTCCAGCTTAAATAGAGGCTGGGTCACATGGTGCTCTGGCCAATCACAGCCATGCCAATAGTAGGCATGGCTGTGACGGCCTCTTGGGGCAAGTAGTTTGACGCTTGTTGATTGGCTGCTTTGCAGCCTTTCAAAAAGCGCCAAGAAAGCGTCACAAAAGCGCCAAGAAAGCGACGAACACCGAACCCGAACCCGGACTTTTACAAAAATGTCCGGGTTCGGGTCCGTGTCACGGACACCCCAAAATACGGTACGAACCCGAACTATACAGTTCGAGTTCGCTCATCCCTAATTTCAACCCAGAACAAAAAATGTGCTTTGACGGACACTAAATAACTTGACCAGCCACATCAGTAACGACAGATTTAGCTGGATATAAATTTGAGGCCTAGTATTTAGGCGCTGGGTGACAGGTATACGTTTACTGACAGAATTAGACTGGGATATGGCCAAAAAATAACCAGACTATTGATGGTTAAATGCACTTGGTGTGACAGCTTGACCCTGATGTAGGATTTAGCCAAAAAACAACCACACCATTGAGGGTTAAATGCACTTGGTGACAGGCTCAGTTGCCCCTGATGTAGTATATGGCCAAAAAATAACCACACTATTGCTAGCTAAATGCACTTGGTGTGACAGCTTGACCCTGATGTAAGATTTAGCCAAAAAACAACCACACCATTGAGGGTTAAATGCACTTGGTGACAGGCTCAGCTTGCCCCTGTTGTAGTATATGGCCAAAGAATAACCACACTATTGCTGGTTAAATGCACTTGGTGTGACAGCTTGACCCTGATGTAGGATTTAGCCAAAAAACAACCACACCATTGAGGGTTAAATGCACTTGGTGACAGGCTCAGCTTGCCCCTGGTGTAGTATATGGCCAAAAAATAACCACACTATTGCTGGTTAAATGCACTTGGTGTGACAGCTTGACCCTGATGTAGGATTTAGCCAAAAAACAACCACACCATTGAGGGTTAAATGCACTTGGTGGCAGCTTGTGCTGGCACACCACAAGATACAAAATGGCCGCCGATCACCCCAGAAAAAAGTGACTGAAAAACGCTCTGGGCAGCCTCAAAACAGTGAGCAATTCAATAGCAGCAGTTCAATCATCCACAGCTGCAGATCGATCTCTGAATTAAGTCTTTTGGAATAGTTAATCACTTCCTAATCTCGCCCTAACGTCGCAGCTGCAACCTCTCCCTATGCTGATCAGAGCAGAGTGACGGGCGGCGCTATGTGACTCCAGCTTAAATAGAGGCTGGGTCACATGGTGCTCTGGCCAATCACAGCCATGCCAATAGTAGGCTTGGCTGTGACGGCCTCTTGGGGCAAGTAGTATGACGCTTGTTGATTGGCTGCTTTGCAGCCTTTCAAAAAGCGCCAAGAAAGCGACGAACACCGAACCCGAACCCGGACTTCTACGAAAATGTCCGGGTTCGTGTCCGTGTCACGGACACCCCAAAATTCGGTACGAACCCGAACTATACAGTTCGGGTTCGCTCATCCCTACTTATGAATATAAAATACACATAGATATATTAAACACAAATCATAACAATCATATACCCCCCAACCCACACAGTCCCATCCAAAAAAATGAGAAAAACCTCTCAATTTCTCATCAATTTAGAAAATGTCCCTGCCTGTCCAAATATTTAACAAGTCCTTCATGTTCCTACTTTTATATATTCACTAAGAGCACAATCTGGGAGAGTGTGGGGGGGGAGGTCATCACTCTCTTGCCATCCAGACTCTTACAACTGTTGATCTTGCCAAAAACAGGACCTCTGAAATAAGGACCTCATTAGCTTTAGTGCACTTTATATCTTTAAGAATCACACACTATATATTCAAGGGAAGTTGTAAGTGAAGGCTACTGTCAATTACATCATAAAAGTGGCAAAATGTATCTATATCTGCACATGACTAAAGGACATATTTAAAATCTGCAAATGGATAATCACATTGTGGGCAAGTGGCAGAGAATTTAACCCTCATCTTGCTCAATAACACCAGGATAACCAGGGGCGGACATACCGCCTGTGCAGCTGGATCAGCTGCACAGGGGCCCAGCAAGGGAGGGAGCCCATCCCAGTGCCAGCAGAGGCGTTTACTTTTTTATCTTATCATATTTTTCATTTCCTACCTCTGCCAACAGGGTAACCTGGGCACCTTGGGGTGGAGGTCGGGAGGGAATAGAGGTTTTTTTTGTGGGCGGGGGTGGGGGGGGGGGCTGATTAGCACTTACTGCGAATCTGCTGCCTGTTTGTGTCTACATTCCATAGTTGAAGCACCTTCGATGACATCATAGTCATGTGATCTTTTCAGAAGTAGAGGTAGGACCTGTGATGAGGTCACCGTCATGTGACTAGTGCAGAAAGAGGCAGCGCTCAGCAGTGGAGATGGAATGAATGTGAGTGCCAGAGAAATGCTGGGAGATGTGGTTCTCCCCATTATACCTCCTCCCTGCTTAGTGGGAGGGAAATATGTTATTTAACTGGGACTGTATGTTAGAGGGGCTGAAGGAAGTGAAGAAGTGTCACTTACATAGGACTGTATGTTATAGAAGACTATAAGAAAGTTATGTTTTTTACATGGGACTGTATGTTATAGAAGATTGGAGGGAGATGACTGGTGTATTGTTATGTACATGGGACTGGATATTTTAGAAAAATGGAGGGTAAGGAGTGATGCTATTTATATAGGACTATGTGTTGGAGGGGGTAAAGGAGGGGATTAAAGTTATTTACATGGGACTGTATGTTATAGAGAACTGTAAGGAAGTTATTTACTTGCGACTAGAGGGAGAGGACTGGTGTTATTTACATGGGACTGCATGGTATAGAAGACTAAAGGGAGAGGAGTGAAGTTATTTACATGGGACTGTATGGTATAGGAAACTGTAAGGAAGATAGGTTATTTACATGTGACTGTATTATATAGAAGACTGGTGGGAGAGGACTGGTGTTATTTACACGGGACTGCATGGTATAGAAGACTTGAGAGAGAGGACAGGCATTATAATTTATGGGGGCACTACAGTAGATGATTATAACTCCGGGGGTATGGCAGGAAGTATTATAATTACAGTGGGCACTGCAGGGGACATTATAAATACTGTGGGCAGTGGTGGAGGGCATTACTACTACTGAGGGCTCTATAGATTATAACAGGTGCCCTATAGGGAGGCCTTATTAGTACTGAGGGCACTGTAGGGAGCCTTATTACCACTGGGGATACTATTTGGGGGTGGCTTCCGCCTGACAGTGAGCCCGGTGATGTCACTGGCACTAATGGACATGCTTTAGCGCCGATAACATAACCTTTGGATAATAATAAATTGAAATCCCCACGTGATGGAAACAATGTGAAATATTGCCCATATTCCTATATATCCTACTCCCAACTATTCTTTGTTAAACCCGCTACATCGCGATTCCAAACAGGTTGACTAGAAAAAGAGAGCTTATCAAGAGATCCTCTGATCAGTAATTTATATATTTGTGAAATCATATTATCCTCCCCTTCTGTGTTCACAAAATAGTCCATACATTCATTTCATTCTATGCCAAAAAGCCTTGTTGTCTCATCTTCTAACCATAATTGAAGATACCCCAAAACAACTCAAAATCCCTTAGTACCCTGAACCTATCATAAGGAATTATACTGCCCATACTAAGATATACCATATCTTTTCCAAAAACAAACCTTAGATATTTTAATGAACTCCCTCAGATTATAGTTACCCCAAAGAGAAGGGGAGGATAAAAATAAAGGATCCGCTTTTTGTGAGGTAAAAATAAATAAATCCCTCAAAGGGCTAGTGCAGTTGCTTCCCTTTTCAGGGCAGGCCAAGTGTGTGTGTGGGGGGGGGGCTTAAAATATGGGAGAGATAAGCTCCCTGACTGAGAGACTTTTATAAGAATAACATCTTTATTCTATCACATTTCCTTCCCCATATTAAATCATTTAAGTTTTTCTCAATCAGTCTAAAAAAAATTGTCATTATCATAATCACAATTCTATCTGCTCTAGGCAGGGTTAGTATTAACTATGTCGTAATTATAGTCCTAATCTTGGATATTAATGGCATCAAATTAAGTCATTCAAGTTCACTGAAATGTTAATTCCAAAATGTTCTAAGGAATCAGACATGCTTAAAGGGTTTCTGTCACCAGATTTAACCCTATTAAGCTAGCTGACATTAGCGATGTGCTAATGTCAGCTAAACCTAACTAGTCTATTCCTACTCTTATCTATGCCCCATTGTATTATTCTCTCTGATAAATCATCAATGGTTCTACAAATACAGATGTAGAAGAGTTAATAGTCACACTTGATGAGTTATCACATCCAGTTAACGTGTTATGACTTTGACACCCCTTTCTCACCATGCCCCTTTTTTCAGGAAAGTGGCGAGTCCAGCAGAGTTATGGCACTTGCGCATAAATTTTTGTGCAAGTGCTATGGAAAAAGTCATAAACATGCAATTTGTGACTTTTTCATGCCACAGAGGTGTTTCATGATTTTCTCAGTGTTTCACAATGTCTAGTTAGTACATACATACTGTTTGAAGAGGCACCTTTTTTTTATCATTAAGTAACATCTGTATTGAGCAAAAGATATCTCTTGATATTATTCCTCTCCCTTACCCTTCTTTAAGATAAGAGTAATAATTGACTCTGGCATAGAATTCGGGAACCAGCCAATTCTGGTGGATTATTTCATGACATCCAAAAGACAAGGGAATATCACATCCTCAAATCTCTGTTAAAGCTCAAAGGGAATGCCATCAGAACCCTGGGAAGTAAAAGATTTAAACAGCAACCCTAAGATCATCCAATGCAATCTGTTCATCAAATTGGCCTTAATTAGTTCTGGAAAGGAGATACCATTCAGTCATCGAACAATCTTGTTAATATACACCCTGTTTGTTGAATTGTATAAGCCAGATATTTTTTTTTATTTTTTTTTTAATTAAATCTAACCTTATCTCTTCCTGATCACAAAGACCTTAGCAATGCAACAAAAAGATCTTAGCTGACTTACAAAAGAATTTCTGACCAGCAAAAAAAAATTCTGGTACTTCCCTAGTAAGAAATCTAGATATTTCTGAATTTTATTCCGCATAGCTTTACTGTTTCCTTCAGTATCATTCTCAAAAAAAGCCTGATCCTTAAGTTGGAAATCCCTTTGGAGCCCTTACTCTCTCATACCAAATGTTTTCCAGAGTTGTAAGATTTTTGTGCTAAATAATACTCCAAATGAAGGCTTTAAGCACATCCCGCGCATAATAAACATTGGTTGAACCATAATTAACCTGCCAAAAGTGTAAGACTTAAACAGACCATGATTATTCATAATAGACAGCCAATGCAGATTCAGCCTCAGAGGAAGCGTTTCCCTTTGCTTCATTTGTGCAGTGAAACAGTCCTAATTGACAAATGCCAGATCAATCCCGTGACATAGATTTTCCAGAACTACTAAAACAAGAATATGTTTTCCTGCCGTGATTTCTGGTTCTCTAGACATCTACAAATCTGGTTTCACTACAACAGATTTGACCTATGGGATAATAATAATAATAATATTTTTTTTTGTTTCATGAACATAAGTAAATGACCGAATATGTAAGGAGAATAAGGTGAAGGTATGCATACAAAGGTCAAAAAAGTTTACCATATAAAAAGACATATCTTCCCTCCTTTTCAACAGATAGTTTGATACTTAAAATCTATAAATTATGTATCAAAAGACCTTTTGACTAATTAGAACAAGAAGAATAACTGTTATGTCGTGCCCATCTCTTATTAACTAGATTGCTTCTTTAGTGACATGAGTTTTCAACAAACATATAATTGCAGGTAAATGTCTATTGATAAAATCAAATGCTGCATATCTCTTAATCCTATTCTCCAGGCCAAACACCTTAATCTCACTCCCGCACAACAGGACATTCAGTAAACCACACGCCAACCTCATTCCCCCAACCCCTTTCAATTGAACCGCAGCTTACAAAAACACAAGGGACATAGCTGTAACCTAGAACCACTGCCCTCATTACTAGTGATGAGTGGCAGGTGCCATATTCGATTTAGACTAAATTCGTGAATATTCAATAGAATATTCGTTTTATATTCGTCAAAATCGAATATTCGTCATTATTCTTGTTATCGCGATTATTATGCGATTTAAATAATCGTGTATTGCGATTTTAACTTAAAGGATACTCGCCTATTGAAATAGCAATGCGATTAGTTCAAGTTATAATAATCGACTTTCGATTTCAACTTAGCACTGCTATATTCCATATTCGTTAATTCCAGCCTAATATGGAATATAGCAGGTCCAAGTTGAATTAATCTAATTGCGATTTCAACTTGGACCTGGTTTACTATGGTTGGCTTGGTAGAATTAGCGAATATTACAAATGTATTTGTCATATTCCACAAAATGAATATAACGAATGTATTTGTCATATTCCACAAAACGAAGATAACAAAGTATTCTGCATCTTCGTTTTAGCTACCTATTCATCAACTTCGCTAATTCTAGCAATCATATAGGAAAGTTTACTATAGAGACAGCTAAGTTTAATTCGCTATGCGATTATATTACTTTGCTTTTTAAAAAAATAAATAGAATAATTATAATACCTGATAATTATTATAATTATTCTATTTATAAAAAAAAAGGGGAAGCCACTGTTCAAGTGACTCTTAAAGGGGAAGCCACTGTTATAGTCACTTTTAAAGGGGAGGTCTTTGTCAAAGTCACTATTAAAAGGGCGGACTCTGTCAAGGTCACTGTTACATGGGAGGCCATTGTTGAAAGTCACTGTTAAAGTGGTGTCCACTGTGGAGTTTAATTCTTATATTTGCTTTGAATAAAAATGTTTTTATTATTACTTTACTTTCATATAGTTCCATAGGGAACTATATAAATATGGACTCGTTTACCATTTTCATATTAAATTATTTTTTTATGGTTGAGATGACTATAATTACTAATAATTGTATTTTACAACTTTGGGATTACATCCTTTAATTGTTATATTGCAGAATATGTTGGAAAAGGGGTACGACGACCTTACTTGTCGGGGAGAAAAACAGGCAATTGTGAGGAGAATTGCCATGACTTTATGGAATAAAAATGGAAAAAAACATACTAAAGATGCTTATCTTAAAAAATGGTCTGACTTAAAAAGGCATCGGATGGACCTTATTAAAAAAGTCAGAGACAAAAATTGTCCAGGTACGATGCTTACATTAATTTTTTATCACCCACCTATTGTTATTTATGTGTTCAGTTATGCAAATAAGTACTTCTATCCCTTTACAACTGATAACTTAGTTCAGTGGTGTTGAACCGATGGGACGGGTGCTAGAGGCGGCACTCAGATCCCTCTCTGTGGGCCGCATACCCTTGAAAAGTTCTAAGGAGTACTAATCGGCTTTAGACATTTCCTACCATACAGCTTTGCAGGCACTCTATTAACATCACAGTCAGCATATTGAATGTAGGCAGGCTGTTACAGCAAAATGATAATTGTGTGGAAGACAGACTATACTGGTATTCAGGTACAATGGTAACGTTGGAAATTTGCAATAAATAATTTTGTTGGGTTTCTCTTCTGCCTAAAAGTTCTCCAGCATGAATTTGATAAATGTTGGGACACGTAGCTGATTATCCCTTTACAATATATACATACACTCACAGCAAAATACAGATATATGATGTAAACCTTTATCCAATGTCAAAACAGTTGACTTGGTCCACCTCATTTCAATAACCCTGCAACAGTACCTTCCAAACCAATATCCCCCGCTACCTCATCCTAGATATTAACATACTCAACTGTAAACCATCTGAAAGACTTCATTCATAGTTTCTTCAAACACCAAATCATGTGAAATCAAACATAGGGGTAATCATTATCCCATTCAGATCCCACCATAGATTAATTTGTGTACCGTTATTTTTTTTATTTTTTTGCTTTGCTTTGCTTTGCTTTTGTAACATTTGTTCATTACAGGGGTGCCTCTTCCAAAAGTAAGAGCTAAGCGCTCTAACAAGAAGGTGGTGGAAGAGGAGATGATGGTAGATGAGGAGGATGATGAGCAGGAAGAGGAGCAGCCAGGACCATCAGGGCATCAGGCCCATAGCCCACCTGAGGCAGTTCAGGTCCAGGAGGATGATGAGGAGGAAGAAGACGAGGTGATGACCACCCCCCGCCAGGAGGGTAAATATATTCTGTTGATGTCCCCACACACATACAGGTGTCAGTTTAGTCTTCACCACAGGCAGATTTGATTCAAGAAAACAATTATAAACAAGTTCAAGTTCAACCTCTAATTGTTATTCAGACTTCAGATATTACATAACCTAAAGTCCCCCACTTTGCGTTCACTCCAAGCAGTGTAACAAAAATATTAGCATATTACCAATCTTTAGGGTCTGTCAAACACCATGCTCATTTTCTCTGCAGGTTCAGTTTTCACATCTCCTGTCCACACTTGAAAAGAACAACATTTTTTATCCAAACTTTATTAAAAAGGCTTGATGGAGTACGGGAGTGACCTGTGCCACTATATGTGTCTGGGCACTCAGTACAAAAACACGGACCCTAATTAAATACACGTAAAAAAAATGTTTACAGCTAGATGATGTTACTGGTGTACTGATTTCCATAAAGTATCTAAACGAGGCATACAATTTAATTAAGATGTAAAGAGCATCCAAAATATAAAAATTTTCTTAGACTAAAAAATAAAAGTGCACCAAAAAATATTAATATTTATCTAAAAAATTGGTGTAAAAACTATGAAAATGTCATCAAAGAACTTACAACACATAACAGTAATATAAAACATGAACACTATAAAATAATTAATCTACATAAAAAGCATTAACTTAACTACTAAGTCCATAACCCTAAAGTCTAAAGAACTATTATTAATCCTAATTAAACCAATATATAATGGATTAACATAGTAACATAGTACATGAGACTGAAAAAAGACAATTGTCCATCCAGTTCAGCCTGTTATCCTGCAGGTTGATCCAGAGGAAGGCAAAAAAAAAAACTGTGAGGTAGAAGAAAATTTTCAACACTTTAGGGGAATAAAAAATTCCTTCCCGAATCCAATCAGGCAATCAGAATAACTCCCTGGATCAAAGACTCCTCTCTAGTAGCTACAGTATAGCCTGTAATATTATTACACTCCAGAAATACATCCAGGCCCCTCTTGAACTCTTTTAATAAACTCACCATCACCACCTCCTCAGGCAGAGAGTTCCATGGTCTCACTGCTCTTAGCGTAAAGAATCCTGTTCTATGTTTGTGTACAAACCTTCTTTCCTCTAGACGCAGAGGATGTCCCCTCGTCACAGTCCTGGGGATAAATAGATGATGGGATAGATCTCTGTACTGACCCCTGATATATTTATACATAGTAATTAGATCTCCCCTCAGTCGTCTTTTTTCTAAAGTGAATAACCCTAATTTTGATCATCTTTCAGGGTACTGTAGTTGACCCATTCCAGTTATTACTTTAGTTGCCCTCCTCTGAACCCTCTCCAGCTCTGCTATGTCTGCCTTGTTCACAAGAGCCCAGAAATGTACACAGTACTCCATGTGTGGTCTGACTAATGATTTGTAAAGTGGTAGGACTATGTTCTTATCACGGGCATCTATGCCCCTTTTGATGCAACCCATTATCTTTTTGGCTTTGGCAGCAGCTGCCTGACACTGTTTTTTTCAGCTTAGTTTGATGTTTATTTAAATTCCTAGATCCTTTTCCATGTCAGTCTTACCCAGTGTTTTACCATTTAGTATGTACGGGTGACTTGCATTATTCCTTCCCATGTGCATAACTTTACATTTGTCAGTGTTAAACCTCATCTGCCACTTCTCTGCCCAAGCCTCCAATCTATCCAGATCCCTCTGTAGTAGTATACTGTCCTCTTCAGTGTTAATTACTTAACACAGTTTAGTGTCATCTGCGAAAATTGATACTTTACTATGCAAGCCTTCTACGAGATCATTAATAAATATATTGAAGAGAATAGGGCCCAATACTGACCCCTGAGGTACTCCACTAGTGACAGTGACCCAATCTGAGTGTGTACCGTTAATAACCACCCTCTGTTTTCTATCCCTCAACCAGTTACTTACCCACATACAGACGTTTTCTCCCAGTCCGAGCATTCTCATTTTATATACTAACCTTTTATGTGGTACAGTGTCAAATGCTTTGGAGAAGTCCAGATATACAACATCCACTGATTCGCCGCTGTCAAGTCTAGAACTTACCTCCTCATAGAAACTGATTACATTAGTTTGACATGACCGATCCCTCATGAAGCCATGCTGATATGGCGTTATTTGCTTATTTCCGTTGAGAAGCTCTAAGATAGCATCTCTCAGAAAACCTTCAAACAGTTTACCCCCAACAGATGTTAAACTTACCGGCCTATAGTTTCCAGGCTCTGTTTTTGGACCCTTTTTGAATATTGGCACCACATTTGCCATGGGCCAATCCTGTGGGACATTCCCTGTCAGTATAGAGTCTGCAAATATCAGAAATAAGGGTCTGGCTATGCCATTACTTAATTCCCTTAGAATACGGGGGTGTATGCCATCCGGTCCTGGCGATTTGTCTATTTTAATCTTTTTAAGTCGCTGATGTACTTCTTCCTGGGTCAGACAGGGCTTTATCTGCTTTATACACCAAACAATGATTGTCTTTTAAAGTAGATTTAAAATTTATATTTCCTTTACTTTTACAGCAATAAACAACTTATTGAAAGAGGTGAAAAAAGTGCAGCGGGAGCAGTGCGACCGTATTAAAAAATTGAGGGCGCAGCTGCTGAAAAGGGTGAGGGATGAGCTGACCCTAGCAGAGGAGGCCAACAAAAAGGCCATGGATGGACTGTTCGAACAGTTAAAAGAAATTAAAAAAATTACCTTAATTTTTTTTTCATTTGTTTTTTGGGGCTTCGGTTATTTATGTTCCTAATATTTTTCTTTATTTAAAGATTGTTTTATAAAATGTTATTGTTCTATAAAATTTGTTGTGTTTTGTTTTATTGTAACCAATGGGGTTACAGTACGGACAATTTAGTCTGGGCCAAATTAATAATTCATTATCATTACATACAGCAGCTGCCGTTACATGGAAACAGGGTAATAGACATGGCACCGCTTATGGTCGCACCACTTATTCACTATGACTATTTTCTTGTGCCGGTGGTCATGTGTGTGCCACAATTCAAAACGAATAATCTGGACTGTGGCACTCTTAGCAGCACGCGTGATGGGACCAGGTCCAATCATAGACCTTGTACAACATGCTTACATTTAATCCAAAACTATTAAAATACAAGCATTTGTACTTAATGTGATCATGTCATCCCAAAAAATAATAATTATGGCTATAAATGGAAAAAATTAGATTTTAGGTTACCGTTATAACATTACATTGTATTTAAATTGCATGTGTGTGGGGTATGAGCAATGGGGTATTGACAATGGTCATCTAAGGAGAGGTGTACCTGTGTAGTGAGGTGACGGTACGGTATGGGGTGTACAGCTGGTTCGCCTCTACGTGGTGCACCCTGGGTTGTGGTAAATGAACCAGCGAATACTGAAATACTGGAGGTCAATCATTACTTCTCATAAACTGTGTGTGAGTGAAGAGGTGGGGGGGACATGATGGAGGGAGGTTTAAGGTGGTGGAGGGTTTAAGGGGGAGGGGGGGTTGGTGTGGGTTTTATAGCGTGGGATGTACAGTGTGCAGCACGTAAATAGAGGTGCGATGTGCATATGAGAGACATTTGTCTGCTATCCATACATACATGTTACAGACATTGTAATGTGATGTAACCACTTTCATTTGTGCCATAATCATTTACCGCTTCACACCCAATGACGTAGCTATACTTCATCCAGCAGAATAATTAAACATAGATCAATCCTTATGCGGGCGCCGTGGCCACCTGCTTTGTATTGGCTGCATACACCCACGGCTAATGTCCGTGACCGTCATTAATACCGATGGTGGACATTTAACCCATAAGATGTAGTGGTCACTTGTTAACTATAACAATACAAGCAATACGAATATTTTAGCAATAGTGTTGAATTCAAAATGCAACTAATTTTTATTGCATTGCAATTCCAGCTTTGGAGATTTTGCTATAGGTGGTATTGGTAGAATTAACTAATAAAACAAATATAGTACTGTATGTCAGAATAGTGCATTTGAAAAGTTGGATTCACAATGTGGTTACTAATAATAGCAAATATTATCAAATTGTGATTAAAAATGAGCACTGCTAGATTCAATAGTCAGTTAAGTTCGTTAATTCTAGACCCATCCCATTAGAGACCCAGCAGCAGTCTCAAGTTGAAATCACAATGCGATTAATACAACTCGAAGTAATCACATGGCGATTTCAACTTAGTAATGCTATATTCCATATTCGTTAATTCTAGCCTATTATAGAATATAGCAGTGCTAAGTTGAAATCACAATTTGATTATTTCAAGTTATAATAATCGAATTGCGATTTCAACTTAACACTGCTATATTCCATATTCGTTAATTCTAGCCTAATATGGAATATAGCAGTACTAAGTTGAAATCGCCATGTGATTACTTCGAGTTATATTAATCGGATTGCGATTTCAACTTGGACCTGGTTTATTATGGTTGGCTTGGTAGAATTAGCGAATATGACGAATATATTCGTTATATTCCACAAAACGAAGATAACAAAGTATTCTGCATCTTCGTTTTAGCTACCTATTCGTCAACTTCGCTAATTCTAGCAATCATGTAGGAAAGTTTACTATAGAGACAGCTAAGTTTAATTCGCTATGCGATTATATTACTTTGCTTTAAAAAAAAATAATAATAGAATAATTATAATACCTGATAATTATTATAATTATTCTATTTATAAACAAAAAGCAAAGTAATATAATCGCATAGCGAATTAAACTTAGCTGTCTCTATAGTAAACTTTCCTATATGATTGCTGGAATTAGCAAAGTTGATGAATAGGTAGCTAAAACGAAGATGCAGAATACTTATCGATAGTTATCTTCGTTTTGTGGAATATGACGAAGACATTAGTTATATTCATTTTGTGGAATATGACGAATACATTCGTCATATTAGCTGATTCTACCAAGCCAACCATAGTAAACCAGATCTAAGTTGAAATCGCAATTCGATTATTATAACTTGAATTAATCGAATAGCGATTTCAGCTTAGCACTGCTATATTCTATATTAGGCTAGAATTAACAAATATGGAATATAGCAGTGTTAAGTTGAAATCGCAATTCGATTATTATAACTTGAAATAATCGAATTGCGATTTCAACGTAATTCTCAAATCCAACAGTACATTCTAGTATACGGAGACGTTCCCATGGTGATGGGGACGCTCCATGAGCACGGAAGTCGGCAGAAGCGGCAACGGGCACTGACTGGAGCAGCCAGGAAGTCAGGAATCCAAAGGACAGGTAAGAACAACTTTAGGGAAGTGGGAAAGAAAAAAAAATAACAATTAAAAAAAAAAAAAGAATATTCTAAATATTGAATTTATAGCACTATATTCGAAATATTCGCGAATTAGGTAAGTGCCGATATTCAATATTCAATATTCAAATATTCGCGCTCAACACTACTCATTACACCCTCAAAGCCAATGACAATTTTATATGCAAGATATGCAACAACTGTGTTACAGTTCTCTAGCATTGAACCAGTTTAGTAATGCCTCAGAGAAATAAAAAAATAAATAAAAATGATCCATTATATACTACATGCAGATTGGCAGAAAATATACATAAATAACAATTATTTGCCTGCTGCAAATGCTTTTTCACCATCACAAAACGTCATAATTTCTTCTGCTATAATTTAGAAAAGCCAGAAAAAAATATTTTGCTATCATTATACATACATCACAGCACTCCCTGGCTCTTTTGAGAACCATTTCTCTGTCCTTGGAACATAAAATTTTAGCCAACATAACACAAGGCAACTTCCTTGGAAAGATTTCCCCCCTGGCATACCATGTGTGCATTCTTTCAAATAAAGGGGAAAAGGCCCCCTTCTTAAAATTATCCAAGATCCACGTTTGCATACAAGGTAGCCCATATGTTCCACTCCCTCTGGTAAACCTAGAATCTCAATATTGGAACATCTAGAATCTGTCTTCTAAGTTAGTGTACAAAATCTTATTTTTTGCCATCTTAGAATATTATTTATTTATATGTTTTACCTTCTTTTGCATACTTCTTACTAGCATTTCGGTGTCTTTAAGCGTGTTATGGATCATATTCAAATCATCCCTAATCATTGACATTAGGGATGAGCAAATCGACTTCAGATAAAACATCCAAAGTCGATGCGCATAAAACTTTGAATACTGTACAGAGAGAGTGCTTCGTACAGTATTAGAATGTATTGACTCGGATGAGCTGAAGTTATTATTTCTCGCAAGACTTCGGGTAATAACTTCAAAAATTAATTACTACTGTTATAAACCTTTTCCTGAACTCGGGTTCTGTTCCAAGTGGTACCTTGGAACCGAACCTGAGTTCGGGAAAAGGTTTTTAACAGTAGAAATTAAATTTTGAAGTTATTACCTGAAGTCTTGCGAGTGTCATGGGGCGCCAAAGGCGCACTCGGTCTCCCATCAGCCGCAGACCTGCTGCCTAGCTTCGGGAGCGAGGATCTGTGTTTGGCCTCGTTCCCAGGGCAGCTTTGCTAGCTGGGAGGCTCCCTGCTCCTAGGTCTGCCTTGAGCGCCGAGCTGATCACTCGGTGCTTGACTTGTCTGTCGGTCATGTGACGCTGGCCACGTCACATGACCCTCAGACCCCACTATAAATACAAGCAGCCTGCTGGCCACAGGTTGCCTGTTAATTCTAGGTTCCTGGCTATTTGTTGGACTACTGAATACTCACCTGATCCTGTTCCTTGACGATCCTTTGCCTGCTCCTCCTGTACTGCGCATCCATCCTGGTATTGTGACCTCGGCTCCCACCTGACTACTCTTTGTGGACTCCTCTGGTACTTCTCTACTCTCCTATTATTTGACCCCGGCTTCTTCTGACCATTCTTTGCTTAACCCTTTGTACTGTGTAGCTCTCTTGGTTCTGACCCGGTCCGTTCACGTTCCGTATTTTGTCTTGTCTGTCTTCCCTGCACATATCCTAAGTAAGGGACTGTCGTCCAGTTGTCCCCTGTCATCAGGACTCGCAAGGCAAGTAGGCAGGGCCAGGGGTGAGGGTGGAGCGCAGTGGTCACTATCCTTCCCCCTGTGTGTGTGGACATGACTGTTACAGTGAGACTTCACAAAGTAATAACTTTGGCTTATCTGAGCCAATGCATTCTAATACTGTACGGAACGCTCTCTCCGTACAGAATGCAAGCAAAGTTTAATGCAAATCGATTCGCTCATCCCTAATTGACACATCAGTTTGCATTGTTCCCATTTGTGTTGGGAGAACCTGTACAGCTTCATTTATTTTTTTATTTTTATTTTGACAGTCATCAGATTTTCCTCAAGAACAGAAATGTTATAGAAATTTTCGTGGGCTTGTTATCCTTCCATGCTCCATGATTCATAGATTACATTTTTGACTACATTTAATTAAAATTTACAGGATTTTATGTAAGTTAATTTAATGATTTTATTATATGTAAAAAAACTTTTTTTTTCAAATACATTTTATAATTTCATTTACTGTTTAAGTCAATGAATTAATCAGAAAACATGTTTTTCTATATATTATTAATAAATATGAGTGAATTGCTGGTTATAAAATTCGTTCATGCTTTGTTTACTGGCAAAAGGTCAATTGCAGTATGGATTCCGTTACCACGGACCATAACGCATATATATGACGGAATGCATAACTGAATGCCTTTAGAGGCATTCCACTATTCGTTCCATCATAATAGAAGACTATGGGCTGCATAACAGATTCCGTTATGCAGAAGAGGATTCTCCCTATTTGTATCTTCAAAAAGTTTCATATGAGTCACATTAACTGCCTCTATGGTACATATGCTCTTACTGAGTGCTCACAAGGCATATTACTGTTAATATTTTACTAATTTCCCCATAAAGTATCTATACCTTGAATAGCTTTTAGCATTTTTTTTACATATTACATACCATCTTTTGTTTTCTTCTTTTGAGTTGGTATAGATCATATGGCCAACAGGCATATTTTCTTTTGTTTTTTCTTCTAAAATGTCAGTGAATCAGTTTCTACATAACATGCTTTAGCTGCTTCAGTTACATTTTTATTTATTGTAAGATTTTAGTCCTACGCAAATTTCTTGAAATTTGATTTGGATTTAATTCAACATAAATGGTCCGGTTATTGTATTTAGGTATGAATAAAATCTGCATCATCCAATTACCCTAAAAAACGTAAAAATGACATTCTAGGGTCTCCTAGTACTGTATACAACCAATTTCAAGCTCTTTAAAATAAATCTGAAGCCAAAATTTAAGCATAAAATAAAAGAACAAGCAACAAAATGTAACAATTGAAAGATAAACTGGAAAAGCAGTTCATTGTTTTCTCAGGCTGCAGATATGTCTACTATAAACTCCTTCTCCCCTCTCTTATGTTGGTGCATGTAAGGCAGGAAATATAGGAGGAGAGGGCTGGGATAACTAAGTTTATATGGCAAATATGTATATTTTGTCGGAAAGAATCTCCTAGTTACTAATAGTACAAATAGATTTGATTATCACCCTGTGGAGCTGTAATAGACTACAGTATACTAAATCCACTAACATAAATCCCTCTGCTCATTCCTAAATAGTGACACAGCTGGGAAACCTGGGTCACCACTATGTGGAGCTGTAATAGACTGCAGAATATTAGATCTACAAAGATAAATCATCCTTCCACCTCAAATATAAAGAAATATAACCCAGACAAAGGTTATAGAAAATGCTTGTTCTGGTGGAAACCTTCCCTATAAGTCACAAATCTATCAGATCTTCCTCTCTAATGATAGTCATAATTACTCAAGTGTGTAGGGCTATATTACCATTACATTTGTGTCATTTGACATGTTGCCACATGATGTATGCATAACAATGGTATCCCCTGAAGATGCTAGAAAAATGGACTGTTGTCAGGCACTGCTGGAGATGAAGAGTCTGGATGTGTGGCATTTTTTTAAAATAAAAGAACTACAACTACCTGCATGTCTACACTGTATTATGAGTCATTAGTTGCCATTACATATATGGAGAGGCATATAATACTCCCAAACATTTCTAGGATGTAATTATGGGCTACCAGTGGACATTATTGGAAGTGAGTTTAAAAAGGTAAGAGTTACAAGTTACAACTCCTAGTGTTTGACAACTTATAGAGGGAAACTCTAACCTCTCACAGATGCACAACACAGGACCACCGCCCACATGGTGACATCACTCAGATCCTAACAGGTCCTTCTCCACTTCCAAGCACTGATGAGTTCTGTCTCAGTGGTTAAAAAGGTTGCACAAGGCAGGGAGGTAAATAATAGATCTAAGGGGAGTGGGAGAGAAAGTGTCTGCAGGGACTAAGGACATGGATTTCTATAGTTCTGCAGGCACATCAATCTGCTGGCATTTCAGTCAGTGTGGTTAAATCCTGCCATTTCTTGAACTTTTTGCTCTTTTTCTAATTTCTCTGTTCACCTTGCTAAGATGGAAGGAAGTACATCCTCAGCTCCATCCTTCAACTGCCACCAGCTGCAGCAGAAAGAACACACCTCCTAAGAAAGTGCATGCCCCTTAAGCTAGCAGAATCTAGCAGACTTATTGCTGCAAATAATGGGGAGACCTCTGGATCCATGTGTGGTACAGGGCTGGTTCTAAGTTTGTTAGAAAGAGTCTGTCATGTAATATATAATATCCTATTTTATTTTTTTACGGTTATCATGGTGTAACCCCTTTAAACCTATATTAATATGGATTCTACTTTGCAACAATAAAACTTCTGGAACCACTTATTTTCTTTAATTAGCTAAATCTGCTGTTTGGCGTCTATATGTGTGGTGTTCCAAAACCCCCCTAACAGTAGAAACTACATTTGGCTTATGTTTTATCTTTAAAAGGTTAAGGTTAAGTAAAACACTTCCTACTTATGTATAAAAAAAAATATTAATGTATATATTAAGAATGAATTCATGACACATTAGACAAATTGAAATGTTTTGGTTCTTATGCTTTTTATTCTTTGTATTCCATACTCAATGTACCAATTTAGCTGTAAAATAAAATTCAAAAGAGCAATTATTAATGTGTGATTTTTCTTAGATAAATACTTTCATATAGACTTAACTATTTTTTAGACATCAACTATATAGTAATTGAGAAATTGATAGATTATTAAGCAGTCAATTTTTCAAGCAGTGAGACATTTAAATACTGGGGGATTAGAATGGTTTTCTCACAGGAAATATTTTGTTAACATTTGGTAAATCTAGAATGTAATTTCCAAAACAAATGGGACAAGAAAATATGACTGAAATTCCTTTTTGATTAATTCAGGCGCTGACAGTTTATTTTTAGTGCGGATGTTCAGATTTCTAGTGCTTAACAAAATCATTATAAGACTTATCAAATTTTATAGGGGATGACAAATGAACTGAGCTATATTATCTCATCCATTTAATTACATGCATTGTATTATGTAGCAAAATGTGCCTTTTCTAAACTGTATTAAAGAGTGCTGACAAATCTCCCCTCCATGATCGTATTAATTTAGTTTTACACATGAAAACAATAAGAATTTCCACTGTGAGTTGTAACAACTGATATTATGTGGAAAATCCCTTGGGGTGGGGGGAAGTAGTGCACTTATGTATATGTAATTGTAACTGAGTTATGTTATAAGACTTTTATGTGAAATGGATTCTTGACATTCAGTGCAACAGAAAAATGTCACATTACCAATAACATTTGTTTTAATGATGCTCTTCACTTACTTTTGGTGTGAAAGCTGTGAAATATAAAAATATAAATGATTTATTTTTCCAGTCCTTTTTCCACTTTTTTTTTTTTTTCAGGAAATCACAACTTTACCTCTTTATTATGTTTACTGTAGCATGCAGAGTTGAGAGCATTCCCCAGTTCCACAGCTTTGGGTTATCACTTTTCTATTCTACTAAAACATCTGTACAACTGGAAAATAACATTTAGGTCAGCTGTGGTGGCAGATTTGCAGTAAAATGTGGTTTAAAAGAATATTTTTATTAAGATTTTTTAGGAGGAATATAAAAATAAATAAAAGAGACCTACCTACAAAAGGCAACATTATTAACTCTAGGTCAGTGATAGCTAACCTCCAGCACTCCAGCTGTGGTGAAACTACGACAGAGAACAGCCAAGCAAGTGTACATCTTGGGAATCATCACAGCTGTAGGTTATCAATGAGATAAATACATTGTACTAATGAAAAGAAAAACAAAAAAAGAAAGAGGGATAAACCGGCTATTTGTGCATTGCCCTGAACAGTATCCATAATAACTTTAGACAGATAAAAGGTCCAATGCATTCTTATTGCTTATAGTGACTCCAGAAAGAACATTTGAGAACATTTCTAATGAAGGGTCAGCATGGCATGAAATATAGCTACCCTGTTCTGCCTAGAAAGAAAGGTGGCATATACAAAACATAATGCGAGGCTGGGCCCATTGGCAAATGAAGTAATATTCTGACTATTGAATTTATTAACAGTTGTACATTTCTACTAGTGATGAGCGAAGCAAGCTTCAGATGTTACATCCAAAGTCGCTTTTTTCAAAAACTTTGGATTAATACTGTACGGAAATCCGTCTCCGTACAGTATTAGAATGTATGAGCTCCAATGAGCTGAAGTTAGTTATTTGCAAATTCGCATGGTACATCAGGTGTCCGGGAAGGTTTTAGACCAGGTCTCAGCTCTCTATGATGTACCTGTTAAGGAGATGAGGTACTGTGGCGGTCACTAATAAAGGCGTGGCCGCTGTGGAGGTCACTGTTAAGGGGGCAGGATGCTGTGGAGGTCACTGTTAAAGGGACAGGCACTGTAGAGGTCTCTGTTGGAGGGGCAGGGAACGGTGGAAGTCACAGTTAAGGGGACCGTTCGCTATGGAGGTCAGTGTTAAGGGGCGGGGTGCCGTAAAGGTCACTGTTAAGGGGGTGGTGTGTTGTGGAAGTTACTGTTAAGGAGATGGAGTACTGTGTAGGTCACTATTAAAGGGGCAGTCGCTGTGGAGGTCACTATTAAGGGGCAGGATGCTGTGGAGGTCACTGTTAAAGGGGTGGACACTGTATTGGTCTCTGTTAAAGGGCAGTTAACCCCTTAAGGACACAGCCTTATTACACCTTAGGACCAGGCCATTTTTTGCAAATCTGACCAGTGTCACTTTAAGTGCTGATATCTTTCAAACGCTTTGACTTATCAACGCCGTTCTGACATTGTTTTTTCGTCACATATTGTACTTCATGACACTGGTAAAATTAAGTTAAAAAAAAGTTTGGGGAAAATTTTGAAAAATTAGCAAATTTCATAGTTTCAGTTTCTCTACTTCTGTAATACATAGTAATACCCCCAAAAATTGTGATGACTTTACATTCCCCATATGTCTACTTCATGTTTGAATTATTTTGGGAATGATATTTTATTTTTTGGGGATGTTATAAGGCTTAGAAGTTTAGAAGCAAATCTTGAAATTTTTCAGAAATTTACAAAAACTCAATTTTTAGGGACCAGTTCAGGTCTGAAGTCGCTTTGCGAGGCTTACATAATAGAAACCACCCAAAAATGACCCCATCTAAGAAACTACACCCCTCAAGGTATTCAAAACTGATTTTACATACATTGTTAACCCTTTAGGTGTTGCACAAGAGTTATTTGCAAATGGGGATGAAATTTGAGAATTTCATTTTTTTGTCTAATATTTCATTTTTACCCATTTTTTCCACTAACAAAGCAAGGGTTAACATCCAAACAAGACTGTATCTTTATTGCCCTGACTCTGCCGTTTACAGAAACACCCAATATGTGGCCGTAAACTACTGTACGGCCACACAGCGTGGCGTAGAGTGAAAGATGCGCCGTATGGTTTTTGGAAGGCTGATTTTTATGGACTGGTTTATTTACACCATGTCCCATTTGAAGCCCCCTGATGCACCCCTGAAGTAGAAACTCCCTTAAAGTGACCCCATCTAAGAAACTACACCCCTCAAGGTATTCAAAACTGATTTTACATACATCGTTAACCCTTTTGGTGTTGCACAAGAGTTATTGGCAAATGGGGATGAAATTTGAAAATTTATTTTTTTTGCCTTATTTTCCATTTTAACCCATGTTTTCCACTAACAAAGCAAGGGTTAACAGCCAAACAAGACTGTATCTTTATTACCCTGACTCTGCCGTTTACAGAAACACCCAATATGTGGCCGTACACTACTGTACGGCCACACAGCGGGGCGTAGAGTGAAAGGTGCGCCGTTTGGTTTTTGGAGGGCTGATTTTTATGGACCGGTTTATTTACACCGTGTCCTGTTTCAACCCCCCTGATGCACCCCTGGAGTCGAAACTCCCTAAAAGTGACCCCATCTAAGAAACTACACCCCTCAAGGTATTCAAAACTGATTTTACATACGTCGTTAACCCTTTAGGTGTTGCACAAGAGTTATTGGCAAATGGGGATGAAATTTGAAAATTTCATTTTTTTGCCTTATTTTCCATTTTAACCCATGTTTTCCACTAACAAAGCAAGGGTTAAAAGCCAAACAAGACTGTATCTTTATTACCCTGACTCTGCCGTTTACAGAAACACCCAATATGTGGCCGTACACTACTGTAAGGCCACACAGCGGGGCGTAGAGTGAAAGGTGCGCCGTTTGGGTTTTGGAGGGCTGATTTTTATGGACCAGTTTATTTACACCGTGTCCTGTTTCAACCCCCCTGATGCACCCCTGGAGTCAAAACTCCCTAAAAGTGACCCCATTTTGGAAACTACGGGATAAGGTGGCATTTTTGGGGGTAGTATTTTTAGGGTAAATATTTTTGGTTGCTCTATATTACATTTTTGTGAGGCAAGGTTACCAAAAATTTAAATTCTGATATTTCATCTCCATTTGCCATTAACTGTTGAGGAACACCTAAAGGGTTAATAAAGTTTGTATAATCAGTTTTGAATACCTTGAGGGGTGTAGTTTCTTAGCTGGGGTCACTTTTAGGGAGTTTTTACTCTAGGGGGGCATCAGGGGGGCTTCAAAAGGGATATGGTGTCAATAAACCAAAGAGAAATCGGTACTATATAATATCCTTTAAAATCGTTTTTTTATTATTAAATGACATAAAAGACATATACACAAAACATAAATGCAGAAATCATACAGAGTGCCATAGAAGACAGTCCACATAAACATCACTTATTAGCAGTAAATAATCGCTATATATTCAGCTATCTTGCTAACAGAAAAGCTGTGTGAAGGCGCCCAGGTCAGCATACAATATCAAAAAGCTGGCTCTGGCTGTGCTCACAGCTATCTGAACCTACGGTGCATCTAGCATGAGTACAGATAGGGTGTAGATAATATTCTTATATTATGGCCGACACCATACAACCTGTAAGGTATATCATCAAATGCTACGGTGTATGTAATCAGGCCGATCAAAATCTCTTTTTCTTACCCTGTATTCAGTGCTGTATAGGTGTGGACTGGCTCGGTTTGGCGTGCGCTCCTCTGATTACATACACCGTACACAACTGCAGCTGGTAGATATCGTTGTTTCCCCCAACCATAGGGGATCTACTAGATATTGAATCATTGTATCCCCCTGACCGTCCAGCATAGGACTACCCCTCCTCTGCAATACCGCATCCCACCATCTTGGGATAGCGGACATAAGCTTTATTGCTTTTCCCTGTGTTTTTCTAGCTGCGGGCTACATACCTGTGGTTGTTTATCCGTCTTGTTCCATCTTCTGTACTTACTCCCCTGAAGAGTCGACACGGACAGAAACGTGCTACGTCGGGAAGTCATTGGAAGCATTTTTTCATTGGCAATTTTTTAGACTCAGGGATTAGATTCAAGATAGGGGCAGGTATCTGGACAGGGTCGCCCCTTTCGGGGCGGGTGCTCTGTATAGGTAGGCAGAAGTAAAATAGCCCCCTTCCCAACTGGCAGGGCTATACAGGGCAAGTTCTGCATCTACTGTACAGAAACCAAGCAAGAAGTGTGGTGTACACCCATTGCTTCATGAATACCCTCCCTGACTGATCCCATTGTCTACAAGGGTCTGGTAAGACTGCTCACACCTTTCATTAGGTGGAGCAGATTTGTTTCCTCTACCAGCAACCAGGGTACCATACTTTGGTCCCTCAATGTATGTATGTTTGTGCATTATAGTGAGTTATATTATTCTTTCATTTCTAGACCACATTAAAAGTTATGTTTTAATAAAAGTGCAAATGCTGCCAAAAATTACAAGGAAGAGGCACTCCGATACAACCTGTATATCACATAAAGGAGGGCCTCATTCACATTAAGGTTGCGGGCCTGCAGATGAGTTGACCCTGTAAAAGATTTTAGGTTTGGGCCTGCAGGTGAGCTGACCCTTTAAAAGATTTGAGTTGCGGGCCTGCAGGTGAGCTGCCCAAGTAACAGATGTTAAGCCTGCTGCTGAGATGATGTTCTAAAACATTATATGCAAGTGCCTGCTGCTGAGCTGATGCTCTAAAACATTATATGCGAGTGCCTGCTGGTGAGCTGATGCTCTAAAACATTATATGCGAGGGACTGCTGCTGAGCTGACCCTCTAAAACATTAGGGGAGAGGGCCTGCTGCTGAGCTGACCCTCTAAAACATTATATGCGAGTGCCTGCTGGTGAGCTGATGCTCCAAAACATTATTTGAGGGGGCCTGCTGGTGAGCTGACGCTCTAAAACATTATATGCGAGGGCCTGCTGCTGAGCTGACCCTCTAAAACATTAGGGGAGAGGGCCTGCTGCTGAGCTGACCCTCTAAAACATTAGGGGAGAGGGCCTGCTGCTGAGCTGACCCTCTAAAACATTATATGCGAGTGCCTGCTGGTGAGCTGACGCTCCAAAACATTATTTGAGAGGGCCTGCTGGTGAGCTGACGCTCTAAAACATTGTATGTGAGTGCCCCCTGGTGAGCTGATGCTCTAAAACATTATATGCGAGGGCCTGCTGCTGAGCTGACCCTCTAAAACATTAGGGGCGAGGGCCTGCTGCACCCTCTGAAACATTATGGGCGAGGGCCTGCTGCTGAGCTAATGCTCTAAAACATTATATGCGAGTGCATGCTGGTGAGCTGACGCTCTAAAACATTAGGGGAGAGGGCCTGCTGCTGAGCTGACCCTCTAAAACATTAGGGGCGAGGGCCTGCTGCTGAGCTGACCCTCTAAAACATTATTGGCGAGGGCTTGCTGCTGACTGACCCTTTAAAACATTAGGGGAGAGGTACTGCTGCTGAACTGAACCTCTAAAACATTAGGGGCAAGGGCCTGCTGCTGAGCTGACCCTCTAAAACATTATTTGCGAGGGCCTGCTGGTGAGCTGACCCTATAAAACAGATTTAGTTGAGGGCCTGCAGTTGAGTGGAGGGAATATATACAATCTGGATGAGGAGGAGGAGGAGGAGGAGGCGAAAACAAGATTCAACCATATACTCTTTTTTGTGGTGGAAAAGGTGCATGGGAATACACTACAGTAGATTGAGTACATTATAAATGATAGATTGAAATTGCCTTTATGTTCATCATCAGCTCAGCTTTCCTCGGGTGCAGTTGAGAAGTCAGGTGCAATCCAGGCCTTGTTCATTTTTATCGGAGTCAACTTGTCAGCATTGTCAGTGGACAAGCGGATTATCTTATATGTTATAATGCAGCAGCACTAAATACATGCCTCCAGACAAAACGCTGGAGGCAGGCCAGCATCTCCAAGGCGTAGAGCGTAAGTTCGTGACACGTGTCACAGTAGTTGTAAGGCACTGAGGGATCATTTAGGACGCTGACACGGTCTGCTATGTATTCCTTCACCATCTTCCAAAATGTTTCCCTCCTTGTACAACTAGGCCACGCTTGAGGGTGAGGTTGGTGGCGGGGTGTCATGAAAGTGTCCCATGCCTTGGAGAGTATTGCCTTGCCTTAGTTGGAACTGCTGTGTGTTCCCCTTGTCTCCCTTCCTCAGTTGCCTAAAGAAGTATGGACTCTGCCACCAGCATTGTCAGATGCCAAATTTTGAAGCAATCTGTCTACAAGTACCTTCTGGTATTGCACCGTTTTACTAGTCCTCTCCACCAGAGGAATGAGAGATGAGAAGTTCTCTTTGTAGCGGGATCGAGAAGGATGAACACCCAGTAATCTGTGTTATCTAAAATGCGTATAACGTGAGGGTCGCTGGAAAGGCAGCCTAACATGAAGTCAGCCATGTGCGCCAGAGTACCAACAGGCAAGACGTCGATGTTGACATCAGAATGACTCTCCATCTCCTCATCCTCCTCCTCTTCTTCCCATCCACGCTAAACAGATGGAATTAAAGTTCCATGGGTACTACCCTCTGGAGCAGAGGCAACTGTCTCCAGCTCCTCCTCCTCTTCATGGTCCAATTCGCGCTGTGAAAACGAACTGAAGGTGGGCTGGCTATCACCCTGTGTAATGTCCTCCCCCATTTCCTCATCTGCCACATTCAGAGCGTCGTCCTCAATTGTAAACAGCAATCATGTGAGTAGACACAGCAGTGGGATAGTGACGCCTGATAATAGCGTTTGGTGTGTGGATTCACCAAAGTTTTCAGAGGTCTGACATCAATGCCCACTCCTCGCTTGTGAATAGTGGAAGTTGACTCGAAAGGCGACAACCATGTTGCAGCTGGTATTCCACAACTTCCCTCTGCTGCTCACAAAGTCTGGCCAACATGTGGAATGTAGAGTTCCATCCAGCACATGCTCACGTTGTACAACAGTCAGTGAGCTGGAAGCCACAAGCGCTGCTGCAGCGTTGACACTCCGGCTGAAGCTGTGGACGACTTGCAGAAATGGGCACACATGCGCCGCGCCTTCACTAGTAGCTCTGGCAAATTGGAGTAGGTTTTGATAAACTGCTGAACCACTAAGTTTAAGATGTGGGCTAGGCATGGGATGTGTGTAAGTTTGTCGAGCTCCAAAGCCGCCACCAAGTTACGACCATTGTCAGACACAACCATGCCTGGTTGTAGGTTTAGAGGCGAGTGCCACAGCTTGGTTTGGTCCCTTATACCATGCCACAGCTCTGCAGAGGTGTGCTGTTTGTTCCCTAAACAGATCAACTTCAGTACGGCCTGTTGACGCTTACCCACAGCAGTGCTGCACTGCTTCCAGCTAGCGACTGATGGCTGACTGCTGCTGGAGGTGGAAGTGGAGGAGGAGGCGGCGGAGGAGGAGAAGTAGGGGTTGGAGCCAGTAATATAGCTTCTGACGGAGACCTTGATGGATGTAGGGCCCGCAATCCTGGGCGTGGGTAGCATCTGTGCCATCCCAGGGTACGACTCACTCCCGGCCTCCACAACATTCACCCAGTGTGCGGTCAGGGAAATGTAGCGTCCCTGGCCACCAGCACTTGTCCATGTGTCGTGGTTAAGTGGACCTTCCCAGTAACTGCATTGGTCAGGGCACAGGTGATGTTCTGGGACATATGCTGGTGTAAGGCGGGCAGAGCACACCATGAAAAATAGTGGCAGCTCCGAACTGCGTACAGAGGGACGGCCGCCGACATCAGGCTGCGGAAGGCCTCAGTGTCCACAAGCCTAAATGGCAACATTTCAAGGGCCAGTAATTTCGAAAGTTGCGCATTTAATGCTATGGCCTGTGGGTGGGTGGGTATTTGTGCTTGCGTTCAAATGACTGTGTTATTTACATTTGGATGCTGCGCTGGTACAGGGAAGTGGATGTTGTTGCTGATGGTTTATGCGAAGGTCCAGGTGCAGGGCGAGGGGCATCCGGGCCTGCGCCTTCAATAGGGGATTGGCCAGCAGTGTGTAACACAGGGGAAGAGGAGGTAGTGGTGTGACCTGCAGAACCAGATTGTGGACCCAGGTGTTCGGCCCACTTGTTAGGGTGCTTGTATGCCATGTGGCGGATCATGCTGGTGATGGTGAGGTTGCTAGTGTTCACGCCCCGGCACATTTTGGTACTGCACAGGTTGCAAATTACCACTTTTTTCCGTCTGCACTTTCCTCAAAAAAGCGCCATACTGAGGAACACCTACCCCTTGGCAAGGTAGATTTGCACATGGGGTGCTCGGTGTTATGGTTGCAGGCCTGTTTCGTGTGGGCTGACTTCTCCCTTTTGCAACCCCACTGCCTCTTCCAGCCTGTTGCGGTGTTGCGGATCCCTCCCACTCTGTATTGCTGTCCTTGCTCGGCTTTTCACCTTCCCATGTTGGGTCAGTGTCCTCATCGTCAACCACCTACTCTTCCACTTCCTCACTGTGCTCATCCTCCTGACTTGACCTAACCACAACCTTAGTGATTGGTAACTGTGTCTCATCATCAACCACCTCGTGAACGAATGATTGCTGTCATCTTCTTGAGACTGTGAAGGCTCAAGAGGTTGGGAATCAGGGCACAATATCTCAGGTCCCTCTTCAAGCGTACAGGGCGCGAGGGCCAAATGTAATAGTGGCGCTGGAAAGAGCTCCTCGGAGTATCCGAGTGTGGGATCACTTGTTTGGCAAGCTTCTCCATGGTGGGAGGAAGGATGATCAGAGAGAGGATTCAGTTGACCAGACACTTGGCTACAGAGACTGGACTTGGTGGAAGAAAGGGTGGTGCATGTTGGACATGAAGCTGGGTACGGAGGATTTTTTTTTTCTGGTGCACTGGCAGCAAGCACAGTTTTATTGCTCCCAGGGCCACGGCCTCTGCGTGCATCATCAGCATCACGCCCACTTCCCCTTCCCCCGTCTTCATATTAATAGTTTTGTCACTAGATGTGGCGTAGATTTTTTTACAGTCAGCTAAAGACAGTTTTCTGATGCAGGACAGTATATGTCACAGAAACACACATAATATGAAAACTATATTAGGCCCAGATTTGTGGAATTTTAACTAAATAAACTGTTTTTGGATGGCATACTTTATATGTCACAGAACACCACAGAATATGGACACTATTTTAGGCCCAGATTATTGGAATCTGCAGTACAGACACTGTTTTCTGATGTAGTTTATATTTATATTTTTCCCTATATCTAGGCCTGACAACCACACAAGGCATTGAAGCACAGATCAAACATTTCACAGATTACACTGTTGACAGCAAAAATGTGGACAGATTATGGGAGAAAAATGTTTTTTTGTATTTTCATTTTTTTCTCTATATCTTAGGCCTGACAACCACACAAGCTATTAAAGCGCAGATCACACAATCCACGGATTACACCGTTGACAGCAAAAATGTGGAAAGATTATGGGAGAAAAATAGTTTTCTATATTTAAATGTTATTCCCCATATCTAGGCCTGACAACCACACAACATTTAGAAGCGCATATAACACAATTCACGGATTACACTGTTGACTAGAGTTGAGCGAACACCTGGATGTTCGGGTTCGAGAAGTTCGGCCGAACTTCCCGAAAATGTTCGGGTTCGGGATCCGAACCCGATCCGAACTTCGTCCCGAACCCGAACCCCATTGAAGTCAATGGGGACCCGAACTTTTCGGCACTAAAACGGCTGTAAAACAGCCCAGGAAAGGGCTAGAGGGCTGCAAAAGGCAGCAACATGTAGGTAAATCCCCTGCAAACAAATGTGGATAGGGAAATGAATAAAAATAAAAATTAAATAAATAAAAATTAACCAAAATCAATTGGAGAGAGGTCCCATAGCAGAGAATCTGGCTTCCCGTCACCCACCACTGGAACAGTCCATTCTCAGATATTTAGGCCCCGGCACCCAAGCAGAGGAGAGAGGTCCCGTAACAGACAATCTGGCTTCATGTCAGCAGAGAATCAGTCTTCATGTCATAGCAGAGAATCAGGCTTCACGTCACCCACCACTGCAACAGTCCATTTTCATAAATTTAGGCCCAGCACCCAGGCAGAGGAGAGAGGTCCCGTAACAGACAATCTGGCTTCATGTCAGCAGAGAATTAGTCTGCATGTCATAGCAGAGAATCAGGCTTCACGTCAGCCACCAATGCAACAGTCCATTGTCAGATATTTAGGCCCAGCACCCAGGCAGAGGAGAGAGGTCCCGTAACAGAGGATCTGGCTTCATGTCAGCAGAGAATCAGTCTTCATATCATAGCAGAGAATCAGGCTTCACGTCACCCACCACTGTAAGAGTCCATTTTCATAAATTTAGGCCCAGCACCCAGGCAGAGGAGAGAGGTCCCGTAACAGACAATCTGGCTTCATGTCAGCAGAGAATCAGTCTTCATGTCATAGCAGAGAATCAGGCTTCACGTCACCCACCACAGCAACAGTCCATTTTCATAAATTTAGGCCCAGAACCCAGGCAGAGAAGAGAGGTCCCGTAACAGACAATCTGGCTTCATGTCAGCAGAGAATTAGTCTGCATGTCATAGCAGAGAATGAGGCTTCACATCAGCCACCACTGCAACAGTCCATTGGCATATATTTAGGCCCAGCACACAGGCAGAGGAGAGAGGTCCCGTAACAGAGGATCTGGCTTCATGTCAGCAGAGAATCAGTCTGCATGTCATAGCAGAAAATCAGGCTTCACGTCACCCAGCACTGTA
This sequence comes from Bufo gargarizans, assembly GCF_014858855.1. Taxonomy (NCBI): domain Eukaryota; kingdom Metazoa; phylum Chordata; class Amphibia; order Anura; family Bufonidae; genus Bufo; species Bufo gargarizans. The sequence continues at coordinate 329,300,774 of NC_058083.1, forward strand.
AGAGTCCATTTTCATAAATTTAGGCCCAGCACCCAGGCTGAGGAGAGAGGTCCCGTAACAAACAATCTGGCTTCATGTCAGCAGAGAATTAGTCTTCATATCATAGCAGAGAATCAGGCTTCACGTCACCCACCACTGTAAGAGTCCATTTTCATAAATTTAGGCCCAGCACCCAGGCAGAGGAGAGAGGTCCCGTAACAGACAATCTGGCTTCATGTCAGCAGAGAATTAGTCTGCATGTCATAGCAGAGATTGAGGTTTCACATCAGCCACCACTACAACAGTCCATTGGCATATATTTAGGCCCAGCACACAGGCAGAGGAGAGAGGTCCCGTAACAGACAATCTGGCTTCATGTCAGCAGAGAATCAGTCTTCATGTCATAGCAGAGAATCAGGCTTCTCGTCACCCACCACTGCAACAGTCCATTTTTATAAATTTAGGCCCAGCACCCAGGCAGAGGAGAGAGGTCCCGTAACAGACAATCTGGCTTCATGTCAGCAGAGAATTAGTCTGCATGTCATAGCAGAGAATGAGGCTTCACATCAGCCACCACTGCAACAGTCCATTGGCATATATTTAGGCCCAGCACACAGGCAGAGGAGAGAGGTCCCGTAACATAGGATCTGGCTTCATGTCAGCAGAGAATCAGTCTGCATGTCATAGAAGAAAATCAGGCTTCACGTCACCCAGCACTGTAAGAGTCCATTTTCATAAATTTAGGCCCAGCACCCAGGCAGAGGAGAGAGGTCCCGTAACAGACAATCTGGCTTCATGTCAGCAGAGAATTAGTCTGCATGTCATAGCAGAGAATGAGGCTTCACGTCAGCCACCAATGCAACAGTCCATTGTCAGATATTTAGGCCCAGCACCCAGGCAGAGGAGAGAGGTCCCGTAACAGAGGATCTCGCTTCATGTCAGCAGAGAATCAGTCTTCATATCATAGCAAAGAATCAGGCTTCACGTCACCCACCACTGCAACAGTCCATTTTCATAAATTTAGGCCCAGCACACAGGCAGAGGAGAGAGGTCCCGTAACAGACAATCTGGCTTCATGTCAGCAGAGAATCAGTCTTCATGTCATAGCAGAGAATCAGGCTTCACGTCACCCACCACTGCAACAGTCCATTTTCATAAATTTAGGCCCAGCACCCAGGCAGAGGAGAGAGGTCCCGTAACAGACAATCTGGCTTCATATCAGCAGAGAATTAGTCTGCATGTCATAGCAGAGAATGAGGCTTCACGTCAGCCACCACTGCAACAGTCCATTGGCATATATTTAGGCCCAGCACACAGGCAAAGGAGAGAGGTCCCGTAACAGAGGATCTGGCTTCATGTCAGCAGAGAATCAGTCTGCATGTCATAGCAGAAAATCAGGCTTCACGTTAGCCACCACTGTAACAGTCCATTTTCATAAATTTAGGCCCAGCACCCAAGCAGAGGAGAGAGGTCCCGTAACAGACAATCTGGCTTCATATCAGCAGAGAATCAGTCTTCATGTCATAGCAGAGAATCAGGCTTCTTGTCACCCACCACTGCAACAGTCCATTTTCATAAATTTAGGCCCAGCACCCAGGCAGAGGAGAGAGGTCCCGTAACAGACAATCTGGCTTCATGTCAGCAGAGAATTAGTCTGCATGTCATAGCAGAGAATGAGGCTTCACGTCAGCCACCACTGCAACAGTCCATTGGCATATATTTAGGCCCAGCACACAGGCAGAGGAGAGACGTCCCGTAACAGAGGATCTGGCTTCATGTCAGCAGAGAATCAGTCTGCATGTCATAGCAGAAAATCAGGCTTCACGTCAGCCACCACTGTAACAGTCCATTGTCAGATAATTAGGCCCAGCACCCAGGCAGAGGAGAGAGGTCCCGTAATAGAGGATCTGTCTTCATGTCAGCAGAGAATTAGTCTGCATGTCATAGCAGAGAATCAGGCTTCACGTCACCCAACATTGGAACAGTCCATTGGCATATATTTAGGCCCCGGCACCCAGACAGAGGAGAGGTTCATTCAACTTTGGGTAGCCTCGCAATATAATGGTAAAATGAAAATAAAAATAGGATTGAATGAGGAAGTGCCCTGGAGTCCAATAATATATGGTTAAGGGGAGGTAGTTAATGTCTAATCTGGACAAGGGACGGACAGGTCTTGTGGGATCCATGCCTGGTTCATTTTTATGAACGTCAGCTTGTCCACATTGGCTGTAGACAGGCGGCTGCGTTTGTCTGTAATGACGCCCCCTGCCGTGCTGAATACACGTTCAGACAAAACGCTGGCCGCTGGGCAGGCCAGCACCTCCAAGGCATAAAAGGCTAGCTCTGGCCACGTGGACAATTTAGAGACCCAGAAGTTGAATGGGGCCGAACCATCAGTCAGTACGTGGAGGGGTGTGCACACGTACTGTTCCACCATGTTAGTGAAATGTTGCCTCCTGCTAACACGTTGCGTATCAGGTGGTGGTGCAGTTAGCTGTGGCGTGTTGACAAAAGTTTTCCACATCTCTGCCATGCTAACCCTGCCCTCAGAGGAGCTGGCCGTGACACAGCTGCCTTGGCGACCTCTTGCTCCTCCTCTGCCTTGGCCTTGGGCTTCCACTTGTTCCCCTGTGACATTTGGGAATGCTCTCAGTAGCGCGTCTACCAACGTGCGCTTGTACTCCCGCATCTTCCTATCACGCTCCAGTGCAGGAAGTAAGGTGGGCACATTGTCTTTGTAGCGTGGATCCAGCAGGGTGGCAACCCAGTAGTCCGCACACGTTAAAATGTGGGCAACTCTGCTGTCGTTGCGCAGGCACTGCAGCATGTAGTCGCTCATGTGTGCCAGGCTGCCCAGGGGTAAGGACAAGCTGTCCTCTGTGGGAGGCGTATCGTCATTGTCCTGCCTTTCCCCCCAGCCATGCACCAGTGATGGACCCGAGCTGCGTTGGGTGCCACCCCGCTGTGACCATGCTTCATCCTCATCCTCCTCCACCTCCTCCTCATCCTCGTCCTCCTCGTCCTCCAGTAGTGGGCCCTGGCTGGCCACATTTGTACCTGGCCTCTGCTGTTGCCAAAAACCTCCCTCTGAGTCACTTTGAAGAGACTGGCCTGAAAGTGCTAAAAATGACCCCTCTTCCTCCTCCTCCTCCTCCTCCTCCTCCTGGGCCACCTCCTGTTCCATCATCGCCCTAAGTGTTTTCTCAAGGAGACATAGAAGTGGTATTGTAACGCTGATAACAGCGTCATCGCCACTGGCCATGTTGGTGGAGTACTCGAAACAGCGCAACAGGGCACACAGGTCTCGCATGGAGGCCCAGTCATTGGTGGTGAAGTGGTGCTGTTCTGTAGTGCGACTGACCCGTGCGTGCTGCAGCTGAAACTCCACTATGGCCTGCTGCTGCTCGCACAGTCTGTCCAGCATGTGCAAGGTGGAGTTCCACCTGGTGGGCACGTCGCATATGAGTCGGTGAGCGGGAAGGCCGAAGTTCCGCTGTAGCGCAGACAGGCGAGCAGCAGCAGGATGTGAACGCCGGAAGCGCGAACAGACGGCCCGCACTTTATGCAGCAGCTCTGACATGTCGGGGTAGTTGTGAATGAACTTCTGCACCACCAAATTCAGCACATGCGCCAAGCAAGGGATGTGCATCAAATTGGCTAGTCCCAGAGCTGCAACGAGATTTCGCCTATTATCACACACCACCAGGCCGGGCTTGAGGCTCACCGGCAGCAACCACTCGTCGGTCAGTTGTTCTATACCCCGCCACAACTCCTGTGCGGTGTGGGGCCTGTCCCCCAAACATATGAGTTTCAGAATGGCCTGCTGACGTTTACCCCGGGCTGTGCTGAAGTTGTTGGTGAAGGTGTGTGGCTGACTGGATGAGCAGGTGGAAGAAGAGAAGGAGGAAGCCGAGAAGGAGGAGGTGGCAACAGGAGGCAAAGAATGTTGCCCTGCGATCCTTGGCGGCGAAAGGACGTGCGCTAAACAGCTCTCCGCCTGGGGCCCAGCTGCCACTACATTTACCCAGTGTGCAGTTAGGGAGATATAGCGTCCCTGGCCGTACTTACTGGTCCACGTATCTGTGGTTAGGTGGACCATGCTACAGATGGCGTTGCGCAGTGCACACTTGATTTTATCGGATACTTGGTTGTGCAGGGAAGGCACGGCTCTCTTGGAGAAGTAGTGGCGGCTGGGAACAACATACTGTGGGACAGCAAGCGACATGGGCTGTTTGAAGCTGTCTGTGTCCACCAGCCTAAATGACAGCATTTCATAGGCCAGTAGTTTAGAAATGCTGGCATTCAGGGCCAGGGATCGAGGGTGGCTAGGTGGGAATTTACGCTTTCTCTCAAATGTTTGTGAGATGGAGAGCTGAACGCTGCCGTGTGACATGGTTGAGACGCTTGGTGACGGAGGTGGTGGTGGTGTTGGTGGTACATCCCCTGTTTGCTGGGCGGCAGGTGCCAGCGTTCCTTTAGAGGCAGAGGAAGAGGCCGAGGCGGCAGCAGCAGAAGAGGTAGCAGGGGGAGCCGGAGTGACTTCCTTGGTTTTAAGGTGTTTACTCCACTGCAGTTCATGCTTTGCATGCAGGTGCCTGGTCATGCAGGTTGTGCTCAGGTTCAGAACGTTAATGCCTCGCTTCAGGCTCTGATGGCACAGCGTGCAAACCACTCGGGTCTTGTCGTCAGCACATTGTTTGAAGAAGTGCCATGCCAGGGAACTCCTTGAAGCTGCCTTTGGGGTGCTCGGTCCCAGATGGCGGCGGTCAGTAGCAGGCGGAGTCTCTTGGCGGGGGGTGTTCTGCTTTTGCCCACTGCTCCCTCTTTTGCTACGCTGTTGGCTCGGTCTCACCACTGCCTCTTCCTCCGAACTGTGAAAGTCAGTGGCACGACCTTCATTCCATGTGGGGTCTAGGACCTCATCGTCCCCTGCATCGTCTTCCACCCAATCTTGATCCCTGACCTCCTGTTCAGTCTGCACACTGCAGAAAGACGCAGCAGTTGGCACCTGTGTTTCGTCATCATCAGAGACATGCTGAGGTGGTATTCCCATGTCCTCATCATCAGGAAACATAAGTGGTTGTGCGTCAGTGCATTCTATGTCTTTCACCGCTGGGGAAGGGCTAGGTGGATGCCCTTGGGAAACCCTGCCAGCGGAGTCTTCAAACAGCATAAGAGACTGCTGCATAACTTGAGGCTGAGACAGTTTCCCTGGTATGCATGGGGGTGATGTGACAGACTGATGGGGTTGGTTTTCAGGCGCCATCTGTGCGCTTTCTGCAGAAGACTGGGTGGGAGATAATGTGAACGTGCTGGATCCACTGTCGGCCACCCAATTGACTAATGCCTGTACCTGCTCAGGCCTTACCATCCTTAGAACGGCATTGGGCCCCACCATATATCGCTGTAAATTCTGGCGGCTACTGGGACCTGAGATAGTTGGTACACTAGGACGTGTGGATGTGGCAGAACGGCCACGTCCTCTCCCAGCACCAGAGGGTCCACTAACACCACCACGACCATGTCCACGTCCGCGTCCCTTACTAGCTGTTTTCCTCATTGTTATGGTTCACCACAACAGCAAAAATATTATTTGGCCCAATGTATTGTATTCAAATTCAGCGGGATATAAATTTGAGGCCTAGTATTCAGGCGCTGGGTGACCGGTATGGATTTAGTGACAGAATTAGACTTGGAAATGCACAGTAGCGTGTGTGTGAAGTTATTCTGAATGACCCTATGTGCACCTTGAATATTATATACCCTTTTAGGGATAGATTTCAAATAGCTCTGATATAGCAGAAACCACTAAATTATGAAATTGCTAAATTGGGAATTGTATTTCAACCCAGAACAAAAAATGTGCTTTAACGGACACTAAATAACTTGCCCAGCCACAACAGTACAGCGGTAACGACAGATGTAGCGGGATATAAATTTGAGGCCTACTATTTAGGCGCTGGGTGACCGGTATGGATTTAGTGACAGAATTAGACTTGGAAATGCACAGTAGCGTGTGTGTGAAGTTATTCTGAATGACCCTATGTGCACCTTGATTATTATATACCCTTTTAGGGATAGATTTCAAATAGCTCTGATATAGCAGAAACCACTAACTTATGAAATTGCTAAATTGGGAATTGTATTTCAACCCAGAACAAAAAATGTGCTTTAACGGACACTAAATAACTTGCCCAGCCACAACAGTACAGCGGTAACGACAGATGTAGCGGGATATAAATTTGAGGCCTAGTATTTAGGCGCTGGGTGACCGGTATGGATTTACTGACAGAATTAGACTTGGAAATGCACAGTAGCGTGTGTGTGAAGTTATTCTGAATGACCCTATGTGCACCTTGATTATTATATACCCTTTTAGGGATAGATTTCAAATAGCTCTGATATAGCAGAAACCACTAAATTATGAAATTGCTAAATTTGGGAATTGTATTTCAACCCAGAACAAAAAATGTGCTTTAACAGACACTAAATAACTTGCCCAGCCACAACAGTACAGCGGTAACGACAGATGTAGCGGGATATAAATTTGAGGCCTAGTATTTTGGAGCTGGGTGACCGGTATGGATTTACTGACAGAATTAGACTTGGAAATGCACAGTAGCGTGTGTGTGAAGTTATTCTGAATGACCCTATGTGCACCTTGAATATTATATACCCTTTTAGGGATAGATTTCAAATAGCTCTGATATAGCAGAAACCACTAAATTATGAAATTGCTAAATTGGGAATTGTATTTCAACCCAGAACAAAAAATGTGCTTTACCGGACACTAAATAACTTGCCCAGCCACAACAGTACAGCGGTAACGACAGATGTAGCGGGATATAAATTTGAGACCTAGTATTTAGGCGCTGGGTGACCGGTATGGATTTAGTGAGAGAATTAGACTTGGAAATGCACAGTAGCGTGTGTGTGAAGTTATTCTGAATGACCCTATGTGCACCTTGATTATTATATACCCTTTTAGGGATAGATTTCAAATAGCTCTGATATAGCAGAAACCACTAAATTATGAAATTGCTAAATTTGGGAATTGTATTTCAACCCAGAACAAAAAATGTGCTTTAACGGACACTAAATAACTTGCCCAGCCACAACAGTACAGCGGTAACGACAGATGTAGCGGGATATAAATTTGAGGCCTAGTATTTTGGAGCTGGGTGACCGGTATGGATTTACTGACAGAATTAGACTTGGAAATGCACAGTAGCGTGTGTGTGAAGTTATTCTGAATGACCCTATGTGCACCTTGAATATTATATACCCTTTTAGGGATAGATTTCAAATAGCTCTGATATAGCAGAAACCACTAAATTATGAAATTGCTAAATTGGGAATTGTATTTCAACCCAGAACAAAAAATGTGCTTTGGCGGACACTAAATAACTTGCCCATCCACAACAGGACAGCGGTAACGACAGATTTAGCGGGATATAAATTTGAGGCCTAGTATTTAGGCGCTGGGTGACCGGTATGGATTTAGTGACAGAATTAGACTTGGAAATGCACAGTAGCGTGTGTGTGAAGTTATTCTGAATGACCCTATGTGCACCTTGAATATTATATACCCTTTTAGGGATAAATTTCAAATAGCTCTGATATAGCAGAAACCACTAAATTATGAAATTGCTAAATTGGGAATTGTATTTCAACCCAGAACAAAAAATGTGCTTTGACGGACACTAAATAACTTGCCCAGCCACAACAGTACAGCGGTAACGACAGATGTAGCGGGATATAAATTTGAGGCCTAGTATTTAGGCGCTGGGTGACCGGTATGGATTTACTAACAGAATTAGACTTGTAAATGCACAGTAGCGTGTGTGTGAAGTTATTCTGAATGACCCTATGTGCACCTTGAATATTATATACCCTTTTAGGGATAGATTTCAAATAGCTCTGATATAGCAGAAACCACTAAATTATGAAATTGCTAAATTGGGAATTGTATTTCAACCCTGAACAAAAAATGTGCTTTGACGGACACTAAATAACTTGCCCAGCCACAACAGTACAGCGGTAACGACAGATTTAGCAGGATATAAATTTGAGGCCTAGTATTTAGGCGCTGGGTGACCGGTATGGATTTAGTGACAGAATTAGACTGGGATATGGCCAAAAAATAACCACACTATTGCTGGTTAAATGCACTTGGTGTGACAGCTTGACCAACCACACTACTGAGGGTTAAATGCACTTGGTGACGGGCGCAGCTTGTCCCTGATGTAGTGTATGGCCAAAAAATTAACAGACTATTGCTGGTTAAATGCACTTGGTGTGACAGCTTCACCCTGATGTAGGCTTTAGCCAAAAAACAACCACACCATTATGAGTTAAATGCACTTGGTGACAGGCGCAGCTTGCCCCTGATGTAGTATATGGCCAAAAAATGAACAGACTATTGCTGGTTAAATGCACTTGGTATGACAGCTTCACCCTGATGTAGGCTTTAGCCAAAAAACAACCACACCATTGAGGGTTAAATGCACTTGGTGACAGGCGCAGCTTGCCCCTGATGTAGTATATGGCCAAAAAATGAACAGACTATTGCTGGTTAAATGCACTTGGTGTGACAGCTTGACCAACCACACTACTGAGGGTTAAATGCACTTGGTGACGGGCGCAGCTTGCCCCTGATGTAGTATATGGCCAAAAAATGAACAGACTATTGCTGGTTAAATGCACTTGGTGTGACAGCTTGACCAACCACACTACTGAGGGTTAAATGCACTTGGTGACGGGCGCAGCTTGCCCCTGATGTAGTATATGGCCAAAAAATGAACAGACTATTGCTGGTTAAATGCACTTGGTGTGACAGCTTGACCAACCACACTACTGAGGGTTAAATGCACTTGGTGACGGGCGCAGCTTGCCCCTGATGTAGTATATGGCCAAAAAATGAACAGACTATTGCTGGTTAAATGCACTTGGTGACGGGCGCAGCTTGCCCCTGATTTAGTATATGGCCAAAAAATTAACAGACTATTGCTGGTTAAATGCACTTGGTGTGACAGCTTCACCCTGATGTAGGTTTAAGCCAAAAAACAACCACACCATTGAGGGTTAAATGCACTTGGTGACAGGCGCAGCTTGCCCCTGATGTAGTATATGGCCAAAAAATAAACAGACTATTGCTGGTTAAATGCACTTGGTGACGGGCGCAGCTTGCCCCTGATTTAGTATATGGCCAAAAAATTAACAGACTATTGCTGGTTAAATGCACTTGGTGTGACAGCTTCACCCTGATGTAGGCTTTAGCCAAAAAACAACCACACCATTGAGGGTTAAATGCACTTAGTGACAGGCGCAGCTTGCCCCTGATGTAGTATATGGCCAAAAAATAAACAGACTATTCCTGGTTAAATGCACTTGGTGTGACAGCTTCACCCTGATGTAGGCTTTAGCCAAAAAACAACCACACCATTGAGGGTTAAATGCACTTGGTCGCAGCTTGGATGCACTTGGTCGCAGCACTGCACAAGACACAAAATGGCCGCCGATCACCCCAGAAAAAAGTGACTGACAAACGGTCTGGGCAGCCTAAAAACAGTGAGCATTTGAATTTCAGCAGCTCAATGATGCACAGCTGCAGATCGATCGATTAATCAAGTCCTTTGGAGGAGTTAATCTGCCTAATCTCGCCCTACTGTCGCAGCCGCAACCTCTCCCTACGCTAATCAGAGCAGAGTGACGGGCGGCGCTATGTGACTCCAGCTTAAATAGAGGCTGGGTCACATGGTGCTCTGGCCAATCACAGCCATGCCAATAGTAGGCATGGCTGTGACGGCCTCTTGGGGCAAGTAGTATGACGCTTGTTGATTGGCTGCTTTGCAGCCTTTCAAAAAGCGCCAAGAAAGCATCACAAAAGCGCCAAGAAAGCGACGAACACCGAACCCGAACCCGGACTTTTACGAAAATGTCCGGGTTCGGGTCTGTGTCACGGACACCCCAAAATTCGGTACGAACCCGAACTATACAGTTCGAGTTTGCTCATCCCTACTGTTGACCAAAAAAAAATGTGGAGAGACTATGGGAAAAAATTTTTTTCAGTGTTTCAAAATTCTTCCCTATATCTAGCCCTGACAACCACACAAGGTATTAAATCGCAGATCACACAATTCACAGATTACACCATTGACAGCAAAAATGTGGACAGATTACAGGAAAAAAATAGTTTTTTGTATTTTATTTTTTCCCCTATATCTAGGCCTGACAACCACACAAGGTATTAAAGCACAGATCACACAATTCACGGATTACACTGTTAACAGCAAAAATGTGGACAGATTATGGGAGAAAAATTGTTTCAGTAAAGTATCTTTGATCTGGTTTATACCAGGAGTGTCTGTCATCGTATGTGTTTAATTGCCCGTTTCTCCTTGTTCTATTTGTTTCATGCAATATATGTCAACCCCACACATCTTTACTAGATTACATAGCGGCTATATTCATTCCTTTTATGTATCGTCGATATTCCCAGACCTGTTCATTCCTTGCGATAGTACTATGTTTGTCTTAAAGCAATAAATTACATGGTGATTTTACACTTCTTAAACATTATTGTGGATTTTTATTTTAAATTAAATAAAACCTCTAGACAAACGTAGTACTATCGCAAGGAATGAACAGGTCTGGGAATATCGACGATACATAAAAGGAATGAATATACCCACTATGTAATCTAGTAAAGATGTGTGGGGGTGATATATATCTGTAAATTATACACAAACAATATATTGCATAAAACAAATAGAACAAGGAGAAACGGGCAATTAAACACATACGATAACAGACACTCCTGGTATAAACCAGATCAAAGATACTTTACTGATACAAACCGCAACAATGAGGAGGCAATGCCACAAAGGAACAAAGGATAAAAGTTGTCCGATGTCAGTTCAGTGACCAATATAACTTTATATACCTTATCTTTACATTCCTTATATGAGTCGGATATATTGCCACCCCTATGCGTATGTATAACGATGTTGCATATATAGATACACCGCTGTGGATTTTATCTAAATACAGTTAGGGAAATACATCTGTCACAATAGTTCTGCCGGCACTCCAAATCACTACATGACATTGCAGACAAGTGATTTTGGATACAAGGGAAAATCCTATGATAACATGTATCCCTGGTAAGAATTGCATTAGAGATACATGACAGGTAGAAACCGCAGCGATGACGTAGCATCACCGGTAGAAACCGCAGCGATGATGTAACATCACCGCAAAGGACGAAATCTGCTCGATCCTTGAAAATCACAGTGTTGAGGAAGGGTTGAGACGTATGCATATATATCCATGCATGCCTGCAAACACGTGCGGCATGTATGGTATATATGTGCATACATTAACCACAGCATCATGGGACGATGTGCGCAGATGTGCCCAGCATCTGCGCACGTCTGCCTATGGTGATCCCCAGGGGCTCATGGTGGCCCCTGTGGGAAATATGTGCCTCCTTTAGACCGTGCCCCTTATAATATATATATGGCTGTGGCCCCTTATGACATATATATATATATATATATATATATATATATTACATTATGCCCCTTATATATGTGTATATATATTATCAGGAGGACATATATGTGTATCTGCCATGGCTCTCCCCCAGGTGTGTGTATATATATATATATATATATATATATATGGGCCTATAACTGCCCATGTATGCCCCCAGGTTTATAATGAGTATATATATGTATATAGATGTGCCCCAAGTATCTATATACATATATATATATATATACTTAAATTTCCCCAGCGTTCAGCGAGTTCCTGCAGGGGGTGGATATGTCTCCAGGTGGCTGGTGACTTCAAAGGCTAAGGGTTGAGGCACTTTGTTAAGTTTATCAGCCTATTTACTATGCGGCCCCACCTTGTGTTTGTGACATGGCTGGGTGTGTGGTGCTGCTAGCCTCAGGGGGCCAACTGGCATGCATACATCACAGTCACATTATGATGTCACACCCCTGAGAAGGGGGGAGGTGGGGGTTTCTGAGGCTGATATAGGAGCCTGAAACCAGGAAGAAGGGCTCTTGCAACCAGACTAGAACCAGAGACACATGAGGACTGCTGCCTGAAGGAAGAGAGGCCCATTTGCCCCTGGAGATGGCTGAGTATACGCTGGGGTGGCATTGTACCTCTGCCCTTGCAGTGCCCACCATATTCACCCCTTCCCTGCCTATCCCTTCACTGCTGCCTGCTTCCAGTAGCAGCTGAGTGTGTGTAATGTAGAGGAACTACTGAACATGAGCCCAGCAGACTGGACAATGTACCGTATTTCAGTAAATGACCCAATGCTGGCTGGTATTGAAATTACTACAGCAACAGATAGACATTGTCATCAAATCTTTTGATGGCTAGGCTCTTTTTCTGCCATCAAACATTAAGTATTCTAATTGCCTGATTGGAGTCGGGAAGGAATTTTTATTCCCCTAAAGTGGGAAAAGTTTTTTTTTTTTTTGCCTTCCTCTGCATCAACTTGCAGGATAACAGGCTGAACTAGATGGACAGATGTCTTTTTTCAGCCTTATAAACTATGTTACTATGTATTATTTATTATTCTCCTTATAGAAACAAAAGTCAAAGGTTGGGGCACATGTCATGGGCCAGATATTAGTAGAATGTGATAGCTAAATAGTTTAAAGCTTAAACTCTTGCTGCAAATGCACAAAACAGTACGTCAGTGTGTGGCTGGTAATGGACATTCAGTTATGTCCATGGGATGGCATGCTTAGAGGTGCTGTGCCCATACAGAAGCTAGCTTTAATACACAGCCAGGCTCTTGCCACAATTAGTGTTGAGTGAATTAAAGTGTCTGAAGTGGACTTCAATCCGAATTTCAGAGAAAATTCAATTCACTGAGAAGCCGAATTTCCTTGTGCTTGTGGTAAAAAAATTGATTTGCTCTTAAATGGGGTAAAAAACAAATCATACTCCCCTCATCCATTTGAGCTCAAAAAGCCCACTGCCACCATCTTGATTGAAGAGCCTTCACAAAATCTAATGCACAGTGACATATGACGTCACCACACGAGCCAAATTGATAATGTCAGCACGTGCCGCATGAGATTTTGCGCTGGATCTTCAATCCAGACCTTAATATTAATGTCAGATTCCACGATCAGCAATGAAGGTGGCATCTGAGGGGTACAATGACAGGGAGTGGCACAATTGCCATTCCCTGTCATTGCACCCACTACTTACAAAGACATTTTTTGTATAATTTGGCAAAGTAACTGAATATAATTTTTAAGAACTTCGCTCATCTCTAGCTACAATGGCCAAATTCAGAGATAACTGTGATCCTGTCCATTTAGCTTGTTAGATGCTATGGTTGATAGTGACCATGGTATCTAAAGTGTTTGAGTAACTAAACAACCCATCGGCCAGCTGCAATGCGACTATAGAGTGCTGATGGTTGCTGGGCTGCACTAAACTTGCATGAGCACTACACAAGGGAATGGTGTTTTTTGCTTCTGGCTCTGTCCATTGTGTTGTTTCTGGATCTGGTGGTTGCACATAGCTGATCGTGGGGGTGCCAAGAGTTGGGCTCCCACCATTCTGATTTTGAAGACTTTACCCTGAGGATATCAATCATCAATATCTAGGAATTGGCAGAACCTTTTAAAAATGTAAAAAATAGAAAAAAAGTTTAAAAGTAAAAAATTTATAAAAACACAATTTTTCCCCCTCAAAAAATGTAAAATAATATAAACATAAAGTACACATAACTAACATTGCTGTGTCTATAATGACTACCTAACCTACATGATTAACTCCCTAAAAAATTATAATAAAGTCATATGTGCTATTTTTGCTTATCCTAACTTCCAAAAAATTTAATAAACTGTGATTAAAAGTCATATCTATTAGAGTTGAGCGGACATCTGGAAGTTTGTTTTCAACGGGTTCGGCCGAACTTTGCAAAAAAGTTTAAGTTCGGCACCCGAACTTGACCCTGAACCCGAACCCCATTGAAGTCAATGTGGACTCGAACTATGGAGCACTAAAATTGCTCTAAAAAAGTCATGGAAAGGGCTAGAAGGCTGCAAGAGGCAGCAAAATGTGGTTAAGAGCATGGCAAGTAATCTTGATCTAGGAGGCTGAGGTCCATATGGAGTAGGAGGTTGAGGAGGCGGTGGATGTGGAAGTGGGGGTGGAGGAGGAGGAGTTAGCCAACACTGGATTTTGGTTTTGTTTTTTATTTCATTTATTTTTTATTTTTTTTGTTTAAATTTGGGTAGACTCCAAAACATTGGGAAATATAAAAAATAAAACAAAGAGAAAGTGCGCTGGAGTACAACAATGGCTGGGTGAGGCCGGTATACATGTCTATTCTGCACAAGGTACGGACAAGTCCTGTGGGATCCCTGCCTGGTTCATTTTAATGAACGTGAGCTTGTCCACATTGGCTGTGAACAGGCGGCTGCGCTTGTCTGTGATAACCCCCCCTGCCGTTCTAAACAAACTTTCAGACAATACACTAGCTGCAGGGCAGGCCAGCACCGCCAAGACATAAAGGGCAAGCTCAGGCCATGTGCCCAATTTGGAGACCCATAAGTTGAAGGGGGCAGGCCCATCAGTCAGTACGTATAGGCGTGTGCACACATATTGCTCCACCATGTTGATGAAATGCTGCCTCCTGCTAAGACGTTCCATATCAGCTGGTGGTGATGGTTGTTGTGGCATGCTGAATTTTTTTTTTCACATTTCGGCCATGCTAACCCTGCCTTCTGAGGTGCTGGCGGTGCCCCAGCTGCGTTGGCGGCCTCTTCCTCAGCCTTCGCCTTGAGCTTCCACTGAGCCCCCGCTGTCAGGTGGGAATGCCATCAGCAGTGCGTCTACCAGCATGCGCTTGTAGTCGCTCATCTTCCGATCAGTAACAGATGTTTTTACTAAATTTAGTTCCCTGTCAGCAATGCAGAGCAGGGGTTTTTCACCGGCAAAAATGTGTTAATGTCAACCATCAATAGAACAGACGATTTTACAAAAATTAGGTCCCTGTCACCTATGCAGAGCTGGGGTTTGTATACAGCAAAAATGGTAAAATGTCACCTGAGAATGTAACAGACAAATTTTAGAAATGTAGGTCTCTGTCACCTATGCAGAGCAGAGGTTTATTCATGGCAAAAATTGTAAAATGTCACCCAAGAATGTAACAGATGGTTTTGCACCCTGCTCCCTCTTTTCCTGTGCTGGTGCCTCTGTGCGACCACCGCCTCTTCCTCCAAACTGCACACATCACTTGCATGACCTTGATTCCATGTGGGGTCTAGTACCTCATCATCCTCCACATCATCTTCCACTCACTCTTTACCCCTGCCCTCCTTGTCAGTCTGCAGACAGCAGAAAGCCGCATCAGTTGGCACCTGTGTTTCGTCATCATCAGAGACGTGCTGCGGTGGTCTTCCAATGTCCTCATCCTGAAACATAAGTGGTTGGGCATCAGTGCACTCAATCTCTTCCACTTCTGGGGCAGGGCTACGTGGATGGCCCACGGAAACCCTGCCAGCAGAGTCATCAAAAAGCATAAGAGACTGCTGCATGACTTGGGGCTCAAACTGCTTGCCTGATTTGCTAAGAGGGTGAGTTGAAAGACAGATGGCCATGGGCTGTTGATGCCAACTCTGAGCTTTCAGCAGGGGACTGGGTGGGAGAAAATGTAAAGGAACTGGAGGCACTGTTAGCCACCCAGTCTACTTTCGCCTGTGCTTCATAGAGGCGCATTCGGGCCTACCAAATAATGCTAAAGGTTTTGTACTCGCACCTAAGGAAGGTGTTTCACTTGGGTGTGTAGCGTGCACAGATCGACGACGTCCTCTACCTGCAACAGGAGTTCCACCAACACCAGCAGCACCATGACCAGGGCCATGACCCTTATTTGACGCTCTCCTCATTCTTTGCGTTCACCCACCAAACTAACAGATGGTTTATATCAGGCAACAATGTAACCGCCAAAAGTTAACAATTAAGTTCACTGACAGAAAGGCTGTGCCGGTGTCATAAAGAGAAAAAAATTCTTGAGGTCAAAAGATGAATTTAATACATTTACTTCACGGTCACGAAGATTTTGAATTTGTCAACCAACAATGTAACAGCAGTATTGACTTGTTTTATTGGACTGTCAGAAATGCAGCACAGCCCGCAAATATACTATCTAACGCAAAAATTTTTTTTTTTCAAACAAGCAGTATTTAACGGTTTTATTGGACTGTCAAAAATGCAGCGCAGACTGCCAATGTACTATCTAGCACAGAAAGTTCATTTTTTTCATAATGTAACAGCAGTATTTAACGGTTTTATTGGACTGTCAGAAATGCAGCGCAGGCTGCGAATGTGCTATCTAGCACAAAAAGTGTGCTTTTTTCAACCAACAATGTAACAGCAGTATTTAAAGTTTTTTGGGACTGTCAGAAATGCAGCGCAGGCGGCAAATATACTATCTAGCACATTAAGTGAGTTTTTTTTCAGAGCGACAATGTAACAGCAGTATTTAACGATTTTATTGGACTGTCAAAAATGCAGCGCAGGCCGCCAATGTACTATCTAGCACAAAAAGTTAGTTTTTTTCAAACGACAATTTAAAAGCAGCATTTAACAGTTTTATTGGACTGTCAGAAATGCAGCGCAGGCAACAAATGTACTATCTAGCACAAAAAGTGTGCTTTTTTCAACCAAAAATATAACAGCATTTAACGGTTTTAGTGGACTGTCAGAAATGCAGCACAGGCCACAAATGTACTATCTAGCAGAAAAAGGGTGTTTTTTTCAAACTACAATATAACAGCAGTATTTATCAGTTTTATTTGACTGTCAGAAAGGCAGCGCAGGCTACAAATGTACTATCTAGCACAAAAAGGGTGTTTTTTTCAAACAACAATATAACAGCAGTATTTGACGGTTTTATTAGACTGTCAGAAATGAAGCGTAGGCTGAAAATGTACTATCTAGCACAAAAAGTGTGCTTTTTTCGATCAACAATGTAACAGCAGTATTTAAAGGTTTTAGTGGACTGTCAGAAATGAAGCGCAGGCTGGAAATGTACTATCTTGCACAAAAAGTGTGCTTTTTTCAACCAACAATGTAACAGTAGTATTTAACGGTTTTATTGGACTGTCAGAAATGCAGCGCAGGCAAAAAATGTGCTATCTAGCACAAAAAGTGTGCTTTTCTCAACCAACAATGTAACAGCAGTATTTAACGGTTTTAATGGACTGTCAGAAATGCAGCGCAGGCCGCAAATATACTATCTAGCACAAAAAGTGAGTTTTTTTCAACCGACAAATGTAACAGCAGTATTTAACAGTTTTAGTGGACTGTCAGAAATGCAACGCAGGCCACAAATGTACTTTCTAGCACAAAAAGTGCTTTTTTTTTCAACCGACAATGTAACAGCAGTATTTAACGGTTTTATTGGACTATCAGAAATGCAGTGCAGGACGAAAATATACCATCTAGCACAAAAAGGGTGTTTTTTTTCAAACAACAATATAACAGCAGTATTTAACAGTTTTAATGGACTGTCAGAAATGCAGAGCAAGCTGCAAATATACTATCTAGCACAAAAAGTGTGCTTTTTTTCAACCAACAATATAACAGCAGTATTTAATGGTTTTAGTGGACTGTCAGAAATGCAGCGCAGGCCGCAAATGTACTATCTAGCACAAAAAGTGAGTTACTTTCAGCCGACAATGTAACAGCAGTATTTGACGGTTTTATTTGATATGCAGTGCCAGTTTTAGAAAGAGAAAAAATCACTTTAGTTCACACAAATATGTGACATACTAATGTAATTTTATTATTTTCACTGGCAGGTATGCACCGCAGGCCGCAGGGGTACTTTACCACCACAAAAAAGGGAATTTGTCCCCCTGGAATCTAACAGATGGATTTAATGAATAGATTTTCCCTGTCAGAAATTCAGCACAGGGGTTCTTCACAGAAAAAAAAAAAATGTTAATATGTCCCCCCCGGGTCCCTGAAGTCAAAGATGGATTACCTATATTATTTTCCCTTCCCCTGGCACATATGCAGTGCAGGTGTCCTTAAAAAATGCATAGATGTCGCCCACTGAGTTACCAGAACAGGATTATAGTAATGTCCCTGTCACACATGCAGTTGCAAGTGCAAAAATGGTTGCCGATGCCCACCTAACAAACAGACTGATTAAAGCTTATTTCTCTGTGGCACTGGGCTCAGGGGTCAAAAATGTAGCATAGCACCCACAAAAATAGATTTAACACCAAGAACACCAGAATTGATTCCTAATCTCTCTCTCACAGCAGCAGCATCCTCTCCCTACACAAGTAAGAGCTGATGTGACGTGCAGCGCTACATGACTCCAGCTAATATAGAGGCTGGGTCACATGCTGCACTGGCCAATCACAGCCATGCCATTAGTAGGCATGGCTGTGATGGCTTCTAAGGGCACACTAGTTAAACGCTTGTTGATTGACTGCCCTGCAGCCTTTCAAACAGCGCCATTAAATCGTCGAACACCGAACTCAAACTTTTACGAAAATGTTTGGGGTCGGGTCCAGGTACAAAAACCCCTAAAATTCTGTACGAACCTGAACTTTACAGTTTGGGTTCGCTCAACCCTAACATCTATCCTGAAATGGTGCCAACTACAGCACGTCCAACAAAAAACAAGCTCCCATAGCACCACTGATGAAAAAATTAAGTTATGGTTCTCATAATATGGTCAAACAAAAGCAAATTATTTTATTTTTATATTGTTTTTACAACAAGCCTTAGCTACCCTGAAGCAGCGGATCAGCAGATATTTGATGTGAAGTCCTTTAGAAATCTTCTCCTTGAGATTTTGAAGAGGGTGTGAAGCCTGTTTGTATTGATGACCTTCCCTCAGGATAGGTCATCAATATCTGATTGACGGTGGTCCAACACCCCTGCCAATCAGCTGTTTGAAGAGGAGACGAGACTCCATGCAAGCGCTACTTCCTCTTCATTACACTGCCTGGAAATCTCATAAGTGCATGTAATTACAAGTAGAGTTGAGCGAACACCTGGATGTTCGGGTTCGAGAAGTTCGGCCGAACATCCCGGAAATGTTCGGGTTCGGGATCCGAACCCGATCCGAACTTCGTCCCGAACCCGAACCCCATTGAAGTCAATGGGGACCCGAACTTTTCGGCACTAAAACGGCTGTAAAACAGCCCAGGAAAGGGCTAGAGGGCTGCAAAAGGCAGCAACATGTAGGTAAATCCCCTGCAAACAAATGTGGATAGGGAAATTAATTAAAATAAAAATTAAATAAATAAAAATTAACCAAAATCAATTGGAGAGAGGTTCCATAGCAGAGAATCTGGCTTCCCGTCACCCACCACTGGAACAGTCCATTCTCAGATATTTAGGCCCCGGCACCCAGGCAGAGGAGAGAGGTCCCGTAACAGACAATCTGGCTTCATGTCAGCAGAGAATCAGTCTTCATGTCATAGCAGAGAATCAGGCTTCACGTCACCCACCACTGTAATAGTCCATTTTCATAAATTTAGGCCCAGCACCCAGGCAGAGGAGAGAGGTCCCGTAACAGACAATCTGGCTTCATGTCAGCAGAGAATCAGTCTTCATATCATAGCAGAGAATCTGGCTTCCCGTTACCCACCACTGGAACAGTCCATTCTCAGATATTTAGGCCCCGGCACCCAGGCAGAGGAGAGAGGTCCCGTAACAGACAATCTGGCTTCATGTCAGCAGAGAATCAGTCTTCATATCATAGCAGAGAATCAGGCTTCACGTCAGCCACCACTGCAACAGTCCATTGTCATAAATTCAGGCCCAGCACCCAGGCAGAGGAGAGAGGTCCCGTAACAGACAATCTGGCTTCATGTCAGCAGAGAATCAGTCTGCATGTCATAGCAGAGAATGAGGCTTCACGTCACCCACCACTGCAACAGTCCATTTTCATAAATTTAGGCCCAGCACCCAGGCAGAGGAGAGAGGTCCCGTAACAGAGGATCTGGCTTCATGTCACCAGAGAATCAGTCTGCATGTCATAGCAGAGAATCAGGCTTCACGTCACCCACCACTGCAACAGTCCATTTTCATAAATTTAGGCCCAGCACCCAGGCAGAGGAGAGAGGTCCCGTAACAGAGGATCTGGCTTCATGTCACCAGAGAATCAGTCTGCATGTCATAGCAGAGAATCAGGCTTCACGTCAGCCACCACTGCAACAATCCATTGGCATATATTTAGGCCTAGCACACAGGCAGAGGAGAGAGGTCCCGTAACAGACAATCTGGCTTCATGTCAGCAGAGAATCAGTCTTCATATCATAGCAGAGAATCAGGCTTCACGTCAGCCACCAATGCAACAGTCCATTGTCAGATATTTAGGCCCAGCACCCAGGCAGAGGAGAGAGGTCCCGTAACAGAGGATCTGGCTTCATGTCACCAGAGAATCAGTCTGCATGTCATAGCAGAGAATCAGGCTTCACGTCAGCCACCACTGCAACAATCCATTGGCATATATTTAGGCCTAGCACACAGGCAGAGGAGAGAGGTCCCGTAACAGACAATCTGGCTTCATGTCAGCAGAGAATCAGTCTGCATGTCATAGCAGAGAATGAGGCTTCACGTCACCCACCACTGCAACAGTCCATTTTCATAAATTTAGGCCCAGCACCCAGGCAGAGGAGAGAGGTCCCGTAACAGAGGATCTGGCTTCATGTCACCAGAGAATCAGTCTGCATGTCATAGCAGAGAATCAGGCTTCACGTCACCCACCACTGCAACAGTCCATTTTCATATATTTAGGCCCAGCACCCAGGCAGAGGAGAGAGGTCCCGTAACAGAGGATCTGGCTTCATGTCACCAGAGAATCAGTCTGCATGTCATAGCAGAGAATCAGGCTTCACGTCAGCCACCACTGCAACAATCCATTGGCATATATTTAGGCCTAGCACACAGGCAGAGGAGAGAGGTCCCGTAACAGACAATCTGGCTTCATGTCAGCAGAGAATCAGTCTTCATATCATAGCAGAGAATCAGGCTTCACGTCAGCCACCAATGCAACAGTCCATTGTCAGATATTTAGGCCCAGCACCCAGGCAGAGGAGAGAGGTCCCGTAACAGAGGATCTGGCTTCATGTCAGCAGAGAATCAGTCTTCATGTCATAGCAGAGAATCAGGCTTCACGTCACCCACCACTGCAACAGTCCATTTTCATAAATTTAGGCCCAGCACCCAGGCAGAGGAGAGAGGTCCCGTAACAGAGGATCTGGCTTCATGTCAGCAGAGAATCAGTCTTCATGTCATAGCAGAGAATCAGGCTTCACGTCACCCACCACTGTAAGAGTCCATTTTCATAAATTTAGGCCCAGCACCCAGGCAGAGGAGAGAGGTCCCGTAACAGACAATCTGGCTTCATGTCAGCAGAGAATCAGTCTTCATATCATAGCAGAGAATCAGGCTTCACGTCAGCCACCAATGCAACAGTCCATTGTCAGATATTTAGGCCCAGCACCCAGGCAGAGGAGAGAGGTCCCGTAACAGAGGATCTGGCTTCATGTCAGCAGAGAATCAGTCTTCATGTCATAGCAGAGAATCAGGCTTCACGTCACCCACCACTGTAAGAGTCCATTTTCATAAATTTAGGCCCAGCACCCAGGCAGAGGAGAGAGGTCCCGTAACAGACAATCTGGCTTCATGTCAGCAGAGAATCAGTCTTCATATCATAGCAGAGAATCAGGCTTCACGTCACCCACCACTGTAACAGTCCATTTTCATAAATTTAGGCCCAGCACCCAGGCAGAGGAGAGAGGTCCCGTAACAGACAATCTGGCTTCATGTCAGGAGAGAATCAGTCTTCATGTCATAGCAGAGAATCAGGCTTCACGTCACCCACCACTGCAACAGTCCATTTTCATAAATTTAGGCCCAGCACCCAGGCAGAGGAGAGAGGTCCCGTAACAGACAATCTGGCTTCATGTCAGCAGAGAATTAGTCTGCATGTCATAGCAGAGAATCAGGCTTCACGTCAGCCACCAATGCAACAGTCCATTGTCAGATATTTAGGCCCAGCACCCAGGCAGAGGAGAGAGGTCCCGTAACAGAGGATCTGGCTTCATGTCACCAGAGAATCAGTCTGCATGTCATAGCAGAGAATCAGGCTTCACGTCACCCACCACTGCAACAGTCCATTTTCATAAATTCAGGCCCAGCACCCAGGCAGAGGAGAGAGGTCCCGTAACAGACAATCTGGCTTCATGTCACCAGAGAATCAGTCTGCATGTCATAGCAGAGAATGAGGCTTCACGTCAGCCACCACTGCAACAATCCATTGGCATATATTTAGGCCTAGCACACAGGCAGAGGAGAGGTTCATTCAACTTTGGGTAGCCTTGCAATATAATGGTAAAATGAAAATAAAAATAGGATTGAATGAGGAAGTGCCCTGGAGTCCAATAATATATGGTTATGGGGAGGTAGTTAATGTCTAATCTGGACAAGGGACGGACAGGTCCTGTGGGATCCATGCCTGGTTCATTTTTATGAACGTCAGCTTGTCCACATTGGCTGTAGACAGGCGGCTGCGTTTGTCTGTAATGACGCCCCCTGCCGTGCTGAATACACGTTCAGACAAAACGCTGGCTGCCGGGCAGGCCAGCACCTCCAAGGCATAAAAGGCTAGCTCTGGCCACGTGGACAATTTAGAGACCCAGAAGTTGAATGGGGCCGAACCATCAGTCAGTACGTGGAGGGGTGTGCACACGTACTGTTCCACCATGTTAGTGAAATGTTGCCTCCTGCTAACACGTTGCGTATCAGGTGGTGGTGCAGTTAGCTGTGGCGTGTTGACAAAAGTTTTCCACATCTCTGCCATGCTAACCCTGCCCTCAGAGGAGCTGGCCGTGACACAGCTGCCTTGGCGACCTCTTGCTCCTCCTCTGCCTTGGCCTTGGGCTTCCACTTGTTCCCCTGTGACATTTGGGAATGCTCTCAGTAGCGCGTCTACCAACGTGCGCTTGTACTCGCGCATCTTCCTATCACGCTCCAGTGCAGGAAGTAAGGTGGGCACATTGTCTTTGTAGCGTGGATCCAGCAGGGTGGCAACCCAGTAGTCCGCACAGGTTAAAATGTGGGCAACTCTGCTGTCGTTGCGCAGGCACTGCAGCATGTAGTCGCTCATGTGTGCCAGGCTGCCCAGGGGTAAGGACAAGCTGTCCTCTGTGGGAGGCGTATCGTCATCGTCCTGCCTTTCCCCCCAGCCACGCACCAGTGATGGACCCGAGCTGCGTTGGGTGCCACCCCGCTGTGACCATGCTTCATCCTCATCCTCCTCCACCTCCTCCTCATCCTCGTCCTCCTCGTCCTCCAGTAGTGGGCCCTGGCTGGCCACATTTGTACCTGGCCTCTGCTGTTGCCAAAAACCTCCCTCTGAGTCACTTCGAAGAGACTGGCCTGAAAGTGCTAAAAATGACCCCTCTTCCTCCTCCTCCTCCTCCTCCTCCTGGGCCACCTCCTCTTCCATCATCGCCCTAAGTGTTTTCTCAAGGAGACATAGAAGTGGTATTGTAACGCTGATAACGGTGTCATCGCCACTGGCCATGTTGGTGGAGTACTCGAAACAGCGCAACAGGGCACACAGGTCTCGCATGGAGGCCCAGTCATTGGTGGTGAAGTGGTGCTGTTCTGTAGTGCGACTGACCCGTGCGTGCTGCAGCTGAAACTCCACTATGGCCTGCTGCTGCTCGCACAGTCTGTCCAGCATGTGCAAGGTGGAGTTCCACCTGGTGGGCACGTCGCATATGAGGCGGTGAGCGGGAAGGCCGAAGTTACGCTGTAGCGCAGACAGGCGAGCAGCAGCAGGATGTGAACGCCGGAAGCGCGAACAGACGGCCCGCACTTTATGCAGCAGCTCTGACATGTCGGGGTAGTTGTGAATGAACTTCTGCACCACCAAATTCAGCACATGCGCCAAGCAAGGGATGTGCGTCAAATTGGCTAGTCCCAGAGCTGCAACGAGATTTCGCCCATTATCACACACCACCAGGCCGGGCTTGAGGCTCACCAGCAGCAACCACTCGTCGGTCAGTTGTTCTATACCCCGCCACAACTCCTGTGCGGTGTGGGGCCTGTCCCCCAAACATATGAGTTTCAGAATGGCCTGCTGACGTTTACCCCGGGCTGTGCTGAAGTTGGTGGTGAAGGTGTGTGGCTGACTGGATGAGCAGGTGGAAGAAGAGGAGGAGGAAGCCGAGAAGGAGGAGGTGGCAACAGGAGGCAAAGAATGTTGCCCTGCGATCCTTGGCGGCGGAAGGACGTGCGCCAAACAGCTCTCCGCCTGGGGCCCAGCTGCCACTACATTTACCCAGTGTGCAGTTAGGGAGATATAGCGTCCCTGGCCGTGCTTACTGGTCCATGTATCTGTGGTTAGGTGGACCTTGCCACAGATGGCGTTGCGCAGTGCACACTTGATTTTATCGGATACTTGGTTGTGCAGGGAAGGCACGGCTCTCTTGGAGAAGTAGTGCCGGCTGGGAACAACATACTGTGGGACAGCAAGCGACATGAGCTGTTTGAAGCTGTCTGTGTCCACCAGCCTAAATGACAGCATTTCATAGGCCAGTAGTTTAGAAATGCTGGCATTCAGGGCCAGGGATCGAGGGTGGCTAGGTGGGAATTTACGCTTTCTATCAAATGTTTGTGAGATGGAGAGCTGAACGCTGGCGTGTGACATGGTTGAGACGCTTGGTGACGGAGGTGGTGGTGGTGGTGTTGGTGGTACATCCCCTGTTTGCTGGGCGGCAGGTGCCAACGTTCCTCCAGAGGCGGAGGAAGAGGCCGAGGCGGCAGCAGCAGAATAGGCCGAGGCGGCAGCAGCAGAAGAGGTAGCAGGGGGAGCCTGAGTGACTTCCTTGGTTTTAAGGTGTTTACTCCACTGCAGTTCATGCTTTGCATGCAGGTGCCTGGTCATGCAGGTTGTGCTCAGGTTCAGAACGTTAATGCCTCGCTTCAGGCTCTGATGGCACAGCGTGCAAACCACTCGGGTCTTGTCGTCAGCACATTGTTTGAAGAAGTGCCATGCCAGGGAACTCCTTGAAGCTGCCTTTGGGGTGCTCGGTCCCAGATGGCGGCGGTCAGTAGCAGGCGGAGTCTCTTGGCGGCGGGTGTTCTGCTTTTGCCCACTGCTCCCTCTTTTGCTACGCTGTTGGCTCGGTCTCACCACTGCCTCTTCCTCCGAACTGTGAAAGTCAGTGGCACGACCTTCATTCCATGTGGGGTCTAGGACCTCATCGTCCCCTGCATCGTCTTCCACCCAGTCTTGATCCCTGACCTCCTGTTCAGTCTGCACACTGCAGAAAGACGCAGCAGTTGGCACCTGTGTTTCGTCATCATCAGAGACATGCTGAGGTGGTATTCCCATGTCCTCATCATCAGGAAACATAAGTGGTTGTGCGTCAGTGCATTCTATGTCTTTCACCGCTGGGGAAGGGCTAGGTGGATGCCCTTGGGAAACCCTGCCAGCGGAGTCTTCAAACAGCATAAGAGACTGCTGCATAACTTGAGGCTGAGACAGTTTCCCTGGTATGCATGGGGGTGATGTGACAGACTGATGGGGTTGGTTTTCAGGCGCCATCTGTGCGCTTTCTGCAGAAGACTGGGTGGGAGATAATGTGAACGTGCTGGATCCACTGTCGGCCACCCAATTGACTAATGCCTGTACCTGCTCAGGCCTTACCATCCTTAGAACGGCATTGGGCCCCACCATATATCGCTGTAAATTCTGGCGGCTACTGGGACCTGAGGTAGTTGGTACACTAGGACGTGTGGATGTGGCAGAACGGCCACGTCCTCTCCCAGCACCAGAGGGTCCACTAACACCACCACGACCATGTCCACGTCCGCGTCCCTTACTAGATGTTTTTCTCATTGTTATGGTTCACCACAACAACAAATATATTATTTGGCCCAATGTATTGTATTCAAATTCAGCGGGATATAAATTTGAGGCCTAGTATTTAGGCGCTGGGTGACCGGTATGGATTTAGTGACAGAATTAGACTTGGAAATGCACAGAAGCGTGTGTGTGAAGTTATTCTGAATGACCCTATGTGCACCTTCAATATGATCTACCCTTTTAGGGATAGATTTCAAATAGCTCTGATATAGCAGAAACGACTAAATTATGAAATTGCTAAATTGGGAATTGTATTTCAACCCAGAACAAAAAATGTGCTTTGACGGACACTAAATAACTTTCCCAGCCACAACAGGACAGCGGTAACGAGAGATTTAGCGGGATATAAATTTGAGGCCTAGTATTTAGGCGCTGGGTGACAGGTATGGGTTTAGTGACAGAATTAGATTTGGAAATGCACAGTAGCGGGTGTGTGAAGTTATTCTGAATGACCCTATGTGCACCTTGAATATTATATACCCTTTTAGGGATAGATTTCAAATAGCTCTGATATAGCAGAAACCACTAAATTATGAAATTGCTAAATTGGGAATTGTATTTCAACCCAGAACAAGAAATGTGCTTGAACGGACACTAAATAACTCGCCCAGCTACAGCACTAGGGACAGATTTAGCGGGATATAAATTTGAGGCCTAGTATTTAGGCGCTGGGTGACAGGTATGGGTTTAGTGACAGAATTAGACTTGGAAATACACAGTAGCGGGTGTGTGTGAAGTTATTCTGAATGACCCAATGTGCACCTTGAATATTATATACCCTTTTAGGGATAGATTTCAAATAGCTCTGATATAGCAGAAACCACTAAATTATGAAATTGCTAAATTGGGAATTGTATTTCAACCCAGAACAAAAAATGTGCTTTGACGGACACTAAATATCTTGCCCAGCAACAACAGTACAGCGGTAACGAGAGATTTAGCAGGATATAAATTTGAGGCCTAGTATTTAGGCGCTGGGTGACAGGTATGGGTTTAGTGACAGAATTAGACTTGAAAATACACAGTAGTGGGTGTGTGTGAAGTTATTCTGAATGACCCAATGTGCAGCTTGAATATTATATACCCTTTTAGGGATAGATTTCAAATAGCTCTGATATAGCAGAAACCACTAAATTATGAAATTGCTAAATTGGGAATTGTACTTCAACCCAGAACAAAAAATGTGCTTTGACGGACACTAAATATCTTTCCAAGCAACAACAGTACAGCGGTAACGAGAGATTTAGCAGGATATAAATTTGAGGCCTAGTATTTAGGCGCTGGGTGACAGGTATGGGTTTAGTGACAGAATTAGACTTGGAAATACACAGTAGCGGGTGTGTGTGAAGTTATTCTGAATGACCCAATGTGCACCTTGAATATTATATACCCTTTTAGGGATAGATTTCAAATAGCTCTGATATAGCAGAAACCACTAAATTATGAAATTGCTAAATTGGGAATTGTACTTCAACCCAGAACAAAAAATGTGCTTTGACGGACACTAAATAACTTTCCCAGCTACAACAGGACAGCGGTAACGAGAGATTTAGCGGGATATAAATTTGAGGCCTAGTATTTAGGCGCTGGGTGACAGGTATGGGTTTAGTGACAGAATTAGACTTGGAAATACACAGTAGCGGGTGTGTGTGAAGTTATTCTGAATGACCCTATGTGCACCTTCAATATGATCTACCCTTTTAGGGATAGATTTCAAATAGCTCTGATATAGCAGAAACCACTAAATTATGAAATTGCTAAATTGGGAATTGTATTTCAACCCAGAAGAAAAAATGTGCTTTGACGGACACTAAATAACTTTCCCAGCTACAACAGGACAGCGGTAACGAGAGATTTAGCAGGATATAAATTTGAGGCCTAGTATTTAGGCGCTGGGTGACAGGTATGGGTTTAGTGACAGAATTAGACTTGAAAATACACAGTAGCGGGTGTGTGTGAAGTTATTCTGAATGACCCAATGTGCACCTTGAATATTATATACCCTTTTAGGGATAGATTTCAAATAGCTCTGATATAGCAGAAACCACTAAATTATGAAATTGCTAAATTGGGAATTGTACTTCAACCCAGAACAAAAAATGTGCTTTGACGGACACTAAATATCTTTCCAAGCAACAACAGTACAGCGGTAACGAGAGATTTAGCAGGATATAAATTTGAGGCCTAGTATTTAGGCGCTGGGTGACAGGTATGGGTTTAGTGACAGAATTAGACTTGGAAATACACAGTAGCGGGTGTGTGTGAAGTTATTCTGAATGACCCAATGTGCACCTTGAATATTATATACCCTTTTAGGGATAGATTTCAAATAGCTCTGATATAGCAGAAACCACTAAATTATGAAATTGCTAAATTGGGAATTGTACTTCAACCCAGAACAAAAAATGTGCTTTGACGGACACTAAATAACTTTCCCAGCTACAACAGGACAGCGGTAACGAGAGATTTAGCGGGATATAAATTTGAGGCCTAGTATTTAGGCGCTGGGTGACAGGTATGGGTTTAGTGACAGAATTAGATCTTGGAAATACACAGTAGCGGGTGTGTGTGAAGTTATTCTGAATGACCCTATGTGCACCTTCAATATGATCTACCCTTTTAGGGATAGATTTCAAATAGCTCTGATATAGCAGAAACCACTAAATTATGAAATTGCTAAATTGGGAATTGTATTTCAACCCAGAACAAAAAATGTGCTTTGACGGACACTAAATAACTTTCCCAGCTACAACAGGACAGCGGTAACGAGAGATTTAGCAGGATATAAATTTGAGGCCTAGTATTTAGGCGCTGGGTGACAGGTATGGGTTTAGTGACAGAATTAGACTTGAAAATACACAGTAGCGGGTGTGTGTGAAGTTATTCTGAATGACCCAATGTGCACCTTGAATATTATATACCCTTTTAGGGATAGATTTCAAATAGCTCTGATATAGCAGAAACCACTAAATTATGAAATTGCTAAATTGGGAATTGTACTTCAACCCAGAACAAAAAATGTGCTTTGACGGACACTAAATAACTTTCCCAGCTACAACAGGACAGCGGTAACGAGAGATTTAGCAGGATATAAATTTGAGGCCTAGTATTTAGGCGCTGGGTGACAGGTATGGGTTTAGTGACAGAATTAGACTTGAAAATACACAGTAGCGGGTGTGTGTGAAGTTATTCTGAATGACCCAATGTGCACCTTGAATATTATATACCCTTTTAGGGATAGATTTCAAATAGCTCTGATATAGCAGAAACCACTAAATTATGAAATTGCTAAATTGGGAATTGTACTTCAACCCAGAACAAAAAATGTGCTTTGACGGACACTAAATAACTTTCCCAGCTACAACAGGACAGCGGTAACGAGAGATTTAGCGGGATATAAATTTGAGGCCTAGTATTTAGGCGCTGGGTGACCGGTATGGATTTAGTGACAGAATTAGACTGGGATATGGCCAAAAAATAACCACACTATTGCTGGTTAAATGCACTTGGTGACGGGCGCAGCTTGCCCCTGATGTAGTATATGGCCAAAAAATGAACAGACTATTGCTGGTTAAATGCACTTGGTGTCACAGCTTGACCAACCACACTACTGAGGGTTAAATGCACTTGGTGACGGGCGCAGCTTGCCCCTGATGTAGTATATGGCCAAAAAATAAACAGACTATTGCTGGTTAAATGCACTTGGTGTGACAGCTTCACCCTGATGTAGGCTTTAGCCAGAAAACAACCACACCATTGAGGGTTAAATGCACTTGGTGACAGGCGCAGCTTGCCCCTGATTTTGTATATGGCCAAAAAATGAACAGACTATTGCTGGTTAAATGCACTTGGTGTGACAGCTTCACCCTGATGTAGGCTTTAGCCAAAAAACAACCACACCATTGAGGGTTAAATGCACTTGGTGACAGGCGCAGCTTGCCCCTGATTTTGTATATGGCCAAAAAATGAACAGACTATTGCTGGTTAAATGCACTTGGTGTGACAGCTTCACCCTGATGTAGGCTTTAGCCAAAAAACAACCACACCATTGAGGGTTAAATGCACTTGGTGACAGGCGCAGCTTGCCCCTGATTTTGTATATGGCCAAAAAATGAACAGACTATTGCTGGTTAAATGCACTTGGTGTGACAGCTTCACCCTGATGTAGGCTTTAGCCAAAAAACAACCACACCATTGAGGGTTAAATGCACTTGGTGACAGGCGCAGCTTGCCCCTGATTTTGTATATGGCCAAAAAATGAACAGACTATTGCTGGTTAAATGCACTTGGTGTGACAGCTTCACCCTGATGTAGGCTTTAGCCAAAAAACAACCACACCATTGAGGGTTAAATGCACTTGGTCGCAGCTTGTGCTGGCGCACCACAAGACACAAAATGGCCGCCGATCACCCCAGAAAAATGTGACTGACAAACGGTCTGGGCAGCCTAAAAACAGTGAGCAATTGAGGATCAGCAGCTCAATGATCCACAGCTGCAGATCGATCAGTTAATCAAGTCCTTTGGAGGAGTTAATCTGCCTAATCTCGCCCTACTGTCGCAGCCGCAACCTCTCCCTACGCTAATCAGAGCAGAGTGACGGGCGGCGCTATGTGACTCCAGCTTAAATAGAGGCTGGGTCACATGGTGCTCTGGCCAATCACAGCCATGCCAATAGTAGGCATGGCTGTGATGGCCTCTTGGGGCAAGTAGTATGACGCTTGTTGATTGGCTGCTTTGCAGCCTTTCAAAAAGCGCCAAGAAAGCGTCACAAAAGCGCCAAGAAAGCGACGAACACCGAACCCGAACCCGGACTTTTACGAAAATGTCCGGGTTCGGGTCCGTGTCACGGACACCCCAAAATTCGGTACGAACCCGAACTATACAGTTCGAGTTCGCTCATCCCTAATTACAAGTACTCTATTCACTCAAATGAAATGAGAACTTTTAATTACATTACACCACCACTACAGGGGAGACAACGCATAGTGTAGTGCAGGAAGCGTTACTTCCTTTTCAAACAGCTGATTGGCAGGAGTTCCAGGTGTCAGACCCCCCCACAGATCAGATATTGATGACCTAACATGAGGCTAGGTCATCAATATAAACAGGCTGCACAACCCCCTTGTGTAATCTTGAGAGCTGTCGCTCTCTAAGAGTTATCCCTACACAGCTCTTTGACATTCCCTCGACTCCAACTTCACATTTTTAACTGTAACATTTTATACCCTACACCTCACTCACTGCACTTGGACTTGGATCCAACTGGAAAGGGTTAATCCTCTTTCCACACTGATTATCACATACATCATTCATATTCGGCTAAAAATTACTCAAAGGGGTTGTCTGTGTTCAGAGCTATATACATGCACATATCACTTTTTTCACCCAGGAAGCCCCTCTCATATGAGCATTAGAGCATATCATGCTCCGATGCTCTCTCTTTCCTTGCACTGTATCACGCAGGGCAAAGCCTGTTTGTTTATATTTATTACACTGCTAGGCAGAGGCTTCCGCCTAGCAGTGTTGCCGGTGACATCACTCTAGGCTGTTTTAAAACCCGACAATCAGTGTCGGTGACATCATCGGGCTCACTGCTAGGCAGAAGCCTCTGCCTAGCAGAGACCTGGTACATATCCGGACCTCATGAAAAAGCCCTTGCTCTGCACAATTTAACACAGGACAACCTCTTTAATCACATCTCAAAACTAGTCCACACAAAATGCTGCAACCACTTGTTACACCCAACGAGCTGCCAAGTCTTTAACACACAAGTACATGCTATGTTGGAACACACTGCGCTTTGGAGCATCAAGCATGTCATCTTCTAACTCACTGTCATTCCATGCTAAGTGATAATTTTTACTCTTCTATGTTGTATGGAAACAGTTATTAGTGATTTAATATTTACCGTAATATACATAAATATCACCCAGTAATGCACAAGCACTCACCAGCACATACTGATTTATCTAGCAGCAAACCGGTATCTACTGGCATTGACACAGCTAAGCAATACTTTTACTCTTCAAAGTTGTGGGTGCCTGGAGGAACAATGGACACTTATTAAATGTAAGATTTAATATATTTGCTTAAAAAAAGGTTACAAAAGTGATGAAATAACAATATCACAAAATAAAAAAATAAAAAATGTAAAGGAATAAAATATTGAATAACAAGCCTTTTGCTATCTACATTGCATCTGTTGAGTCTGACCCCATATGTCTATTGATGTCTAGTGACATTTTTAAAGATTCTCTGTCCAGCCCCTTTAACCCTCCCACCTGGTCTGTTGTAGGAATCATATACAATGAAATCCAGTTGCAAGACAGTCTTTAAAAAATAGCTGTCCAACATCATTAACCTGATAAATTACTGTTTTTAGTGGAAGTGATATTTCTACATAGCAAATCATTTACTTATAAGTGCAGTAGAGTAATAGGAAAAAACAAAACCAACAATTAGGGCATGCATGACTCTCATTCTGTGTAATTGAATCATTAATTGAAATAGGCATGTTTAAAATAATAGCAGTGAAGAGTTAAATTGGTGAAGCCATTCATTCTATGAAATAACAGTTGTTAAAGGGGTTATCCCATAACTAATGTATAAAATGAAAATTAGACATCTTATAGTACATGACAACCTCTTTCTAACAAAGATAGAACCAGCCCTGTACCTCACATGGATCCAGAGATCTCCCCATTCATTGCTCTGCTAGATTTATATCAAGCTGACATCTCAATGGGCGTGTCTTTTCTGATGCAGCTAAGAGGGCGTGTCCATACTCTCCCTATCACAGCTCAGGAGGCAGTTGAAGCATGAAACTGAGCATGTGCATTCATTTCAGTGAACAGGTCAAAGAAATAAGAAAAAAAAAAACAGCAGTTGGTGCTATACAGATACATTGTATTCAATAACTCAGTAGCTATGCAAAATGTTTAATTACATGCAATTACAAAAGTTTTCATATCCAGGTGCTGGTTTGAAAACTGTAGAATATTTATCATGGGATAACCCCTTTAATTATGGACCATATTTAAGGTAGGAGGATGGCATGTTAACATGTTGCACATGTTAGTTATAGTGCATTTCTTTCTGAAATACTGGGAAAAATTGGTTGTTCCAGACATTGTTCTGATAAAGAACATACTTTGATTTAAAAGTTTGATTGGAGATAGAAAACACGTAGAGAAGTGCATTAAATTATAGGCTGCTCAGCAAAAATTATCTCAGATGCTTTGAAGTGGCAACCAAAAACTGAAAGACATGGAAGGAAGTGGGGAACTACTGTTCGAATGGATAAAAGAATAGTCAAAAAGGCTCAGCCAATTTTTGCCTCCAGAAAGATGGAAAAAGTACTACTACAATCAAAAGACGATTAAATGAAGCTAAGTTACCAGCAAGAACTCCCCGTAAGTAACACACTAACTGGCCCCAAGAGAAGTAACGCAACATTGTGTGAACTAATGAAAGCAATATTGTTCTTTTTGGGCCTAGTGATTGCAGACAGTATATCAGATGACCCCCGAGCACTGAATTCAAGCCACAGTACACTAAGATAGTAAATCATGGTGGTACAATAATCATGATATGGAAATGTTTCTCATACCATGGTGTCAGCCCATTTTATCATATACAAGGGATCATGGATCAGCTTGAATACATCAAAATATTTGAGAAGATCAAGTGCCCTATGCCAAAAGGAATGCCCTTGATCTTTCAACATGAAAATAACCCAAAACACACAAGTGAACAACATCTTGGTTACAGACAAACCAGATTGAGGTAATGGAGTGGCCAGCCTAATCCCCTGACCTCAATTCCATAGAGAACTTGACATAAAAAATGCAGTTTTCGAGGCAAACCCCAAAAAATACTGAAGAACTGTTTAATGTAGTCCAATCATCCTGGATTGGAATACCTATCCAGAGGTGCCAGAAGTTCAACTCCATGCAACACAGATATCAAGCAGTTCTCTTATGCCACTAAATATTAATTCCGTAATTCAAAGTAGAATGAAATCTCCAAAAAATAAAAATTGAACCTGAAATATATATTTTGGATACATTTTGTTTTGGAGTTGAATGAGTAGTATTTTCAGTGACTTTGCACTGCAATTTTTTTAACACTACTGTAATTGTGTTACATCATGTTTTATCATGTGAAATAATATGACCAGCAAGTTCCCTAGCATATTTTTATCTAAACATACCAAACATGAATATGAAATATTAATAATTTGAACCAATATTCATTTTTGAGGTTTCCTAAGTACAAAAATCCTGGCACTTGAGTTTACTTATCATAAACACATAGTTGAGTTACTGAAAACTAGGAATATGACAGATATGGCTGTGATGTATTGTATTTTGCTTTGTTCTCTATTGATGAACCAGGCTTCTACAGCACATTGGGGGTCATTTACAAAGACCAGCATTTTACACAAGTCTTTCATTCCCCCTGTATTGCCAGAGGATGTGCCTAATTTACGATGAAGCAGTGCCTCCAGTATACATAATGCTCCTCCCATAGTTCTCCCAACATGATTAATGCTGCCCAATATTATTAATGCCCTCCAGTATTATTATCACCGTCATTCGTTGCCCCAAGTATTAATAATGCAGTATTATTAAAAGGGTTTTCTAAAAGTTATATACTGATGACCTAATCGGTGGGGGTCCAACACCCAGGACCCTCTCTAATCATCTTCTCACCAAGTGCTGAGTGGCGCCTAGGCTATGTGACCGATAAATGTAATATCACTTGGCTTAGGGAAAACGGCAAAAAGGCTGTGCCGCTACTGCAAGCGCAGATTGCCTTCTCAAACAGCCAAAAATGCTCTTCTCATTTGTTTGCACATATGGGAACACTTGCTCAAAAGGAGGCAGTAGGACCTGATGCTCCCAGTAACATAGTGTACTCCTGTCTAAATAGCCATTAAAAACAGGCTCATTGATTTCAATGGGGTCAGTCTGGCTGTGAAAATGGCCAAAAATAGTCCATGTTTTAGGGCCATTTTAGACGAGCAATATAATGCTATGCGACACCAGCAGTAGTGGGAGTTCAGGATGGGAGCTACGGAATACTGACGCTGCTGCGAGACTAGAGCGTGGAACTTGTTCGTCTAAAAGGGGCCTTAGGCCTCTTTCACATGACCGTATGGCTTTTTCAGTGTTTTGCGGGCAGTTTATTGCAGATTCATTTTTCTGTTTTTCCATGTTGTGTTTCCGTTTCTGTTCCGTTTTTCCATTCTGTTTTTCCGTATGGGCATAAAATTTTCAATAGATGGTTCCGCAAAAACAGAACGGATACGGAAGACATACAGATGCATTTCCGTATGTCTTCCGTTTTTTTTTTTGCGGACCTATTGACTCGAATGGAGCCACAGTACATGATTTGCATGCAATAATAGGACATGTTCTATCTTTTAACGGAATGGAAAAATGGAAATACGGAAATGGAATATTTTTTTGCGGAACCATTGAAATGAATGGTTCCGTATACGGACCGCATATGGAACGAAAAAAAACGGCCCGTAAATGGAAAAAAAAATGGTTGTGTGAAAGAGACCTTGGGGTAAGGCTTCATGGCAGGAAAGAGCAGTACAAGGCCTCTTTGACATGAGTGATACGGAATCCGTCAGGTCTTTTCAGTGAAAAACTTATGGTTTTTCAAGCACCCTGCAGGTGCCTGCCATTTTCCCCTTAACCTCTTAAGGGCTATTTCACCTTAAGGACTTGGCCATTTTTTGCAAATCTGACCAGTGTCACTTTAAGTGCTGATAACTTTAAAGGGTTTCTACCACCAGATTTGGTCCTATTTAGCTGACTGACACTAGCGATGTACTAGTGTCAGCAGTCCATAACAGTGTTCTTACTTATCATCTGTCTGCTGCCGTTCACCTTAAAAACATACTTTTATAGATATGCTAATGAGCCCCTAGGTGCTATGTGGGCGTCATTAGCACCTAGAGGGCTCCGTCCACTAACCATTTCAGCCGCCCATCGCGTCCCTCCAGCCCGCCCCGCTCCTGTTGATTGACGTGAAACTTCTCAGTATCTCGTACCAATTCCTGCTCCGTGTGCTTCTGTATTCTCCTGGCGCCGGCTTCCTCACTGCGCCTGCGCCAACTACGTTACAGTGAGGAAGCCGGCACCAGGAGCGCGGCATTCACTCACTGAGCCTGCGCCAAATACAGAAGCGTGCGGCGCAGGAGCGGGAATTGGTACGAGATACTGAGAAGTTTCACAACAATCAACAGGAGCGGGGCGGGTTGGAGGGACGCGATGGGCGGCTGAAATGGTTAGTGGACGGAGCCCTCTAGGTGCTAATGACGCCCACATACAGTGGGATGCAAAAGTTTGGGCAACCGTGTTAATCGTCATGATTTTCCTGTATAAATCGTTGGTTGTTACTAGGGATGAGCGAACCCGAACTGTATAGTTCGGGTTCGTACCGAATCTTGGGGTGTCCGTGACACGGACCCGAACATTTTCGGAAAAGTCCGGGTTCGGGTTCGGTGTTCGTCACTTTCTTGGCGCTTTTTGAAAGGCTGCAAAGCAGCCAATCAACAAGCGTCATACTACTTGCCCCAAGAGGCCGTCACAGCCATGCCTACTATTGGCATGGCTGTGATTGGCCAGAGCACCATGTGAACCAGCCTCTATTTAAGCTGGACTCACATAGCGCCGCCCGTCACTCTGCTCTGATTAGCGTAGGGAGAGGTTGCAGCTGCGACAGTAGGGCGAGATTAGGCTGATTAACTCCTCCAAAAGACTCCACTTTTTTCTGGGGTGATCGGCGGCCATTTTGTATCTTGTGTTGCGCCAGCACAAGCTGCCACCAAGTGGATTTAACCCTCAATGGTGTGGTTGTTTTTTGGCGAAAGCCTACATCAGGGTCAAGCTGTCACACCAAGTGCATTTAACCAGCAATAGTCTGTTTATTTTTTGGCCATATACTACATCAGGGGCAAGCTGCGCCTGTCACCAAGTGCATTTAACCCTCAGTAGTGTGGTTGGTCAAGCTGTCACACCAAGTGCATTTAACCATCAATAAAGTGGTTATTTTTTGGCCATATCCCAGTCTAATTCTGTCAGTAAACGAATACCTGTCACCCAGCGCCTAAATACTAGTTTATATCCAGCTAAATCTGTCGTTACTGGTGTGGCTGGTCAAGTTATTTAGTGTCCGTCAAAGCACATTTTTTGTTCTGGGTTGAAATACAATTCCCAATTTAGCAATTTCCTAATTTAGTGGTTTCTGCTGTATCAGGCCTACTTTAAATACATCCCTAAAAGGGTATATCAGAATCAAGGTGCTGATAGGGTCATTCTCAATAACTTCACACACACGCTACTGTGCATATCCCAGTCTAATTCTGTCCGTAAAACGTATACCTGTCACCCAGCGCCTAAATACTAGGCCTCAAATTTATATCCAGCTAAATCTGTCGTTACTGCTGTACTGTTGTGGCTGGTCAAGTTATTTAGTGTCCGTCAAAGCACATTTTTTGTTCTGGGTTGAAATACAATTCCCAATTTAGCAATTTCCTAATTTAGTGGTTTCTGCTGTATCAGAGCTATTTTAAATCTATCCCTAAAAGGGTATATCAGATTCAAGGTGCACATAGGGTCATTCTCAATAACTTCACACACACGCTACTGTGCATATCCCAGTCTAATTCTGTCCGTAAAACGTATACCTGTCACCCAGCGCCTAAATACTAGGCCTCAAATTCATAGTCAGCTAAATCTGTGGTTACTGCTGTGCCTGTATTAGTGTAATACGGTACCTAAATAGATAGCCAGATAGTGTTAGGTGTCTGTAAAAAAATGCCTGAATTTGAATTCAATACATTGGGCCAAATAATATTTTTGTTGTTGTGGTGAACGATAACAATGAGGAAAACATCTAGTAAGGGACGTGGACGTGGACATGGTCGTGGTGGTGTTAGTGGACCCTCTGGTGCTGGGAGAGGACGTGGCCGTTCTGCCACATCCACACGTCCTAGTGTACCAACTACCTCAGGTCCCAGTAGCCGCCAGAATTTACAGCGATATATGGTGGGGCCCAATGCCGTTCTAAGGATGGTAAGGCCTGAGCAGGTACAGGCATTAGTCAATTGGGTGGCCGACAGTGGATCCAGCACGTTCACATTATCTCCCACCCAGTCTTCTGCAGAAAGCGCACAGATGGCGCCTGAAAACCAACCC
Source organism: Bufo gargarizans (assembly GCF_014858855.1). Lineage (NCBI taxonomy): Eukaryota > Metazoa > Chordata > Amphibia > Anura > Bufonidae > Bufo > Bufo gargarizans. Next base: position 329,338,931 of record NC_058083.1, read on the forward strand.
CATCAGTCTGTCACATCACCCCCATGCATATCAGGGAAACTGTCTGAGCCTCAAGTTATGCAGCAGTCTCTTATGCTGTTTGAAGACTCTGCTGGCAGGGTTTCCCAAGGGCATCCACCTAGCCCTTCCCCAGCGGTGGAAGACATAGAATGCACTGACGCACAACCACTTATGTTTCCTGATGATGAGGACATGGGAATACCACCTCAGCAAGTCTCTGATGATGACGAAACACAGGTGCCAACTGCTGCATCTTTCTGCAGTGTGCAGACTGAACAGGAGGTCAGAGATCAAGACTGGGTGGAAGACGATGCAGGGGACGATGAGGTCCTAGACCCCACATGGAAGGAAGGTCGTGCCACTAACTTTCACAGTTCGGAGGAAGAGGCAGTGGTGAGACCGAGCCAACAGCGTAGCAAAAGAGGGAGCAGTGGGCAAAAGCAGAACACCCGCCGCCAAGAGACTCCGCCTGCTACTGACCGCCGCCATCTGGGACCGAGCACCACAAAGGCAGCTTCAAGGAGTTCCCTGGCATGGCACTTCTTCAAACAATGTGCTGACGACAAGACCCGAGTGGTTTGCACGCTGTGCCATCAGAGCCTGAAGCGAGGCATTAACGTTCTGAACCTGAGCACAACCTGCATGACCAGGCACCTGCATGCAAAGCATGAACTGCAGTGGAGTAAACACCTTAAAAACAAGGAAGTCGCTCAGGCTCCCCCTGCTACCTCTTCTGCTGCTGCCGCCTCGGCCTCTTCCTCCGCCTCTGGAGGAACGTTGGCACCTGCCGCCCAGCAAACAGGGGATCTACCACCAACACCACCATCACCTCCGTCACCAAGCGTCTCAACCATGTCACACGGCAGCGTTCAGCTCTCCATCTCACAAACATTTGAGAGAAAGCGTAAATTCCCACCTAGCCACCCTCGATCCCTGGCCCTGAATGCCAGCATTTCTAAACTACTGGCCTATGAAATGCTGTCATTTAGGCTGGTGGACACAGACAGCTTCAAACAGCTCATGTCGCTTGCTGTCCTACAGTATGTTGTTCCCAGCCGCCACTACATCTCCAAGAGAGCCGTGCCTTCCCTGCACAACCAAGTATCCGATAAAATCAAGTGTGCACTGCGCAACGCCATCTGTAGCAAGGTCCACCTAACCACAGATACGTGGACCAGTAAGCACGGCCAGGGACGCTATATCTCCCTAACTGCACACTGGGTAAATGTAGTGGCAGCTGGGCCCCAGGCGGAGAGCTGTTTGGCGCACGTCCTTCCGCCGCCAAGGATCGCAGGGCAACATTCTTTGCCTCCTGTTGCCACCTCCTCCTTCTCGGCTTCCTCCTCCTCTTCTTCCACCTGCTCATCCAGTCAGCCACACACCTTCACCACCAACTTCAGCACAGCCCGGGGTAAACGTCAGCAGGCCATTCTGAAACTCATATGTTTGGGGGACAGGCCCCACACCGCACAGGAGTTGTGGCGGGGTATAGAACAACAGACCGACGAGTGGTTGCTGCCGGTGAGCCTCAAGCCCGGCCTGGTGGTGTGTGATAATGGGCGAAATCTCGTTGCAGCTCTGGGACTAGCCGGTTTGACGCACATTCCTTGCCTGGCGCATGTGCTGAATTTGGTGGTGCAGAAGTTCATTCACAACTACCCCGACATGTCAGAGCTGCTGCATAAAGTGCGGGCCGTCTGTTCGCGCTTCCGGCGTTCACATCCTGCCGCTGCTCGCCTGTCTGCGCTACAGCGTAACTTCGGCCTTCCCGCTCACCACCTCATATTCAACGTGCCCACCAGGTGGAACTCCACCTTGCACATGCTGGACAGACTGTGCGAGCAGCAGCAGGCCATAGTGGAGTTTCAGCTGCAGCACGCACGGGTCAGTCGCACTGCGGAACAGCACCACTTCACCACCAATGACTGGGCCTCCGTGCGAGACCTGTGTGCCCTGTTGCGCTGTTTCGAGTACTCCACCAACATGGCCAGTGGCGATGACGCCGTTATCAGCGTTACAATACCACTTCTATGTCTCCTTGAGAAAACACTTAGGGCAATGATGGAAGAGGAGGTGGCCCAGGAGGAGGAGGAGGAGGAGGAAGAGGGGTCATTTTTAGCACTTTCAGGCCAGTCTCTTCGAAGTGACTCAGAGGGAGGTTTTTTGCAACAGCAGAGGCCAGGTACAAATGTTGCCAGCCAGGGCCCACTACTGGAGGACGAGGAGGATGAGGAGGAGGTGGAGGAGGATGAGGATGAAGGATGGTCACAGCGGGGTGGCACCCAACGCAGCTCGGGCCCATCACTGGTGAGTGGCTGGGGGGAAAGGCAGGACGATGACGATACGCCTCCCACAGAGGACAGCTTGTCCTTACCCCTGGGCAGCCTGGCACACATGAGCGACTACATGCTGCAGTGCCTGCGCAACGACAGCAGAGTTGCCCACATTTTAACGTGTGCGGACTACTGGGTTGCCACCCTGCTGGATCCACGCTACAAAGACAATGTGCCCACCTTACTTCCTGCACTGGAGCGTGATAGGAAGATGCGTGAGTACAAGCGCACGTTGGTAGACGCGCTACTGAGAGCATTCCCAAATGTTTTGTTTTGTCAACACGCCACAGCTAACAGCACCACCACCTGATACGCAACGTGTTAGCAGGAGGCAACATTTCACTAACATGGTGGAACAGTACGTGTGCACACCCCTCCACGTACTGACTGATGGTTCGGCCCCATTCAACTTCTGGGTCTCTAAATTGTCCACGTGGCCAGAGCTAGCCTTTTATGCCTTGGAGGTGCTGGCCTGCCCGGCGGCCAGCGTTTTGTCTGAACGTGTATTCAGCACGGCAGGGGGCGTCATTACAGACAAACGCAGCCGCCTGTCTACAGCCAATGTGGACAAGCTGACGTTCATAAAAATGAACCAGGCATGGACCCACAGGACCTGTCCATCCCTTGTGCAGAATAGACATTAAGTACCTCCCCTTAACCATATATTATTGTACTCCAGGGCACTTCCTCATTCAATCCTATTTTTATTTTCCTTTTATCATTATATTGCGAGGCTACCCAATGTTGAATGAACCTCTCCTCTGTCTGGGTGCCGGGGCCTAAATATATGCCAATGGACTGTTGCAGTGGTGGCTGACGTGAAGCCTGATTCTCTGCTATGACATGCAGACTAATTCTCTGCTGACATGAAGACAGATTCTCTGTTACGGGACCTCTCTCCTCTGCCTGGGTGCTGGGCCTAAATATATGCCAATGGACTGTTGCAGTGGTGGCTGACGTGAAGCCTGATTCTCTGCTATGACATGCAGACTGATTCTCTGCTGACATGAAGACAGATCCTCTGTTACGGGACCTCTCTCCTCTGCCTGGGTGCTGGGCCTAAATATATGACAATGGACTGTTGCACTGGTGGCTGACATGAAGCCTGATTCTCTGCTATGACATGCAGACTGATTCTCTGCTGACATGAAGCCAGATCCTCTGTTACGGGACCTCTCTCCTCTGCCTGGGTGCTGGGTCTAAATATATGACAATGGACTGTTGCACTGGTGGCTGACGTGAAGCCTGATTCTCTGCTATGACATGCAGACTGTTTCTCTGCTGACTTGAAGACAGATTCTCTGTTACGGGACCTCTCTCCTCTGCCTGTGTGCTGGGCCTAAATATCTGACAATGGACTGTTGCAGTGGTGGCTGACGTGAAGCCTGATTCTCTGCTATGACATGCAGACTGATTCTCTGCTGACATGAAGCCAGATTCTCTGTTACGGGACCTCTCTCCTCTGCCTGGGTGCCTGGGCCTAAATATGTGCCAATGGACTGTTCCAATGTTGGGTGACGTGAAGCCTGATTCTCTGCTATGACATGCAGACTGATTCTCTGCTGACATGAAGACAGATTCTCTGTTACGGGACCCCTCTCCTCTGCCTGGGTGCCTGGGCCTAAATATATGCCAATGGACTGTTCCAATGTTGGGTGACGTGAAGCCTGATTCTCTGCTATGACATGCAGACTGATTCTCTGCTGACATGAAGACAGATTCTCTGTTACGGGACCTCTCTCCTCTGCCTGTGTGCTGGGCCTAAATATCTGACAATGGACTGTTGCAGTGGTGGCTGACGTGAAGCCTGATTCTCTGCTATGACATGCAGACTGATTCTCTGCTGACATGAAGCCAGATCCTCTGTTACGGGACCTCTCTCCTCTGCCTGTGTGCTGGGCCTAAATATATGCCAATGGACTGTTGCAGTGGTGGCTGACGTGAAGCCTGATTCTCTGCTATGACATGCAAACTAATTCTCTGCTGACATGAAGACAGATTCTCTGTTACGGGACCTCTCTCCTCTGTCTGGGTGCCTGGGCCTAAATATATGCCAATGGACTGTTCCAATGTTGGGTGACGTGAAGCCTGATTCTCTGCTATGACATGCAGACTGATTCTCTGCTGACATGAAGACAGATTCTCTGTTACGGGACCTCTCTCCTCTGCCTGGGTGCCTGGGCCTAAATATATGCCAATGGACTGTTCCAATGTTGGGTGACGTGAAGCCTGATTCTCTGCTATGACATGCAGACTGATTCTCTGCTGACATGAAGACAGATTCTCTGTTACGGGACCTCTCTCCTCTGCCTGGGTGCCTGGGCCTAAATATATGCCAATGGACTGTTCCAATGTTGGGTGACGTGAAGCCTGATTCTCTGCTATGACATGCAGACTGATTCTCTGCTGACATGAAGACAGATTCTCTGTTACAGGACCTCTCTCCTCTGCCGGGGTGCTGGGCCTAAATATCTGACAATGGACTGTTGCAGTGGTGGCTAACGTGAAGCCTGATTCTCTGCTATGACATGCAGACTAATTCTCTGCTGACATGAAGACAGATTCTCTGTTACGGGACCTCTCTCCTCTGCCTGTGTGCTGGGCCTAAATATATGACAATGGACTGTTGCAGTGGTGGCTGACGTGAAGCCTGATTCTCTGCTATGACATGCAGATTGATTCTCTGCTGACATGCAGACAGATTCTCTGTTACGGGACCTCTCTCCTCTGCCTGGGTGCTGGGCCTAAATATATGACAATGGACTGTTGCAGTGGTGGCTGACGTGAAGCCTGATTCTCTGCTATGACATGCAGACTGATTCTCTGCTGACATGAAGCCTTATTCTCTGTTACGGGTCCTCTCTCCTCTGCCTGGGTGCCGGGGCCTAAATATCTGAGAATGGACTGTTCCAGTGGTGGCTGATGTGAAGCCAGATTCTCTGCTATGGGACCTCTCTCCAATTGAAATTGGTTAATTTTTAATTTATTTTATTTTTATTTTTATTCATTTCCCTATCCACATTTGTTTGCATGGGATTTACCTACATGTTGCTGCCTTTTGCAGCCCGCTAGCCCTTTCCTGGGCTGTTTTACAGCCTTTTTAGTGCCGAAAAGTTCGGGTCCCCATTGACTTCAATGGGGTTCGGGTTCGGGACGAAGTTCGAATCGGGTTCGGATCCCGAACCCGAACATTTCCGGGAAGTTCGGCCGAACTTCTCGAACCCGAACATCCAGGTGTCCGCTCAACTCTAGTTGTTACGATAAAAAATGTCAGTTAAATATATCATATAGGAGACACACACAGTGATATTTGAGAAGTGAAATTAAGTTTATTGGATTTACAGAAAGTGTGCTATAATTGTTTAAACAAAATTAGGCAGGTGCATAAATTTGGGCACCACAAAAAAAGAAATGAAAACAATATTTAGTAGATCCTCCTTTGCAGAAATTACAGCCTCTAAACGCTTCCTGTAGGTTCCAATAAGAGTCTGGATTCTGGTTGAAGGTATTTTGGACCATTCCTCTTTACAAAATATATTTAGTTCATTCAGGTTTGATGGCTTCCGAGCATGGACAGCTCTCTTTAAGTCACACCACAGATTTTCAATTATATTCAGGTCTGGGGACTGAGATGGCCATTCCAGAACGTTGTACTTGTTCTTCTGCATAAATGCCTTAGTGGATTTTGAGCAGTGTTTAGGGTCGTTGTCTTGTTGACAGATCCAGCCCAGCTTTGTCACTGATTCCTGGACATTGGTCTCTAGAATCTGCTGATACTGAGTGGAATCCATGCGTCCCTCAACTTTGACAAGATTCCCAGTCCCTGCACTGGCCACACAGCCCCACAGCATGCTGGAACCACCACCATATTTTACTGTAGGTAGCAGGTGTTTTTCTTGGAATGCTGTGTTCTTTTTCCTCCATGCATAACACCCCTTGTTATGGCCAAATAACTCAATTTTAGTTTCATCAGTCCACAGCACCTTATTCCAAAATGAAGCTGGCTTGTCCAAATGTGCTTTAGCCCACCTCAAGCGGCACTATTTGTGCTGTGGGCGGAGAAAAGGCCTCCTCTGCATCACTCTCGCATACAGCATCTCCTTGTGTAAAGTGCGCCGAATGGTTGAACAATGCACAGTGACTCCATCTGCAGCAAGATGATGTTGTAGGTCTTTGGTGCTGGTCTGTGGGTTGACTCTGACTGTTCTCACCATTCGTCGCTTTTGTCTATCCGAGATTTTTCTTGGTCTGCCACTTCGAGCCTTAACTTGAACTGAGCCTGTGGTCTTCCATTTCCTCAATATGTTCCTAACTGTGGAGACAGACAGATGAAATCTCTGAGACAGCTTTCTGTATCCTTCCTCTAAACCATGATGGCGAACAATCTTTGTCTTCAGGTCATTTGAGAGTTGTTTTGAGACCCCCATGTTGCTACTCTTCAGAGAAAATTAAAAGAGGAGGGAAACTTACAATTGACCCCCTTAAATACTCTTTCTCATAATTGGATTCACGTGTGTATGTAGGTCAGGGGTCACTGAGCTTACCAAGCCAATTTGATTTCCAATAATTAGTTCTAAAGGTTATGGAATCAATAAAATGACAACAGTGCCCAAATTTATGCACCTGCCTAATTTTGTTTAAACAATTATAGCACACTTTCTGTAAATCCAATAAACTTCATTTCACTTCTCAAATATCACTGTGTGTGTCTCCTATATGATATATTTAACTGACATTTTTTATTGTAACAACCAACGATTTATACAGGAAAATCATGACAATTAACAAGGTTGCCCAAACTTTCGCATCCCTCTGTAGCACCTAGGGGCTCATTAGCATATCTATAAAAGTACGTTTTTAAGGTGAACGGCAGCAGACAGATGATAAGTAAGAACACTGTTCTGGACTGCTGACACTAGCACATCGCTAGTGTCAGTCAGCTAAATAGGACCAAATCTGGTGGTAGAAACCCTTTAAAACACTTTGACTTATCCAGGCCATTCTGAGATTTTTTCGTCACATATTATACTTCATGACACTGGTAAAATGAAGTAAAAAAAATCATTTTTATTTATAAAAAAATACCAAATTTACCAAAAATTTCGATTTCTCTACTTCTATAATACATAGTAATACCTCCAAAAACAGTTATTACTTTACATTCCCCATATTTTTTTATGGTGTTCATCTGATGGGTTAGGTCATGTGATATTTTTATAGAGCCGGTCTATACGGACTCGGCGATACCTAATATGTATTTTTATTTTATTTATGTAAGATTTACACAATAACAGCTTTTTTAAAACAAAAAAAGATGTTTTAGTGTCTCCATATTCTGAGCCATAGTTTTTTTTTATTTTTTGGGCAATTGTCTCAGGTAGGGGCTCATTTTTTGCGGGGTGAGGTGACGGTTATGTGATATTTTTATAGAGCCGGTCGATTCGGACGCGGCGATACCTAATATGTATATTTTTTTTCCCCTATTTCTTACTAATTTTCTTTAACTTTATTTGGGGAAAGTGACGTTTTTGTTTATTATTACTTTAAACTTTTAATTTTTTGGGGGGAAAACCTAATTTTTTTCACTTTTTTTCACTTTATTTTTTGTCCCACTTTGGGACTAGGGATGAGCGAACTCGAACTGTATAGTTCGGGTTCGTACCGAATTTTGGGGTGTCCGTGACACGGACCCGAACCCGGACATTTTCGTAAAAGTCCGGGTTCGGGTTCGGTGTTCGTCGCTTTCTTCGCGCTTTTGTGACGCTTTCTTGGCGCTTTTTGAAAGGCTGCAAAGCAGCCAATCAACAAGCGTCATACTACTTGCCCCAAGAGGCCATCACAGCCATGCCTACTATTGGCATGGCTGTGATTGGCCAGAGCACCATGTGACCCAGCCTCTATTTAAGCTGGAGTCACATAGCGCCGCCCGTCACTCTGCTCTGATTAGCGTAGGGAGAGGTTGCGGCTGCGACAGTAGGGCGAGATTAGGCAGATTAACTCCTCCAAAGGACTTGATTAACTGATCGATCTGCAGCTGTGGATCATTGAGCTGCTGATCCTCAATTGCTCACTGTTTTTAGGCTGCCCAGACCGTTTGTCAGTCACATTTTTCTGGGGTGATCGGCGGCCATTTTGTGTCTTGTGGTGCGCCAGCACAAGCTGCGACCAAGTGCATTTAACCCTCAATGGTGTGGTTGTTTTTTGGCTAAAGCCTACATCAGGGTGAAGCTGTCACACCAAGTGCATTTAACCAGCAATAGTCTGTTTATTTTTTGGCCATATACTACATCAGGGGCAAGCTGCGCCTGTCACCAAGTGCATTTAACCCTCAATGGTGCGTTTGTTTTTTGGCTAAAGCCTACATCAGGGTGAAGCTGTCACACCAAGTGCATTTAACCAGCAATAGTCTGTTTATTTTTTGGCCATATACTACATCAGGGGCAAGCTGCGCCCGTCACCAAGTGCATTTAACCCTCAGTAGTGTGGTTGGTCAAGCTATCACACCAAGTGCATTTAACCAGCAATAGTCTGTTCATTTTTTGGCCATATACTAAATCAGGGGCAAGCTGCGCCCGTCACCAAGTGCATTTAACCAGCAATAGTCTGTTCATTTTTTGGCCATATACTACATCAGGGGCAAGCTGCGCCCGTCACCAAGTGCATTTAACCCTCAGTAGTGTGGTTGGTCAAGCTATCACACCAAGTGCATTTAACCAGCAATAGTCTGTTCATTTTTTGGCCATATACTAAATCAGGGGCAAGCTGCGCCCGTCACCAAGTGCATTTAACCAGCAATAGTCTGTTCATTTTTTGGCCATATACTACATCAGGGGCAAGCTGCGCCCGTCACCAAGTGCATTTAACCCTCAGTAGTGTGGTTGGTCAAGCTGTGACACCAAGTGCATTTAACCAGCAATAGTCTGTTCATTTTTTGGCCATATACTACATCAGGGGCAAGCTGCGCCCATCACCAAGTGCATTTAACCAGCAATAGTGTGGTTATTTTTTGGCCATATCCCAGTCTAATTCTGTCACTAAATCCATACCGGTCACCCAGCGCCTAAATACTAGGCCTCAAATTTATATCCCGCTAAATCTCTCGTTACCGCTGTCCTGTTGTGGCTGGGAAAGTTATTTAGTGTCCGTCAAAGCACATTTTTTGTTCTGGGTTGAAATACAATTCCCAATTTAGCAATTTAAAAATTTAGTGGTTTCTGCTGTATCAGAGCTATTTGAAATCTATCCCTAAAAGGGTATATAATATTCAAGGTGCACATAGGGTCATTCAGAATAACTTCACACACCCGCTACTGTGCATTTCCAAGTCTAATTCTGTCACTAAACCCATACCTGTCACCCAGCGCCTAAATACTAGGCCTCAAATTCATATCCAGCTAAATCTGTCGTTAGTGCTGTAGCTGGGCGAGTTATTTAGTGTCCGTTCAAGCACATTTCTTGTTCTGGGTTGAAATACAATTCCCAATTTAGCAATTTCATAATTTAGTGGTTTCTGCTATATCAGAGCTATTTGAAATCTATCCCTAAAAGGGTAGATCATATTGAAGGTGCACATAGGGACATTCAGAATAACTTCACACACCCGCTACTGTGCATTTCCAAGTCTAATTCTGTCACTAAACCCATACCTGTCACCCAGCGCCTAAATACTAGGCCTCAAATTTATATCCAGCTAAATCTGTCCTTAGTGCTGTAGCTGGGCGAGTTATTTAGTGTCCGTTCAAGCACATTTCTTGTTCTGGGTTGAAATACAATTCCCAATTTAGCAATTTCATAATTTAGTGGTTTCTGCTATATCAGAGCTATTTGAAATCTATCCCTAAAAGGGTAGATCATATTGAAGGTGCACATAGGGACATTCAGAATAACTTCACACACCCGCTACTGTGCATTTCCAAGTCTAATTCTGTCACTAAACCCATACCTGTCACCCAGCGCCTAAATACTAGGCCTCAAATTTATATCCAGCTAAATCTGTCCTTAGTGCTGTAGCTGGGCGAGTTATTTAGTGTCCGTTCAAGCACATTTCTTGTTCTGGGTTGAAATACAATTCCCAATTTAGCAATTTCATAATTTAGTGGTTTCTGCTATATCAGAGCTATTTGAAATCTATCCCTAAAAGGGTATATAATATTCAAGGTGCACATTGGGTCATTCAGAATAACTTCACACACACCCGCTACTGTGTATTTCCAAGTCTAATTCTGTCACTAAACCCATACCTGTCACCCAGCGCCTAAATACTAGGCCTCAAATTTATATCCAGCTAAATCTGTCCTTAGTGCTGTAGCTGGGCGAGTTATTTAGTGTCCGTTCAAGCACATTTCTTGTTCTGGGTTGAAATACAATTCCCAATTTAGCAATTTCATAATTTAGTGGTTTCTGCTATATCAGAGCTATTTGAAATCTATCCCTAAAAGGGTATATAATATTCAAGGTGCACATTGGGTCATTCAGAATAACTTCACACACACCCGCTACTGTGTATTTCCAAGTCTAATTCTGTCACTAAACCCATACCTGTCACCCAGCGCCTAAATACTAGGCCTCAAATTTATATCCAGCTAAATCTGTCCTTAGTGCTGTAGCTGGGCGAGTTATTTAGTGTCCGTTCAAGCACATTTCTTGTTCTGGGTTGAAATACAATTCCCAATTTAGCAATTTCATAATTTAGTGGTTTCTGCTATATCAGAGCTATTTGAAATCTATCCCTAAAAGGGTAGATCATATTGAAGGTGCACATAGGGACATTCAGAATAACTTCACACACCCGCTACTGTGCATTTTCAAGTCTAATTCTGTCACTAAACCCATACCTGTCACCCAGCGCCTAAATACTAGGCCTCAAATTTATATCCAGCTAAATCTGTCCTTAGTGCTGCAGCTGGGCGAGTTATTTAGTGTCCGTTCAAGCACATTTCTTGTTCTGGGTTGAAATACAATTCCCAATTTAGCAATTTCATAATTTAGTGGTTTCTGCTATATCAGAGCTATTTGAAATCTATCCCTAAAAGGGTATATAATATTCAAGGTGCACATTGGGTCATTCAGAATAACTTCACACACACCCGCTACTGTGTATTTCCAAGTCTAATTCTGTCACTAAACCCATACCTGTCACCCAGCGCCTAAATACTAGGCCTCAAATTTATATCCTGCTAAATCTCTCGTTAACACTGTCCTGTTGTGGCTGGGAAAGTTATTTAGTGTCCGTCAAAGCACATTTTTTGTTCTGGGTTGAAATACAATTCCCAATTTAGCAATTTCATAATTTAGTGGTTTCTGCTATATCAGAGCTATTTGAAATCTATCCCTAAAAGGGTATATAATATTCAAGGTGCACATTGGGTCATTCAGAATAACTTCACACACACCCGCTACTGTGTATTTCCAAGTCTAATTCTGTCACTAAACCCATACCTGTCACCCAGCGCCTAAATACTAGGCCTCAAATTTATATCCTGCTAAATCTCTCGTTAACGCTGTCCTGTTGTGGCTGGGAAAGTTATTTAGTGTCCGTCAAAGCACATTTTTTGTTCTGGGTTGAAATACAATTCCCAATTTAGCAATTTCATAATTTAGTGGTTTCTGCTATATCAGAGCTATTTGAAATCTATCCCTAAAAGGGTATATAATATTCAAGGTGCACATTGGGTCATTCAGAATAACTTCACACACACCCGCTACTGTGTATTTCTAAGTCTAATTCTGTCACTAAACCCATACCTGTCACCCAGCGCCTAAATACTAGGCCTCAAATTTATATCCTGCTAAATCTCTCGTTAACGCTGTCCTGTTGTGGCTGGGAAAGTTATTTAGTGTCCGTCAAAGCACATTTTTTGTTCTGGGTTGAAATACAATTCCCAATTTAGCAATTTCATAATTTAGTGGTTTCTGCTATATCAGAGCTATTTGAAATCTATCCCTAAAAGGGTATATAATATTCAAGGTGCACATTGGGTCATTCAGAATAACTTCACACACACCCGCTACTGTGTATTTCTAAGTCTAATTCTGTCACTAAACCCATACCTGTCACCCAGCGCCTAAATACTAGGCCTCAAATTTATATCCTGCTAAATCTCTCGTTAACGCTGTCCTGTTGTGGCTGGGAAAGTTATTTAGTGTCCGTCAAAGCACATTTTTTGTTCTGGGTTGAAATACAATTCCCAATTTAACAATTTCATAATTTAGTGGTTTCTGCTATATCAGAGCTATTTGAAATCTATCCCTAAAAGGGTATATAATATTCAAGGTGCACATTGGGTCATTCAGAATAACTTCACACACACACGCTTCTGTGCATTTCCAAGTCTAATTCTGTCACTAAATCCATACCGGTCACCCAGCGCCTAAATACTAGGCCTCAAATTTATATCCCGCTGAATTTGAATACAATACATTGGGCCAAATAATATATTTGTTGTTGTGGTGAACCATAACAATGAGAAAAACATCTAGTAAGGGACGCGGACGTGGACATGGTCGTGGTGGTGTTAGTGGACCCTCTGGTGCTGGGAGAGGACGTGGCCGTTCTGCCACATCCACACGTCCTAGTGTACCAACTACCTCAGGTCCCAGTAGCCGCCAGAATTTACAGCGATATATGGTGGGGCCCAATGCCGTTCTAAGGATGGTAAGGCCTGAGCAGGTACAGGCATTAGTCAATTGGGTGGCCGACAGTGGATCCAGCACGTTCACATTATCTCCCACCCAGTCTTCTGCAGAAAGCGCACAGATGGCGCCTGAAAACCAACCCCATCAGTCTGTCACATCACCCCCATGCATACCAGGGAAACTGTCTCAGCCTCAAGTTATGCAGCAGTCTCTTATGCTGTTTGAAGACTCCGCTGGCAGGGTTTCCCAAGGGCATCCACCTAGCCCTTCCCCAGCGGTGAAAGACATAGAATGCACTGACGCACAACCACTTATGTTTCCTGATGATGAGGACATGGGAATACCACCTCAGCATGTCTCTGATGATGACGAAACACAGGTGCCAACTGCTGCGTCTTTCTGCAGTGTGCAGACTGAACAGGAGGTCAGGGATCAAGACTGGGTGGAAGACGATGCAGGGGACGATGAGGTCCTAGACCCCACATGGAATGAAGGTCGTGCCACTGACTTTCACAGTTCGGAGGAAGAGGCAGTGGTGAGACCGAGCCAACAGCGTAGCAAAAGAGGGAGCAGTGGGCAAAAGCAGAACACCCGCCGCCAAGAGACTCCGCCTGCTACTGACCGCCGCCATCTGGGACCGAGCACCCCAAAGGCAGCTTCAAGGAGTTCCCTGGCATGGCACTTCTTCAAACAATGTGCTGACGACAAGACCCGAGTGGTTTGCACGCTGTGCCATCAGAGCCTGAAGCGAGGCATTAACGTTCTGAACCTGAGCACAACCTGCATGACCAGGCACCTGCATGCAAAGCATGAACTGCAGTGGAGTAAACACCTTAAAACCAAGGAAGTCACTCAGGCTCCCCCTGCTACCTCTTCTGCTGCTGCCGCCTCGGCCTATTCTGCTGCTGCCGCCTCGGCCTCTTCCTCCGCCTCTGGAGGAACGTTGGCACCTGCCGCCCAGCAAACAGGGGATGTACCACCAACACCACCACCACCACCTCCGTCACCAAGCGTCTCAACCATGTCACACGCCAGCGTTCAGCTCTCCATCTCACAAACATTTGATAGAAAGCGTAAATTCCCACCTAGCCACCCTCGATCCCTGGCCCTGAATGCCAGCATTTCTAAACTACTGGCCTATGAAATGCTGTCATTTAGGCTGGTGGACACAGACAGCTTCAAACAGCTCATGTCGCTTGCTGTCCCACAGTATGTTGTTCCCAGCCGGCACTACTTCTCCAAGAGAGCCGTGCCTTCCCTGCACAACCAAGTATCCCATAAAATCAAGTGTGCACTGCGCAACGCCATCTGTAGCAAGGTCCACCTAACCACAGATACGTGGACCAGTAAGCACGGCCAGGGACGCTATATCTCCCTAACTGCACACTGGGTAAATGTAGTGGCAGCTGGGCCCCAGGCGGAGAGCTGTTTGGCGCACGTCCTTCCGCCGCCAAGGATCGCAGGGCAACATTCTTTGCCTCCTGTTGCCACCTCCTCCTTCTCGGCTTCCTCCTCCTCTTCTTCCACCTGCTCATCCAGTCAGCCACACACCTTCACCACCAACTTCAGCACAGCCCGGGGTAAACGTCAGCAGGCCATTCTGAAACTCATATGTTTGGGGGACAGGCCCCACACCGCACAGGAGTTGTGGCGGGGTATTGAACAACAGACCGACGAGTGGTTGCTGCCGGTGAGCCTCAAGCCCGGCCTGGTGGTGTGTGATAATGGGCGAAATCTCGTTGCAGCTCTGGGACTAGCCAATTTGACGCACATCCCTTGCTTGGCGCATGTGCTGAATTTGGTGGTGCAGAAGTTCATTCACAACTACCCCGACATGTCAGAGCTGCTGCATAAAGTGCGGGCCGTCTGTTCGCGCTTCCGGCGTTCACATCCTGCTGCTGCTCGCCTGTCTGCGCTACAGCGTAACTTCGGCCTTCCCGCTCACCGCCTCATATGCGACGTGCCCACCAGGTGGAACTCCACCTTGCACATGCTGGACAGACTGTGCGAGCAGCAGCAGGCCATAGTGGAGTTTCAGCTGCAGCACGCACGGGTCAGTCGCACTACAGAACAGCACCACTTCACCACCAATGACTGGGCCTCCATGCGAGACCTGTGTGCCCTGTTGCGCTGTTTCGAGTACTCCACCAACATGGCCAGTGGCGATGACACCGTTATCAGCGTTACAATACCACTTCTATGTCTCCTTGAGAAAACACTTAGGGCGATGATGGAAGAGGAGGTGGCCCAGGAGGAGGAGGAGGAGGAGGAAGAGGGGTCATTTTTAGCACTTTCAGGCCAGTCTCTTCGAAGTGACTCAGAGGGAGATTTTTGGCAACAGCAGAGGCCAGGTACAAATGTGGCCAGCCAGGGCCCACTACTGGAGGACGAGGAGGACGAGGATGAGGAGGAGGTGGAGGAGGATGAGGATGAAGCATGGTCACAGCGGGGTGGCACCCAACGCAGCTCGGGTCCATCACTGGTGCGTGGCTGGGGGGAAAGGCAGGACGATGACGATACGCCTCCCACAGAGGACAGCTTGTCCTTACCCCTGGGCAGCCTGGCACACATGAGCGACTACATGCTGCAGTGCCTGCGCAACGACAGCAGAGTTGCCCACATTTTAACCTGTGCGGACTACTGGGTTGCCACCCTGCTGGATCCACGCTACAAAGACAATGTGCCCACCTTACTTCCTGCACTGGAGCGTGATAGGAAGATGCGCGAGTACAAGCGCACGTTGGTAGACGCGCTACTGAGAGCATTCCCAAATGTCACAGGGGAACAAGTGGAAGCCCAAGGCCAAGGCAGAGGAGGAGCAAGAGGTCGCCAAGGCAGCTGTGTCACGGCCAGCTCCTCTGAGGGCAGGGTTAGCATGGCAGAGATGTGGAAAACTTTTGTCAACACGCCACAGCTAACTGCACCACCACCTGATACGCAACGTGTTAGCAGGAGGCAACATTTCACTAACATGGTGGAACAGTACGTGTGCACACCCCTCCACGTACTGACTGATGGTTCGGCCCCATTCAACTTCTGGGTCTCTAAATTGTCCACGTGGCCAGAGCTAGCCTTTTATGCCTTGGAGGTGCTGGCCTGCCCGGCAGCCAGCGTTTTGTCTGAACGTGTATTCAGCACGGCAGGGGGCGTCATTACAGACAAACGCAGCCGCCTGTCTACAGTCAATGTGGACAAGCTGACGTTCATAAAAATGAACCAGGCATGGATCCCACAGGACCTGTCCGTCCCTTGTCCAGATTAGACATTAACTACCTCCCCATAACCATATATTATTGGACTCCAGGGCACTTCCTCATTCAATCCTATTTTTATTTTCATTTTACCATTATATTGCGAGGCTACCCAAAGTTGAATGAACCTCTCCTCTGCCTGTGTGCTAGGCCTAAATATATGCCAATGGACTGTTGCAGTGGTGGCTGACATGAAGCCTGATTCTCTGCTATGACATGCAGACTGATTCTCTGCTGACATGAAGCCAGATTGTCTGTTACGGGACCTCTCTGCTCTGCCTGTGTGCTAGGCCTAAATATATGCCAATGGACTGTTGCAGTGGTGGCTGACGTGAAGCCTCATTCTCTGCTATGACATGCAGACTGATTCTCTGCTGAGATGAAGCCAGATCGTCTGTTACGGGACCTCTCTGCTCTGCCTGTGTGCTAGGCCTAAATATATGCCAATGGACTGTTGCAGTGGTGGGTGACGTGAAGCCTCATTCTCTGCTATGACATGCAGACTGATTCTCTGCTGTCATGAAGCCAGATTGTCTGTTACGGGACCTCTCTGCTCTGCCTGTGTGCTAGGCCTAAATATATGCCAATGGACTGTTGCAGTGGTGGGTGACGTGAAGCCTCATTCTCTGCTATGACATGCAGACTGATTCTCTGCTGACATGAAGCCAGATTGTCTGTTACGGGACCTCTCTCCTCTGCCTGTGTGCTAGGCCTAAATATATGCCAATGGACTGTTGCAGTGGTGGCTGACGTGAAGCCTCATTCTCTGCTATGACATGCAGACTGATTCTCTGCTGACATGAAGCCAGATCGTCTGTTACGGGACCTCTCTGCTCTGCCTGTGTGCTAGGCCTAAATATATGCCAATGGACTGTTGCAGTGGTGGGTGACGTGAAGCCTCATTCTCTGCTATGACATGCAGACTGATTCTCTGCTGTCATGAAGCCAGATTGTCTGTTACGGGACCTCTCTGCTCTGCCTGTGTGCTAGGCCTAAATATATGCCAATGGACTGTTGCAGTGGTGGCTGACGTGAAGCCTCATTCTCTGCTATGACATGCAGACTAATTCTCTGCTGACATGAAGACAGATTCTCTGTTACGGGACCTCCCTCCTCTGCCTGGGTGCTGGGCCTAAATATATGCCAATGGACTGTTGCAGTGGTGGCTGACGTGAAGCCTCATTCTCTGCTATGACGTGCAGACTAATTCTCTGCTGACATGAAGACAGATTCTCTGTTACGGGACCTCCCTCCTCTGCCTGGGTGCTGGGCCTAAATATATGCCAATGGACTGTTGCAGTGGTGGCTGACGTGAAGCCTCATTCTCTGCTATGACATGCAGACTAATTCTCTGCTGACATGAAGACAGATTCTCTGTTACGGGACCTCTCTCCTCTGCCTGTGTGTGTGCTGGGCCTAAATATATGCCAATGGACTGTTGCAGTGGTGGCTGACGTGAAGCCTCATTCTCTGCTATGACATGCAGACTGATTCTCTGCTGACATGAAGCCAGATTCTCTGTTACGGGACCTCTCTCCTCTGCCTGTGTGTGTGCTGGGCCTAAATATATGCCAATGGACTGTTGCAGTGGTGGCTGACGTGAAGCCTCATTCTCTGCTATGACATGCAGACTAATTCTCTGCTGACATGAAGACAGATTCTCTGTTACGGGACCTCCCTCCTCTGCCTGGGTGCTGGGCCTAAATATATGCCAATGGACTGTTGCAGTGGTGGCTGACGTGAAGCCTCATTCTCTGCTATGACATGCAGACTAATTCTCTGCTGACATGAAGACAGATTCTCTGTTACGGGACCTCCCTCCTCTGCCTGGGTGCTGGGCCTAAATATATGCCAATGGACTGTTGCAGTGGTGGCTGACGTGAAGCCTCATTCTCTGCTATGACATGCAGACTAATTCTCTGCTGACATGAAGACAGATTCTCTGTTACGGGACCTCCCTCCTCTGCCTGGGTGCTGGGCCTAAATATATGCCAATGGACTGTTGCAGTGGTGGCTGACGTGAAGCCTCATTCTCTGCTATGACATGCAGACTAATTCTCTGCTGACATGAAGACAGATTCTCTGTTACGGGACCTCTCTCCTCTGCCTGGGTGCCGGGGCCTAAATATCTGAGAATGGACTGTTCCAGTGGTGGGTGACGGGAAGCCAGATTCTCTGCTATGGAACCTCTCTCCAATTGATTTTGGTTAATTTTTATTTATTTAATTTTTATTTTAATTCATTTCCCTATCCACATTTGTTTGCAGGGGATTTACCTACATGTTGCTGCCTTTTGCAGCCCTCTAGCCCTTTCCTGGGCTGATTTACAGCCTTTTTAGTGCCGAAAAGTTCGGGTCCCTATTGACTTCAATGGGGTTCGGGTTCGGGACGAAGTTCGGATCGGGTTCGGATCCCGAAACGAACATTTCCGGGATGTTCGGCCGAACTTCTTGAACCCGAACATCCAGGTGTTCGCTCAACTCTATTTGGGACTTTAACTTTTGGGGGTCTCATCTTTTACAATGCATTCCAATACTTCTGCATTGGAATGCATTGGCTGTATGAGTAATACTGTGTGTATTACTCATACAGCTTCTCGCCTGTGAGATCCAGGGGGCTGGATCTCACAGGCTAGTCACCGGAAGGCAGCACGATGCCTTTCTTAGGCATTGCACTGCTTTCCATGCCATCAGGTCCCCCTACAGCCGCATGGGGACCCGATGGCACGGCCATACGCCGCCGCAAACCGCAGGTCTGAATGAGAAAGTGACTGATTCGCTTAGCAAAATGCTGGGTCACTTTCTTTAATTGACCCAGTCAATCTGCCAACATCTTGTATTGAAAAGCTCCAGCTCATAATGATGAGTCCAGAATATTCATGAGCTCCTGACTCTCCCCGCCTACCTGCTGCTGATTGACAGTTATTTTCCACATGAATCAGCAGCAGGTGGGCAGGGGAGTGGCTATAGCTCTGAATTAAATAAACACTGGACTCAAATCAGCTTATTAGCTTGCGGCATCTTTGTGTGTATATTATGAGATAACCATCTGTCACACCAATAAGTGAATACATCTAAGGCACTTTTTAGTAGTTAATGATTGTATATAATTAGTTAGATTATAATCAAATATCCACATGACAGGTTCCCTTTAAGGACTCGGGAAACATGCCGTACTGGTATGTCATAAGTCCTTAAGGGGTTAAGGACCAGGCCATTTTTTGCAAATCTGACAAGTGTCACTTTATGTGGTGATAACTTTAAAATGCTTTTACTTATCCAAGCCATTCTGATAATGTTTTCTCATCACATATTGTACTTCATGACATTGGTAAAGTTGAGTCAATATATAGAATTTTTATTTATAAAAGAAATACCAAATTTACCAAAAAAGTAGAAAAATTAGCAATTTTTTTATTTCTCTGCTTTTAAAACAGATGTGATATTTTAATAGACCTGGTTGTTATGGACATGGTGTAATATGTCAACTTTTTTATTTTTTTCACTTGAAACATAATAAAAGCATTTTTGAAACAAAAAAAAATCATGTTTTAGTGTCTCCATATTCTGAGAGCAATCATTTTTTTTTCCCCCCCCGATTGTTTTATGTAGGGACTTATTTTTTTTGTGGGATGAGGTGACTGTTTGGTACTATTTTGGGGGCATACACCTTTTTGATCGCTTGGTGTTGCACTTTTTGTGATGTAAGGTGGTAAAAAATTTGTGAAACGTTTTCAAGAAATCTACAGTACGTCCAGTTGCCTTGATTTATTCTTTACAGATATAAAAAATTAGTTGTTTTAGCACAGTTTTTATTTTATTTTTTTTACGGCGTTCAGGTGAAGTGGTGAATCATGTCATATTTAGAGCCGTTCTTTATGGACGCGACAATACCCAATATGTCTGTTTTTCTTTTTTTGTTTTACAATTTTATGTGTTTTATTTTTAGAAAGGGGCTTTTTTTTAACTTGAAAATGTATTTATTTTTATTATGAAAATACCATAATGATAGAAATCTGTTGAGTACAGGGGAAGATATCACTGATATCACTTTCTGCCACAGTCTCACCATCCTGTGCTGGACCACATATACCTCATCAGGGCCAGAAAGGGACAGAAATTCAGCCTTGGCATTTTAACACACACAGGCCCACCTGCCGTTTGGTGAATGCAAAATATGTTTGTGCACACCTCCCTCACCCTTGCCCCAGTGCTAATGGCATATTAGTATGGACATTACATTCTTCACTACCAAAAACATAACCTTGCTGCTGTCTGATATCAAAATTAAAATGCCCCCCTCCCCCACATGCCAAATTTCAACCTAACCCCCTTTCTCCAGCCCAACTGTTAAAGACATACTTGGAAAACATTACATACAGCACTACAAAACATACAGGCTGGGGCATAGCTAAAGGCTCATGGGCCCTGTGCAACAGTTTAGCGTGGGCCCCTCTTCCCTCAGTGTTTTGTGGCTTGTGGCCAGGGGCAGAGAAGCATGTAGTCTTAGTGCTATCTGAGGCAAAAATTAAAACTGCACCTCCCCCCATGCAAAATTCTTGACCTAACCTCTTCCCTACAGCCAAAGGTGTAACTTGACCAACATGCACTTTCTATAATACCGGTGTTTTCTTATGCAGCACAAGCGTCTTTGGGCCCCATCAAGTTCCTGGGCCCGGTAGCCACTGCTACCTCTGCACCCCCTATAGCTACTCCCCTGCATACAGGATAATAAAGAAGCACATACTGTACCTCTTACATCCAGTGATGTCTCCTCTGATGTAGACATTCTGTTTCCTCATCTTCTTCACTGGAAGCAGACACAGTTTACCACAAAGACATATTAAAGGGAACCTGTCACCGGGTTTTTGTGTATAGAGCTGAGGACATGGGTTGGTAGATGGCCGCTAGCACATCCGCAATACCCAGTCCCCATAGCTCTGTGTGCTTTTATTGTGTAGAAAAAATGATTTGATCCATATGCAAATTAACCTGAGATGAGTCTTGTATGTGAGATGAGTCAGGGACAGGACTCATCTCAGGTTAATTTGTATATGTATCAAATCGTTTTTTTTCCACAATAAAAGCACACAGAGCTATGGGGACTGGGTATTGTGGTAGTGCTAGCGGCCATCTAGCAACCCATGTCCTCAGCTTTATACACAAAATCCGGTGACAGGTTCCCTTTAAATTCACTTTTTAATCATCCTCCTTCTCCTGGTGCCCCAAAAGTGTTGTCCTGCTGCTACCTCCAATGCTTTGTCTGTTGTACTCTCCAATGCCCACAAACACTATACTGCAGAAATAACAGTGCCATACAGAGAGTTCCATTTCCAAACTGACAGTGCTCCCAAAAGTCCCACTAATTATAATTCTCTCCCAGAGTGCCCCCTACAATGATAATGCTCCCTAAGAGTGCCCGTTAGTGGAAGTGCCCTACAAATTGTGCCAATAATAATATTCATTCTCCATGGTGTCCTTGATAGTTGATAAGCTCCCCAAAGTGCCCACAGTAGTACGGTAATTACACTCCCTGAAGTGCCCCCAGTAGTGATAAGGACCCCTTAAGTACCCTCTGTAGAACCTCTGTTAGTAATAAGGCCCTCTATAGTACCCCCAATAGTTATAATTTCCAATATTGTGCCCACCTAGGTATAATGCCCCTGCCCTGTAATGTCCTGCTATATTGCCCTTGGGAGTTATAATGTCCAGCTGTCGTGGCCCCAAGTAGTTATAATGTCTCCCTGTATTGCTACCAGTAGTTATTATGTCCCTCGTTATTGCCCTAGGTAGTTGTAATGTCCTATCATAACCCCACTAGTTGCACTTTACAGTACCTCTGCATGTAACCCCCTGTATTGTTCACCTCCTGTATTGATCCAAAAGTGACAGAAAGCTTCAGTCTGAGCAGCAGGCCTCTTCTGGCAAGTGGCCTCACTTTCCAGAGTACTGGTCCAATGACACCCACCACCTGAAAACTGACGTAGGCAGTCGTGATGATGTCATCACTTTGCATCAGTCTGTGCTGTCTCAGGCTTCAGGCCTAGGAGTTGAATAACATGGTTATAAGGGAAAATAATAGCATTCTGAATACAGAATGCTTAGCAGGTGATCAATTGAGGGTTAAAAAAAATAACTCACCTTCTCCTCTTGATCACATAGTTCCCGGTCTCTTCTTTACTTCTTTAATGATGAACTACTGGCTAGGACCTGTAGTGACGTCAGATCACATGCTCCAATCACATGGTCCATCACCGTGGTGATGGACCATGTGATTGGAACATGTGATCTGACGTCACCACAGGTCCTTTAGCCCACAGCTCATCATTAAAAAAGTAAAGAAGAGACCGGGAACTATGCGATCAAGAGGAGAAGGTGAGTTATTTTTCTTAATTCTTTTTAACCCTCAATTGATCACCTACTAAGCATTCTGTATTCAGAATGCTATTATTTTCCCTTATAACCATGTTATAAGGGAAAATAATGCAGTGAATAGACTGTCACCTAGAAACCATGCGTGAAAATCGCACCGCATCCGCACTTGCTTGTGGATGCTTGTGATTTTCACGCAACCCCATTCATTTCTATGGGGCCTGCGTTACGTGAAAAATGCAGAATATAGAACATGCTGCGATTTTCACGCAACGCATAAGTGATGCGTGAAAATTACCGCTCATGTGAACAGCCCCATAGAAATGAATGGGTCCGGATTCAGTGCGGGTGCAATGCGTTCAACTCACGCATCGCACCCGCGCGGAATACTCGCCCGTGTGAAAGGGGCCTTAGAGTGAATGGCAGGGCTGGATACCATTGGTTCCCGTACCCCGCAGCAGTATTCAAGTGAATCATCATTCTGAAAATGGCAAGTCGAATTTGCAGCAGGACACTACATTTGGGCTGATTCACGCGACTGCGCTTGTTTTGGAAAACATGGTTTGTGTGTCAGCTGCATTGCCCAGACCGACCGTGAGTCTACTGTACACACATCATCATGTGAGTACAGTACAAGAGACCCATGATCAGATAGGAACTGACTACCAGAAATCACTATGGTGCTGTCAGTGCAAGAGGGGAGAGCTGCAGTCGATCCGGGAGATGCGGCCAACACACAAACCATGTTTGCTGGACCAAGCACAGTCATGTGAATCAGCTCTAATGCTTATTAAAAGAAAATCTTGATTGATAACAAAATTGTTGACAACTACAGTAGTTAGTTCCACAAGTTGTAAAATGAAGTGACCACATAATAGGAGCAACATGATCATGGCCTCACTACTGAGCAAATCGACATAGGAAAAAAAGACATAGGGGCCAAATAATGAAGTAGTGCACAAAGCACTATATAAATGTAATCTTAGTAATACGCCCACATGTAGCCTGACATGACATTTTCATCCACACATTAACTGAGTTTTCGAAGCAGTTAAAACTAATTAAAACTGTAAGAGGAACTGATTCTTTGCATACCAAACAAAAAATGTGCTTGGATTGCGGCATTCTGGCTTGCTGAGTAAAAGCAAATGCTTGACACATGTTCTAAGTCAAATTCCAAAATGTAGCAAAAACAGAGCCTGCATATTTGGCAAGGATTACCACAAGTTCAGGTCAGTATTTGCTTCAGCAAAATAGGCATAGGGTGAGTTGGATAAGTAGATGAAAAACAAACAGGAGGACCATGTGATGACAATGGCATTTCGACTTCACAAACAGCACATTATTTTAGCCACGTGTGCCCCCTCCTTTTTGAAGAGGAAACAGCCATCTGAATCATCTCAGATGATTTACTCCTGTGCCAACCATGCTATACATTAACATGATATTTGAATGATTGTACACTTGTTGGTATTTGAATCTATAACCTCTTTCATCTTTGAAATGTCATATGATTATTTGTAAAATAAAACTAAAAGGCATGTATGTAGGAAATTAGTGATTTATCATTGATATAAAACATCCTTCCAAACCATTTGAAACATTTAAGAACTTAAGTGCACCTCCCAGTCAGTATATGAGGGTATATTCACATGTGGTAAAATGATTGCAGAAATGTCTGCAAGTGTGCAAATCATGTGTATAGAGTTTGCGGAACAAGTGTGGAAAGTTTCTGCAACAAATCTAGAGTATGTTTTTATACCATAAAATAAAATAAAGCAGGTATCAATGTGCAGCGGCCTGCTGGTTCACTGCTAAGGGTTAATGCTATGGGCACTGCTAAAGGGTTTAAGTAATAGTTCCCTGTTAAAGTTAATAAGATGTTTAGTAAAATGTTAATTATGCACCCTCTTTGATACATGTGGTTTATGTAACTTTGCTATGCACTGTGTTTTCCAAAAAAGCTGAGTATTAGGCCTCATGCACATGACCGTTCCATTTTTTGCGGTCCGCAAATTACGGATCCGCAAAACACAGAAGCCGCTCCTGTGCCTTCCGCAATTTGCGGAACGGAACAGGCGGCCCATTGTAGAAATGCCTATTCTTGTCCGCAAAACGGACAAATAATAGGACATGTTATATTTTATTTTTTTGCGGGACCACGGAATGGAGCAACGGATGCGGACAGCACATAGAGTGCTGTCCACGTCTTTTGCGCCCCATTGAAGTGAATGGGTCCACACCCCAGCCGCAAAAACTACAGCTCGGATGCGGACCAGAACAACGGTCGTGTGCATAAGGCCTTAGTAGGAAGTAGTCAACTGGTAGTTCTTGGTCCCAGTTCCCCTGGTTAGTGAGCCTGCTAGTAGGTAAGCCAGATTGAAGACCTGTTATTTTGGTGTGTGCTGCTGCCAAGTGTTTATACACAAACATGTGTGAAATCCTCATGGATCCATGGCTCATTCACTTTGACAAAACGGATGTTTTGTACACTAGTGAAGGACAACGTTGTCCATTTGTGTGTGATTATGCCACCTGCCGCATTGAAAACCCTCTAAGATGACACTGCACAAAACAGTAAAGAGAGAGCAAACTGGGCCAGCTCCAGCCACTGTTCCAGTTTACCTCCCCAGAAGTCCATGGGGTGAGGAACATGGTATGTGCTGGGGAAACGCCACAGCCGTTTATAAAATGAGTCAATTTAAAAACATTTTTTTAGAAAAATTGGACAGCTGGGCAGAACTATAAATATCATACAGCAGAATTTAAAAAAATTGGACGCGCTGCACTATGCCACATTTCCATAATTATGAGACTATTTTTTGCAGATACCTTCCCGGCAAAAGGTCCAACTGATGTCATACAGAAGTGTTTAATTTCAGAAAAGAATTACATTTTGGGAAAGGTGTGGAAATGCTCCTCTATGAGTACCTGGCCAACAATTCGACTGTTGGCATATGGCAAAAACTGTGTCAGATGGGACAGAAAATTAAATTTTAGAGAAGAATGTTGCGAAGGCACGAGACTGCTCTACTACAGACATCTGGTAAAAAGTCCAACTGATTGGAAATAGCAAAAACTGCACCAGATGACATAGAGAAGAATTCAAGAAAGGTGCGGAACTGCACCATTAAGGACAATTGGCCAAAAGTCTGACTGATGGGACATGGCAAAAATTGAGGCTGATGGAATACAAAGGAAATACATCTTTAAAAATAATAATATTTTGGGGAATAGCAGAACTGTGCCCCATTTACCACAACTTAGTATGGTAGCAACTGCACTACCAGCAACTCGGCCAGGTGGGAGTTCAGCTTGCACACAAGCTAACTGCTGGTTTCAAATATTTTTCATGGCTACATTCTGTTATGGATGTCTACCAATGGAGTGGAGGAAAAGGAGGAGGAGGAGGAGAAGCAGCTGATGATGATGACAATAAGATTGGTAGAATGACAGACTTGTTCCAATTCAGAATGCTGGCCAGTTCTATTTTCCCACAGGATCCGGTGAGGCTTCATTGTGTGCTGTTATCTACATTTGTATTTGAATGCTCATGGCTTATTTTAACCTTGCAGAACTTTCTTTCACATGACTGTGGTTTTGTGTGCCAGCCTTATGGAGAAAAAAAAACACCATATAGGAGATACTCGCACAGAGCTAGTGACAGTCGAGCTTGTCCTGTTTTCCAGTTGACCACAGAAATGCAAATCTGGCCCTACTAGTAATTTTGAAGGCTTTGGCGGTATGATTCCTCTGCATTCCTATTTCCAGCACCACCACCACCTCAGCAAGTTGTTCCGTTTTTTGCTTCCGTTGTGGTTCCGTTTCCGTTCCGTTGTTCCGTTCCGTTTTTCCGTATGGCAAATACAGTATACAGTAATTTCATATTAAAAATTGGGCTGGGCATAACATTTTCAATTGATGGTTCCGCAAAAAACGGAACGGATACGGAAGACATACGGATGCATTTCCGTATGTGTTCCGTTTTTTTTGCGGCCCCATTGACTTGAATGGAGCCACGGACTGTGATTCTCGGCCAAATATAGGACATGTTCTATCTTTTCAACGGAACGGAAAAACGGAAATACGGAAACGGAATGCATACGGAACACATTCCGTTTTTTTGCGGAACCATTGAAATGAATGGTTCCGTATACGGACCGTATACGGAACGCAAAAAACGGACCGTATACGGAACGCAAAATACTGTAGTGTGAAAGAGGCCTAAGATACGGCTCCCAGGTCCTGTCCAACACACAATCATCATCATAGTCCTCACTATCTCCACCAGTTTTATCAGACTGCAATATGTCATCATTTTCTCTTTAGTCCCCTTCCCAATTCCCTGGTCTAGATTTACCCAGTAGCATAGCATGGGTTGCCAGCACCCTGGGCAAGCCATGTATTGCTCCCCCCCCAACCTCGACATGCCCCTTTTTACAGATAATGTAGCAGTCCTATGTAACACCACAGATAATACAGTGATAATTCTCTGAGTACAGATAATGTAGTAGATGGGTGTGAGACCCCAGAATTCAGAACACACACAGTGTGACCTGAAGTCTGGGGCCAGGATGCGGCAGGATGGGCCATATTCTCAATCCTCCCCCCAACCGTACCGTAAAACAAATATGTGTTTGGACATTACATACATCACTACATAATAAACAGTATAATGCAGCACCACATACCTCATCCATCCAGTGACACTTCCTGTGATGTAGACTTTCCTCAATATCTTCATTCGGAGATAAGACCGCCATGACACCTCCTTTCAGCTGTGTCTCATCTCTGCAAAGTTTTATTATTATTAGTTATTATTATTAGGGTTGAGCGAACTGTAAAGTTTGGGTTCGTACCAAACTTTAGGATTTTTGGACCCCGGACCCGAACATTTCCATAAAAGTTCTGGTTCGGTTTCGGTGTTCGGAGGTTTCTTGGCGCTTTTTGAAAGGCTGCACAGCAGCCAATCAACAAGTCTCATACTACTTGCCCCAAGAGGCCATCACAGCCATGCCTACTAATGGCAAGGCTGTAATTGGCCAGAGCAGCATGTGACCCAGGCTCTATATAATCTTGAGTCACATAGCGCTGCACATCACTCTGCTCTGATCAGTGTAGGGAGAGGATGCTGCTGGACTTGTGATTTCAGGAAGAGCATAGGAGAGAATCTAACTCAGCGATCTACAGACAAATAGTTGTGTGGGTGCAGGGCACTATCGTTTTACCCTCATTGACCAAAAGATACAAACTTTTAGAATTCTATTAGTTACATGGCTGGCGGCGGCGGCCATTTTATGCATGCTCAGTGCACCAGCACTGCACCTGAGCTTTTGGGACATTGCAAATCACCATTTTTTGGGGGGCAAACTACAACATCTGGATTAGTCAGTGTGCAATTTAAGGTAGAAATACACCCATCTATGTTTAGTGTTAGAATAATGTGTTATCTCCATTTTTTTTATGGATCTGTTCTTTATGTGAAATTCAAATAAAAAATTATTTAATAAAAAAAAAAAAAAAAAAAAAAAAAAAGAAATACACCCATCATTTTCTGGGGTTTTAAAAACACACTTTTTTTTTCTCCCAAAAACAGTATTTTCCAGATATGCAAGTGTTAAATTCAAGTTTAATATATACAGCTTTCATATTCTGTTAGCAATAAAATACTTTTTGGGCAATCTACAACATTTGGATTAGTCAGTGTGCAATTTAAGCTAGAAATACACCCATCGTTTTCTGGGGTTTGAAAAACACACTCTTTTGACAAAAAAAAACACAAAACACTATTTTCAGGCCTTGCAGCATCAGCACGTGTGAAATTAAACACTGCTGTGAAATTCAGTGTTTAAACAAACACTCATTTGGGCACAACAAATTTAGTTGGTAGCTTTTGATGCAGATGTCATTGTGAGATACACCCTTAATACATTTGGGTTACATTCAGAGATATTAAATACCGCCATTTGGTGCACCAATATTGAAATCAGGCCAACACTGGTTGAGGCCCTGTGAGATACACCCTCTACATGCAGGGGTTTGAATTAGGCATTTGAAATACAGCCATTTGAAATACAGCCATTTTGTGCAAATATATATTTACTTCCGGCCTACAGAGGTTCAAGCCCTGTGAGATACCAACTCTACATACAGGGGTTTGAAATAGACATTTGAAATACAGCCATTTTGTGAAAAGCTATATTTACTGCAGGCCTACAGAGGTTCAGGCCCTGTGAGATACCACCTCTACATACATGGGTTGAATTAGGCATTTGAAATACATCATTTTTGTGCAAATATATATTTACTTCAGGCCTACGGTGTTTCAGGCCCTGTGAGATACCACCTCTACATACAGGGGTTTGAATTAGGCATTTGAAATGCAGCCATTTGAAATACAGCCATTTTGTGTAAATATATATTTACTGCAGGCCTACAGAGGTTCATGCCCTGTGAGATACTACCTCTACATACAGGGGTTTGAATTAGGAATTTGAAATACAGCCATTTGAAATACAGCCTTTTTGTGCAAAGATATATTTACTTCAGGCCTACAGAGGTTCAGGCCCTGTGAGATACTACCTCTACATACACGGGTTTGAATAAGGCATTTGAAATGCAGCCATTTGAAATACAGCCATTTTGTGCAAAGATATATTTACTTCAGGCCTACAGAGGTTCAGGCCCTGTGAGATACTACCTCTACATACACGGGTTTTAATTAGGCATTTGAAATACAGCCATTTTGGGCAAAACAAATCTTTTATTGAGGCCTAGTCTGGTTCAGGCCGTGTGATATACACCCTTTACATACTGTCATTCTATTCTACTATTAAACACCCATTAAGGGCAAGATCCTAAATTTAAAAAATATGAGGAGAGCATCAAATAAGGGTCTTGGCCCTGGTCGTGGTGCTGCTGGTGGAGCTCCTGTTGCAGGGAGAGGACGTTGTCGATCTGCACCATCTACACGCACAAGTGAAACCCCTTCCTCAGGTGCAAGTAGGCGACAAAACCTGCAGCGGTATTTGGTCGGGCCTAATGCTGCTCTATGAATGGTGAGGCCTGAACAAGTACAGGCAATAGTAGATTGGGTTGCTGACAGTGGATCCAGTTCCCTCACCTTGTCTCCCACCCAGTCTCCTGCTGAAAGACTGCAGTTGGCACCTGCAGCCGATGTCCATCAGTCCTTCACCTCACCCCCTTGCAAATCAGCCAAGCAGTCTGAGCCCCAAGTCATGCGGCAGTCTCTTCTGCTTTTTGATGACTCTGTTACCAGGGTTTCCCAGGGCCATCCACCTAGCACCGATGCCTAACCACTTATTTTTCACTTATTTTTCAAGATGAGTACATGGGAGGACCATCACAGCACGTCTCGGATGATGACGAAACACAGGTGCCAACTGCTGGGGCTTTCAAAAGTGTGCAGACCGACAAGGAAGTCAGGGGTGAAGACTGGGTAGAAGATTATGTGGAGGACGATGAGGTCCTCGACCCCACATGGAATCAAGGTCATGCGAGTGACCGATGTAGTTCGGAGGAAGAGGCGGTGGTCGCACAGAGCCACCAGCACAGCAGAAGGAGTTCCCTGGCTTTGCAGTTCTTCAGACAATGTGCTGAGGACAAGACACGAGTGGTTTGCACGCTGTGCAATCAGAGCCTGAAGCGAGACATAAACGTTCCCAACCTGAGCACAACCTTCATGACCAGGCATTTAAGTGCAAAGCACGAGCTGCAGTGGAGTAGACACCTCAAAAACCAAGAAAGGTCTCTGGCTCCTCCTGCTTCCTCTTCTGCTGCAGTCGTGGCCTCTTCAGCCACCTCTGGAGTGACAGTGCCACCTGCCACCCCGCAAACAGAGGATCTGTCACAATGTCACATGGAAGCGTTCAGCCCTCCATATCCCAAATACTGGAGAGGAAGAGGTAGTACCCCCCTACCCACCTGTGATCCCTAGCCCTGAATGCCAGCATTTCTAAATTACTTGCCTTTGAAAGGCTGTCATTCCGTCTGGTGGAAGCGCATAGTTTTAAAGGCCTTATGGCGGTGGCTGTCCCACAGTACGTCATGCCCAGCCGCCACTACTTTTCAAGGCGAGTCATTTCTTCCCTTCACAACCAAGTAGGGGACAAAATCAGGTGTGCACTGTGCAACGCCATCTGTGGCAAGGTGCACCTGACTACGGATACATGGACTAGTAAGCACGGCCAGGGCAATTATATCTCCATAACAGCACACTGGGTAAATGTAGTGGCGGCTGGGCCTGAGGCGGATAGCAGTTTGGCGCATGTACTTCCAAACAACGAGGATTTCAATTTGCCTACTGTTGCTTCCTACTCCTACTCTGCTTCCTCATCCTCTACCAGCTCCTCATCTGTTTAGCATAACACCTTCATCACCAACTTCAGCACAGCCAGGGGTAAACGACAGCAGGCAGTTTTAAAACGTATCTGTTTGGGGGACAAACCGTGTAGGAGCTGTGGACGGGCCTTGAACAACAGACCTGATGAGTAGTTTGTGCCAGGCAGCCTCAAGCCCAGCCTGGTGGTGTCCGATAATGTGCAAAATCTTGTAGCAGCTCTGGTACTAGCCTGTTTGAAGCACATCCCTTGCCTGGCACATGTGCTGAATTTGGTGGTGCAGAGATTCCTTAAAAATTGCCTCGACATGTCAGAGCTACTGCATAAAGTGAGGGCCGTCTGTGCGCGCTTTCGGCGTTCTCCCCCTGCTGCTGCTCGTCTGTCAGCGGTGCAGCGTAACTTCGGCCTTCCCGCTCACCGCCTCATATGCGATGTGCCCACAAGGTGGAACTCCACCTTGCACATGCTGGCCAGACTGTGCGAGCAGCAGCAGGCGATAGTGGAGTTTCAGCTGCAGCACGCACTAATTAGTCGCTCGGCGGAAAAGCACCACTTCACCACCAATGACTGGGCCTCTATGTGAGACCTGTGTCCCTTGTTGCGCTGTTTCGAGTACTCCACCAACATGGCCAGTGCCGATAATGCCGTTCTCTGCCTTACTATCCCACTTCTATGCCTCCTTGAAAAAACGCTCCTGGTGATGATGGAAGAGGATGTCGCATAGGAGGAAGAGGGATCATTTCGTAGGGTTTCTGGCCAGTCATTTCCAAGTGGCTCCGAGGGTGGGTTCCTGCACCCACAAACGCCAGGTACACAATTGTCCAGCCAGGGCACAATTCTGGAGGATGAGGAGGTGGAGGATGAGGAGGAGGAGATGCAGGAGAATGAACTATGTTCACAGCAGGGTGGCACCTAGACCAGCTCATGGCCATCACTGGTGCGTGGATGGGGGGATTCAGAGGACGCAGACAATACACCTCCCACAGAGAACAGCTTTTCGTTGCCTTTGGGCAGTCTGACACACATGAGCGATTACATGCTGCAGTGTCTCCGCAATGACTGCCGAGTTGCCCACATTCTAACTTGTGCTGATTACTGGGTGGCCATGCTGCTGGATCCCAGTTACAAGGACAACGTACCGTCCTTAATTCCGTCATTGGAGTGTGATCGTAAGATGCGCAAGTACAAGCGCATGCTGGTAGATGCACTGCTGATGGCATTCCCGCTGAGGGGGCACAGTGGAAGCAGAAGGCGAAGGCAGAGGATGAGGAAGAGGTCGCCAACGCAGCTGGGGCACCGCCAACACCTCAGAAGGTAGGGTTAGCATGGCCGAAATGCGGAAAAGCTTTGTCAGCACGCCACAGCATTCAGCACCACCAGCTGATATGGAACGTCTTAGCAGGAGGCAGCATTTCACCAACATGGTGGAGCAGTATGTGTGCATACACCTACACATACTGAATGATGGGTCTGCCCCCTTCAACTTCTGCGTCTCCAAATTGGGCACATGGCCTGAGCTTGCCCTTTATCCCTTGGAGGAGCTGGCCTGCCCTGCAGCCAGTGTATTGTCAGAATGTGTATTTAGCATGGCAGGGGGCGTCATTACAGACAAACGCAGACACCTGTCCACAGCCAACGTGGACAAGCTCACGTTCATTAAAATGAACCAGGCTTAGATCCCACCAGCACCTGAGAAGGCAGGGTTAGCATGGCCCAATTGTGGAAAAGCTTTGTCAGCCTTGGAGGTGCTGACCTGCCCTGCAGCCAGTGTATAGTGTGAACGTGTGTTTAGCATGACAGAGAGCATTATCACAGGCCGCAGCCAATGTGGACAAGCTTACATTTATTAAAATGAACCAGGCATGGATCCCATAGGACTTGTCCGTACATTGTGCAGAATAAACATTTATACCAGCCCTGAACCATCCATTCTTGAACTCAAGTGCACTTTTTCTTTGTTTTATTTTGTTATATGTCCCAATTTAAAAATAAAAAATAACACAAATCATTGTTGGCTACCTATTCCTCCTTCACCGCCGCTTCCACCTACACCACCACGTCAACCTACACCGCCACATCCACCCATCCACCGCCTCCTTAACCTCCTACTCCTAGATCCAGATTGTGATTTTTTATGTGTCTGTATTTTATGTTATTTTAAGTAATTTCCCTATCAACATTTGTTTGCAGAATAAGTTAATCTTAAGCACATTTTGATGCCTTTTACAGCCCTCTAGCCTTTTCAAGGACTATTTTAGAGCCATTTTAATGCCCAAAAGTTTGGGTCCCCATTGACTTCAATGGGGTTCGGGTTCAAGTTTGGGTGAAGTTTGGGTCCCGAACCCAATTTCAATTTCGTCCGAACTCGTCGAACCCGAACATCTAGGTGTCCACTCAACTCTAATTATTATTATTATTATTATTATTATTATTATTATATACTGTATAATGGCCCCCATTGTATAATGAATAATGACCCCTCTGTAATATTAGGATATATAATGGGCCATACAGAGGGGGCCATTATATATATATTATAATAATACTGGGGGGGGGTCATTATATATAATAATTATACAGAGAGGCTATTATATACAGTGCTGCCCATAATTATTCATACCCCTCGCAAATTTTGACTTAAAGGGAACCTGTCATGGATATTTAATTATAATCGAACTAATTATATACAATCATTAACTACTAAAAAGTCCCTTAGATGTGTTCACTTACTGGTGTGACAGATGGTTACCTCATAATATACACATAAAGATGCCGCATGCTAATGAGCTGATTCGAGTCCGGCGTGATGTCATTGAGTCCAGCGTATATTTAATTAACAGCTATAGCCACTCCCCTGCCCACCTGCTGCTGATTCCTATTGAAACAAACTGTCATTCAGCAGCAGGTAGGCGGGGAGAGTCAGGAGCTCATAAATATTCAGGACTCATCATTATCAGCTGGAGCTTTTCAATACAAGATGTTGGCAGATTGACTGGGTCAATTAAAGAAAGTGACCCAGCATTTTGCTAAGGGAATCTGTCACTTATTTATGTTGCCCTTAGTTAGGACACCATAAAACTGGTGACAGGTTCCCATTAAAGTTACTTTTATTCAACCAGTAAGTCATTTTTTGACGGGAAATGACATAGGTATCTCCCAAAAGATAATAAGACGATGTACAAGAGGCATTATTGTGGAAAAAAAAAACATTTCTCAGTTTTTATTTACAAAAAGTGTCCATTTCAAAATTATTCATACCCTTCTCAATAATCAATAGAAAAGCCTTTATTGGCTACTACAGCAAACGCTTCCTATAATTTCAGACCAGCTTCTTGCATGTCTCCACAGGTATCTTTGCCCATTCATCTTTAGCAATGAGCTCCAAATCTTTCAGGTTGGAGGGTCTTCTTGCCATCACCCTGATCTTTAGCTCCCTTCACAAATTCTTAATTGGATTAAAGTCTGGACTCTGGCTGGGCCACTCCAAAACATGAATGTTGTTGTCTGCTAACCATTTCTTCACCACTTTTGCTGTGTGTTTTGGGTCATTGTCATGCTGAAATGTCCACTGGTGCCCAAGGCCAAGTTTTTCTGCAGACTGCCTGATGTTGTCGTTGAGAATGTATTGCTCATTTTTCATGGTGCTGTTTACTGTGATTAGGTTTGTGGTCCATTGGCTGAAAAACACCCCCAAAGCATTAGGTTCCTACCACCATGTTTGACAGTGGGGATGGTGTTCTTTGGGTGGAAGGCTTCTCCTTTTTTACGCCAAATGAAGGAAACATCATTGTGACCAAACAATAGAATTTTTGTTTCATCTGACCATAACACAGAAGACCAGAAGTCTTCTTCTTTGTCCAGATAAGCTTTTGCAAAGGCCAAGCGAGCTTTTGTGTGCCTTATCTGGAGCAGAGGCGTTCTCCTTGGTCTGCATTGTGCAGTGTCTGCTGGATTGTCTGCCTTGAGACATTGCCCAGATTCACCAGGATGGCCTTGGTGGTGATCCTTGTATTCTTTTTCACCTCTCTAACTATCCTCCTGGCCAGCACTGGTGTCACTTTTTGCTTCCGACCACGTCCTCTGAGATTTTCCACAGTGCGGAACATCTTGTATTTTTTGCTCAAATGTAAATAAAAGCTGAGAAATGTTTTTTTTTTCCACAATAATGTCTCTTGTACATCATCCTATAATCTTTTGGGAGACACATAGGTCATTTCCCGTAAAAAAAATAACTTGCTGGTTGAATAAAAGTAACTTTAAGTCAAAATTTGCCAGGGGTATGAATAATTATGGGCAGCACTGTATATGTAATAATAATACAGAGGGGGCCATTATATACTATAATATTAACGAGGGGTCATTATATATAATAATTATACAGAGGGGCCATTATATATTATAATTATACAGGGGTGCCATTATATATAATAATTATACAGGGGGTCATTTATATTATACAGAGGGGCCATTATATAT
This sequence comes from Bufo gargarizans, assembly GCF_014858855.1. Classification (NCBI taxonomy): domain Eukaryota; kingdom Metazoa; phylum Chordata; class Amphibia; order Anura; family Bufonidae; genus Bufo; species Bufo gargarizans. The sequence goes on from NC_058083.1 coordinate 329,374,357, forward strand.
TATACAGAGGGGCCATTATATATAATAATTATACAGGGGGCCATGATATATAATAATTATACAGGGGTCATTATTAGAGTTGAGCGAACACCTGGGTGTAATGGTTTGAGAAGTTCGGCCGAACTTCCCGGAAATGTTCGGGTTCGGGATCCAAACCCGATCTGAACTTCGTCCCGAACCCGAACCCCATTGAAGTCAATGGGGACCCGAACTTTTCGGCACTAAAACGGCTGTAAAACAGCCCAGGAAAGGGCTAGAGGGCTGCAAAAGGCAGCAACATGTAGGTAAATCCCCTGCAAACAAATATGGATAGGGAAATGAATAAAAATAAAAATTTAATAAATAAAAATTAACCAAAATCAATTGGAGAGAGGTCCCATAGCAGAGAATCTGGCTTCCCGTCACCCACCACTGGAACAGTCCATTCTCAGATATTTAGGCCCCGGCACCCAGGCAGAGGAGAGAGGTCCCGTAACAGAGAATCTGGCTTCATGTCAGCAGAGAATCAGTCTTCATATCATAGCAGAGAATCAGGCTTCACGTCAGCCACCAGTGCAACAGTCCATTGGCATATATTTAGGCCCAGCACACAGGCAGAGGAGAGAGGTCCCGTAACATACAATCTGGCTTCATGTCAGCAGAGAATTAGTCTGCATGTCATAGCAGAGAATCAGGCTTCACGTCAGCCACCACTGCAACAGTCCATTGGCATATATTTAGGCCCAGCACACAGGCAGAGGAGAGAGGTCCCGTAACAGACAATCTGGCTTCACGTCAGCAGAGAATTAGTCTGCATGTCATAGCAGAGAATGAGGCTTCACGTCAGCCACCACTGCAACAGTCCATTGGCATATATTTAGGCCCAGCACACAGGCAGAGTAGAGAGGTCCCGTAACAGACAATCTGGCTTCATGTCAGCAGAGAATTAGTCTGCATGTCATAGCAGAGAATGAGGCTTCACGTCAGCCACCACTGCAACAGTCCATTGGCATATATTTAGGCCCAGCACACAGGCAGAGGAGAGAGGTCCCGTAACAGAGGATCTGGCTTCATGTCAGCAGAGAATTAGTCTGCATGTCATAGCAGAGAATGAGGCTTCACGTCAGCCACCACTGCAACAGTCCATTGGCATATATTTAGGCCCAGCACCCAGGCAGAGGAGAGAGGTCCCGTAACAGACAATCTGGCTTCATGTCAGCAGAGAATTAGTCTGCATGTCATAGCAGAGAATCAGGCTTCACGTCAGCCACCACTGCAACAGTCCATTGGCATATATTTAGGCCCAGCACCCAGGCAGAGGAGAGAGGTCCCGTAACAGACAATCTGGCTTCACGTCAGCAGAGAATTAGTCTGCATGTCATAGCAGAGAATGAGGCTTCACGTCAGCCACCACTGCAACAGTCCATTGGCATATATTTAGGCCCAGCACACAGGCAGAGGAGAGAGGTCCCGTAACAGACAATCTGGCTTCATGTCAGCAGAGAATTAGTCTGCATGTCATAGCAGAGAATGAGGCTTCACGTCAGCCACCACTGCAACAGTCCATTGGCATATATTTAGGCCCAGGCACCCAGGCAGAGGAGAGAGGTCCCGTAACAGACAATCTGGCTTCATGTCAGCAGAGAATTAGTCTGCATGTCATAGCAGAGAATCAGGCTTCACGTCAGCCACCAGTGCAACAGTCCATTGGCATATATTTAGGCCCAGCACACAGGCAGAGGAGAGAGGTCCCGTAACAGACAATCTGGCTTCATGTCAGCAGAGAATTAGTCTGCATGTCATAGCAGAGAATGAGGCTTCACGTCAGCCACCACTGCAACAGTCCATTGGCATATATTTAGGCCCAGCACACAGGCAGAGGAGAGAGGTCCCGTAACAGACAATCTGGCTTCATGTCAGCAGAGAATTAGTCTGCATGTCATAGCAGAGAATGAGGCTTCACGTCAGCCACCACTGCAACAGTCCATTGGCATATATTTAGGCCCAGCACCCAGGCAGAGGAGAGAGGTCCCGTAACAGACAATCTGGCTTCATGTCAGCAGAGAATTAGTCTGCATGTCATAGCAGAGAATCAGGCTTCACGTCAGCCACCAGTGCAACAGTCCATTGGCATATATTTAGGCCCAGCACACAGGCAGAGGAGAGAGGTCCCGTAACAGACAATCTGGCTTCATGTCAGCAGAGAATTAGTCTGCATGTCATAGCAGAGAATGAGGCTTCACGTCAGCCACCACTGCAACAGTCCATTGGCATATATTTAGGCCCAGCACCCAGGCAGAGGAGAGAGGTCCCGTAATAGACAATCTGGCTTCACGTCAGCAGAGAATTAGTCTGCATGTCATAGCAGAGAATGAGGCTTCACGTCAGCCACCACTGCAACAGTCCATTTTCATAAATTTAGGCCCAGCACCCAGGCAGAGGAGAGAGGTCCCGTAACAGACAATCTGGCTTCATGTCAGCAGAGAATTAGACTGCATGTCATAGCAGAGAATGAGGCTTCACATCAGCCACCACTGCAACAGTCCATTGGCATATATTTAGGCCCAGCACACAGGCAGAGGAGAGAGGTCCCGTAAAAGAGGATCTGGCTTCATGTCAGCAGAGAATTAGTCTGCATGTCATAGCAGAGAATGAGGCTTCACGTCAGCCACCACTGCAACAGTCCATTGGCATATATTTAGGCCCAGCACCCAGGCAGAGGAGAGAGGTCCCGTAATAGACAATCTGGCTTCATGTCAGCAGAGAATTAGTCTGCATGTCATAGCAGAGAATCAGGCTTCACGTCAGCCACCACTGCAACAGTCCATTGGCATATATTTAGGCCCAGCACCCAGGCAGAGGAGAGAGGTCCCGTAACAGACAATCTGGCTTCACGTCAGCAGAGAATTAGTCTGCATGTCATAGCAGAGAATGAGGCTTCACGTCAGCCACCACTGCAACAGTCCATTGGCATATATTTAGGCCCAGCACACAGGCAGAGGAGAGAGGTCCCGTAACAGACAATCTGGCTTCATGTCAGCAGAGAATTAGTCTGCATGTCATAGCAGAGAATGAGGCTTCACGTCAGCCACCACTGCAACAGTCCATTGGCATATATTTAGGCCCAGCACCCAGGCAGAGGAGAGAGGTCCCGTAATAGACAATCTGGCTTCACGTCAGCAGAGAATTAGTCTGCATGTCATAGCAGAGAATGAGGCTTCACGTCAGCCACCACTGCAACAGTCCATTGGCATATATTTAGGCCCAGCACACAGGCAGAGGAGAGAGGTCCCGTAACAGAGGATCTGGCTTCATGTCAGCAGAGAATTAGTCTGCATGTCATAGCAGAGAATGAGGCTTCACGTCAGCCACCACTGCAACAGTCCATTGGCATATATTTAGGCCCAGCACCCAGGCAGAGGAGAGAGGTCCCTTAACAGACAATCTGGCTTCATGTCAGCAGAGAATTAGTCTGCATGTCATAGCAGAGAATCAGGCTTCACGTCAGCCACCACTGTAACAGTCCATTGGCATATATTTAGGCCCAGCACCCAGGCAGAGGAGAGAGGTCCCGTAACAGACAATCTGGCTTCATGTCAGCAGAGAATTAGTCTGCATGTCATAGCAGAGAATGAGGCTTCACGTCAGCCACCACTGCAACAGTCCATTGGCATATATTTAGGCCCAGCACACAGGCAGAGGAGAGAGGTCCCGTAACAGAGACTCTGGCTTCATGTCAGCAGAGAATCAGTCTGCATGTCATAGCAGAGAATGAGGCTTCACGTCAGCCACCACTGCAACAGTCCATTGGCATATATTTAGGCCCAGCACCCAGGCAGAGGAGAGAGGTCCCGTAACAGACAATCTGGCTTCATGTCAGCAGAGAATTAGTCTGCATGTCATAGCAGAGAATGAGGCTTCCCGTCACCCACCACTGCAACAGTCCATTGGCATATATTTAGGCCCAGCACCCAGGCAGAGGAGAGAGGTCCCGTAACAGACAATCTGGCTTCATGTCAGCAGAGAATTAGTCTGCATGTCATAGCAGAGAATCAGGCTTCACGTCAGCCACCAGTGCAACAGTCCATTGGCATATATTTAGGCCCAGCACACAGGCAGAGGAGAGAGGTCCCGTAACAGACAATCTGGCTTCATGTCAGCAGAGAATTAGTCTGCATGTCATAGCAGAGAATGAGGCTTCACGTCAGCCACCACTGCAACAGTCCATTGGCATATATTTAGGCCCCGCACCCAGGCAGAGGAGAGAGGTCCCGTAATAGACAATCTGGCTTCACGTCAGCAGAGAATTAGTCTGCATGTCATAGCAGAGAATGAGGCTTCACGTCAGCCACCACTGCAACAGTCCATTGGCATATATTTAGGCCCAGCACACAGGCAGAGTAGAGAGGTCCCGTAACAGAGGATCTGGCTTCATGTCAGCAGAGAATTAGTCTGCATGTCATAGCAGAGAATGAGGCTTCACGTCAGCCACCACTGCAACAGTCCATTGGCATATATTTAGGCCCAGCACCCAGGCAGAGGAGAGAGGTCCCGTAACAGACAATCTGGCTTCATGTCAGCAGAGAATTAATCTTCATGTCATAGCAGAGAATGAGGCTTCACGTCAGCCACCACTGCAACAGTCCATTGGCATATATTTAGGCCCAGCACCCAGGCAGAGGAGAGAGGTCCCGTAACAGAGGATCTGTCTTCATGTCAGCAGAGAATTAGTCTGCATGTCATAGCAGAGAATCAGGCTTCACGTCACCCAACATTGGAACAGTCCATTGGCATATATTTAGGCTCCGGCACCCAGACAGAGGAGAGGTTCATTCAACTTTGGGTAGCCTCGCAATATAATGGTAAAATGAAAATAAAAATAGGATTGAATGAGGAAGTGCCCTGGAGTCCAGAAATATATGGTTAAGGGGAGGTAGTTAATGTCTAATCTGGACAAGGGACGGACAGGTCCTGTGGGATCCATGCCTGGTTCATTTTTATGAACGTCAGCTTGTCCACATTGGCTGTAGACAGGCGGCTGCGTTTGTCTGTAATGACGCCCCCTGCCGTGCTGAATACACGTTCAGACAAAACGCTGGCCGCCGGGCAGGCCAGCACCTCCAAGGCATAAAAGGCTAGCTCTGGCCACGTGGGCAATTTAGAGACCCAGAAGTTGAATGGGGCCGAACCATCAGTCAGTACGTGGAGGGGTGTGCACACGTACTGTTCCACCAAGTTAGTGAAATGTTGCCTCCTGCTAACACGTTGCGTATCAGGTGGTGGTGCAGTTAGCTGTGGCGTGTTGACAAAAGTTTTCCACATCTCTGCCATGCTAACCCTGCCCTCAGAGGAGCTGGCCGTGACACAGCTGCCTTGGCGACCTCTTGCTCCTCCTCTGCCTTGGCCTTGGGCTTCCACTTGTTCCCCTGTGACATTTGGGAATGCTCTCAGTAGCGCGTCTACCAACGTGCGCTTGTACTCGCGCATCTTCCTATCACGCTCCAGTGTAGGAAGTAAGGTGGGCACATTGTCTTTGTAGCGTGGATCCAGCAGGGTGGCAACCCAGTAGTCCGCACAGGTTAAAATGTGGGCAACTCTGCTGTCGTTGCGCAGGCACTGCAGCATGTAGTCGCTCATGTGTGCCAGGCTGCCCAGGGGTAAGGACAAGCTGTCCTCTGTGGGAGGCGTATCGTCATTGTCCTGCCTTTCCCCCCAGCCACGCACCAGTGATGGACCCGAGCTGCGTTGGGTGCCACCCCGCTGTGACCATGCTTCATCCTCATCCTCCTCCACCTCCTCCTCATCCTCGTCCTCCTCGTCCTCCAGTAGTGGGCCCTGGCTGGCCACATTTGTACCTGGCCTCTGCTGTTGCAAAAAACCTCCCTCTGAGTCACTTCGAAGAGACTGGCCTGAAAGTGCTAAAAATGACCCCTCTTCCTCCTCCTCCTCCTCCTGGGCCACCTCCTCTTCCAACATCGCCCTAAGTGTTTTCTCAAGGAGACATAGAAGTGGTATTGTAACGCTGATAACGGCGTCATCGCCACTGGCCATGTTGGTGGAGTACTCGAAACAGCGCAACAGGGCACACAGGTCTCGCATGGAGGCCCAGTCATTGGTGGTGAAGTGGTGCTGTTCTGTAGTGCGACTGACCCGTGCATGCTGCAGCTGAAACTCCACTATAGCCTGCTGCTGCTCGCACAGTCTGTCCAGCATGTGCAAGGTGGAGTTCCGCCTGGTGGGCACGTCGCATATGAGGCGGTGAGCGGGAAGGCCGAAGTTACGCTGTAGCGCAGACAGGCGAGCAGCAGCAGGATGTGAACGCCGGAAGCGCGAACAGACGGCCCGCACTTTATGCAGCAGCTCTGACATGTCGGGGTAGTTGTGAATGAACTTCTGCACCACCAAATTCAGCACATGCGCCAAGCAAGGGATGTGCGTCAAATTGGCTAGTCCCAGAGCTGCAACGAGATTTCGCCCATTATCACACACCACCAGGCCGGGCTTGAGGCTCACCGGCAGCAACCACTCGTCGGTCTGTTGTTCTATACCCCGCCACAACTCCTGTGCGGTGTGGGGCCTGTCCCCCAAACATATATGAGTTTCAGAATGGCCTGCTGACGTTTTCCCCGGGCTGTGCTGAAGTTGGTGGTGAAGGTGTGTGGCTGACTGGATGAGCAGGTGGAAGAAGAGGAGGAGGAAGCCGAGAAGGTGGAGGTGGCAACAGGAGGCAAAGAATGTTGCCCTGCGGAAGGACATGCGCTAAACAGCTATCCGCCTGGGGCCCAGCTGCCACTACATTTACCCAGTGTGCAGTTAGGGAGATATAGCGTCCCTGGCCGTGCTTACTGGTCCACGTATCTGTGGTTAGGTGGACCTTGCTACAGATGGCGTTACGCAGTGCACACTTGATTTTATCGGATACTTGGTTGTGCAGGGAAGGCACGGCTCTCTTGGAGAAGTAGTGGCGGCTGGGAACAACATACTGTGGGACAGCAAGCGACATGAGCTGTTTGAAGCTGTCTGTGTCCACCAGCCTAAATGACAGCATTTCATAGGCCAGTAGTTTAGAAATGCTGGCATTCAGGGCCAGGGATCGAGGGTGGCTAGGTGGGAATTTACGCTTTCTCTCAAATGTTTGTGAGATGGAGAGCTGAACGCTGCCGTGTGACATGGTTGAGACGCTTGGTGACGGAGGTGGTGGTGGTGTTGGTGGTACATCCCCTGTTTGCTGGGCGGCAGGTGCCAACGTTCCTCCAGAGGCAGAGGCCGAGGCGGCAGCAGCAGAAGAGGTAGCAGGGGGAGCCTGAGTGACTTCCTTGGCTTTAAGGTGTTTACTCCACTGCAGTTCATGCTTTGCATGCAGGTGCCTGGTCATGCAGGTTGTGCTCAGGTTCAGAACGTTAATGCCTCGCTTCAGGCTCTGATGGCACAGCGTGCAAACCACTCGGGTCTTGTCGTCAGCACATTGTTTCAAGAAGTGCCATGCCAGGGAACTCCTTGAAGCTGCCTTTGGGGTGCTTGGTCCCAGATGGCGGCGGTCAGTAGCAGGCGGAGTCTCTTGGTGGCGGGTGTTCTGCTTTTGCCCACTGCTCCCTCTTTTGCTACGCTGTTGGCTCGGTCTCACCACTGCCTCTTCCTCCGAACTGTGAAAGTCAGTGGCACGACCTTCATTCCATGTGGGGTCTAGGACCTCATCGTCCCCTGCATCGTCTTCCACCCAGTCTTGATCCCTGACCTCCTGTTCAGTCTGCACACTGCAGAAAGACGCAGCAGTTGGCACCTGTGTTTCGTCATCATCAGAAACATGCTGAGGTGGTATTCCCATGTCCTCATCATCAGGAAACATAAGTGGTTGTGCGTCAGTGCAGTCTATGTCTTCCACCTCTTGGGAAGGGCTAGGTGGATGCCCTTGGGAAACCCTGCCAGCGGAGTCTTCAAACAGCATAAGAGACTGCTGCATAACTTGAGGCTGAGACAGTTTCCCTGGTATGCATGGGGGTGATGTGACAGACTGATGGGGTTGGTTTTCAGGCGCCATCTGTGCGCTTTCTGCAGAAGACAGAATTAGACTTGGAAATGCACAGTAGCGTGTGTGTGAAGTTATTCTGAATTACCCTATGTGCACCTTGAATATTATATACCCTTTTAGGGATAGATTTCAAATAGCTCTGATATAGCAGAAACCACTAAAATATGAAATTGCTAAATTGGGAATTGTATTTCAACCCAGAACAAAAAATGTGCTTTGACGGACACTAAATAACTTTCCCAGCCACAACAGTACAGCGGTAACGAGAGATTTAGCGGGATATAAATTTGAGGCCTAGTATTTAGGCGCTGGGTGAGCGGTATGGATTTAGTGACAGAATTAGACTTGGAAATGCACAGTATCGTGTGTGTGAAGTTATTCTGAATGACCCTATGTGCACCTTGAATATTATATACCCTTTTAGCGATAGATTTCAAATAGCTCTGATATAGCAGAAACCACTAAATTATGAAATTGCTAAATTGGGAATTGTATTTAAACCCAGAACAAAAAATGTGCTTTGGCGGACACTAAATAACTTGCCCATCCACAACAGGCCAGCGGTAACGACAGATTTAGCGGGTTATAAATTTGAGGCCTACTATTTAGGCGCTGGGTGACCGGTATGGATTTACTAACAGAATTAGACTTGGAAATGCACAGTAGCGTGTGTGTGAAGTTATTCTGAATGACCCTATGTGCACCTTGAATATTATATACCCTTTTAGGGATAGATTTCAAATAGCTCTGATATAGCAGAAACCACTAAATTATGGCCAAAAAATGAACAGACTATTGCTGGTTAAATGCACTTGGTGTGATAGCTTGACCAACCACACTACTGAGGGTTAAATGCACTTGGTGACGGGCGCAGCTTGCCCCTGATGTACAGGTCCTTCTCAAAAAATTACCATATTGTGATAAAGTTCATTATTTTCTGTAATGTACTGATAAACATTAGACTTTCATATATTTTAGATTCATTACACACCAACTGAAGTAGTTCAAGCCTTTTATTGTTTTAATATTGATGATTTTGGCATACAGCTCATGAAAACCCCAAATTCCTATCTCAAAAAATTAGCATATCATGAAAAGGTTCTCTAAACGAGCTATTAACCTAATCATCTGAATCAACTAATTAACTCTAAACACCTGCAAAAGATTCCTGAGGCTTTTAAAAACTCCCAGCCTGGTTCATTACTCAAAACCGCAATCATGGGTAAGACTGCCGACCTGACTGCTGTCCAGAAGGCCATCATTGACACCCTCAAGCAAGAGGGTAAGACACAGAAAGAAATTTCTGAACAAATAGGCTGTTCCCAGAGTGCTGTATCAAGGCACCTCAGTGGGAAGTCTGTGGGAAGGAAAAAGTGTGGCAGAAAACGCTGCACAGCGAGAAGAGGTGACCGGACGCTGAGGAAGATTGTGGAGAAGGACCGATTCCAGACCTTGGGGGACCTGCGGAAGCAGTGGACTGAGTCTGGAGTAGAAACATCCAGAGCCACCGTGTACAGGCGTGTGCAGGAAATGGGCTACAGGTGCCGCATTCCCTAGGTCAAGCCACTTTTGAACCAGAAACAGCGGCAGAAGCGCCTGACCTGGGCTACAGAGAAGCAGCACTGGACTGTTGCATGTCATTCGGAAATCAAGGTGCCAGAGTCTGGAGGAAGACTGGGGAGAGGGAAATGCCAAAATGCCTGAAGTCCAGTGTCAAGTACCCACAGTCAGTGATGGTCTGGGTGCCATGTCAGCTGCTGGTGTTGGTCCACTGTGTTTCATCAAGGGCAGGGTCAATGCAGCTAGCTATCAGGAGATTTTGGAGCACTTCATGCTTCCATCTGCTGAAAAGCTTTATGGAGATGAAGATTTCCTTTTTCAGCACGACCTGGCACCTGCTCACAGTGCCAAAACCACTGGTAAATGGTTTACTGACCATGGTATTACTGTGCTCAATTGGCCTGCCAACTCTCCTGACCTGAACCCCATAGAGAATCTGTGGGATATTGGGAAGAGAAAGTTGAGAGACGCAAGACCCAACACTCTGGATGAGCTTAAGGCCGCTATCGAAGCATCCTGGGCCTCCATAACACCTCAGCAGTGCCACAGGCTGATTGCCTCCATGCCACGCCGCATTGAAGCAGTCATTTCTGCAAAAGGATTCCCGACCAAGTATTGAGTGCATAACTGAACATAATTATTTGAAGGTTGACTTTTTTTGTATTAAAAACACTTTTCTTTTATTGGTCGGATGAAATATGCTAATTTTTTGAGATAGGAAATTTGGGTTTTCATGAGCTGTATGCCAAAATCATCAATATTAAAACAATAAAAAGCTTGAACTACTTCAGTTGGTGTGTAATGAATCTAAAATATATGAAAGTCTAATGTTTATCAGTACATTACAGAAAATAATGAACTTTATCACAATATGCAAATTTTTTTAGAAGGACCTGTAGTATATGGCCAAAAAATAAACAGACTATTGCTGGTTAAATGCACTTGGTGTGACAGCTTCACCCTGATGTAGGCTTTAGCCAAAAAACAACCACACCATTGAGGGTTAAATGCACTTGGTGACAGGCGCAGCTTGCCCCTGATGTAGTATATGGCCAAAAAATAAACAGACTATTGCTGGTTAAATGCACTTGGTGTGACAGCTTCACCCTGATGTAGGCTTTAGCCAAAAAACAACCACACCATTGAGGGTTAAATGCACTTGGTCGCAGCTTGTGCTGGCGCACCACAAGACACAAAATGGCCGCCGATCACCCCAGAAAAATGTGACTGACAAACGGTCTGGGCAGCCTAAAAACAGTGAGCAATTGAGTATCAGCAGCTCAATGACCCACAGCTGCAGATCGATCAATAATTAAGTCCTTTGGAGGAGTTAATCTGCCTAATCTCGCCCTACTGTCGCAGCCGCAACCTCTCCCTACGCTAATCAGACCAGAGTGACGGGCGGCGCTATGTGACTCCAGCTTAAATAGAGGCTGGGTCACATGGTGCTCTGGCCAATCACAGCCATGCTAATAGTAGGCATGGCTGTGATGGCCTTTTGGGGCAAGTAGTATGACGCTTGTTGATTGGCTGCTTTGCAGCCTTTCAAAAAGCGCCAAGAAAGCGTCACAAAAGCGCCAAGAAAGCAACGAACACCGAACCCGAACCCAAAATTCGGTACGAACCCGAACTATACAGTTCGAGTTCGCTCATCCCTAGTCATTATATATTATACAGACAGGCATTTTATATAATAATTATACAGGGGGATCATTATATATTATACAGAGGGGCCATTATATGTTATAATTATACAGAAGGGCCATCTGTATAATTATAATATATAATGGCCCCTCTATATAATATATAATGCCCCCCCCTGTATAATTATTATACAAACCGGATTCCCAAAAAGTTGGGACACTATACAAATCGTTAATAAAAATTGAATGCAATGATGTGGAGGTGCCAACTTCTAATATTTTATTCAGAATAGAACATAAATCACGGAACAAAAGTTTAAACTGAGAAAATGTACCATTTTAAGGGAAAAATATGTTGAATCAGAATTTCATGGTGTCAACAAATTCCCCAAAAGTTGGGACAAGGCCATTTTCACCACTGTGTGGCATCTCCCCTTCTTCTTACAACACTCAACAGACGTCTGGGGACCTAGGAGACCAGTTTCTCAAGTTTAGAAATAGGAATGCTCTCCCATTCTTGTCTAATACAGGGCTCTCTAACTGTTCAATCGTCTTGGGCCTTCTTTGTTGCACCTTCCTCTTTATGATGCGCCAAATGTTCTCTATAGGTGAAAGATCTGGACTGCAGACTGGCCATTTCAGTACCCGGATCCTTCTCCTACGCAGCCATGATGTTGTGATTGATGCAGAATGTGGTCTGACATTATCTTGTTGAAAAATGCAGGGTCTTCCCTGAAAGAGATGACGTCTGGATGGGAGCATATGTTGTTCTAGAACCTGAATATATTTTTCTGCATTGATGGTGCCTTTCCAGACATGCAAGCTGCCCATGCCACATGCACTCATGCAACCCCATACAATCAGAGATGCAGGCTTCTGAACTGAGCGTTGATAACAACTTAGGTTGTCCTTGTCCTCTTTGGTGACATGGCGTCCCAGATTTCCAAAAAGAACTTCGAATCGTGACTCGTCTGACCACAGAACAGTCTTCCATTTTGCCACACTACATTTTAAATGATCCCTGGCCCAGTGAAAACGCCTGAGCTTGTGGATCTTGCTTAGAAATGGCTTCTTCTTTGCACTGTAGAGTTTCAGCTGGCAACGGCGGATGGCACGGTGGATTGTGTTCACTGACAATGGTTTCTGGAAGTATTCCTGAGCCCATTCTGTGATTTCCTTTACAGTAGCATTCTTGTTTGTGGTGCAGTGTCGTTTAAGGGCCCGGAGATCACGGGCATCCAGTATGGCTTTACGGCCTTGACCTTTACGCACAGAGATTGTTCCAGATTCTCTGAATCTTCGGATGATGTTATGCACAGTTGATGATGATAGATGCAAAGTGTTTGCAATTTTTCGCTGGGTAACACCTTTCTGATATTGCTCCACTATCTTTCTGTGCAACATTGTGGGAATTGGTGATCCTCTACCCATCTTGGCTTCTGAGAGACACTGCCACTCTGAGAAGCTCTTTTTACACCCAATCATGTTACCAATTGACCTAATTAGTGTTAATTGGTCTTCCAGCTCTTCGTTATGCTCAAATTTACTTTTTCCAGCCTCTTATTGCTACTTGTCCCAACTTTTTGGGGATTTGTTGACACAGTGAAAATTTGAATCAATGTATTTTTCCTTTAAAATGATACATTTACTCGGATTTAAACGTCATCTACGTTCTATTACAAATAAAATATTGACATTTGCCATCTCTACATCATTGCATTCAGTTTTTATTCACAATTTGTTTAGTGTCCCAACTTTTTGGGAATCCGCTTTGTAAATAATGGGCCCTCTGTATAATACAGACGTGGACAAAATTGTTGGTACCCTTTGGTCAATGAAAGAAAAAGTCACAATGGTCACAGAAATAACTTTAATCTGACAAAAGTAATAATAAATTAAAATTCTATAAATGTTAACCAATGAAAGTCAGACATTGTTTTTCAACCATGCTTCAACAGAATTATGTAAAAAAATAAACTCATGAAACAGGCATGGACAAAAATGATGGTACCCCTAGAAAACACAGAACATAATGTGACCAAAGGGACATGTTAATTCAAGGTGTGTCCACTAATTAGCATCACAGGTGTCTACAACCTTGTAATCAGCCATTGGGCCTATATATATGGCTCCAGGTAATCACTGTGTTGTTTGGTGATATGGTGTGTACCACACTCGACATGGACCAGAGGAAGCAAAGGAAAGAGCTGTCTCAAGAGATCAGAAAGAAAATTATAGACAAGCATGTTAAAGGTAAAGGCTATAAGACCATCTCCAAGCAACTAGATGTTCCTGTGAGTACAGTTGCACATATTATTCATAAGTTTAAGATCCATGGGACTGTAGCCAACCTCCCTGGACGTGGCCGCAGGAGGAAAATTGATGACAAATCTAAGAGACGGATAATCCGAATGGTAACAAAAGAGCCTAGAAAGACTTCTAAAGAGATTCAAGGTGAACTTCATGCTCAAGGAACATCAGTGTCAGATCGCACCATCCGTCGTTGTTTGAGCCAAAGTGGACTACATGGGAGACGACCAAGGAGGACACCATTGTTGAAAACGAATCATAAAAAAGCAAGACTGGAATATGCCAAACTACATGTTGACAAGCCACAAAGCTTCTGGGAGAATGTCCTGTGGACAGATGAGACAAAAATCGAAGTTTTTGCCAAGGCACATCAGCTGTATGTTCACAGACGAAAAAATGAAGCATATCAAGAAAAGAACACTGTCCCTACTGTGAAACATGGAGGAGGCTCTGTTATGTTCTGGGGCTGCTTTGCTGCGTCTGGCACAGGGTGTCTTGAATCTGTGCAGGGTACAATGAAATCTCAAGACTATCAAGGAATTCTAGAGAGAAATGTACTAGCCAGTGTCAGAAAGCTTGGTCTCAGTCGCAGGTCATGGGTCTTGCAACAGGACAATGACCCAAAACACACCGCTAAAAACACCCAAGAATGGCTAAGAGGAAAAAATTGGACTATTCTAAAGTGGCCTTCTATGAGCCCTGACCTCAATCCTATTGAGCATCTTTGGAAGGAGCTGAAACATGCAGTCTGGAAAAGGCACCCTTCAAACCGGACACAACTGGAGCAGTTTGCTCATGAGGAGTGGGCCAAAATACCTGCTGAGAGGTGCAGATGTCTCATTGACAGTTACAGGAAGCGTTTGATTGCAGTGATTGCCTCAAAAGGTTGCGCAACAAAATATTAAGTTAGGGGTACCATCATTTTTGTCCATGCCTGTTTCATGAGTTTATTTTTTTACATAATTCTGTTGAAGCATGGTTGAAAAACAATGTCTGACTTTCATTGGTTAACATTTATAGAATTTTAATTTATTATTACTTTTGTCAGATTAAAGTTATTTCTGTGACCATTGTGACTTTTTCTTTCATTGACCAAAGGGTACCAACAATTTTGTCCACGTCTGTATATAATGGTCCCTCTGTATAATATGTAATGGCCCCTCTTTACAATATATGTATTCTTTCCCCGACCTCCATAGTGCCCCCAGTATGACCCCTAGTACTTACATAACAAAAAAAATAATAATACTCACCTCTCTTCATCGCCTCTTGTAGCCTTTGCTCGAAAGTCCCGGTGCAGGCTATCAGGAACACATCACCGTGCCCTCATGCACTGTGTCATCGTGGCATCTCACGAGACCCGGCGCAGGAGGTCAAGGTGATGTAATCGTGATCTCCCGCTCTATTCACTGCTTCATAGGCTTCAGGCCTGGCCTGAAGCTTATGAGGCAGAATGGAGGGGATGGGAGCCATAAGCTTTCATCACCCTCATTATACTGCATGCTGCCTGGCACCGCTTACAATTTGGTGCCTGGGGCAATGGCCCTCCTGCCCCCCCAAGCTACGCCACTGTATTTACCCAAAGTTCCACTGTCACTACCACAGTCCTTACTGCCACCACAATGGCTACAAGTGCCGCTATTACCACCAACACAGCTATGCATGGGGTCTCCTGCCTCCACCTGAACCAGCCATCCGAATGCTGACACTCACAGATAAGTTTTGAACAAGAAGACTCTCGAGTTTCTTTCATAGCATGTCAGATTTTACCTTTTAGAAAAAAAAAATGAGGGCAGTGAACACAGATGTTTGTTCTGTAATTCTTCTTCAAATGCAATGCACACTGGTATTGACAATTTTCGTAGTCTTTGTCTTTCAACCAAAGTTCAGAGTTGAGAATATAGTTATATATTTGCTACACTGAGTGCTGTTTTACACAGAGGAGAGGGAGAATGGAGTTAAGATCACTTTATTTGATTCTCAAGTGCCTTCAATGCCATCTGGCCTTAAATATTGAACAGGAAACTAGTGGAGCCAGGAATCGCAGATCAATTGAGAACATTGAGAGATTGTGGACTACCTGAACATAGACTGCAATTCATACACCGTTGACAGATCAGATAAGATACCCACCTGAGTAGCTTAGGAGCAGCTCTGGCAACAGTACTATTACCATTTATTTTTTCACTCTGCCATTTAGGCCCCTTTCACACGGGCGAGTATTCCACGCGGGTGCGATGCGTGAGTTGAACGCATTGCACCCACACTGAATCCTGACCCATTCATTTCTATGGGGCTGTTCACATGAGCGGTGATTTTCACGCATCACTTGTGCGTTGCGTGAAAATCGCAGCATGCTCTATATTCTGCGTTTTTCACGTAACGCAGGCCCCATAGAAATGAATGGGATTGCATGAAAATCGCAAGCATCCGCAAGCAAGTGCGGATGCGGTGCGATTTTCACGCATGGGTTCTAGGTGACAGTCTATTCACTGTATTATTTTCCCTTATAACTTGGTTATAGGGGAAAATAATAGCATTCTAAATACAGAATGCTTAGTATAATAGTGCTGGAAGGGTTAAAAAAAAAAAAAGTTAACTCACCTTATCCTCTTGATCGCGTAGTTCCCGGTCGATCTCTTCTTTAAGCTGTGGGCTAAAGGACCTGTGGTGATGTCAGATCACATGCTCCATCACCATGGTGATGGACCATGTGATTGGAGCATGTGATCTGACATCACCACAGGTCATTTAGCCCACAGCTAAAGAAGAGACCGACCGGGAACTACGCGATCAAGAGGATAAGGTGAGTTAACTTTTTTATTTTTTTTAACCCTTCCAGCACTATTATACTAAGCATTCTGTATTCAGAATGCTATTATTTTCCCTTATAACCATGTTATGAGGGAAAATAATACAATCTTCAGAACATCAATCCCAAGCCCGAACTTCTGTGAAGAAGTTCGGGTCTGGGTACCAAGCATGCGTGATTTTTCTCACGCGAGTGCAAAACGCATTACAATGTTTTGCACTCGCACGTAAAAAAATCGCGCATTTTCCCGCAACGCACCCACCTCTTATCCGGGCAAAAAAAATGACGCCTGTGTGAAAGAGGCCTTACAGAGGTACCCAGATGACACAGTGATTGCAGTATGTATCACAAGGGAGGGGGGTGAGTCTAAATATAGGAAGGTGGTGGATGGGTTTGTGGGATGTGCATCAAAAAGAGATGTGCATGAACTTCAGACAAGATAAAGGTGCTGACACACCAATATTTATCGATGGTCAGGAGATAGAGATTGTGGAGACCTACAAATACCTGCCCCTGCAGGTCGACAATAAGCTAAGTTGGAAACCATGCGTTGAAGATGTATACAAGGTCTAAGCAGGCTGTGACATGTGGGACCAGCATGGGAACATACAATGAGAACAGTTTGCAGAAGCTTATCAAGAAGATGGAGAGTGTGGTGGGTCATCGCCTACAGAATTTTGACAGTGTCATGGAAAAAAGAATGCTGAAAAATCTTTGCGCTGTAGCAGGATATGGGAACCACTCGCTTTACCAACTTGTGCTAGGCCAACATAGCTCCTTTAGTAACTGGTTTATTCAACTCTGATGCAGCACAGAGCGATACAAGAGAGCATTCCTTCCCAGGTCATTTTTCATGTACAACAAGTCACTGTCTAAAGGTAGATAGAATGGAGAGAGGATAACTAGAGGGTGGGTGTTACGTCTGCTCTTCCAAGGGGTCATTTGTATGTTGTGTAATTACATTTAACTGTGTAATTATGTAATAAACTGTGTTCTCTAACACAGAAATTATAATAGCGTTGTTGCCATATTGGTTTTGGTATAGCAGTGGACAGTATATTGTAGTAATAAAACAACGCGTTCACTAACACAGGTATAATGCACTGAAATACCCAATTACAAACAATGAATAAAAACTGCTTTTTAGAAAAAAAAATAGGGGCAATACCTCAATCTCTGCAGCAAAATGAATGCTGTTGAGGTGCTGGCAATAACAATACTGCATGTACTGTTAAAACTTTTTTACAATAAAAAAGCTGGCTATGCAGGATGTACACAATGCTACCAATCTGTAAGAAACAACTGAACTGAAGTCTACAATATACCAAATTATAATTCAAATGTTCTCCCTATAGTGTCCCTAGTAACTGGATTGTGTTTGCAATTGTTTTTTGACAGCCACATCCACAACACATCCTATCAGACCCCAGCTATACTCAGAATGGTGGGGGATATTTATGAAACTGGTGTAAAGTAGAACTATCTTAGTTGCCCATAGTAAAAAAAAAATCTGATTATACCTTTCATTTTTGAGAGCTCCTTTGGAAAATGAAAGGTGGAATCTGATTGGTTGCTATGGACAACTAAGCCATTTCTACTTTACACTAGTTTTCTAAATCTCCCCCAGTGTTTCTTCTTTATGTGCAGAAAGACCTGAATACTCCTTTTTGATTGGCTGACATGGCTGTCTGTCAGCCAATCAGGGCATGTAGTCCTCTACCTTCTTCCACAACTTTCACAGTAAAATGGTGTTGGGTGCAATTTTTATGCAGTGCATCCAAAAAGAATCTTTGGATTTGTTTGGTGGACTTTTTTTGAAATTTTTAACAAATCTGATTAGTTTAGAATTAATTCACTCATCTCTAGTCTGTACTGTAACCCCCATCATTCATTCAGTAAATACTTTATTTTGTTATAACAAAGACGGCCTGGTTATTGGTCTCCATACTCGATCTTATATTCTCCTATCATGCACCCTGTTACTCACCTAACGTAAAAAGCACTCCAGCCATCACTAGGCAGAAGTCTATATGTCATAAAGAGAAGGGTTGTTCCCCTCCATCCACTACAGTCCTGCCCTAGGAAGCACTGGAGCAGGGAATAGCCACTATGAGGACTACAGCCACCCTATTTTCTCCACCACTCCCATTCTCTCCAAATCACCACTATGCAGTGTTGGACTGGGGTGCTTAGGGCCCACTAGTAAAATTTATTTTGGGGGCCCAGTGTATGGATACATTCAAATATTACCTGCTGACACAGCAGCAAGATACTACCAGATGATTGATTATGGGGCTCACTGCAGCAACTTTGAGAAGGTAGGTCCCGAGAAGAGAACACTGCCTAGCTTTCCTCTTTACCTAGAAGTCATCATAGCTATCTGATCGTGTCTATAACATTAAATTGGGTAGTTTCTTTCATAATCTATCAAGTTTTTTTATATGAACATAGGCTGGTGAAGGTGCTGTACATTGAATATATGTATATATTGCAGTAAGTCTACTGTGTTATGTGCCACTTGTGCAGGGGGTGGGAGACTAAGGGCACACCTTGCTCAGGGGCTAACCGGGGAATTACCTGTACCCCTGTGGGCCAGTCCGAGCCTGCCACTATGCCTCCCCTGAATGCTGCACATGTTCTTCAAAATAACAGTTTAAAAAACATGCTATATTTAAACTGCTACATCAAGAACCTATTCTCATCGGTGCTGCATACTGAGCTTAACCCCCCTTTAAGGATATATGACATACCTGTACGTCATATAAGTTAAGAGGTTTTATAAAGTGAGTTATGTTCTGACCTCATTCCATACATTTCCAGTGCCTTCTGTGTAATATAGCAGATGCCCACTGTTAATGGCCAGGTTCTCCAATGACCAGGTAACTCCAATCCTGGTCATTTAAAGAAACACTCGCATATTTTTTTTCTATAAACCTAAATATATAGTATATCTACAAATATGAGAAGACAGTTCTTACTGTTGCTCCATCCCTGCTACCAGTAGTTTTTCAGCTATTTTTGTTTTCCTATACTGGTCTGTCATTGTTATCTTCCTTTTCGCTCTACTATATTCATTAAAAATGGCTACTGCTGTTTAAAAAATCCCTTCCAATGTTGCTGCAGTTTTGCTTAAAAATCTCAAAATATTGCTGTCCTAAGGAGGAGAGCGTACATGAGGGTGGGAGTTTCCTCTATAATGATCCACCCACTGATTCACCTCGTGGAAATCTGTATTTTCATCAACTTTTTTTTTCCACACTTGAACATGTGATCATTAGATGACTTGTCCAATAGGCTACAATGAATTACCTTCAGAGGAACTGAAGCTACCACAGCAAACAAATGGCTTCACCGACCTCAGCACTTATTTATTGTGACTGAAAAAAGATGAACTGGTTGTTTCATGAATATTGGTTCTGAGCAATTTTTGCATTTGGTTAGAGATTAGTGAATTTCTCGAAATTTCTTTCATGTCCGATTCTAGAACAAAAAACTTAAATATGTGATTCATGTCCGAGAAGAAGAAAGAAGAAGAAAGAAGAAGAATTAGAAGAATTCATAGACATAAGTGTTCAGACCCTTTCCTATGACACATTTGGTGGTCTCCCATTTCTCTTGATCACCTTTGAGATGTTTCTACACCTTGAGTCCAGCTGTGGTTAATTCAGTTGATTGGACATGGTTTGGAAAGATACAACCCTGTCTATATAAGGTCTCACATAGTGTTGAGCTAATTAAAGTCAGATGAATTGACCTTGAACCAAATTTCAGGAATGTAGCATCTAAGAGGTTCAATGAAGGGGCAGAGAAAAAACCAAGCCATGAGGAGGAAAGAACTGTAGAGCTCAGAGATATGATTGTGTGGAGGTACAGATATAAAAAAAAGTAAAAAAAAAAATGTCTGCTATACTGAAAGTTCCCAATAAGATTCTTAAATGGAAGAAGTTTGGAACAACCAAGACTCTTCATAGATTTGGCTGCCACACAAACGTAAGTAATTGTGGAAGAAGGACCTTGGTAAGAGAGGTAAAAAATATGGAAGAAACGTTTTTCGGCATAAATAACATAATATGTTTACTCTCTGGGTCAGTATAATTACAGCGATATCAAGTTTTTGCATTGCGCATCCAAAGACCCAAAACTTTTTTACATTTTTAATTCTATAGAATTGTGTGATGGCTTGATTTGTGCAGAACGACTTATAGATTTCATTGGTTTCATTTTGATTGCTTTCATGTTTTTTGCTGGCGACTAAAAGTAACTGAGCAATTCTGGAATTTCTTTGCAGTTTATTATTTACAGCATTCACCATAGGGGATAATTTACATGATATTTGTGTAGTGCAGGTCCTTACGGATTCTGCAATACCAAACGCATGGGGGAGATTTTAGTTTTGCAATTTTTATAATTGAAAAAAGTATTTTCTATGAAAAAAACATATTCTTGGGGAATTGTATTAATTTAATACATTTTTTACTTTTTTTAACCACTTAATAGTCCTGCAAGGGGCTATAAAAGGTAATACTTTGATTGCTTTTAAAATATAAGTGCATTGCATTTTTATGTCAGTGCTATACCGACATTGACCAGCAGGCTGTGCCAGATAAGCACAGCCTGCTGGAGAACACTAAAGGCAGGCATGGGAGCCTACACCAGGTCCCAACCGGCCTATACACAGATTGGCACCCTGTTATCGCATTTGACCCCATTACACCAATTTTCTGATCTAAACATAATGCATGTGCTAGGGAACCTTGGCCCACCTTGTGCTGCTCACTCTTTTCCCGTGCCACCCACAAAAAGTCACAAATTGTAGAGGATGTAGGGCTTGTCACAAAATGTAAAGCTTTTTGACTCCAGAAAACTGCTATACAGTGTACAACAAATTCCTTCCATTGTGTCATTGCAAGGCTGTTTTGGGGGTTCAACTTGAATAAGTAATCTGACTTTGGGCTCTGCAATATTAAGAATGCACTTGATTTGCCCACTTTCAACAATCCTTGATTATGTGATATGTTTAAGCTGATCACATGCTAGGTCCCCTAGGAGACTTTGCAGTCACTCTCTGTTCTCGTTAATACAGTAGATAAGGGTGCTCAACTAGTCTGTAGTTCTGTAATAGGTTATTTCAAAAATGTCCAGACCTACAGTGATGATAAAGGAAGGACACAGTTCAATGCAGAATTCCAAGAAAAATAACCTTCATCTTTTGTCATAGGAAATATGACTGCCACAAATAAAATACAATGTCCCTACTTGCTTTTGTGTGTTTATGGCTCTAAAAGCTGAAGTCAATACTTTCATGTCAATTACCGAGATTACAAGCAAAGTGTGACATCCTAAAAACTTTTCTGTACATGAATTTTCTATAAAATATCTTTAATACTTAGTAGTTCTACATTCAGGCTGTAAATACAAAATGTGCTCTGTGAATGACTAGAAACATAAAATATTGATAACCTTCCAAATTTGGTCATATGCATTGAATTTTAATGATGATGCAGCCACCATCTTCATTTTCAAAACAGTTTTGATACACAGAATCCACTTTACTAATTGCCATTTCATGTGCAAAGGTTTGCTTTTTTGGATTATTACAATTATTGTGAATCAATACATCTAAAAATGAACTTATCTATGTAAATCCATCTATCCAGCCAACTGCTACACTGATGCTACTAGACTGTGCCAGTCACTTCACTGGTTGCCCATCTACCACAGAATACAGTTCAAACTTCTTACCCTCACCCACAAAGCTCTCCACAGTGCTGCTCCATAATCTCCTCCCTCATCTCCATCTACCACCCTACCCGTGCTCTCCGTTCTGTTAGCGACCTAAGATTAATAACCCCCATAATTCGTACCTCTCACTCCCATCTTCAAGACTTTTCTTGAGCTGCACCTACTCTCTGGAATACTCTTGCCCGGAATACTAGGTCAATTCACGAGTTCTCCACCTTCAAACGTGCCTTAAAAACACATCTTTTCCCAGACAAAACCTTTCCCCAACCAACTCCTGTGGCCTAAATTTGATCCTCTAGTAGTCCCAAACCCGAAGCAGATTGGTGGTGCCCACTCATGTCAGTTCAATAATGGCTCAAAATTCTACTTATCACAATCAACTACCTTATGTGTCACCCCAAATTCCTCATAGATTGTAAGCTCTTGCGAGCAGGGCCCTGACTCCTAGTGTTTCAGTTGCATATTAGCCAGTTAGTTTTGTTTTCTACATGAACCCTAGGAATTTTTAAAGAGCTGCAGAATATGGTTGAGCTATATAAATTATTTTTTTTCATTATTATTATTATTAAATGAGGTCATAATAGATAAATCTCACATACATGCAGCTTATTCATTTTTCATTACCCTTATTTTATAATGTTTGTAGTTCTGGTTACCTAATGCAATCCAAAGGAGGGCCTTTCAGTAAATGTACAAAGGGTACATAGACCAAGGACATCTGCCTTCATAACTGCTCAGGAGATGTGTCATCATACTTCCCAACAGTCATGGGACAGCAGACCATTAAGATCTTCTGTGTTTTGCCTTTCTATGCACTTTTGGACCCATTTAACTTTTCTGGATGAAGAAACCACCAAAAGTAACTATCACGGTAGGTGAGGGAAGGGAAGCAAACCAAATGCAACAAAAGCAACAAAAAAACAGGGTAGGCCCCAAAGCTAGGGAACAGGAAAAGGTCACCACCTGACAATCCCTGAGTCTTTCTCTGACTGCTGACAACATGAGCAAATCCTAAAGGTGGAAGTGCTCATGCGCTGTGCCTAGCTGAAACTGAAACAAACCCTCAGCTAGGTAGCTGGAGATAAGACAATCAGTTCCTAGCGCTTGGTGCAGGAACCAGCGTCTTCCTGAGGCCTAGCCAAAACACACAACAACAAAAAAAGGTATAGTACTTAGTTTAAGATAGAGGAGGAGCAGGAGATCCACCAAACACCAGCTGAGAACTCCAGAAGCAAATATAAACCACAAGGGCTATAGTGAGAGGCGGGCATAAATATCACCACTAAATAGCTAATGAGCAGAACCTGTGGGGAGGTGGGATCCTGCCCAAAACCACAACAAAGAGAAATATAACAATCTGTCAGATAGACTCACGTGCAGCAAGTCTGTCAGATGTTCTCAGGCCTCTCACAGGGCATGGCGTGACAGTAACAGCCACATCACCTGAAACAGCCATAGCCAAATGTTTCCATATATCCTGATAGCTACAGGTCTCCCATGTCCAGTGCCACACCATACATGGTGCCTGATACATACCACACAAATTGGTAGCCATATGCCATCCAATGTGTTAGCAACATGCTATACCAAACAAATTCCTACCATGTACCTCCAATAAGTGCAAGTCACCTGTGCCCCATTTGCAGTGTCAGAACATGTACCACATACACTGTGCAGACACATGGCCACCATGATCCTTTTAAGTGCCAGCCACATACACCTCATAAGTACAAACCACATACAGCTCACTTATAACATAAAATAATCCAATGTTCTGAACTCTAGCCTTCTACTGTTAGTAACTTGATCAGCAGGAAGTGCCATTATAGGGGATCCTGCTGGCTTGGACTAGTAGGCAGATATGGGTGGCAGGCCTGGGGGCCTTTGTGAGGTTGCCATGGTAATGCATTGGTACCCATTGATTGCTAATGACCAAAAAAGGGAGTCCTTAGGAGCTACTGTCACCATTTAAGAGGTTAAATGACTGGGGAAGGACCCAGCGGTTATCTTTGCACTTGCATTGGGAGCTCGGTGGTAGTTTACTGCTGAGCTCCTGCCAAGATCTTGTGGAGATATTGGTCAATGACCCCAAGAACATGTTGATGTGTATGTATTTATTTGGAATGCTTTGATTTCTGCAGCCCAGTCTGCATTGGAAAGCTTAGTCGACTGCACATTTTAATACTACTGTGCACACTGTACATCAAGCAATATTGGGAATTCAAGTTGAATTCTTATTGTTTGCTATGCGAGCATGCATGGCTGAGTTTTGATAAATGAGTCCCGTTGTGACAATATATGATCACATGCATGAGCACATGCTAAATATAATATAAAGTCTTTCATTAATCTTGGGGCGCATTTTTAAAAGAAAGCTCTCCTAATTGATCTTTAGAAATGAAATGTAACAATTTGTTTAAATTAGCCACTATCTGAAGTGTTCATCAGCGTCTCTTCTCTTCGGCCTAACGCATGGAAATGCTCACTGTTGTATTTCAATCTACAGTATGTTTTGCAAATGATTGAGATGTGTGTCAAAAACAGAAAGCCTCTTCATAGGAAACAAAAAAACCACAAGCTTCAGAAGCTCCGCATTTGCTCCACCCTCCAAGAAGACTGTTTTATTTTCTGCTATTTCCACGTATTTACATGAACTGCTTTGGGAATGATTGATATTTCTTTAGAGATCCTGTCATATTATTCATTATTGTAACACTTATCGGTGATAAAGTTCAGATCAAAATTAAGCAGCTGCAATGTTGCAGCACAAATTAGTTTAATGTTAGCAGTCAGGAGCAGCTGTTTGGCTGAAGACTCAAATTTAGAAGTGGGGGAAGGGCTGGTGACGCTGACAATGTTATTTTCTCTACATAAACATTTTTGGCTGCTGCAGCTTTGTGCTGCTCACGTGACAGTGTCCCTAGGCAGATAATTTATTTCTGTAGCTTTCATGAGCAATCATTAACCTTCAGACACTCAGTTTGCTTCCTGCTTTGTGGCATTTGTTATTCTTCTTTCTCTTACGCAGTAACTCATTTAATTCAGAGAACATCAGGGGAAAATTACAAGATATTTCTATTAAAATATAATGCAGCCGCCTAAAATACATAGCCTGCACCATTGATACAATTTAAAGAATTTGTATTCTCTACATGTGGGGGTACATTTAACTGTTGGTTTTGTGCACTTTGTAATATATAAAACATTTTCTTCTTTTGTGTCATTATCTAGGGGTGATTCAGTACATCCAGTGACTTGTGTCTAGATTTAGTAACTGGATGCGTCAGCAAGCTGCTGTATCTCTTATCGAGTGCAGATTTTTGGACATGTTTTCTGTTCACAATTTTGTTGAAATAATACATTGTGTTACGCAGATAGGTAAAAAAAAAAAACAATATCACCCATTAACACAGAATGAGGCAAACAAAAAAGGATTAAAAAAATATCCTTATCTGCTTGAAAGTGAGCTACATTGCAAGATTAAAATGTCCTTATGACTCATCCTTCAGAGCAGAGCCTGCCACCTCCTTACCCTTAGGCCTCTTTCACACGACAGTATGTCCATTTCAGTGTTTTGCGGTCCGTTTTTCACGGATCCGTTGTTCCGTTTTTTGCTTCCGTTGTGGTTCCGTTTCCGTTCCGTTGTTCCGTTCCGTTTTTCCGTATGGCAAATACAGTATACAGTAATTTCATATAAAAAATTGGGCTGGGCATAACATTTTCAATAGATGGTTCCGCAAAAAACGGAACGGATACGGAAGACATACGGATGCATTTCCGTATGCATTCCGTTTTTTTGCGGACCCATAGACTTTAATAGAGCCACGGAACGTGATTTGCGGCCAAATATAGGACATGTTCTATCTTTAAACGGAACGGAAAAACGGAAATACGGAAACGGAATGCACACGGAGTACATTCCGTTTTTTTTTGCGGAACCATTGAAATGAATGGTTCCGTATACGGACCGTATACGGACCGCAAAAAACGGCCCGCAAAACGGAAAAAAAAAACGGTCGTGTGAAAGAGGCCTTATGCTGCGTTCACACCTTCCCGGAAGTCTATGTACGGGAACATGCGAAAAGACGCCCCAAAGAACCTCCTGTACTTCTTGGGGCGTCGGGCGATTTACAGCGCGATCGTACGCGCTGTAAAACGCTCAGGTGAGAACCATTCCCATAGGGAATCATTGGTTCTTGCATGTTGAGCGTTTTACAGCGCGTAGGAACGCGCTGTAAAACGCTCAGGTGTGAACCCAGCCTAAAGTGCTTCCCTGAGCCTACTGTCAGAACTCTTAGCAAACCTACAAACAGCAGGGCTTCAGTGTCTATAAGTGTATTATACACTGATAAAAAAAATAAAAGAAAAAAAATTTGAAGTGTGTAAGGCCCCCTACACAGATTGTAGCCATAGAATTAAATTTTTAATAGTGTAAGGCCCCCTCATGCTTCTAAAACAGCTCTGAACTGTTAAGGTATGGACTTCACAAGATCTTTTAAGTAGTGAGGTAGGGTCTCTATAGTTTAGGCTTTTTTTTCTAGCATAAGGCCTCATGCACACAACCGTTGTGTGCATCTGTGTCCGTTGTTTCGTTTTCCGTGATTATGTGCAGACTCATTGACTTTCAATGGGTCCATTGAAAACTCGGAAAATGCACCGTTTGTCATCCGCGTCCGTGATCCGTGTTTCCTGTCCGTCAAAAAAATATGACCTGTCCTATTTATTTGCCAGACAACAGTTAACGGACCCATTCAAGTCAATGGGTCAGTGAAAAAACACGGAGGCACACAGATTGCCATCCGCGTCCGTGATCCGTGTCCGTAGGCTACTTTAGCACAGACGGATCTGCAGATCCGTCTGCATACAGATTTTTCAGAGCTGAGTTTTCACTTTGTGAAAACTCAGATCCAACAGTACAGTATATTCTAACACAGAGGCATTCCCATATTGATGGGGATGCTTCAAGTTAGAATATACTAAGAACTGTGTACATGACTGCCCCCTACTGCCTGGCAGCATCCGATCTTTTACAGGGGGCTGTGATCCGCACAATTAACTCATCAGGTGCCACACCTAAAGAGTTAAATGTGCGTATCATAGCCCCCTGTAAGAGATCAGGTGCTGCCAGGCAGCAGGTGGCAGACCCCCCTCCCTCCCCTGTATTAAATTTATTGGTGGCCAGTGCGGGCAGCACTGGCCACCAATAAATTTAATACAGCCCCCCTCCCCTGTATTAAATTCATTGGTGGCCAGTGCGGCCCCCCCCCCCCCGGTCCCCCCTCCCTCCCCTGTATTAAATTCATTGGTGGTCAGTGCGGCCCCCCGGCCCCCTCTACCTCCCCTGTATTAAATTCATTGGTGGCCAGTGCGGTCTCCCCTCCCCCTCCCTAATTAACCACTTCAACCCCGCTAGCTGAAACCCCCTTAATGACCAGGCCACTTTTTACACTTCTGCACTACACTACTTTCACCGTTTATTGCTCGGTCATGCAACTTACCCCCCAAATGAATTTTACCTCCTTTTCTTCTCACTAATAGAGCTTTCATTTGGTGGTATTTCATTGCTGCTGACATTTTTACTTTTTTTGTTATTAATCGAAATGTAACTATTTATTTGCAAAAAAATGACATTTTTCACTTTCAGCTGTAAAATTTTGCAAAAAACCCGACATCCATATATAAATTTTTTGCTAAATTTATTGTTCTACTTGTCTTTGATAAAAAAAAAATGTTTGGGCAAAAAAAAAAAAATGGTTTGGCTAAAAGTTATAGCGTTTACAAACTATTGTACAAAAATGTGAATTTCCGCTTTTTGAAGCAGCTCTGACTTTCTGAGCACCTGTCATGTTTCCTGAGGTTCTACAATGCCCAGACAGTACAAACACCCCACAAATGGCCCCATTTCGGAAAGTAGACACCCTAAGGTATTCACTGATGGGCATAGTGAGTTCATAGAACTTTTTATTTTTTGTCACAAGTTAGCGGAAAATGATGATTTTTTTTTTCTTACAAAGTCTCATATTCCACTAACTAGTGTGTGGTAAGTAGTTTGAAATCAAAATGTGTAAAAAATGACCTGTGAAATCCTAAAGGTGCTCTTTGGAATGTGTGCCCCTTTGTCCACCTAGGAGGCAAAAAAGTGTCACACATCTGGTACCTCCGTACTCAGGAGAAGTTGGGGAATGTGTTTTGGGGTGTCATTTTACATATACCCATGCTGGGTGAGAGAAATATCTTGGCAAAAGACAACTTTTCCCATTTTTTTTATACAAAGTTGGCATTTGACCAAGATATTATCTCACCCAGCATGGGTATATGTAAAATGACACCCCAAAACACATTCCCCAACTTCTCCTGAGTACGGCGATACCAGATGTGTGACACTTTTTTGCAGCCTAGATGCGCAAAGCGGCCCAAATTCCTTTTAGGATGGCATTTTTAGACATTTGGATCCCAGACTTCTTCTCACGTTTTTCGGCCCCTAAAAATCCAGGGCAGTATAAATAACCCACATGTGACCCCATTTTGGAAAGAAGACACCCCAAGGTATTCAATGAGGGGCATGGCGAGTTCATAGAATTTTTTTTTTTTGGCACAAGTTAGCGGAAATTGTTTTTTTTTTATTTTCTCACAAAGTCTCCCTTTCCGCTAACTTGGGACAAAAATTTCAATCTTTCATGGACTCAATATGCCCCTCACGGAATACCTTGGGGTGTCTTATTTCCGAAATGGGGTCACATGTGGGGTATTTATACTGCCCTGGCATTTTAGGGGCCCTAAAGCGTGAGAAGAAGTCTGGAATATAAATGTCTAAACAATTTTACTCATTTGGATTCCGTGAGGGGTATGGTGAGTTCATGTGAGATTTTATTTTTCGACACAAGTTAGTGGAAAATGAGACTTAGTAAGAAAAAAAAAAAAAAAAAAAAAACAATTTCCGGTAACTTGGGCCCAAAAAAATTCTGATTGGAGCCTTACAGGGGGTGATCAATGACAGGGGGTGATCAGGGAGTCTATATGGGGTGATCACCCCCCTGTCATTGATCACCCCCCTGTAAGGCTCCATTCAGACGTCTGTATGATTTTTACGGATCCACGGATACATGGATCGGATCCGCAAAACACATACGGACGTCTGAATGGAGCCTTACAGGGGGGTGATCAATGACAGGGGGGTGATCAATGACAGGGTGTGATCAGGGAGTGTATATGAGGTGATCACCCCCCTGTCATTGATCACCCCCTCACTGGCCACCAATGAATTTGATACAGGGGAGGGGGGCCCGTACTGGCCACCAATCAATTTAATACAGGGGAGGGGGGGCCGCACTGGCCACCAATGAATTTAAAACTGGGAGGGAGGGGGGTCTTCCCCCTGCTCCCTGGCAGGACCTGATCTCTTACAGGGGGCTATGATATGCACAATTAACCCCTCAGGTGCGGCACCTGAGGGGTTAATTGTGCGGATCACAGCCCCCTGTAAGATATCGGATGCTGCCAGGCAGCAGAGGGCAGTCATGTCCACAGCTCTTAGTATATTCTAACTTGAAGCGTCCCCATTACTATGGGAACGCCTCTGTGTTAGAATATACTGTCGGATCTGAGTTTTCACGCTGTAACTCAAATCCGATGGTATAGTCTAACAGAGGCGTTCCCATGGTGATGGGGACGCTTCAAGTTAAAATATACCATCGGATTGGAGAAAACTCTGATAGGGACTCCTGACTTTACATTGAAAGTCAATGAGGGACGGATCCATTTGCAATCGCACCATATTGTGTCAACGTCAAACGGATCCGTCCCCATTGACTTGCATTGTAAGTCAGGATGGATCCGTTTAGCTTCTGATTCTCCAAAAATCATTGAAGACACACGGAAGAAAAAACGGACACGGATCACGGAACATGGGAACCCAATTTTGCGGACCGTGAAAAAATTCTGTCGTGTGCATGAGGCCTATCCCACAGATACTTAATTGGATTGATATCTGGGAAGCCAAGTCAGCAAAACATGGCCCAGAGTATAACACCGCCTCTGCTGTGTTTCCTTCTTCCCATACTGGTGCCATATTTTCTCCAACTAAACAAGCGCACCTGGCCATCCACATTATGTAAAAGGCCTCTAGATTCCATTGTTCCAGGCTCCAATTTTTTGCTCACTTTCCCATGACAGAAACTTTTGGTAGTGAATAAAGGTCAGCATGTGCATACTGACTGTCCTGTAGCTCCGCTGCCCCAAATGCATCAAGTTGTGATGTGTGTTCTTACATGTTGTATAATTTTTCTTTTTCAGCAATATGTGCTACTTTTACCTCTTCCTACTTGCATCAATGAGCCTGTTCTTCTTTGGACCACTTTTTGTAGAAACTAAGGATTGCATATCAGGAATATCAGACCTTTCATTTTGGAGGTGCAATAACAAGTTGTCCAGCACACAGTTTTACCCTTGTTAAAGTCCGTCAGATCATTATGCTGCCTATTTTCCAGCTTCCAACACATAGACTTTGAGAACTTACTGTTCACTTGCTGCTTAAAATATCTAACCCCTCACAGTTGCCATCAACATCATTTACTTCATCTGTCAGTGATTTTAATGTTATAGCAGTGTAATTTGCTGGCAAATATTCCCTTGACTGTTGGGGCAGTGCATCCCTACTTTTTAGGCCCTGTAGCAGTTTCATGGCTTCTTCATATGGCATACTGTATATGCTTAACTTATCTATCTTAGGGTATATATGTCCTTCAGTGATTTTATGTTTTTATTTGTCATGTCTTATTTGTTACAATTTCTGTAATCATCACACAAACCATACAATTTTATATAAAGCATTGTCGTTTTGCGGCAATTTAAAAAAAAAAAAAACGCCACAGAGATGACTCTTGTAAAGAAACTCTAACATTCATGAAGTGTAGTTCCACTCATGAAGGACACCATCTCTCCTGCCTAAAAGTTTAAACTGATGCTTGAAGATACTGCAGGGAAGGCAGCGTAGACTGGTTGTTAAAGTAATTGGCTGGCTGAATTTCCTCACCTGGAGCATTATTGTGACACATCACAATTTGGTTGCTATGTACACATCCGTATGATTGACACATCATCACCATTGTTCCCTCTAAAATGCATGACAGACCCCCAATTATTGCTCCCTCTAAGGCGCAGTTTAGCTTCCCCTGCTCGCTTACGGGAAATCTGCTCCTGTGCCGACTTCCTCAGTGCTCCCCTTAGACATTGGGTAGAGCATTCATAAAACAAAAGAAGTGTATAGATACAGAGTCCCAGAGAGGTGAGTAAACCACTAGATACCATGTATGGAGAACTCCCTCACTTTCCTAGACCAGTAGAGATTTTGACACTAACCCTTTCTATGCTCTAGTCCACCAGGGATACTGGCACTAACCTCTTTAGTGTCCTAGAACACCAGGGATGGTGTCATTAATTCTCTACCCTAGACCACCAAAAATGTTGATTATAACCTTCCCTTCCCTAGACCACCATGGATACTGGCAATATACATTCATATGGTGAATACCACCAGAGATACATTTTAACCCCCTCACTGCACTAGATCACTAAAGTTTCTGACATTATCCCGTTCTCTGCCCTAGATCTCACAGGAGTTACCATAAACCCATTAACTATCCTTGCAATTAAATTGCTCTACACAGCAACATTTGTTTGCTGGTATTATGAATTTCTAAAACAGTGCCCCAGTAACAAGTGCCTAGTTCACTAGCTGGAAAGATGTAGAGAAAATATTGCTCATCACATCACAACACACTGAGCAGTAGGGGATCCTTTTTGTAAAAAAAATGCATAACAATTCATGTTTTGTACGATTTTGTTTCCACAGCATTCCCTTTGCTGCAAAACTGACCTGTACCCTTTATTCTCTGGGTCAGCACAATTACAACAATACCACACATTTATAGATGTTTTATGTCTAAATAGTGTAAAAATAAATTAAAACTTAGAAAAATGCATTTTTTTACATCACCATATTCTGACCACCATAACTTTTTATAGTTATATCTACTGAGCTGTGTGGGAATTATTTGTGGGACAATCTGTAGTTTTTATTGATACTATTTTGGAGTGTGTGTGACTTTGGATCACATTTTATTAAAAAAATTGGGGTAAGAGAATCAATGGAAAAAAATAGAAAATTGGCCATTTTGACCCTTTTTTATATTATATTTTAATAGTTACGGGTGTTTTTGGATGGATGTGATGCCCATGATGTTCATATTTATTTATGTATTTATTTTTTTATTCTACAGTAAGGGGGTGATTTAAACATATTTTTCATTATTATGTATTTAAAAAAAATATATATATTTTTATTATTTTGAAGCTTATATTTGTGTCTACAAAACCCTTTTTTTATTTATTCTGAACCCTCATGGATCTTTTAGATCAATGATTTGAATAGAATTGCAATTTTTTTTATATTGGCCTGCCACCTGCTGTCCAAAATAAGAATTGCAGATTCAAACCCTGGGTCTATTCAAAGAGACCCAACGTATTCAATTAAATTACCGACATCCTCATTGGCCACAGAGGATGCCGGAAAAAAGCCCAGAAGCGCGAGCTCCGGGTTTTCAATCTTTAGATGACGTGATCTTAATTAATCATGGCATTTAAAAGGCTTTAAAGGGACACTGACAGGCCCAAAAAGCATATTTAGGTATATATATGACAGTACAGGTCATATAAAGTGTATTAGAATCATCTAAGTATCCCCCCTGTCCACCTTATAAATACAGTAAAAATAAGTTTTATAACCTGCTTTCATCGTGTTCAATCTGCCCAAGGGGCGGTGTTTCATCTCAACTTGCGCCCAGCCAGCCTCGCCACAACTGCCGTTTGAAGCGCCGCCCAGCTAATCAATATTCACTTCGCTGGGCGGCTACTAGTGTCCCCGGCCATCTTCAGTGCATGCGCCCAGCACCCTCACTGGCCGGGATCGCATCGCACCTACGCACAGTCTGATTCCCAGAGGCCGATGCAGCCTCTGCTTAATGCGCATGCGCCGGGCACAGCAGTGCTTCAGAGTAGCCGCCCAGCGAAGTGAATATTGATTAGCTGGGCGGCGCTTCAAACGGCAGCTGTGGCGAGGCTGGCTGGGCGCAAATTGATATGAAGCACCGCCCCTTGGGCAGATTGAACACGATGAAAGCAGGTTATAAAACTTCTTTTTACTGTATTTATAAGGTGGACAGGGGGGATACTTAGATGATTCTAATACACTTTAGCTAAATATGCTTTTTGGGCCTTATTGCCAGTCGATCGGCATTATTGCCAGTCGTGGTCATTAACTGCGGGTCTCTGCTGTTTCATCGAGTCTACCCACAAAACTATATATCAATCTTATCAGCTCCTCCTGCTCTATAACATGTAGCTTATATTGCATTTTCATGGTGAAAGTTTTTCTTTTAAATCTTATATTTGCACCTGCATGAAGAGGTTTAGACAAAATAAGAAACAGATGTCATAGGCCTCTTTCACACTACCGTATGGCTATTTCAGTGTTTTGCAGTCCGTTTTTCACGGATCCGTTGTTCCGTTTTTGTTTCCGTTGTGTTTCCGTTTCCGTTCCGTTTTCCCGTTCTGTTTTTCCGTATGGCATATACAGTATACAGTAATTACATAGAAAAAATTGGGCTGGGCATAACATTTTCAATAGATGGAACGGAACGGATATGGAAGACATATGGATGCATTTCCGTATGTGTTCAGTTTTTTTTTGCACAAACCAATTGACTTGAATGGAGCCACGGAACGTGATTTGCAGGCAATAATAGGAAATATTCTTTCTTTCAACGGAACGGAAAAATGGAAATACAGAAACGGAATGCATACGGAGTGCATTCCGTTTTTTTTGCAGAGCCATTGAAATGATTGGTACCATATACGGAATGCAAAAAACGTCCCGCAAAACAAACAAAAAAAAGGTAGTGTCAAAGAGGCCATACTCAAACAACTGCTATGATCCTGAAATCTACAGTACATTTCTTTGAGAAAACATACAGCATGCCATGTATAAAAATACAACTTAATAATATACACACTTTTTTGACAAATGAGTACAAAAGGCATATGATTTCAAATGGGCACCAAGGAGGCACTAAGCAAATGTGGCTAAAGAGGCAAGGAATGGCAACTGGACAGAGGGCTGCTAATAGAATAATAAATGACCCATGGGCACAGAATTCAGTGACTTATTGGTGTTCATTTGCGTCCTTATGTTTAGTTGTAATAAATTTGCCTTCAATATGCAAGGCAGCCTCCTGCTCATGCATCTGTCCTGGGAAAACTGGTGAGGGTGGAATTATTGCGAGTTCCACAAAGTGGACTTCAATCCGAATTTCAGGATAATGTTGATCGATTTAACCTGAGGAAAATAAAATAAAAATTATATATATATATATATATATATATATATATATATATATAAAATACCTGATCCATTTTCTCACGACGGTCCGACCGCTGCCATCTTGCTTAAAGATCTCGGCCAAAATGCAGTGCGCAGTGACGTATGACATCACCATGGTAGCCGGCGTGTTGATGTCACATACATGACATGATCTGAATATGTTGGTTCCACTAATTCATGTCCTTAGTCTGCTTGTCTTAAGCAAACTGTTTGCAGACTTTCTTGTGCATCTTTAGAAGAGGCTTCCTGCTCGGACAACAGCCATCCAGACCAATTTGATGCAGTGTGCGGCATGTGGTCTGAGCACTGACAGACTGACCCCCCACCCCTTTAATCTCTGCAGCAATGCTGGCACCACTCATACAACCTCTGACGCTGAGCATGTGCACTCAAATTCTTTAGTCGACCATCGCAAGGCCTGTTTTTAGTAGAACCTCTCTAGTTAAACTCTGTATGGTCTTGGCTAGGGTTGAGCGAACCCAAACTGTAAAGTTCGGGTTCGTACTAAACTTTAGGATTTTTGGACCCCGGACCCGAACCCGAATGCGGCTCTTCGAATGGTGAGGCCAGAACAAGTACAGGCGATAGTAGATTGGGTGGCTGACAGTGCCTCCAGTTGCTTCACATTGTCTCCCACTCAGTCTCCTGCTGAAAGATAAGAGTTGGCACCTGCAGCCAAATATCCATCAGTCCTTCACCTCACAGCGTTGCAAATCCGCCAAACAGTCTGAGCCCAAAGTCATGGAGCAGTCTCTTCTGCTTTTTGATGACTCTGCTAGCAGGGTTTCCCAGGGCCATCCCCATAGCCCTGCCCCAGAAGTGGAAGAGATTGAGTGCACCGATGCCCAACCACTTATGTTTCAGGATGAGTACATGGGAGGACCACCGTAGCACGTCTCGGATGATGATGAAACAGAAGTGCTAACTGCTGTGGCTTTCTGCAGTTTGCAGACCGACAAGCAGGGCAGGGGTGAAGACTGGTTGGAAGATGATGTGGAGGAAGATGAGGTCCTCGACCCCACATGGAATCAAGGTCATGTGAGTGACCTGTTTAGTTCGGAGTAAGAGGCCACGAGAAGAGGGAGCAGGGTGCAAAAGCTGAGCAGCTGTCCCCTAGACAGAACGCCTGCTACTGCCCACCGCAGCAAGTGACTGAGCACACCAAAGCCAGCTCCATGGAGTTACCTGGCGTGGCAGTTCTTCAGACAATGTGCTGACAAGACACGATTGGTTTGCATGCTGTGCGATTAGAGCCTGAAGCGAGGCATAAACGTTCTCAACCTGAGCACAACCTGCATGACTAGGCATCTAAGTGCAAAGCACGAGCTGCAGTGGAGTAGACACCTCAAAAACAAAGAAAGGTCTCTGGCTCCTCCTGCTTCCTCTTCTGCTGGAGTCTTGGCCTCTTCAGCCACCTCTGGAGTGATAGTGGCACCTGACACCACGCAAACAGAGAATCTGCCAGCAACACCACCACCTGGGTCACCCAGCATTTCCACAATGTCCCATGGAACATCTTAGAAGGAGGCAGAATTTCAGAAATATGGTGGAGCAGTATGTGTGCACATGCCTACATGTACTGGATGATGGGTCTGCCCCCTTCAACTTCTGAGTCTCCAAATTGGGCACCTGGCCTGGACTTGCCCTTTACACCTTGGAGGTGTTGGCCTTGCCCTGCAGCTAGTGTATTGTCTGAACGTGTGTTTAGCACAGAAGGGGGCGTTATCACAGACAAGTGCAGTTGCCTATCCACAGCCAATGTGGACAAGCTCACGTTCATTAACCCCTTTGGGACACAGCATTATTTTAAGGACCAAGTCATTTTTTGCAAATCTGACCAGTGTCACTTTAAGTGGTGATAACTTTAAAACGCTTTGATTTATCCAGGCCATTCTGAGACTTTACATTCCCCATTTGTCTACTTCATGTTTGGATCATTTTTGGAATGATATTTTATTTTTCGGGTATGGTACAAGGCTTAAAAGTTTAGAAGCAAATCTTGAAATGTTTCAGAAATTTTCAAAAACCCAATTTTTAGGGACCAGTTCAGGTCTGAAGTCACTTTGTGAGACTTACATAATAGAAACCACCCAAAATTTACCCCATTCTATAAACTACACCCCTCAAGGTACTTAAAACTGATTTTACAAACTTTGTTAACCCCTTAGGTGTTCCACAAGAATTCATTGAAAATAGAGATACAATTTAAAAAATTTACTTTTTTGGCACATTTTCCATTTTAATAATTTTTTTCCAGTTACAAAGCAAGTAAACAGCCAAACCAAACTCAATATTTATGGCCCTGATTCTGTAGTTTACAGAAACACCCCATTTGTGGTCGTAAACCGCTGTACGGGCACACGGCAGGGCGCAGAAGGAAAGGAATGCCATACGTTTTTTGGAAGGCAGGTTTTGCTGGACTAGTTTTTATGACACCATGTCCCATTTGAAGCCCCCCTGATGCACCCCTGGAGTAGAAACTCCATAAAAATGACCCCATCTAAGAAACAACACCCCTCAAGTAGAGTTGAGCGAACACCTGGATGTTCGGGTTCGAGAAGTTCGGCCGAACATCCCGGAAATGTTCGGGTTCGGGATCCGAACCCGATCCGAACTTCGTCCCGAACCCGAACCCCATTGAAGTCAATGGGGACCCGAACTTTTCGGCACTAAAAAGGCTGTAAAACAGCCCAGGAAAGAGCTAGAGGGCTGCAAAAGGCAGCAACATGTAGGTAAATCCCCTGCAAACAAATGTGGATAGGGAAATGAATTAAAATAAAAATTAAATAAATAAAAATTAACCAAAATCAATTGGAGAGAGGTTCCATAGCAGAGAATCTGGCTTCCCGTCACCCACCACTGGAACAGTCCATTCTCAGATATTTAGGCCCCGGCACCCAGGCAGAGGAGAGAGGTCCCGTAACAGAGAATCTGTCTTCATGTCAGCAGAGAATTAGTCTGCATGTCATAGCAGAGAATGAGGCTTCACGTCAGCCACCACTGCAACAGTCCATTGGCATATATTTAGGCCCAGCACCCAGGCAGAGGAGGGAGGTCCCGTAACAGAGAATCTGTCTTCATGTCAGCAGAGAATTAGTCTGCATGTCATAGCAGAGAATGAGGCTTCACGTCAGCCACCACTGCAACAGTCCATTGGCATATATTTAGGCCCAGCACACACACAGGCAGAGGAGAGAGGTCCCGTAACAGAGAATCTGGCTTCATGTCAGCAGAGAATCAGTCTGCATGTCATAGCAGAGAATGAGGCTTCACGTCAGCCACCACTGCAACAGTCCATTGGCATATATTTAGGCCCAGCACACACACAGGCAGAGGAGAGAGGTCCCGTAACAGAGAATCTGGCTTCATGTCAGCAGAGAATCAGTCTGCATGTCATAGCAGAGAATGAGGCTTCACGTCAGCCACCACTGCAACAGTCCATTGGCATATATTTAGGCCCAGCACCCAGGCAGAGGAGGGAGGTCCCGTAACAGAGAATCTGTCTTCATGTCAGCAGAGAATTAGTCTGCATGTCATAGCAGAGAATGAGGCTTCACGTCAGCCACCACTGCAACAGTCCATTGGCATATATTTAGGCCCAGCACACACACAGGCAGAGGAGAGAGGTCCCGTAACAGAGAATCTGGCTTCATGTCAGCAGAGAATCAGTCTGCATGTCATAGCAGAGAATGAGGCTTCACGTCAGCCACCACTGCAACAGTCCATTGGCATATATTTAGGCCCAGCACACACACAGGCAGAGGAGAGAGGTCCCGTAACAGAGAATCTGGCTTCATGTCAGCAGAGAATCAGTCTGCATGTCATAGCAGAGAATGAGGCTTCACGTCAGCCACCACTGCAACAGTCCATTGGCATATATTTAGGCCCAGCACCCAGGCAGAGGAGGGAGGTCCCGTAACAGAGAATCTGTCTTCATGTCAGCAGAGAATTAGTCTGCATGTCATAGCAGAGAATGAGGCTTCACGTCAGCCACCACTGCAACAGTCCATTGGCATATATTTAGGCCCAGCACCCAGGCAGAGGAGGGAGGTCCCGTAACAGAGAATCTGTCTTCATGTCAGCAGAGAATTAGTCTGCATGTCATAGCAGAGAATGAGGCTTCACGTCAGCCACCACTGGAACAGTCCATTCTCAGATATTTAGGCCCCGGCACCCAGGCAGAGGAGAGAGGTCCCGTAACAGAGAATCTGTCTTCATGTCAGCAGAGAATTAGTCTGCATGTCATAGCAGAGAATGAGGCTTCACGTCAGCCACCACTGCAACAGTCCATTGGCATATATTTAGGCCCAGCACCCAGGCAGAGGAGAGAGGTCCCGTAACAGACAATCTGGCTTCATGTCAGCAGAGAATCAGTCTGCATGTCATAGCAGAGAATCAGGCTTCACGTCACCCACCACTGCAACAGTCCATTGTCATAAATTTAGGCCCAGCACTAGTGTTGAGCGGCATGTCCCATATTCGAATTCGCGAAATTTTGTGAATATTCGAAAGAATATTCGTAAAATATTCGCGATTATTCAAATTCGTTATTATTTCGCATATGCGATAATTCGAATTATCGCATAATACATATGCTATGCAAAATTCACATGTGCGCTAATGAAATCGCCTTACGAAGATTCGCAACTCAATTCAATCACTAATGTATGAATGCAATGCCCTTTGCCTCTGTTCTGGGACAAGTGTAGATATTCGCATGTGCGCTAATAAAATCGCCTTACGAAGATTCGCACCTCAATCACTTTCTAGGGAATGTGAGACTTTTGGGAATCAATCGAGATACAGTGGGGGGTGATGACAGTAGTTGACAGAGTACAGATCAATGTAATCTGTAAGGTGGAAAGTAAAATAAAAAATACGAATATTCGTAAATCGAATTTTACGAAGTTCTACGTATTCGCGAATATGGTGCTATACTATATGAATGCACAGGCCTTTGCCTCTCTGTTCTGGGGACAAGTGTAGATATTTGCATTTGCGTTAATAAAATCGCCTTACGAAGATTCGCAGCTCAATTCAATCACTAATGTATGAATGCAAAGCCCTTTGCCTCTGTTCTGGGACAAGTGTAGATATTCGCATGTGCGCTAATAAAATCGCCTTACGAAGATTCGCAACTCAATTCACTAATGTATGAATGCAAAGCCCTTTGCCTCTGTTCTGGGACGTGCCGATATTCGCATGTGCGCTAATAAAATCGCCTTACGAAGATTCGCGCCTCAATCACTTTCTAGGCAATGTGAGTAAGATCTGAGCTGTTGGACCTTTGGGAAACAATCAATTATATGTGTACTGTAATTTTGTGGGGGGGGGGGGGGAAACAAAAAACGAATATTCGTTTTTACGAATATATAGCACTATATTCGAAATATTCGCGAAATCGCGAAGTTGCGATATTCGCGAAAAAAATTTGCTTTTCGAATATTCGCGCTCAACACTACCCAGCACCCAGGCAGAGGAGAGAGGTCCCGTAACAGAGAATCTGGCTTCATGTCAGCAGAGAATCAGTCTTCATATCATAGCAGAGAATCAGGCTTCACGTCACCCACCACTGTAAGAGTCAATTTTCATAAATTTAGGCCCAGAACCCAGGCAGAGGAGAAAGGTCCCGTAACAGACAATCTGGCTTCATGTCAGCAGAGAATCAGTCTTCATATCATAGCAGAGAATCAGGCTTCACGTCACCCACCACTGCAACAGTCAATTGTCATAAATTTAGGCCCAGCACCCAGGCAGAGGAGAGAGCTCCCGTAACAGAGGATCTGGCTTCATGTCAGCAGAGAATCAGTCTGCATGTCATAGCAGAGAATGAGGCTTCACGTCACCCACCACTGCAACAGTCCATTGGCATATATTTAGGCCTAGCACACAGGCAGAGCAGAGAGGTCCCGTAACAGACAATCTGGCTTCATGTCAGCAGAGAATCAGTCTGCATGTCATAGCAGAGAATGAGGCTTCACGTCACCCACCACTGCAACAGTCCATTGGCATATATTTAGGCCTAGCACACAGGCAGAGCAGAGAGGTCCCGTAACAGACAATCTGGCTTCATGTCAGCAGAGAATCAGTCTGCATGTCATAGCAGAGAATGAGGCTTCACGTCACCCACCACTGCAACAGTCCATTGGCATATATTTAGGCCTAGCACACAGGCAGAGCAGAGAGGTCCCGTAACAGACAATCTGGCTTCATGTCAGCAGAGAATCAGTCTGCATGTCATAGCAGAGAATGAGGCTTCACGTCACCCACCACTGCAACAGTCCATTGGCATATATTTAGGCCTAGCACACAGGCAGAGCAGAGAGGTCCCGTAACAGACAATCTGGCTTCATGTCAGCAGAGAATCAGTCTGCATGTCATAGCAGAGAATGAGGCTTCACGTCACCCACCACTGCAACAGTCCATTGGCATATATTTAGGCCTAGCACACAGGCAGAGCAGAGAGGTCCCGTAACAGACAATCTGGCTTCATGACAGCAGAGAATCAGTCTGCATGTCATAGCAGAGAATGAGGCTTCACGTCAGCCACCACTGCAACAGTCCATTGGCATATATTTAGGCCTAGCACACAGGCAGAGCAGAGAGGTCCCGTAACAGACAATCTGGCTTCATGACAGCAGAGAATCAGTCTGCATGTCATAGCAGAGAATCAGGCTTCACGTCAGCCACCACTGCAACAGTCCATTGTCATAAATTTAGGCCCAGCACCCAGGCAGAGGAGAGAGGTCCCGTAACAGAGAATCTGGCTTCATGTCAGCAGAGAATCAGTCTTCATATCATAGCAGAGAATCAGGCTTCACGTCACCCACCACTGCAACAGTCAATTGTCATAAATTTAGGCCCAGCACCCAGGCAGAGGAGAGAGCTCCCGTAACAGAGGATCTGGCTTCATGTCAGCAGAGAATCAGTCTGCATGTCATAGCAGAGAATGAGGCTTCACGTCACCCACCACTGCAACAGTCCATTGGCATATATTTAGGCCTAGCACACAGGCAGAGGAGAGGTTCATTCAACTTTGGGTAGCCTCGCAATATAATGGTAAAATGAAAATAAAAATAGGATTGAATGAGGAAGTGCCCTGGAGTCCAATAATATATGGTTATGGGGAGGTAGTTAATGTCTAATCTGGACAAGGGACGGACAGGTCCTGTGGGATCCATGCCTGGTTCATTTTTATGAACGTCAGCTTGTCCACATTGGCTGTAGACAGGCGGCTGCGTTTGTCTGTAATGACGCCCCCTGCCGTGCTGAATACACGTTCAGACAAAACGCTGGCTGCCGGGCAGGCCAGCACCTCCAAGGCATAAAAGGCTAGCTCTGGCCACGTGGACAATTTAGAGACCCAGAAGTTGAATGGGGCCGAACCATCAGTCAGTACGTGGAGGGGTGTGCACACGTACTGTTCCACCATGTTAGTGAAATGTTGCCTCCTGCTAACACGTTGCGTATCAGGTGGTGGTGCAGTTAGCTGTGGCGTGTTGACAAAAGTTTTCCACATCTCTGCCATGCTAACCCTGCCCTCAGAGGAGCTGGCCGTGACACAGCTGCCTTGGCGACCTCTTGCTCCTCCTCTGCCTTGGCCTTGGGCTTCCACTTGTTCCCCTGTGACATTTGGGAATGCTCTCAGTAGCGTGTCTACCAACGTGCGCTTGTACTCGCGCATCTTCCTATCACGCTCCAGTGCAGGAAGTAAGGTGGGCACATTGTCTTTGTAGCGTGGATCCAGCAGGGTGGCAACCCAGTAGTCCGCACAGGTTAAAATGTGGGCAACTCTGCTGTCGTTGCGCAGGCACTGCAGCATGTAGTCGCTCATGTGTGCCAGGCTGCCCAGGGATAAGGACAAGCTGTCCTCTGTGGGAGGCGTATCGTCATCGTCCTGCCTTTCCCCCCAGCCACGCACCAGTGATGGACCCGAGCTGCGTTGGGTGCCACCCCGCTGTGACCATGCTTCATCCTCATCCTCCTCCACCTCCTCCTCATCCTCGTCCTCCTCGTCCTCCAGTAGTGGGCCCTGGCTGGCCACATTTGTACCTGGCCTCTGCTGTTGCCAAAAACCTCCCTCTGAGTCACTTCGAAGAGACTGGCCTGAAAGTGCTAAAAATGACCCCTCTTCCTCCTCCTCCTCCTCCTCCTCCTGGGCCACCTCCTCTTCCATCATCGCCCTAAGTGTTTTCTCAAGGAGACATAGAAGTGGTATTGTAACGCTGATAACGGTGTCATCGCCACTGGCCATGTTGGTGGAGTACTCGAAACAGCGCAACAGGGCACACAGGTCTCGCATGGAGGCCCAGTCATTGGTGGTGAAGTGGTGCTGTTCTGTAGTGCGACTGACCCGTGCGTGCTGCAGCTGAAACTCCACTATGGCCTGCTGCTGCTCGCACAGTCTGTCCAGCATGTGCAAGGTGGAGTTCCACCTGGTGGGCACGTCGCATATGAGGCGGTGAGCGGGAAGGCCGAAGTTACGCTGTAGCGCAGACAGGCGAGCAGCAGCAGGATGTGAACGCCGGAAGCGCGAACAGACGGCCCGCACTTTATGCAGCAGCTCTGACATGTCGGGGTAGTTGTGAATGAACTTCTGCACCACCAAATTCAGCACATGCGCCAAGCAAGGGATGTGCGTCAAATTGGCTAGTCCCAGAGCTGCAACGAGATTTCGCCCATTATCACACACCACCAGGCCGGGCTTGAGGCTCACCGGCAGCAACCACTCGTCGGTCTGTTGTTCTATACCCCGCCACAACTCCTGTGCGGTGTGGGGCCTGTCCCCCAAACATATGAGTTTCAGAATGGCCTGCTGACGTTTACCCCGGGCTGTGCTGAAGTTGGTGGTGAAGGTGTGTGGCTGACTGGATGAGCAGGTGGAAGAAGAGGAGGAGGAAGCCGAGAAGGAGGAGGTGGCAACAGGAGGCAAAGAATGTTGCCCTGCGATCCTTGGCGGCGGAAGGACGTGCGCCAAACAGCTCTCCGCCTGGGGCCCAGCTGCCACTACATTTACCCAGTGTGCAGTTAGGGAGATATAGCGTCCCTGGCCGTGCTTACTGGTCCACGTATCTGTGGTTAGGTGGACCTTGCTACAGATGGCGTTGCGCAGTGCACACTTGATTTTATCGGATACTTGGTTGTGCAGGGAAGGCACGGCTCTCTTGGAGAAGTAGTGCCGGCTGGGAACAACATACTGTGGGACAGCAAGCGACATGAGCTGTTTGAAGCTGTCTGTGTCCACCAGCCTAAATGACAGCATTTCATAGGCCAGTAGTTTAGAAATGCTGGCATTCAGGGCCAGGGATCGAGGGTGGCTAGGTGGGAATTTACGCTTTCTATCAAATGTTTGTGAGATGGAGAGCTGAACGCTGGCGTGTGACATGGTTGAGAC
The DNA here is from genome assembly GCF_014858855.1 of Bufo gargarizans. NCBI lineage: Eukaryota > Metazoa > Chordata > Amphibia > Anura > Bufonidae > Bufo > Bufo gargarizans. Next base: position 329,418,262 of record NC_058083.1, read on the forward strand.
GCTTGGTGACGGAGGTGGTGGTGGTGGTGTTGGTGGTACATCCCCTGTTTGCTGGGCGGCAGGTGCCAACGTTCCTCCAGAGGCGGAGGAAGAGGCCGAGGCGGCAGCAGCAGAATAGGCCGAGGCGGCAGCAGCAGAAGAGGTAGCAGGGGGAGCCTGAGTGACTTCCTTGGTTTTAAGGTGTTTACTCCACTGCAGTTCATGCTTTGCATGCAGGTGCCTGGTCATGCAGGTTGTGCTCAGGTTCAGAACGTTAATGCCTCGCTTCAGGCTCTGATGGCACAGCGTGCAAACCACTCGGGTCTTGTCGTCAGCACATTGTTTGAAGAAGTGCCATGCCAGGGAACTCCTTGAAGCTGCCTTTGGGGTGCTCGGTCCCAGATGGCGGCGGTCAGTAGCAGGCGGAGTCTCTTGGCGGCGGGTGTTCTGCTTTTGCCCACTGCTCCCTCTTTTGCTACGCTGTTGGCTCGGTCTCACCACTGCCTCTTCCTCCGAACTGTGAAAGTCAGTGGCACGACCTTCATTCCATGTGGGGTCTAGGACCTCATCGTCCCCTGCATCGTCTTCCACCCAGTCTTGATCCCTGACCTCCTGTTCAGTCTGCACACTGCAGAAAGACGCAGCAGTTGGCACCTGTGTTTCGTCATCATCAGAGACATGCTGAGGTGGTATTCCCATGTCCTCATCATCAGGAAACATAAGTGGTTGTGCGTCAGTGCATTCTATGTCTTTCACCGCTGGGGAAGGGCTAGGTGGATGCCCTTGGGAAACCCTGCCAGCGGAGTCTTCAAACAGCATAAGAGACTGCTGCATAACTTGAGGCTGAGACAGTTTCCCTGGTATGCATGGGGGTGATGTGACAGACTGATGGGGTTGGTTTTCAGGCGCCATCTGTGCGCTTTCTGCAGAAGACTGGGTGGGAGATAATGTGAACGTGCTGGATCCACTGTCGGCCACCCAATTGACTAATGCCTGTACCTGCTCAGGCCTTACCATCCTTAGAACGGCATTGGGCCCCACCATATATCGCTGTAAATTCTGGCGGCTACTGGGACCTGAGGTAGTTGGTACACTAGGACGTGTGGATGTGGCAGAACGGCCACGTCCTCTCCCAGCACCAGAGGGTCCACTAACACCACCACGACCATGTCCACGTCCGCGTCCCTTACTAGATGTTTTTCTCATTGTTATGGTTCACCACAACAACAAATATATTATTTGGCCCAATGTATTGTATTCAAATTCAGCGGGATATAAATTTGAGGCCTAGTATTTAGGCGCTGGGTGACCGGTATGGATTTAGTGACAGAATTAGACTTGGAAATGCACAGAAGCGTGTGTGTGTGAAGTTATTCTGAATGACCCAATGTGCACCTTGAATATTATATACCCTTTTAGGGATAGATTTCAAATAGCTCTGATATAGCAGAAACCACTAAATTATGAAATTGCTAAATTGGGAATTGTACTTCAACCCAGAACAAAAAATGTGCTTTGACGGACACTAAATATCTTGCCCAGCAACAACAGTACAACGGTGGGTAACGAGAGATTTAGAGGGAATTAAATTTGAGGCCTAGTATTTAGGCGCTGGGTCACCGGTATGGATTTAGTGACAGAATTAGACTTGGAAATACACAGTAGCGGGTGTGTGTGAAGTTATTCTGAATGACCCTATGTGCACCTTCAATATTATATACCCTTTTAGGGATAGATTTCAAATAGCTCTGATATAGCAGAAACCACTAAATTATGAAATTGCTAAATTGGGAATTGTACTTCAACCCAGAACAAAAAATGTGCTTTGACGGACACTAAATATCTTGCCCAGCAACAACAGTACAGCGGTGGGTAACGAGAGATTTAGAGGGAATTAAATTTGAGGCCTAGTATTTAGGCGCTGGGTCACCGGTATGGATTTAGTGACAGAATTAGACTTGGAAATGCACAGAAGCGTGTGTGTGAAGTTATTCTGAATGACCCTATGTGCACCTTCAATATTATATACCCTTTTGGGATAGATTTCAAATAGCTCTGATATAGCAGGAACCACTAAATTATGAAATTGCTAAATTGGGAATTGTACTTCAACCCAGAACAAAAAATGTGCTTTGACGGGCACTAAATAACTTTCCCAGCTACAACAGGACAACGGGTAACGAGAGATTTAGAGGGATTTAAATTTGAGGCCTAGTATTTAGGCGCTGGGTGACAGGTATGGGTTTAGTGACAGAATTAGACTTGGAAATACACAGTAGCGGGTGTGTGTGAAGTTATTCTGAATGACCCTATGTGCACCTTCAATATTATATACCCTTTTAGGGATAGATTTCAAATAGCTCTGATATAGCAGAAACCACTAAATTATGAAATTGCTAAATTGGGAATTGTACTTCAACCCAGAACAAAAAATGTGCTTTGACGGACACTAAATATCTTGCCCAGCAACAACAGTACAGCGGTGGGTAACGAGAGATTTAGAGGGAATTAAATTTGAGGCCTAGTATTTAGGCGCTGGGTCACCGGTATGGATTTAGTGACAGAATTAGACTTGGAAATACACAGTAGCGGTGTGTGTGAAGTTATTCTGAATGACCCTATGTGCACCTTCAATATTATATACCCTTTTTGGGATAGATTTCAAATAGCTCTGATATAGCAGGAACCACTAAATTATGAAATTGCTAAATTGGGAATTGTACTTCAACCCAGAACAAAAAATGTGCTTTGACGGGCACTAAATAACTTTCCCAGCTACAACAGGACAACGGTAACGAGAGATTTAGAGGGATTTAAATTTGAGGCCTAGTATTTAGGCGCTGGGTGACAGGTATGGGTTTAGTGACAGAATTAGACTTGGAAATACACAGTAGCGGGTGTGTGTGAAGTTATTCTGAATGACCCTATGTGCACCTTCAATATTATATACCCTTTTAGGGATAGATTTCAAATAGCTCTGATATAGCAGAAACCACTAAATTATGAAATTGCTAAATTGGGAATTGTACTTCAACCCAGAACAAAAAATGTGCTTTGACGGACACTAAATATCTTGCCCAGCAACAACAGTACAGCGGTGGGTAACGAGAGATTTAGAGGGAATTAAATTTGAGGCCTAGTATTTAGGCGCTGGGTCACCGGTATGGATTTAGTGACAGAATTAGACTTGGAAATACACAGTAGCGGGTGTGTGTGAAGTTATTCTGAATGACCCTATGTGCACCTTCAATATTATATACCCTTTTTGGGATAGATTTCAAATAGCTCTGATATAGCAGGAACCACTAAATTATGAAATTGCTAAATTGGGAATTGTACTTCAACCCAGAACAAAAAATGTGCTTTGACGGGCACTAAATAACTTTCCCAGCTACAACAGGACAACGGTAACGAGAGATTTAGAGGGATTTAAATTTGAGGCCTAGTATTTAGGCGCTGGGTGACAGGTATGGGTTTAGTGACAGAATTAGACTTGGAAATACACAGTAGCGGGTGTGTGTGAAGTTATTCTGAATGACCCTATGTGCACCTTCAATATTATATACCCTTTTTGGGATAGATTTCAAATAGCTCTGATATAGCAGAAACCACTAAATTATGAAATTGCTAAATTGGGAATTGTACTTCAACCCAGAACAAAAAATGTGCTTTGACGGACACTAAATATCTTGCCCAGCAACAACAGTACAGCGGTGGGTAACGAGAGATTTAGAGGGAATTAAATTTGAGGCCTAGTATTTAGGCGCTGGGTCACCGGTATGGATTTAGTGACAGAATTAGACTTGGAAATACACAGTAGCGGGTGTGTGTGAAGTTACTCTGAATGACCCTATGTGCACCTTCAATATTATATACCCTTTTTGGGATAGATTTCAAAGAGCTCTGATATAGCAGGAACCACTAAATTATGAAATTGCTAAATTGGGAATTGTATTTCAACCCAGAACAAGAAATGTGCTTGAACGGACACTAAATAACTCGCCCAGCTACAGCACTAGGGACAGATTTAGCTGGATATAAATTTGAGGCCTAGTATTTAGGCGCTGGGTGACAGGTATGGGTTTAGTGACAGAATTAGACTTGGAAATACACAGTAGCGGGTGTGTGTGAAGTTATTCTGAATGACCCTATGTGCACCTTCAATATTATATACCCTTTTAGGGATAGATTTCAAATAGCTCTGATATAGCAGAAACCACTAAATTATGAAATTGCTAAATTGGGAATTGTACTTCAACCCAGAACAAAAAATGTGCTTTGACGGACACTAAATATCTTGCCCAGCAACAACAGTACAGCGGTGGGTAACGAGAGATTTAGAGGGAATTAAATTTGAGGCCTAGTATTTAGGCGCTGGGTCACCGGTATGGATTTAGTGACAGAATTAGACTTGGAAATACACAGTAGCGGGTGTGTGTGAAGTTATTCTGAATGACCCTATGTGCACCTTCAATATTATATACCCTTTTTGGGATAGATTTCAAATAGCTCTGATATAGCAGGAACCACTAAATTATGAAATTGCTAAATTGGGAATTGTACTTCAACCCAGAACAAAAAATGTGCTTTGACGGGCACTAAATAACTTTCCCAGCTACAACAGGACAACGGTAACGAGAGATTTAGAGGGATTTAAATTTGAGGCCTAGTATTTAGGCGCTGGGTGACAGGTATGGGTTTAGTGACAGAATTAGACTTGGAAATACACAGTAGCGGGTGTGTGTGAAGTTATTCTGAATGACCCTATGTGCACCTTCAATATTATATACCCTTTTTGGGATAGATTTCAAATAGCTCTGATATAGCAGAAACCACTAAATTATGAAATTGCTAAATTGGGAATTGTACTTCAACCCAGAACAAAAAATGTGCTTTGACGGACACTAAATATCTTGCCCAGCAACAACAGTACAGCGGTGGGTAACGAGAGATTTAGAGGGAATTAAATTTGAGGCCTAGTATTTAGGCGCTGGGTCACCGGTATGGATTTAGTGACAGAATTAGACTTGGAAATACACAGTAGCGGGTGTGTGTGAAGTTACTCTGAATGACCCTATGTGCACCTTCAATATTATATACCCTTTTTGGGATAGATTTCAAAGAGCTCTGATATAGCAGGAACCACTAAATTATGAAATTGCTAAATTGGGAATTGTATTTCAACCCAGAACAAGAAATGTGCTTGAACGGACACTAAATAACTCGCCCAGCTACAGCACTAGGGACAGATTTAGCTGGATATAAATTTGAGGCCTAGTATTTAGGCGCTGGGTGACCGGTATGGATTTAGTGACAGAATTAGACTGGGATATGGCCAAAAAATGAACAGACTATTGCTGGTTAAATGCACTTGGTGTGACAGCTTCACCCTGATGTAGGCTTTAGCCAAAAAACAACCACACCATTGAGGGTTAAATGCACTTGGTGACAGGCGCAGCTTGCCCCTGATTTTGTATATGGCCAAAAAATGAACAGACTATTGCTGGTTAAATGCACTTGGTGTGACAGCTTCACCCTGATGTAGGCTTTAGCCAAAAAACAACCACACCATTGAGGGTTAAATGCACTTGGTGACAGGCGCAGCTTGCCCCTGATTTTGTATATGGCCAAAAAATGAACAGACTATTGCTGGTTAAATGCACTTGGTGTGACAGCTTCACCCTGATGTAGGCTTTAGCCAAAAAACAACCACACCATTGAGGGTTAAATGCACTTGGTGACAGGCGCAGCTTGCCCCTGATTTTGTATATGGCCAAAAAATGAACAGACTATTGCTGGTTAAATGCACTTGGTGTGACAGCTTCACCCTGATGTAGGCTTTAGCCAAAAAACAACCACACCATTGAGGGTTAAATGCACTTGGTCGCAGCTTGTGCTGGCGCACCACAAGACACAAAATGGCCGCCGATCACCCCAGAAAAATGAGACTGACAAACGGTCTGTGCAGCCTAAAAACAGTGAGCAATTGAGGATCAGCAGCTCAATGATCCACAGCTGCAGATCGATCAGTTAATCAAGTCCTTTGGAGGAGTTAATCTGCCTAATCTCGCCCTACTGTCGCAGCCGCAACCTCTCCCTACGCTAATCAGAGCAGAGTGACGGGCGGCGCTATGTGACTCCAGCTTAAATAGAGGCTGGGTCACATGGTGCTCTGGCCAATCACAGCCATGCCAATAGTAGGCATGGCTGTGATGGCCTCTTGGGGCAAGTAGTATGACGCTTGTTGATTGGCTGCTTTGCAGCCTTTCAAAAAGCGCCAAGAAAGCGTCACAAAAGCGCGAAGAAAGCGACGAACACCGAACCCGAACCCGGACTTTTACGAAAATGTCCGGGTTCGGGTCCGTGTCACGGACACCCCAAAATTCGGTACGAACCCGAACTATACAGTTCGAGTTCGCTCATCCTACCCTCAAGGTATTCAAAACTGATTTTACAAACGTTGTTAACCCTTTAGGTGTTCCACAATAATTAATGGAAAATAGAGATCCATTTTCAAAATTTCACTTTTTTGGCAGATTTTCTTTTTTTTTTTTTTCAGTTACAAAGCAAGGGTTAACAGCCAAACCAAACTCAATATTCATGGCCCTGATTCTGTAGTTTACAGAAACACCCTATATGTGGTCGTAAACCGCTATACGGGCAGGGCGCAGAAGGAAAGGAATGCCATACGTTTTTTTGACGGCAGATTTTGCTGGACTGTTTTTTTGTCCCATTTAAATCCCCCCTGATGCACCCCTAGAGTAGAAACTCCCAAAAAGTGACCCCATTTTAGAAACTACGGGATAGGGTTGAAGTTTTGTTGGTACTAGTTTAGGGTACATATGATTTTTGGTTGCTCTATATTACACTTTTTGTGAGACAAGGTAACAAGAAATAGCTGTTTTGGCAGCATTTTTTTTTGTTATTTGCAACATTCATTTGACAGGTTAGATCATGTGGTATTTTTATAGAGCAGGTTGTCACAGATGCGTTGATACCTAATATGTATACCATTTTTTTATTTATGTAAGTTTTACACAATGATTTCATTTTTGAAACAAAATAAAATCATGTTTTAGTGTCTCCATAGTCTGAGAGCCATAGTTTTTTCTTTTTTTGGGTGATTATCTTAGGTAGGGTCTCCTTTTTTGCCGGATGAGATGACGGTTTAATTGGCCCTATTTTGGGGTGCATATGACTTTTTTTATCGCTTGCTATTGCACTTTTTGTGTTTTAAAATGGCAAAAAAATAGCTTTTTTACACCGTTTTTCTTTTTATTTTATTACGGTGTTCATCTGAGGGGTTAGGTTATGTGATATTTTTATAGAGTAACTTTTTACAGACGCAGTAATATCTAATATGTATACTTTTTTTATTTATGTAAGTTTTACACAATGATCTCATTTTTAAAGCAAAAAAAAAAATCATGTTTTAGTGTTTCCATAGTCTGAGAGCCATAATTTTTTCAGTTTTTGGGCAATTACCTTGGGTAGGGTATGATTTTGTGGGATAGAATGATGGTTTTATTAGCACTATTTTGGGGGTCGTGTGACTTTTTGATCACTTGCTATTAGACTTTTAGTGATGTAAGGTGACAAAAAATGGTTTATTTAGCACAGTTTTTATTTTAAATTTTTTACAGTGTTTATCTGAGGGGTTAGGTCATGTGATATGTTTATAGAGTCGGTCGATACGGACGCGGCGATACCTAATATGTATACTTTTTTTTCCATATTTTTTACCAATTTTTTTTACTTTATTTGGGAAAAATTACGTTTTTGTTTATTCTTACTTGATACTTTTAATTTGGGGGAAAACTTTATTTTTTAACTTTTTTTTTCACTTAATTTTTTGTCCCACTTTGGGACTTGAACTTTTGGGGGTCCAATCCTTTACAATGCATTCCAATACTTCTGTATTGGAATGTATTTGCTGTATGAGTAATACAGTGAATATTACTCATACAGCTTCCGTCCTGTGAGATCCAGGACGCTAGATCTCACAGTCTCGTCACCGGAAGGCAACGCGATGCCTTCCTTAGGCATCGCGCTGCCTTCCATGCCATCGGGTCCCCCCTACAGCCGAATGGGGACCCGATGGCACCGCCGATCGCGGCCGCAAACCGAAGGTAAAGCCGCAAACCGCAGGTTTAGCCAACCGCGCATTTACCCAAGGTGCCTGCTCAATGACGTCATGTGTCCTTAAGTACCAAGACAACATGCCGTACCAGTACGTCATGTGTCTTGAAGAGGTTAAAATGAAACAGGCATGGATCCCACAGGACTTGTCCGTACCTTTTGCAGAATAGACATGTATACTGGCCTTACCCAGCCATTGTTATACTACAACGCAATTGCTCATTGTTGTATTTTTGATATTTCCCACTCTTTTGGGGTGTACTCTAATTAAAAAAATAAAATATAAAATGAAAACCAAAAAACAGTGTTGCCTACCTAGTTTTCCTCCTTCGCCGATTGCACCTAGACTGCTACGTCCACCGCCTCCTCAACCTCCTACTACATATGGACCTCCACCTCATACATCAAGATTATTTTTTGTTAATTTTTGCATATTTTTTTTATTTTAAGTCATTTCACTCATTTGTCTGATACATTCTTTGGTTACATATCCCCAATTTTTGGCTGTGATATGCCCTTGCTCTACCTAGTGGACAGGTTAATAAATTTCACAAATTTTTTTGTTACATAGTTTGGTGACATTCACCAATTTTTGGCTGTGATATTCCCCTGCTCTACCTAGTAGACAGGTTAATAAATTTCACTAATTTTTGGTTACATAGTTGGGTGACATTCACCAATTTTTTGCTGTGATATACCCTTGCTTTACCTAGTGGACAGGTTCATAAATTTCACTAATTTGTCTGTTACATTTTCGGGTGAAATTCACCAATTTTTGGCTGTGATATACCCCTGCTCTACCTAGAAGACAGGTTAATTAATTTCCCTAATTTGTCTGTTACATAGTTGGATGACATTCAACAATTTTTGGCTATGATATAATTCTGCTTTACCTAGTGGACAGGTTAATACATTTCTCAAATTTGTCTCTTACATTGTCGGGTGACATTCACCAATTTTTGGCTGTGATATTCGCCTGCTCTACCTAGTGGACAGGTTAATAATTCACAAATTTGTCTGTTACATTGTCGGGTGAAATTCACCAATATTTGGCTGTGATATTCCCCTGCTCTACCTAGTAGACAGGTTAATAAATCTCACTAATTTTTATGTTACATAGTTGGGTGACATTCACCAATTTTTGGCTGTGATATACCCCTACTCTAACTAGTAGACAGGTTAATTAATTTCACTAATTTTTCTGTTACATAGTTGGATGACATTTACCAAATTTTGGCTGTGATATACCCCTGCTTTACCTAGTGGACAGGTTAATACATTTCACTAATTTGTCTCTTACATTGTCGGGTGACATTCACAGATTTTTGGCTGTGATATACCCCTGCTCTACCTAGTGGACAGGTTAATAAATTTCACTAATTTGTCTGTTACATTGTCAGGTGAAATTCACCAATATTTGGCTGTGATATACTCCTGCTCTTCTACCTAGTGGACAAGGAAATACATTTCACTAATTCGTCTGTTACATTCTTGGGTGACATGTTACCAATTTTGCCATGAATAAAACCCTGCACTGCATAGGTGACAGGGACCTAAATTGCAAAAAATCATCTGTTACATTTTCAGGTGACATTTTACCAATTTTGCCGTATACAAACCCCTGCTCTGCATAGTTGACTGTGACCTTATTTTTTGTAAAATCGTCTGTTTAACTGGTGGGTGACATGAACACAGTTTTGCCGTGAATAAACCCCTGCTCTACATTGTTGACAGGGCCCGAATTTTTTTTAAATTGTCTGTTCCATTGGTGAGTGACATTAACCCCTTTTTTTCCGATGAAAAACCCCTGCTCTGCATAGGTGACAGGGACTTAAATTTGTAAAATTTGTCTTTAATTGGCCCTTTCATTCGATCCTTCTGCTTTAATAACTTGTCCCACATTTCAGCTTGATCACATTGCAGCCATTGACCTCCCTTGGATGTGGTATCCCTTTCTCACGCTCCCTCTCCAGCATGGAACCCCAATTCGCCGCTAACCGTGATCAAAATGGTAGGCGCAGAAAAGAACATCCAAAGTTGATAGAGCAGATATACAATTTGATCATGGACATCACGGGGACGTGCGACATGGTGAAGCAGTATGTGTGCACACGCCTACACGTACTGATTGATGGGTCTGCCCCCTTCAACTTCTGGGTCTCCAAATTGGGCTCATGGCCTGAGCTTGCCCTTTGCGCCTTGGAGGTGCTGGCCTGCCCTGTAGCCAATGTGTTGTCTGAACGTTTGTTTAGCATGGCTGGAGGGGGTTATCAGAGGTTATATTTCCCAATGTTTTGGGGTGTACCCTAATTTAAACAAAAATAAATTAAAACCAAAAACCTGTGTAAGCTACCTCCTCCACCGCCGCTTCCACTTACACCGCCACATCCACCGCCTCCTCAACCTCCTACTCCATATGGACCTCATATTCCTAGATAGAGATTATTATTTTCTATTTTTAGTATTTTATGTTTTTTTAAGTCATATCCCTATCCAAATTTGCCATGCTCTTTTTTTTTTTATATATATATTTTATTTATAGTGCAAAAAAACATATCCACATAACATTTATAATATTATAAAGTCTAAGATCATCCCCGGCCCACCCCATCTATTCCCCCCCCCCCCCCCTCCCAACCTTGCAGGAGGAAAAAAAAAAAAAAAAAAAAAAAAAAAAAGGTACATATGCATGCATACACATATACACACTGTCACGAGGGTGTCAAGAGCCACGTCTGACTCCGTTATACCCGGGGTCAGGAAGTCGCAGCGGGTGGCTGCGCGCTCTATGTCTAAAGATCACGGTGTTTCTTAGTGTTTGTTTTCTGTGTTTGCATTGCTATCCTTTTTGTCTCACTCAGGGATCCGTAGCTTCTCCTCCTCAGCTGTTTCTTGTCTGCCACTCCCAAACTCCTTATATTCTCCTCTCACACTTCTCTTGTTGCCAGTTATAGAGCTTCCTGCCTGGACATCTATGCTGACCCACTGGAGCTGAGAATCTGGTTGTTGTTCCAGAGTGCTACCCTCCGGATCCCTGTTGGGCTTTTGTTGTCTCCTGTTGTTGCCCTCCTGGGATTATATGTTTAGTTTGTATTGTCTGTCCTCCCCTTGGTGTTTTCCTTTAGAGCTAGTGGTGCGGACTAGTGTTCCCACCGCCCTGTTCACTATCTAGGGCTCATCCTAGGGAAAGCCAGGGTTTTAGGCACGTGATCGGCGTACGGGTGAGGAACCCGTCTAGGGACGACAGGGCAGCCAGGCGCCAGCCGCAAGGTGAGTCAGGGGTCACCACCTTCCCTCTCACTAGGGCAGGGCCTCCCTCTTTTCCTCCCTCCGTGTCACGTATGTGACAGTTACGCCGATCGTGATATTATAACTGGCCCTTATTTTTTTTTGAGAAAAATACAAATAAAAATAAAAAAATATATAATTTTTTTTTTTTTCTCTACTTAGAATCCAATATGGATCCTATTGCTGCTTTGGCAAAACAGCTTCAAGGCCTGTCTTTGGAGGTGGCAGGATTGAAGGCGTCTGTCCTCCAACAGCAGCAGCAAATGCAGCAGACCGTAAGCCCAGCGGTTGCTATGGGTAACCAGGTTGTTACAGAACCCAAGGTTGTTCTTCCTGACAGATTCTCTGGGGGAAGGGACAAATTTGTGTTGTTCCGTGAGGCCTGCAAATTATATTTTAAGCTGCGCCCTTACTCCTCAGGTAATGAAGAACAGCGGGTGGGGATTGTTATTTCCCTGCTTCAGGGGGACCCGCAATCCTGGGCGTTCTCGTTACCCCCTGGTTCCCAGGCTCTCCGGTCAGTGGAGGGATTTTTTGGGGCTTTGGGTCTCATATATGATGACCCTGACCGTGTCGCCCTGGCTGAGTCGAAGTTACGGAGACTCCTACAGGGAGATCGGCCAGCAGAGGAATATTGCTCAGAGTTCCGCAGGTGGGCTACGGATACTCAGTGGAACGACCCGGCTCTCAGGAGTCAGTTCTGCTCTGGGTTATCTGAAAGGGTTAAGGATGCGCTGGCGCTGTATGAGACCCCCCTTTCCCTTGATGCTGTTATGTCCCTCTCTATCAGGATAGATAGACGTCTTAGGGAGAGATCGAAAATTCCTGAGCAATCGGTAACCTCTCCCAAGCAGCAGTTAGTCTGTACTGACTTGGATGAGCCTATGCAGCTAGGAGGAACTTCTCGTCAGGTCCGTCCTCCTGAGGTTCGCCGTAGGTGGGGGGCTTGTTTTTTCTGTGGGGGGAAGGGTCATTTCATTAATGTCTGTCCCTCCTTTCCCAAAAACAAAAGACCGTCGGAAAACTACTAACCCCAGGCTGTGCGGAGGATGTCAGCCGGGGGGTATACGTTTCCTCCATACGAACATCTCAATTTGTGTTGCCAGCGGTTATTGTTTTTGGTGTTAAGACGGAGTCTATTTCTTTTTTTCTAGACAGTGGTGCAGGGGTAAATTTGATAGATGCCCATTTTGCCCGCACTATGGGTTTGTCTCTCTGTACGCTGCAGAGACCCATTCCCATATTCGCTATTGACTCTGCTCCTCTGTCTCAGAGAAACCTCACTCACGTTGTCCATAACTTACATCTTCGGGTAGGGGACCACCATAAGGAGCGTCTTTCATGTTACGTTCTGGAGGGCCTTCCCTCTCCTGTGGTATTGGGTCTTCCCTGGTTGGTAGCGCACAATCCAGTGGTGGATTGGCAGGCCAGGGAGATATTGGAGTGGAGTGAGCATTGCAGAGAGAATTGCTTAAATAACAATTGCTTAATCGCCTCCATAGCTTCCCTACCTACATTTATTTCGGACTTTGAGGACGTTTTTTCTGAAAAGGGTTGTCAGAAGCTACCACCTCATCGTCCTTATGATTGCCCGGTTAACCTGATTCCCGGTGCAAAATTACCCAAGTCCAGGTTGTATAATCTTTCGGGTCCCGAGAGACAAGCCATGAAAGATTATATCTCCGAGAGTCTGGCCAAGGGACACATCAGACCCTCTTCTTCACCCGTGGCTGCAGGGTTTTTCTTTGTTAAAAAGAAAGATGGGGGCCTGCGTCCTTGCCTAGATTTCCGTGAGCTAAACCGGATAACCGTCCGAGACCCATACCCTCTTCCTCTCATTCCTGACCTTTTTAATCAGATTGCGGGTGCTAGGTGGTTCTCCAAACTTGATCTTAGGGGGGCCTACAATCTGATTCGTATCAAGGAAGGGGATGAGTGGAAGACAGCTTTTAACACCCCTGAGGGGCATTACGAAAATTTAGTCATGCCTTTCGGTCTGACCAATGCCCCTGCTGTCTTCCAACATTTCGTTAATGATATTTTTAGTCATCTCATCGGCAGGTTTGTAGTCATATACCTAGATGATATCTTAATTTATTCGGCTGATCTGAAAACACATGAAGTACATGTCAGGCAAGTACTGCAGGTCCTACGGACGAATAAATTATATGCGAAAATTGAAAAATGTGTCTTCGCCGTTCAGGAAATACAATTCCTGGGATATCTATTATCTGCTTCAGGTTTCCGTATGGATCCTGGGAAGGTCCAGGCAATTTTAGATTGGGATCTTCCTGAGAACCTTAAAGCTCTACAACGGTTTTTGGGTTTCGCAAATTTCTACAGAAAGTTTATTAAAAATTATTCAGTGATCGTTAAACCCCTTACTGACATGACTAGGAAGGGGACTGATTTTTCTAAATGGTCTGACGCCGCTAAAATTGCATTTTCCTCTCTAAAAGAGAGATTTACCTCGGCACCTGTCCTAATTCAACCTGATGTCTCCCAGCCTTTTATTGTTGAAGTTGATGCGTCGGAGGTGGGAGTGGGGGCTGTATTGTCTCAGGGTCCGTCTCCTGGCAAATGGCGTCCTTGCGCTTTCTTTTCCAAAAAATTATCTGCAGCAGAAAAGAACTATGATATTGGAAATAGGGAACTGTTGGCGATTAAACTGGCGTTTGAAGAGTGGCGTCACTTCTTAGAGGGAGCAATCCACCCCGTCACGGTAATTACGGATCACAAAAACCTTCTGTACCTAGAATCGGCTAAGCGTCTCACCCCTAGACAAGCTAGGTGGTCGCTATTCTTTACCAGATTTAACTTTGTAATCACCTATCGTCCTGGGGCAAAAAATACCAAGGCAGACGCATTGTCTCGTAGTTTCCCTGGAGGGGGTAATGTTAGTGATCCGGTACCTATTTTACAAAGAGGAGTGGTTGTCTCTGCTGTACACTCTGTTCTAGAGGGAAAGGTGTTAGAGGCCCAGGGGGACGCCCCGGCCTCTTGCCCCTCAGAGAAATTGTTTGTACCGTTAAACCTGCGTCTTGAGTTATTGAAGGAACATCATAATTCGGCACTTGCTGGGCACCCGGGTAGTAAAGCAACCTTGGAGCTATTGTCTCGTCGTTTTTGGTGGCCAAGGTTGCGTCAGGATGTAATAGATTTCGTGTCTACTTGTTCTACTTGTGCACGCGCGAAAGTCTCTCATACACGTCCAGCAGGGTCTTTATTGCCACTTTTCATCCCCAATAGACCATGGACACATCTATCAATGGATTTCATCACTGACTTACCTTTGTCTGCGGGTAAAACAGTTATCTTGGTAGTAGTAGACAGGTTTAGCAAAATGGTACACTTTATTGCGCTACCCGCACTTCCTAATGCTAAGACTCTTGCTCAGGTGTTTATCAGTGAAATCGTGAAGCTTCACGGGGTCCCTTCCGATGTGGTTTCGGATCGGGGAACCCAGTTTATTTCTAAGTTTTGGAAAGCTTTTTGTACCCGTTTAGGGGTACACTTATCCTTTTCCTCAGCTTTCCATCCTCAGTCGAATGGACAGACTGAGCGTACCAACCAAAACCTAGAAACATATTTAAGGTGTTTTGCGTCTGAAAACCAAGAGGTGTGGTCATCATATTTACCGTTAGCCGAGTTTGCCATAAATAATCGCCGTCAGGAATCCACTGGCAAGTCACCATTTCTTGGTGCATACGGTTTTCATCCCCAATTTTGTACTTTCAAAGAGGGGGGGTCTTCTGGGGTTCCCGAAGAGGAACGGTTTTCTTCATCTCTTTCATCGGTATGGCAGAAGGTGCAAGCTAACTTGAAAAATATGAGTGGTAAATACAAATGCATGGCCGATAAGAAACGGTCGCCAGGTCCGGACCTAGGAGTGAATGACTATGTGTGGTTGTCTACTAGGAATATTAAGTTGAAGGTTCCCTCTTGGAAACTGGGTCCTAGGTTCATTGGTCCTTATAAAATTGTAGCCGTCATTAACCCTGTGGCTTTTCGCCTGGAGCTACCTCAGACTTTTAAGATCCATAACGTCTTCCATAAGTCGCTGCTCAAGAAGTATGTTCCACCTCTAGAACCATCACCGCTGCCACCTCCTCCTGTTGTTGTGGATGGTAATCTGGAGTTTCAAATATCCAGAATTGTTGATTCTCGTCGGGTCCGCCGCTCTCTTCAGTATCTGGTGCATTGGAGGGGTTACGGTCCCGAGGAAAGAATGTGGGTTCCAGCGTCAGAGGTAAACGCCAACAGGTTGATTCAGGCTTTCCATGTCTCTCATCCGGAGAGACCTGGTCCTGAGTGTCCGGAGGCCCCTCGTGAAAGGGGGGGTACTGTCACGAGGGTGTCAAGAGCCACGTCTGACTCCGTTATACCCGGGGTCAGGAAGTCGCAGCGGGTGGCTGCGCGCTCTATGTCTAAAGATCACGGTGTTTCTTAGTGTTTGTTTTCTGTGTTTGCCTTGCTATCCTTTTTGTCTCACTCAGGGATCCGTAGCTTCTCCTCCTCAGCTGTTTCTTGTCTGCCACTCCCAAACTCCTTATATTCTCCTCTCACACTTCTCTTGTTGCCAGTTATAGAGCTTCCTGCCTGGACATCTATGCTGACCCACTGGAGCTGAGAATCTGGTTGTTGTTCCAGAGTGCTACCCTCCGGATCCCTGTTGGGCTTTTGTTGTCTCCTGTTGTTGCCCACCTGGGATTATATGTTTAGTTTGTATTGTCTGTCCTCCCCTTGGTGTTTTCCTTTAGAGCTAGTGGTGCGGACTAGTGTTCCCACCGCCCTGTTCACTATCTAGGGCTCATCCTAGGGAAAGCCAGGGTTTTAGGCACGTGATCGGCGTACGGGTGAGGAACCCGTCTAGGGACGACAGGGCAGCCAGGCGCCAGTCGCAAGGTGAGTCAGGGGTCACCACCTTCCCTCTCACTAGGGCAGGGCCTCCCTCTTTTCCTCCCTCCGTGTCACGTATGTGACAGTTACGCCGATCGTGATACACACACATACATACGTGCATATACATATATACACATGCACATACACATACATATACACACATAAAAAAAAAAAAAAAAAAAAAAAAAAAAAATATATATATATAAAAAAAATAAATGAAATCCAAATTAATTAACCATATCCCAGTCTTCCCACAGTTTACCCCATTTTAAATAGGATCCTCTTTGTTTATACAGAATCCTCTCATAGCTTTTCACTTTCTCTACCAAGGCCAGCCAATTGCTGCAATCTGGAGCGGAGGAACTAAACCATAACCTGGAAACAAGAAGCCTGGCCAAGAACATAACCTTAATCAATAATTTACGTTTTATGGGCTGATAATTAACCTCCGATAAGTCTCCCAAGACCCATATCCTGGGAGACAGAGGAACAGCAATGTTGAGTTTACGAGCCAGAGTGGTCTGGACCGATCTCCAATAGCTGCCCACCATTGGGCAGTCCCAAAACAGGTGTAAGTGGTCTGCCTCGGAGTCGCCACAGCGTGGGCAATCGGAGGAGGCTCTAAGTCCTCTTCTATATAACCACATAGGTGTCACATATATTTTGTGCAAAATGTTAAATTGTACAACAGTGTGATTAAAATTGTGTGAAACATATTTTAAACTTTCCCCTATGTTCTCCCAATCTGGGGGACCCACCTCTAAAAGTAACGAAGACCAGGACTTCTGTCCTGGTGAAAGAAGACCCAAAAAAAAATGTTTCATTAAGTGTCTATAGCAATGTGATATTTAATTTTCGTGGCGGGTTTCTTAATAATTAAATCGTGTAAAAATTCAGGAGTATCTATAAGAAAAAGGTGACTATTCAAAGTACTAGAAAGTGCAGACCTCAATTGAAAATATGCGTACCAGGCCACCTCACTCAGATTAGCCCTTTGCCCCAATTCCATCGAGGACAGAATTTGTCCACCACTAACCACCTGATGTAAGTACTCAACATTCCTAGTCCTCCAATACTGGCAGCAATTCAAGTCCCTTAAATTCAAAAGCTTTGGATTATGCCATAGTGGGGTACATATAAGTGATGCCTTAACTCCACACCAGCTCCTAATAACCCGCCAGGTCTTTATAGCCATTCTGCAGAAAAGTGTATGCCCGGTCTGTATATTTGATAAATAGTCGGACTCCAATACAGTAAGGAAATCCGTAAAACCTGAGTCTTTCACCACTTTACTGCAAAAGCTGCTATTTTCCCAGTCCTTAAAAAGGCAGAGTTGAGAGGCCATAAAGTAACCCCTAAAATAGGGGAGATTAAGGCCTCCCTGGTTATAAGGCATGGAGAAATAAAGCGCCTTCAATCTAACACGCTTCCTCCCCCATAATAGATCGTTAAGCATCCGCTCTATCAATCTAAAATACTTATCTGCGATCCATACAGGTGAGTTGCGCAGGACATAAAGAACCTGGGGAAGTACTACCATTTTTATTAGAGAAATTCTATCAGCTCTTGTATGCAGAATTTTTTGCCATATCTTGATTTTAGCCCTCAACTTTATCAGCAGGGGAATCAAGTTAAGTTGTAGATATTCCTGAGGTTTGGCAGAAACTGAAATCCCCAGGTACTTTATTGATTCAGAGACTGTTAACTGGTTATCCCAATCGCCTCGCAGCTCGTCTATAGGGAGGAGAACAGTCTTCTCCCAATTGATCTCCAGGCCAGACGGAGCAGAGAAAGAACCAACCAAATTCATTATACGAGGGAGAGTGGTTTCTGTTTGATGAAGAAAAACCAAGATATCATCTGCGTAAAGAGATACACGGTCATACTTCCCCATTATACCGAAGCCGGCCACCTGCAGATCCTGCCTTATACTGGCTGCTAAAGGTTCAATATAAATATTGAACAAAAGAGGGGAGAGAGGACATCCTTGACGGGTGCCTCTTCCTAAGGTGAAGCTCTCTGTAATCGTGTCGTTAATCCTGATCCTAGCAGCTGGGGAGCTATATAATAACTGAACCATCGCCATAAATCTAGGGCCAAAGCCCATTTTTTTCATCACCTCCCAGAGAAAAGTCCACTCCACCCTGTCGAAGGCTTTGGTGGCATCCAACGACAGGATGGAGCGGGCGCCGCACCCCGGGGACTGAATATTCATAAATAGCCTGTGCAGGTTGTGATGGGTGCCCCTTTTGGGCATAAAACCATTTTGGTCTGGGTGGATAATAGTGGATATGACCCGTGAAAGCCTCCTAGCCAAAACTTTGGATAATAACTTAGCGTCTGTGTTTAATAGCGAAATTGGTCTATAAGAGCTCATTTCTATCGGGTCCTTGTCCTTTTTAGGAATTAAAACGATAAGAGCCTCCATCATAGTACATGGTAAGCTCCCTGCCTGTGTTGCCTGGGAGAAGACCTCTAACAGCTGAGGGAAAATCACATCGCTGTACTTGCGGTAGACCTCATATGGAAGACCATCCATACCTGGCGACGAATTCCCCGAGACAGATCCCAAAGCCTCCTGGAGCTCCGAAAGAGACAACTCCTCTTCCAGATATTCTATTTGGGCTTCGTTTAGAGTAGAAAGTGAAATCCTCTCCAGGAACCGCGTCGCCAGGTCGGGTGACAGGCCAGAAGGCGGACTGTATGTCTGAATAAAATATTGTAGAAAAGTGTCCCTGATTCCTTCTGGATCTGTTATAATTTCCCCCGCTATATTACGAATAGCGACAACATTTACCAAATTTTGGCTGTGATATACCCCTGCTTTACCTAGTGGACAGGTTAATACATTTCACTAATTTGTCTCTTACATTGTCGGGTGACATTCACAGATTTTTGGCTGTGATATACCCCTGCTCTACCTAGTGGACAGGTTAATAAATTTCACTAATTTGTCTGTTACATTGTCAGGTGAAATTCACCAATATTTGGCTGTGATATACTCCTGCTCTTCTACCTAGTGGACAAGGAAATACATTTCACTAATTCGTCTGTTACATTCTTGGGTGACATGTTACCAATTTTGCCATGAATAAAACCCTGCACTGCATAGGTGACAGGGACCTAAATTGCAAAAAATCATCTGTTACATTTTCAGGTGACATTTTACCAATTTTGCCGTATACAAACCCCTGCTCTGCATAGTTGACTGTGACCTTATTTTTTGTAAAATCGTCTGTTTAACTGGTGGGTGACATGAACACAGTTTTGCCGTGAATAAACCCCTGCTCTACATTGTTGACAGGGCCCGAATTTTTTTTAAATTGTCTGTTCCATTGGTGAGTGACATTAACCCCTTTTTTTCCGATGAAAAACCCCTGCTCTGCATAGGTGACAGGGACTTAAATTTGTAAAATTTGTCTTTAATTGGCCCTTTCATTCGATCCTTCTGCTTTAATAACTTGTCCCACATTTCAGCTTGATCACATTGCAGCCATTGACCTCCCTTGGATGTGGTATCCCTTTCTCACGCTCCCTCTCCAGCATGGAACCCCAATTCGCCGCTAACCGTGATCAAAATGGTAGGCGCAGAAAAGAACATCCAAAGTTGATAGAGCAGATATACAATTTGATCATGGACATCACGGGGACGTGCGACATGGTGAAGCAGTATGTGTGCACACGCCTACACGTACTGATTGATGGGTCTGCCCCCTTCAACTTCTGGGTCTCCAAATTGGGCTCATGGCCTGAGCTTGCCCTTTGCGCCTTGGAGGTGCTGGCCTGCCCTGTAGCCAATGTGTTGTCTGAACGTTTGTTTAGCATGGCTGGAGGGGGTTATCAGAGGTTATATTTCCCAATGTTTTGGGGTGTACCCTAATTTAAACAAAAATAAATTAAAACCAAAAACCTGTGTAAGCTACCTCCTCCACCGCCGCTTCCACTTACACCGCCACATCCACCGCCTCCTCAACCTCCTACTCCATATGGACCTCATATTCCTAGATAGAGATTATTATTTTCTATTTTTAGTATTTTATGTTTTTTTAAGTCATATCCCTATCCAAATTTGCCATGCTCTTTTTTTTTTTATATATATATTTTATTTATAGTGCAAAAAAACATATCCACATAACATTTATAATATTATAAAGTCTAAGATCATCCCCGGCCCACCCCATCTATTCCCCCCCCCCCCTCCCAACCTTGCAGGAGGAAAAAAAAAAAAAAAAAAAAAAAAAAAAAAAGGTACATATGCATGCATACACATATACACACACATACATACGTGCATATACATATATACACATGCACATACACATACATATACACACATAAAAAAAAAAAAAAAAAAAAAAAAAAATATATATATATATAAAAAAAATAAAAAAAATAAATGAAATCCAAATTAATTAACCATATCCCAGTCTTCCCACAGTTTACCCCATTTTAAATAGGATCCTCTTTGTTTATACAGAATCCTCTCATAGCTTTTCACTTTCTCTACCAAGGCCAGCCAATTGCTGCAATCTGGAGCGGAGGAACTAAACCATAACCTGGAAACAAGAAGCCTGGCCAAGAACATAACCTTAATCAATAATTTACGTTTTATGGGCTGATAATTAACCTCCGATAAGTCTCCCAAGACCCATATCCTGGGAGACAGAGGAACAGCAATGTTGAGTTTACGAGCCAGAGTGGTCTGGACCGATCTCCAATAGCTGCCCACCATTGGGCAGTCCCAAAACAGGTGTAAGTGGTCTGCCTCGGAGTCGCCACAGCGTGGGCAATCGGAGGAGGCTCTAAGTCCTCTTCTATATAACCACATAGGTGTCACATATATTTTGTGCAAAATGTTAAATTGTACAACAGTATGATTAAAATTGTGTGAAACATATTTTAAACTTTCCCCTATGTTCTCCCAATCTGGGGGACCCACCTCTAAAAGTAACGAAGACCAGGACTTCTGTCCTGGTGAAAGAAGACCCAAAAAAAAATGTTTCATTAAGTGTCTATAGCAATGTGATATTTTAATTTTCGTGGCGGGTTTCTTAATAATTAAATCGTGTAAAAATTCAGGAGTATCTATAAGAAAAAGGTGACTATTCAAAGTACTAGAAAGTGCAGACCTCAATTGAAAATATGCGTACCAGGCCACCTCACTCAGATTAGCCCTTTGCCCCAATTCCATCGAGGACAGAATTTGTCCACCACTAACCACCTGATGTAAGTACTCAACATTCCTAGTCCTCCAATACTGGCAGCAATTCAAGTCCCTTAAATTCAAAAGCTTTGGATTATGCCATAGTGGGGTACATATAAGTGATGCCTTAACTCCACACCAGCTCCTAATAACCCGCCAGGTCTTTATAGCCATTCTGCAGAAAAGTGTATGCCCGGTCTGTATATTTGATAAATAGTCGGACTCCAATACAGTAAGGAAATCCGTAAAACCTGAGTCTTTCACCACTTTACTGCAAAAGCTGCTATTTTCCCAGTCCTTAAAAAGGCAGAGTTGAGAGGCCATAAAGTAACCCCTAAAATAGGGGAGATTAAGGCCTCCCTGGTTATAAGGCATGGAGAAATAAAGCGCCTTCAATCTAACACGCTTCCTCCCCCATAATAGATCGTTAAGCATCCGCTCTATCAATCTAAAATACTTATCTGCGATCCATACAGGTGAGTTGCGCAGGACATAAAGAACCTGGGGAAGTACTACCATTTTTATTAGAGAAATTCTATCAGCTCTTGTATGCAGAATTTTTTGCCATATCTTGATTTTAGCCCTCAACTTTATCAGCAGGGGAATCAAGTTAAGTTGTAGATATTCCTGAGGTTTGGCAGAAACTGAAATCCCCAGGTACTTTATTGATTCAGAGACTGTTAACTGGTTATCCCAATCGCCTCGCAGCTCGTCTATAGGGAGGAGAACAGTCTTCTCCCAATTGATCTCCAGGCCAGACGGAGCAGAGAAAGAACCAACCAAATTCATTATACGAGGGAGAGTGGTTTCTGTTTGATGAAGAAAAACCAAGATATCATCTGCGTAAAGAGATACACGGTCATACTTCCCCATTATACCGAAGCCGGCCACCTGCAGATCCTGCCTTATACTGGCTGCTAAAGGTTCAATATAAATATTGAACAAAAGAGGGGAGAGAGGACATCCTTGACGGGTGCCTCTTCCTAAGGTGAAGCTCTCTGTAATCGTGTCGTTAATCCTGATCCTAGCAGCTGGGGAGCTATATAATAACTGAACCATCGCCATAAATCTAGGGCCAAAGCCCATTTTTTTCATCACCTCCCAGAGAAAAGTCCACTCCACCCTGTCGAAGGCTTTGGTGGCATCCAACGACAGGATGGAGCGGGCGCCGCACCCCGGGGACTGAATATTCATAAATAGCCTGTGCAGGTTGTGATGGGTGCCCCTTTTGGGCATAAAACCATTTTGGTCTGGGTGGATAATAGTGGATATGACCCGTGAAAGCCTCCTAGCCAAAACTTTGGATAATAACTTAGCGTCTGTGTTTAATAGCGAAATTGGTCTATAAGAGCTCATTTCTATCGGGTCCTTGTCCTTTTTAGGAATTAAAACGATAAGAGCCTCCATCATAGTACATGGTAAGCTCCCTGCCTGTGTTGCCTGGGAGAAGACCTCTAACAGCTGAGGGAAAATCACATCGCTGTACTTGCGGTAGACCTCATATGGAAGACCATCCATACCTGGCGACGAATTCCCCGAGACAGATCCCAAAGCCTCCTGGAGCTCCGAAAGAGACAACTCCTCTTCCAGATATTCTATTTGGGCTTCGTTTAGAGTAGAAAGTGAAATCCTCTCCAGGAACCGCGTCGCCAGGTCGGGTGACAGGCCAGAAGGCGGACTGTATGTCTGAATAAAATATTGTAGAAAAGTGTCCCTGATTCCTTCTGGATCTGTTATAATTTCCCCCGCTATATTACGAATAGCGACAACATTTACCAAATTTTGGCTGTGATATACCCCTGCTTTACCTAGTGGACAGGTTAATACATTTCACTAATTTGTCTCTTACATTGTCGGGTGACATTCACAGATTTTTGGCTGTGATATACCCCTGCTCTACCTAGTGGACAGGTTAATAAATTTCACTAATTTGTCTGTTACATTGTCAGGTGAAATTCACCAATATTTGGCTGTGATATACTCCTGCTCTTCTACCTAGTGGACAAGGAAATACATTTCACTAATTCGTCTGTTACATTCTTGGGTGACATGTTACCAATTTTGCCATGAATAAAACCCTGCACTGCATAGGTGACAGGGACCTAAATTGCAAAAAATCATCTGTTACATTTTCAGGTGACATTTTACCAATTTTGCCGTATACAAACCCCTGCTCTGCATAGTTGACTGTGACCTTATTTTTTGTAAAATCGTCTGTTTAACTGGTGGGTGACATGAACACAGTTTTGCCGTGAATAAACCCCTGCTCTACATTGTTGACAGGGCCCGAATTTTTTTTAAATTGTCTGTTCCATTGGTGAGTGACATTAACCCCTTTTTTTCCGATGAAAAACCCCTGCTCTGCATAGGTGACAGGGACTTAAATTTGTAAAATTTGTCTTTAATTGGCCCTTTCATTCGATCCTTCTGCTTTAATAACTTGTCCCACATTTCAGCTTGATCACATTGCAGCCATTGACCTCCCTTGGATGTGGTATCCCTTTCTCACGCTCCCTCTCCAGCATGGAACCCCAATTCGCCGCTAACCGTGATCAAAATGGTAGGCGCAGAAAAGAACATCCAAAGTTGATAGAGCAGATATACAATTTGATCATGGACATCACGGGGACGTGCGACATGGTGAAGCAGTATGTGTGCACACGCCTACACGTACTGATTGATGGGTCTGCCCCCTTCAACTTCTGGGTCTCCAAATTGGGCTCATGGCCTGAGCTTGCCCTTTGCGCCTTGGAGGTGCTGGCCTGCCCTGTAGCCAATGTGTTGTCTGAACGTTTGTTTAGCATGGCTGGAGGGGGTTATCAGAGGTTATATTTCCCAATGTTTTGGGGTGTACCCTAATTTAAACAAAAATAAATTAAAACCAAAAACCTGTGTAAGCTACCTCCTCCACCGCCGCTTCCACTTACACCGCCACATCCACCGCCTCCTCAACCTCCTACTCCATATGGACCTCATATTCCTAGATAGAGATTATTATTTTCTATTTTTAGTATTTTATGTTTTTTTAAGTCATATCCCTATCCAAATTTGCCATGCTCTTAACCACATTTTGATGTTATTTACAGCCCTCTAGCCCTTTGCATGACTTTTTTAGAGCCATTTTAGTGCTCCAAAGTTCAGGTCCCCATTGACTTTAATGGGGTTCAGGTTCGGTGTCAAGTTCAGGTCCCGAACTCAAACTTTTTTGTGAAGTTCGGCCGAACACAATGAACCCGAACATCCAGGTGTCCGCTCAACTCTAGTCTTGGCCACTGTGCTACTGATCAGTTACAGCATGTTGGCAATCTTCTTATAACCAAGCATCTTTATATAGAGCAACAATTATTTTTTTCCGATCTTCTGAGAGTTCATTGCCATGATGAGCCAAGTTGAACTTCCAGTGTCCAGTATGGGAGAGTGTGAGCCAAATTTAATACACCTGCTCCCAAGTCACACCTCAGACCTTGGAACACTAATAAGTCACATGACACAGTGGAGGGAAAATGGCTAATTGGGCACAATTGGGCCGTTTTCACTTAGTGGCGTACTCCCCTTTGTTGCCAGTGGTTTAGACATTAATGGATGCGTGTTGCGTTATTTTGAGGGCTCACCAAATTTACATTATTATACAAGCTGTACACTGACTACTTTACATTATATCACAGTGTCAGATCTTCAGTGTTGTCCCATAAAAAGATATCATAAAATATTTACAAAAGTGTCAGGGGTCTACTCCCTTTTTTGAGATACTGTATATGCAACTAATCATTTCATGTAAACAGGAATGAGCTGCTGACAATACTGAAACTGTTTTTGGAAGAATGATAGCAGAAACTATTGTTTAACCCATATAATAGTGATCATAACTGAAAGTAAATACAGCAAACTACCAAGCAATGATTGAGAATAAATGGTTTATTACCACACCATTTGAGCGCTTTTTATAAGGAGATATAATTTAACCCAAATCCAGACCTATGCCTTATAAAAGGGTTCCTCAACTCCAGTTCTCAGGGCCCACCCACCAGTTATGATTTCAGTATTTGCTTTGTATTGATCATTGTCTTCATTAAGTATTCATTCTGTGGGAGATTCACAAATCATGACTGGTAGGTGGACCCTGAGGAATGAAGTTGAGGAGCACTGCATTATAGGATAGCTACCTTACATCTGGTGGCATTAGAGACGGACCTTGCTAAGAGCTTATTTGCATACTCTATTCCCAGAAGATCATTCCTTAGCCTATAAGACTCCTCACACCATATAGGCGCTCTCCAAAAGCAGATATTTTTTCATTATTTCCAATCATTGTCCTGTGTATCGGGTCCTTTGAAAGCAATGCCCATTGTAAATGTTTCTCTGACATTTACAGATCATGTTACTTATAGTGAAAATATGACTAATATCAGTAATACTATTGATGCATGTGCTAGGAATGTATCAAATTGGCATTTGTGCTGTTAATACGATAGAGATGAGATGCAAGAATTATACAGTGGGATGTGAAAGTTTGGGCAACCTTGTTAATCGTCATGATTTTCCTGTATAAATCGTTGGTTGTTATGATAAAAAATGTCAGTTAAATATATCATATAGGAGACACACACAGTGATATTTGAGAAGTGAAATGAAGTTTATTGGATTTACTGAAAGTGTGCTATAATTGTTTAAACAAAATTAGGCAGGTGCATAAATTTGGGCACCACAAAAAAGAAATGAAATCAATATTTAGTAGATCCTCCTTTTGCAGAAATTACAGCCTCTAAACGCTTCCTGTAGGTTCCAATGAGAGTCTGGATTCTGGTTGAAGGCTCTTTGGACCATTACTCTTTACAAAACATCTTTAGTTCATTCAGGTTTGATGGCTTCTGAGCATGGGCAGCTCTCTTTAAGTCACACCACAGATTTTCAATTATATTCAGGTCTGGGAACTGAGATGGCCATTCCAGAACGTTGAACTTGTTCCTCTGCATAAATGCCTTAGTGGATTTTGAGCAGTGTTTAGGGTCGTTGTCTTGTTAAAAGATCCAGCCCCGGTGCAGCTTCAGCTTTGTCACTGATTCCTGGACATTGGTCTCCAGAATCTGCTGACACTGAGTGGAATCCATGCGTCCCTCAACTTTGACAAGATTCCCAGTCCCTGCACTGGCCACTCAGCCCCACAGCATGATGGAACCACCACCATATTTTACTGTAGGTAGCAAGTGTTTTTCTTGGAATGCTGTGTTATTTTTCTTCCATGCATAACTCCCCTTGTTATGGCCAAATAACTCAATTTTAGTTTCATCAGTCCACAGCACCTTATTCCAAAATGAAGCTGGCTTGTCCAAATGTGCTTTAGCCCACCTCAAGCAGCATTTTTAGTGCTGTGGGCAGAGAAAAGGCTTCCTCTGCATCACTCTCGCATACAGCATCTCCTTGTGTAAAGTACGCCGAATGGTTGAACGATGCACAGTGACTCCATCTGCAGCAAGATGATGTTGTAGTTCTTAGGTGCTGGTCTGTGGGTTGACTCTGACTGTTCCCACCATTCGTCGCTTCTGTCTATCCGAGATTTTTCTTGGTTTGCCACTTTGAGCCTTAACTTGAACTGAGCCTGTGGTCTTCCATTTCCTCAATATGTTCCTAACTGTGGAAACAGACAGCTGAAATCTCTTAGACAGCTTTCTGTATCCTTCCCCTAAACCATGATGGTGAACAATCTTTGTCTTCAGGTCATTTGAGAGTTGTTTTGAGACCCCCATGTTGCTACTCTTCAGAGAAAATTAAAAGAGGAAGGGAACTTACAATTGACCCCCTTAAATACTCTTTCTCATAATTGGATTCACCTGTGTATGTAGGTCAGGGGTCACTGAGCTTACCAAGCCAATTTGAGTTCCAATAATTCGTTCTAAAGGTTTTGGAATCAATAAAATGACAACAGTGCCCAAATTTATGCACCTGCCTAATTTTGTTTAAACAATTATAGGACACCTTTCTGTAAATCCAATAAACTTCATTTCACTTCTCAAATATCACTGTGTGTGTCTCCTATATAATATATTTAACTGACATTTATTATCGTAACAACCAATGATTTGTACAGGAAAATCATGACGATTAAAAAGGTTGCCCAAACTTTCGCATCCCACTGTATCTGTGGTTTAGAATGACATTTGGCAAGCCTAGAGTCTGATGTTGTTCTTCTTATAGAAAGCTTTAGACGTTCATTCACAAGTATCGAGTCCATCAACATCAAGATTTTAGTTGAATGCTATGCTAAACAAGTATGACACATTTTTTTCATATTTTTGAATGCCTTAATTTAACATTCTTCATTCATATTAAGTATTCATCCCAGAGTTGCAATTATCATTTCAGACATGGCATTTTCCATTAAATCACTGCCTTGCAGGACCACCCATTTCTTTTGGGAAGATATTCAGTATTCGGCTATGAGTTGATGACTGAACCATTTAGTTGTATCCTGTTATGCAAACCCCAATCACATTAGGCTGCTGGCAGGGATTGGCTCATTGCCCTTAGCAGATGGAGGGTGTCATACAAAAGTAATAGTTAATTACTAAGAGACTTTAAACTGAAAAACACAGGAACACTTCCTATAATAGTGGTATTATATAGAAGAACCTAGAAGAAGCAGAAACAGTGGTATTTATTAAAGGTCAACAGCTGACATCAATGTGTTTGCATGGGTTTCCTAGTGGTAAGATACATAATTTTGATTGGGAACCTCACTAAAATGACTGGTTTGTGTAAATGAATGCAAGCTGTGTTGAATATTATATCATTCATGCAATATTAATGATATGCCTGCAATACACAAATCATAGTTGAAGTTGCCATACTTAAAATGCTACCACACTGGCCTCAGTGCTATTTGTAGGTTTTTTATTCTCTAGTTAGGTTAGTTGTCACATTGCTTTTGTTTTATCAAAAACATTGGCTCTATGGTAACTCAGTTACCAGATCTTTGTTCTTTGGTTGCATTAGGTCTCCCCCTGTGCAACATATCTCTATCTGCCTTACTTCCCTTACTTCTGCATAGATCTTCCTCTATCTGATATACTCTTTCCAGTAGATCATTACAAATAGCAACCATACCTTTGGCTTCTCTTCGCTGATTCTCTTCCTACTGAATGTTGACAACTAAGGCCCGAGACTGGCTGAGTACCTCAACCCTAGCCAAACATTATATAATTTTATTTTATATTATTAGAAATATAATATATTTATTTAAAAAATATATAATATAATATAACTCATTTTATAATGTATCCCAAAATGAAACCATTAGAAAATACAACCTGCTAAAAAAAAAAAAAAAAAAAAAAACATAAACAAGCCATGTTGATGGGAAAACAAAAAAGCTATGGTTTTTAAAATGTGCAGATGAAACAGGGAAACAAATTGTGGTGCCTTTAGTACCAAACTAGAGTCACATGACTTGAGTCACATGATTAAGACATAGCTCATAACGGGCTCAATGTAATGATCTTTTGAATGTATCTTAGCTGTCTAAACTCAGTTCAATTATTAGAAACCAATTCACTGGCAGAGGTTTCAATACAATTCTCATAGTTTGAAAATACAAAAATAAACCCTAAAGTACACCATAAAAATGTATTATTTATTACCCCCCCCCCCCTACATATTCTGAAAGTAGACACCTTACACATTGTAAATTACATTACATTAATAGGATGTTATGCAAGCGTGTGTGGACCCACTGCGCCATTGACTGGGTATACTCTAGAGGCGAGTAACTAGGCCATTACCTGGTCTTCACTAGAGCCTCTGATGGTGAGGATAGACTTGGGCCATTAGGGTAGTTACCAGGGGCTACTCCAGAGCAGTCCCTGAGTCAGTGGCAGCTGACCAGGGGGCCAGAGTACTCGGTGCAAGCAATAGATCGGAGTCATTAAGCGAAGTCGGAGTTCAGAGACAGGTGGTAAACAAACAAAGTCCATAAACGAGATCTGAGGTCAGAGACAGGTGACAAACAGGCAAAGTTCTTAAACAAAGTCTGAGGTCAGAGGCAGGCGGCAAACAGGCATAGTCCAGGAGTTCAATAAGCAGGGTCCGGTACACAGCGAAGCAGACAAGAGAGACACCTTAGCACTTGGAGATAGACAAGCTAAAACCATGAGGTTGCTCAGGAATCTTCCTGTAGTAGGAAGCGCCTTTAACCCCATAGGGACACAGCCTTATTTCACCTTAAGGACCAGGCCACTTTTTGCAAATCTGACCACTGTCACTTTAACCACTTCAGCCCCGCTAGCTGAAACCCCCTTCATGACCAGAGCACTTTTTACACTTCTGCACTACACTACTTTCACCGTTTATCGCTCGGTCATGCAACTTACCACCCAAATGAATTTGACCTCCTTTTCTTCTCACTAATAGAGCTTTCATTTAATGGTATTTCATTGCTGCTGACATTTTAACTTTTTTGTTATTAATCGAAATGTAACGATTTTTTTGCAAAAAAATGACATTTTTCACTTTCAGCTGTAAAATTTTGCAAAAAAAACAACATCCATATATAAATGTTTCGCTAAATTTATAGTTCTACATGTCTTTGATAAAAAAAAAATGTTTGGGCAAAAAAAAAAAAATGGTTTGGGTAAAAGTTATAGCGTTTACAAACTATGGTACAAAAATGTGAATTTCCGCTTTTTGAAGCAGCTCTGACTTTCTGAGCACCTGTCATGTTTCCTGAGGTTCTACAATGCCCAAACAGTAGAAAAACCCCACAAATGACCCCATTTCGGAAAGTAGACACCCTAAGGTATTCGCTGATGGGCATAGTGAGTTCATAGAACTTTTTATTTTTTGTCACAAGTTAGCGGAAAATGATGATGATTTTTTATTTTTATTTTTTTCTTACAAAGTCTCATATTCCACTAACTTGCGACAAAAAATAAAAAATTCTAGGAACTCGCCATGCCCCTCACGGAATACCCTGGGGTGTCTTCTTTCCAAAATGGGGTCACTTGTGGGGTATTTATACTGCCCTGGCAATTTAGGGGCCCAAATGTGCGAGAAGAACTTTGCAATCAAAATGTGTAAAAAATGACCGGTTAAATCCGAAAGGTGCACTTTGGAATATGTGCCCCTTTGCCCACCTTGGCTGCAAAAAAGTGTGACACATCTGGTATCGCCGTACTCAGGAGAAGTTGGGGAATGTGTTTTGGGGTGTCATTTTACATATACCCATGCTGGGTGAGAGAAATATCTTGGTCAAATGCCAACTTTGTTTAAAAAAATTGGAAAAGTTGTCTTTTGCCAAGATATTTCTCTCACCCAGCATGGGTATATGTAAAATGACACCCCAAAACACATTCCCCAACTTCTCCTGAGTACGGCGATACCAGATGTGTGACACTTTTTTGCAGCCAAGGTGGGCAAAGGTGCCCAAATTCCTTTTAGGAGGGCATTTTTAGACATTTGGATCCCAGACTTCTTCTCACACTTTCGGGCCCCTAAAAAGCCAGGGCAGTATAAATACCCCACATGTGACCCCATTTTGGAAAGAAGACACACCAAGGTATTCAATGAGGGGCCTGGCGAGTTCATAGAAATTTTTTATTTTTTGCATAAGTTAGCGGAAATTGATTTTCTTTGTTTTTTTCTCACAAAGTCTCACTTTCCGCTAACTTAGGACAAAAATTTCAATCTTTCATGGACTCAATATGCCCCTCAGTCTGGAATATAAATGTCTAAAAATGTTTACGCATTTGGATTCCGTGAGGGGTATGGTGAGTTCATGTGAGAAAAAACAAAAACAAAAACAAACAAAAAATTTCCGCTAACTTGGGCCAAAAAAATGTCTGAATGGAGCCTTACGGGGGGGGGGGGGTGATCAATGACAGGGGGGTGATCAATGACAGGGGGGTGATCAATGACAGGGGGGTGATCACCCATATAGACTCCCTGATCACCCCCCTGTCATTGATCACCCCCCTGGTAAGGCTCTATTCAGACGTCCGTATGATTTTTACGGATCCATGGATCGGATCCGCAAAACACATGCGGACGTCTGAATGGAGCCTTACAGGGGGGTGATCAATGACAGGGGGTGATCAGGGTGATCACCCCCCTGTCACTGATCACCCCCCCTGTAAGGCTCCATTCAGACGTCCGTATGATTTTTACGAATCCATGGATACATGGATCGGATCCGCAAAACACATGCGGACGTCTGAATGGAGCCTTACAGGGGGGTGATCAATGACAGGGGGTGATCAGGGTGATCACCCCCCTGTCACTGATCACCCCCCCTGTAAGGCTCCATTCAGACGTCCGTGTGATTTTTACGGATCCATGGATCGGATCCGCAAAACACATGCGGACGTCTGAATGGAGCCTTACAGGGGGGTTATCAATGACAGGGGGGTGATCAATGACAGGGGGGTGATCAGGGATTGTATATGGGTGATCACCCCCCTGTCATTGATCACCCCCGTGTAAGGCTCCATTCAGACGTCCGTATGATTTTTATGGATCCATGGATACATGGATCGGATCCGCAAAACACATGCGGACGTCTGAATGGAGCCTTACAGGAGGTGATCAATGACAGGGGGTGATCAGGGAGTGTATATGGGTGATCACCCGCCTGTCATTGATCACCCCCCTGTAAGGCTTCATTCAGACGTCCGCATGTGTTTTGCGGATCCGATCCATGTATCCGTGGATCCGTAAAAATCATACGGACGTCTGAACGGAGCCTTACAGGGGGGTGATCAATGACAGGGGGGTGATCAGGGAGTTTATATGGGGTGATCATGGGTGATCAGGGGTTCATAAAGGGTTAATAAGTGACTGGGGGGGTGTAGTGTAGTGTAGTGTTTGGTGGTACTTTACTGACCTACCTGTGTCCTCTGGTGGTCGATCCTAACAAAAGGGACCACCAGAGGACCAGGTAGCAGGTATATTAGACGCTGTTATCAAAACAGCGTCTAATATACGCTTACCTTCCGTTCCTGTGAACGCGCACGTCTGTGTGCGCGCGTTCACAGGAAATCCCGGCCCTCGCGAGATGACGCGTATATGCGTGACTCTGCGCAGGGCCGCCACCTCCGGAACGCACATCTGCGTTAGGCGGTCCGGAGGTGGTTAAGTGCTGATAACTTTAAAACGCTTTGACTTATGCAGGCCGTTCTGAGATTGTTTTTACATCACATATTGTAGTTCATGAGACTGGTAAAATGAAGTAAAAAAGAAATTTTGTTTTGCACAAAATAATTCCTAATTTACCAAAAATTTGGAAAAATTTGCTAATTTCAAAGATTTAGTTTCTCTACTTCTGTAATACATAGTAATACCCCCAAAAATTGTGATGACTTTACATTCCCCATATGTCTACTTCATGTTTGAATTATTTTGGGAATGATATTTTATTTTTTGGGGATGTTACAAGGCTCAGAAGTTTAGAAGCAAATCTTGAAATTTTTCTGGAATTTACAAAAACCCAATTTTTAGGGACCAGTTCAGGTCTGAAGTCACTTTGTGAGGCTTACATAATAGAAACCACCCAAAAATGACCCCATCTAAGAAAATACACCCCTCAAGGTATTCAAAACTGATTTTACATACATTGTTAACCCTTTAGGTGTTCCACAAGAGTTATTGGCAAATGGGGATGAAATTTGAGAATTTCATTTTTTTGCCTTATTTTCCATTTGAACCCATTTTTTACACTAACAAAGCAAGGGTTAACAGCCAAACAAGACTGTATCTTTATTGCCCTGACTCTGCTGTTTACAGAAACATCCAATATGTGGCCGTAAACTACTGTACAGCTACACAGCGGGGCGTAGAGTGAAAGGTGCGCCGTTTGGTTTTTGGAGGGCTGATTTTTATGGACCGGTTTATTTACACTGTGTCCTGTTTCAACCCCCCTGAGGCACCCCTGGAGTAGAAACTCCCTAGAAGTGACCACATCTAAGAAAGTACACCCCTCAAGGTATTCAAAACTTATTTTACATATGTTATTAACCCTTTAGGTGTTGCACAAGAGTTATTGGCAAATGGGGATGAAATTTGAAAATTTCATTTCTTTGCCTTATTTTCCATTTTAACCCATTTTTTCCACTAACAAGGCAAGGGTTAACAGCCAAACAAGACTGTATCTTTATTGCCCTGACTCTGCCGTTTACAGAAACACCCAACATGTGGCCGTAAACTACTGCACAGCCACACAGCGGGGCATAGAGTGAAAGGTGCGCCGTTTGGTTTTTGGAGGGCTGATTTTTATGGACCGGTTTATTTACACTGTGTCCTGTTTCAACCCCCCTGATGCACCCCTGGAGTATGGGTATTTTTATAGAGGAGATACTTACGGACGTGGCGATACCTAATAAGTCTACTTTTTGAACATTTATTTAGGTTTTAGACTATATTATCCTTTTTGATACTTTCCGCACATAATGGCGGAAAATGAGTCTCAATGAGAGACTCATCAACCGCAACCTCCCTTCCAGGTACATAGGCCTCCATGTATTTGGCCCCAAAGTTATCAATGACCGGCCATATCTTATACAGACGGTCATGGGCAGGATCACTTCGGGGGGGGGGGGGGGCATGCTGCATTATCGGAATAATGCAGACATTTCCGGATGGCCTCAAACCGGGAGCGTGTCATGGCCGTACTGTAAAGTGGGGTCTGGTATAGGATGTCCCCACTCCAGTACAGCCTGACACTGGGTTTCTTGACCAGGCCCATATGCAGCATGAGGCCCCAAAATGTCCTCATTTCGGCTGCACTGACTGGCGTCCAGCCACCGGGCCTGGCCAAAAAGGAGCCCGGGTGTTGAGCAATGAACTGTTGGGCGTACAGATTCGTCTGCTCCACCATCAGATTTACCAGTGGGTCACTGAAAAAATTACAAAATAAGTCATATTCAGTGTAGCCCACTGAGGAAATCTGGATTCCTGATTTGCCTACAAAATCAGGAATCACGGGCTCGTATCGCTCTTTGTCTACACCAGACTAGTTCACCGGCAGGGTACTCCGGTGAATTTAACTGGTGGGCCGGTAAACCAGTACGAGCCCCAGAGCTGCTCGTACCAGGCTGGGCCACAGGGTCCCTAACATGGCGATCCCCTTGCTCCGCCTGGCGGCATCTCTGCCGCCTTGGGGGCTCATCATCATTGCTGGATGATGAGTAGGACGCGGATGAAAACAGGAATGTGGGGTCATCCTCATCCTCAATGGGACTCTGGGAGTCAGAGGCAAGCTGGGCGTATGCCTCCTCAGCCGAGAACGTCCGGCGGGCCATAGGGGAGTGTGTGTCTGCGTGTGTATGTGCGTGTGTTGAAATCTTTATTTTGTGTGCGTGTGTGTGGGGGCACGGGTGTTCACAAACTCACCCTAAAACTAACAGAAAAAAATAAATAAAAAATAACTAAATAAAGGCCAAAAAATAAATAAAAAATTATTCTAAACCGCTGATCAACCGTCCGAAGTTGATCAGCGGTGGGGTGTGCGATGCACTAACAGTGGCCGGACGCTAAGAGTGCCAGCCACAGTCAGCGTACACAAAAAAAATAAAAAAATCCTGCACCCCAAAAAAGCGGCAGCACCCCTGGGGGGGTCTAGGGTCACACGGCTGTGCTGTGGACCCCAGACACCCTAACTTAGGGTGATGCAATCAAAGTTGAACAAACTAACTTTCCCTTTTTTTCCCCCTGCCTAACCCAAACTTTCCCTATGCTTTCCCTTCGTACCTGCTGTTCAGATGGGGGGTGCTGGGGCACAGATCGGGTCCTGGGTGGCACAGATGGGGCGATGCTGGCACAGACTGACGACACGTGCAGGCAGCTCCTCTCTCCTCCGGCTCCGGAACACAAAAGGAGGAGAAGAGAAGTTCCTGCATCTTTTGAATCTGCCGCGGCCCCGCCCACAGACCAGTCAGAGGCGATCGCTGGATGGTAATTGGTGGGGTGAAATCACACCATCATCACCAGGATAACCCGGAAACGCAGAAAACCGCAGGTCTAAATTGACTTGCGGTTTTCTGCGTCGCCGACATGGGGGGGTCACAGGACCCCCCGGCGCATTTAGCCTAGGTGCCTGCTCAATGATTTGTGCAGGCACCGGGTTCCGATCACCACCCGCCTGGCGGCAGTGATCGGAACCATACATGATGTACCGGTACATCATGTGTCCTTAAGTACCAGGACATCATGACGTACCGGTATGTCATGTGTCCTTAAGAAGTTAAATACCTGCTACAATCCAGCCATAGGCTGGTGAGACAGAGGGTGTGTATTTGTTGCCTCATAGGTGAAGAGAGACACACCCACATAAGCTCACACACCAGTGCAAGTCTCCAGCAGTAAGGAAACTCTGGCATGGAACACAGATAGCATAGTTAAGCTACCTGCTGCCTGCGTTTGTCAGCGTGGCGGTAGGATGAAAAAGAGGGAGCCCGGTGCCCGCAGATAAGGGCAGCGGGGCCGGGATGGAATGCTGGGCTAACAGTACCACCCCCTATGCCCCCTATCCTCAGGCCTGGTCCTGGACAATAATTTTTTCAGCAGAAGAGGGGCATTGATGTTCTCTCTGAGTTCCCAAGATCTCTCCTCAAGGCCAAACTCCTTCCAATCCACCAGAAACAGGGTTTTCTCTCTAATTTTCTTCATCTCCAGAATGGACTTTACATCATAGACGTTCTCATCACTGACTGCAACAGGAGCAGAGACAGGTTTCTTGAAAAAACAATTCAGAATGACGTTCTTCAGCATGGACTGTAGAAAAAGAGCAATTTTCTACATGTCATTTCAATCCTCTGTGTGGGCCTAGGCACGCTTATCCGAGGACATCTACATCCGTGGCTGCTTACCAACCTTCATTTTGGGGATTAAAATTATCTCCTACATGTCTACAATAGTGTTGTGCCTATAATTGCGCAACCCTGCAAGGTGAGCCTTCCAAATTGGAATTTAATCCGCATTTCCAAACGTTTTTACCCTATGGTGCGCCCTCTTTCTTTGTTTATATAGTAAACAACTTGCCTCTATACGGGCTTCAGCATGGAGACATGGAAGGAATTCGGTACCCGGAGAGAGGCCGGCAGCTTAAGTTTGCAGGAAACATCATTGATTTGTTCAAGAATCTCAAATGGACAGATGAAGCGTTGACCCAATTTGTAGGAAGGTATTTTGAGCCGGATGTACTTGGAAGCGAGCCAGATGGAATTTAGGAGAATTTCTAAGTTTATTATCCGTGGATTCCTTCATGCGCACAGAAGCCTCTTTCAGAGATCCCCTGGTCTCCTCACAGATTTTAGAGAACTCTTTTGAGGTGGCATCTGCAGCAGGGATACCGGAAGAAGGAGACACCGGGAGTGCGATATTTGGTTGTTGGCCATAAACGACAAAAAATTTAGATTTCTTGGAAGACTGGCTGGCATGATTGTTGTATGAGAACATAGCCGAAGGCAATAGTTTCGACCCAGTTGTCATAATGACTGTTAATGAAGTTTGTCAGAATTTGGCAAACATGCTCCACCTGACCATTTGACTGAGGATGATATGATACGAGAAGTCTAGAGATACATTTAATAGCTTGCAGAGAGCTCTCCAGAATTGTGACGTGAACTGTATGCCTCTATAGGACACAATACGGAGTGGGAAAGCCATGGAGAAAGTTGAGGGAAGGGTTGAAATTAAATATATATGTATATATATTCCAGATTATATATGCATATATATTTATATATGTATAATAGCCTTTACATAATGTGGGCCTGTTCAGGTGATGGGTGTATACATAGAGATATATGCATGCCCCTGGTCAGCATACATGTCTATGTATATACCATAAATGTGTATGGGCTTTTTTATATATATATATATATATATATATATATATGCTCATTGCTGCCTATGTAGGTCCCCCAGAAGATATATATATATATATATATATATAGTACAGACCAAAAGTTTGGACACACCTTCTCATTCAAAGAGTTTTCTTTATTTTCATGACTATGAAAATTGTAGATTCACACTGAAGGCATCAAAACTATGAATTGACGCATGTGGAATTATATACATAACAAAAAAGTGTGAAACAACTGAAAATATGTCATATTCTAGGTTCTTCAAAGTAGCCACCTTTTGCTTTAATTACTGCTTTGCACACTCTTGGCATTCTCTTGATGAGCTTCAAGAGGTTGTCACCTGAAATGGTTTTCACTTCACAGGTGTGCCCTGTCAGGTTTAATAAGTGGGATTTCTTGCCTTATAAATGGGGTTGGGACCATCAGTTGCGTTGTAGAGAAGTGAGGTGGATACTGAATAGACTGTTAGAATTTGTATTATGGCAAGAAAAAAAGCAGCTAAGTAAAGAAAAACGAGTGACCATCATTACTTTAAGAAATGAAGGTCAGTCAGTCCGAAAAATTGGGAAAACTTTGAAAGTGTCCCCAAGTGCAGTCGCAAAAGCCATCAAGCGCTATAAAGAAACTGGCTGACTACCTCTTGAAGTGGAAGACCAGTGGAAATCTGTGCTTTGGTCTGATGAGTGCAAATTTGAGATCTTTGCTTCTAACCACCGTGTCTTTGTGCGACGCAGAAAAGGTGAACGGATGGACTCTACATGCCTGGTTCCCACCGTGAAGCATGGAGGAGGAGGTGTGATGGTGTGGGGGTGCTTTTCTGGTGACACTGTTGGGGATTTATTCAAAATTAAAGGCATACTGAACCAGCATGGCTACCACAGCATCTTGCAGCGGCATGCTATTCCATCCGGTTTGCGTTTAGTTGGACCATCATTTATTTTTCAACAGGACAATGACCCCAAACACACCTCCAGGCTGTGTAAGGGCTATTTGACCATGAAGGAGAGTGATGGGGTGCTGTGCCAGATGACCTGGCGTCCAAAGTCACCAGACCTGAACCCAATCGAGATGGTTTGGGGTGAGCTGGACCACAGAGTGAAGGCAAAAGGGCCAACAAGTGCTAAGCATCTCTGGGAACTCCTTCAAGACTGTTGGAAGACCATTTCAGGTGACTACCTCTTGAAGCTCATCAAGAGAATGCCAAGAGTGTGCAAAGCAGTAATCAAAGCAAAAGGTGGCTACTTTGAAGAACCTAGAATATGACATATTTTCAGTTGTTTCACACTTTTTTGTTATGTATATAATTCCACATGTGTTAATTCATAGTTTTGATGCCTTCAGTGTGAATCTACAATTTTCATAGTCATGAAAATAAAGAAAACTCTTTGAATGAGAAGGTGTGTCCAAACTTTTGGTCTGTACTGTATATTATTCAGAGGGGGCCATAATATATAATAATAATAATAATAACTAATAATAATAAAACTTTGCAGAGATGAGACGCAGCTGAAAGAAGGTGTCATGGCGGTCTTATCTCCAAATGAAGACGCTGAGGAAAGTCTACATCACAGGAGATGTCACTGGATGCATGAGGTATGTGGTGCTGTATTATACTGTTTATTATGTAGTGATGTATGTAATGTCCAAACACATATTTGTTTCATGGTAGGGTTGGGGGGTGGATTGAGAATATGGCCCACCCTGCCACATCCTGGCCCCAGACTTCAGGTCACACTGTGCATGTTCTGAATTCTGGGGCCTCACACCCATCTGCTACATTATCTGTAGAATTATCACTGTATTATCTGTGGTGTTACATAGGACTGCTACATTATTTGTAAAAAGGGGCGTGTCCACAGGTTGGGGGGCGCAATACATGGCAGTTGGACATAAATATTAATGTAATCTCTCTTTGTTTATTCAAAAATTGCATCTTAGAGCGCCATAGTGTTGGCAAAGGCTTATATGTCTGATAGCACCCTGTATACTCAAAGTTTAAAATTGTGGATATAGCTGCAGGGGGTCACTGGAGGGTAATAAATTTCACCACTGGACTTGGCAAGGAGAAGAAATGAAAGGTACTATGCAGATAGGCAGAAATAAGTTACAGGGTTTTATAAGGTTCAAAGACAGAACAAGATTTATAGGTGATAAAATTAAAATCAATATCAAAAATGATAGATTGTATTTGGATGCTGTTAAAAAGGTTGATAAAACATTGGCTGCAGGTCAAAGAATGTAATATTTCACTTGTACAATGCCTTGGTGTTGCTGCTGATAAAAGAAAAATGTGCCCAGTTAAGGGTGTAATGGACTGTTTCTTTGTTTTATAATCTACAAGGTCCTGTTTCTAGCCAATGACTGCCCTTGCTTTACTAATCCAGGGAAACATAGACTCCAAGCATAATAATATTTTTATTATTGTTAAAGCAATAAATACTTTGACATATTCATGATAACGTCATTGGACTCAGACAGTGGAAACTATATGCATATGTGTACTAAAGCATTCCAGTCACGCCTAATGTTTGAGGGCAAAAGTTTAATCATTAATGCATCCAGGACTGTAAAAATGCACTTGCACATTTTCTGTTGCTTGATGCGAAAAACATGTTCTGACTTATTCATTGAGTCACGGATCAAATCCATAGTTTCATTCAAATCAATACAAAAAGTGTTAGATTATGCCAGAAGACATCAGGAAGAGCAACATGACTTTCATTTTACTCTGAGGCTGCAGATTTCTTGATATTTGATCAAAACACACTATGAAACTGAGGAAACCGTCTGTGATACTTTAAACGCAGGAATTGTTATCTTGGTAAGTTAAAAGTGAATAGCTTCCATTAACAAAATGACAGGATATAACCTGAGAAAAGCTCTTCATTACATGTCAATTTTGTTTAATAGTCTTTGAATTAAAAGAAGAGCATGACACTCATTTGATGACAGAAAAGTTCGCAGTCAAGCAATATGTACCTGCATAATAAAAAAATTAAAAACTAAGGCTGCATGCAAATAAACGTTAGTCATTTTCATGCAGTTTTTTTTAACTTGATCAGAATCAATAGGGCCGTTTTTAATGACCGCTTAGACAGGAGATCACCCATCTAATGGCCTTTAAAACTAGTTCAATATGGCCTTTTAGGGGTTAAAAAAAAGATCACTCACCTTATCCACTTGCAGAGGCATTAGCTCCACTGGAAATTTAAAAGATATATATTTTTTTACTGTAGCTTCCTATTTTTTTACATTAAATTTGACACTAAAATAAATTATTTCAATGGATTCACCATCTTCTGACAGTCACTTTGATTAGGCTTGAGCGAATCGAGCTTTGGATCATAAATCTGAAGTTGCTTTGTTCAAAAACATTGTGGTTAATGCAGTTTCTGTACGGCATTAAAATGTATTGACTCGGTGTAGCTAAACTTCGTCTCGCTCGAAGTTATGTGAGAGTTCGGTTAATTAAAACGGTATTTCTATCTGCATATTTAACCAAGGTACCAAAGCCCAATTCATATTCCCATTTTAAAATGTTTTTAAATACATAGATAGAAATACCATTATAATTCACCGAAGTCTCATTCAACTTTGAGCAACATGAAGTTTGGCTACATGGAGCCAATACATTTTAATGCTGTACGGAAACAGCATTAACCACAACGTTTTTTAACAAAATCAACTTCGGATCTATGCTCTGCTGAACCCTAATTTTGATATATAATATGTATAGTTTTGCATGAATGAGAAGACTATGGCGAAGATTTTAGTGGGCGTGGACATTTTATTTTGTTCTCTTATTTTAATTTTATGTTTTCAAATAGTTTTTAGTATTTGTGCTTTATAATTTGTTTCCTCTGGGGAAACTGAAACTTTTTTTATTTTGTACTTTTCCACTTTATCTGGCACAATCAAGAGAGTCAGTAGCTCTGCCCAAGACAACCACCAATCATGTCCAATGGAGGAGGCAAAATGCATTTTTCCTTTATTCACTGCATAGCGCTCTTTCACTACTATGCACTGAGAAAAAGAGTATTAGACCACTTCTGTTTTTTGTCTAATTTCATATTATATCTCTATTAGGGTTGAGAGAGTTGAAGTTGACAAAGTGGAATTCGATCTGAAATTCAGGAAAAAATTCAATATAATGCAAAACTTAATTTCTTGGTGATTCATGGTAATGAATTGGATTTTTTCTAAAATGGGTGCTGCACATGTTACAAAGTGAAAATAAGAATCCCAAGAATGAGGGACCACACAAAATGCAGTGGAGCTAGCCAGCCCCTGTGAAAAAGCCTTCTCCTGCCCCATCTCCACCATTTAACAGTGAACTGAGCAAAGGGTCAGATCTGACAAGTGCTAGGGAAAGTGATTGGGAAAGACTTTACTTGAAAAATATTAGGGGACAGCACTGAGATGTTGGGAGATAATAGAGAAACTTTATCCATAATATTGTGAGAATGCAGGGGCCAATTGAACAGTGTAAAGCTTGGCTTAAAGAGAAGCCATTCTATTACACTTTGCTGCACAAATTGGGGTTAAAAAGTGTTCGAATACTACTGATTTTAGGTTGTTCACATTTTATACATAAGTACATCTGTTAATCCTTGATTCTGTAATTGGGCGAAATAGCGGTCTGATACTACTGATTTTAGGGGGGTTCACATTGTTATTTCGCAAAAGTAATTCCATTAATCCTTGATTTTGCAATTGGGGTGAAATTGCAGCCTGATGCTACCGATTTTGGGATGTTCACATGCTTGTATACATAAATAAATTCCTTAACCCTTGATTCTGTAATTGGGGTGAAATTGCAGCCTGATACTACTGATTTTGGGGTTAACAGGTTCTGTAGAAATCTATGTGGAATCGGCTCACAACTGTGTAAAAGAAGAGCACTCTTTCACTCTATATTACAATCTTGGGTCGCTGCAAAGTTCTTTATACCTGATGCTAACATTGACCTGTAAGGTTGAGTTCACACTTCCATTTTTTTGGTTAGTTTTTGCCTCTTAACTGACCAAATAAGTAAAGTGTGACCTAATTCTAAAAATGACACCTGTCAACTGCCTGTCATACTGATGCACAGTAAATGTTTGACTACCACAGTGGACTAGCTATGCATGTTTCTGCAATACACAGTTATGTACACTGATATTCAGGCTCCCTGCAGCCAGGGAATGGCTGATTTTTAACATGCTTATTCACAAATTAATTTGGATTGAATCAAATCTTTTGGGAAAATTCCGAATAGAATTTTTGAAAACTTTGCTCATCTCTAGCCTCAATAGCAGTAACAGAGCTCAAAATCCCCTGCTATCCTTAACACGGTCATAGGGTTAAAGGAGTTGTCTCACTAATGCAACCCATTTAAAGTAGACACAGTATGTTACAGATTTACAAATATGTGCTAGATTTTAGTGATTGACAAAAGATCACTACATTGCTGATGAGAATATAATTATTTAGTAAGGTAAGGTTAGTAAGGTAAGGTTAGAGATATATGAAAAATGTGGTAGGGAACACCTACAATTGGATACACATAGGAGATTTGATATATAATTTTATTCATACATTTATATATAATAACACATAAAATTCAATTAAACAAATATTTGCATGCTGTAACTTCACATATAAGATAGATAAAATCGCTAAAATACACACAACCACACACTGAATCGAGTAGTCCTAAAAGGAAGGATCCTTCAACTGTGTATTTGTCCGTAGTATAATGCTCATATAGCAAGTCTGATTTCTCAGAACATGTTCTTTTGTTTGGTTCACTTTCTATACATGCATTGATTCGGCATTAGTTTGTCTACTCACGATTATGCCGGCTGTGTTGCGGTTTAGCGTGGCGTCCCACGTGTGTTCCGCTTGCAGACAGCGGTATAGGTTCCTGAGTGTGGATCCAGGGATCTTCGGTGATCAATTGCAGGAGTGCCGTAGTTAAGAGTTAGTAAGTAGAAATTGCTGCCAGGTGCTCGAGTCAAGCGGCAGACTGGTTTTTACTCCGCCAATCAGTCTTTGATTTCTCCTGCTAATTATTTTCGATACCGATCCCTCTCCTTACAGTTGGTTTGAAGCGCTTCGATATTCCGGCTGTATGTTCAGTCTCATGGGATCCTCTTTCACCAAACGTGTTTCGGAGTTGGCTACGACTCCTTCCTCAGTGGCCACTGTAACTGTAACCAACTGTAAGGAGAGGGATCGGTATCAAAAATAATTGGCAGGAGAAATCAAAGACTGATTGCCGGAGTAAAAAACAGTCTGCCGCTTGACTCGAGCACCTGGCAGCAATTTCTACTTACTAACTCTTAACTACGGCACTCCTGCAATTGATCACCGAAGATCCCTGGATCCACACTCAGGAAGCTATAC
This sequence comes from Bufo gargarizans, assembly GCF_014858855.1. NCBI lineage: Eukaryota > Metazoa > Chordata > Amphibia > Anura > Bufonidae > Bufo > Bufo gargarizans. The sequence continues at coordinate 329,462,011 of NC_058083.1, forward strand.
CGCTGTCTGCTAGAGGAACACACGTGGGACGCCACGCTAAACCGCAACACAGCCGGCATAACCGTGAGTAGACAAACTAATGCCGAATCAATGCATGTATAGAAAGTGAACTAAACAAAAGAAACACAAGTGATAAAACTACTTACCCTCATTTGATTACATCGAAACTATTCTGGGAATTTTGCTCTGCATGTTCTGAGAAATCAGACTTGCTATATGAGCATTATACTACGGACAAATACACAGTTGAAGGATCCTTCCTTTTAGGACTACTCGATTCAGTGTGTGGTTGTGTGTATTTTAGCGATTTTATCTATCTTATATGTGAAGTTACAGCATGCGAATATTTGTTTAATTGAATTTTATGTGTTATTATATATAAATGTATGAATAAAATGATATATCAAATCTCCTATGTGTATCCAATTGTAGGTGTGCCCTACCACTTTTTTCATATATTACCACATTTTCTGAAGATTGGGTATAATCTTCTTTGTAGGTGCACCCATCCTATTCATTGTTCAAGAAGTGAGCCATACAAAAATTTGAATATATGAATATAATGCACCAAAATGATACGCAACTAACAATACTAGCCAATTCCTCAGGCAGTTAAGTGGTAGGACCCCATGCATGCTGAGACACCGTGACGTGGTGCATGAGGGGCTCCAATATATTCCTGATAAGTTCTCAGCTCTTAACATCGGCCTGAGGAATTAACTAGTATTGTCAGTTGCGTATAATTTTGGTGCATTTTTTGCAGTGATTTTTGTATGTATATTTTTTAATCTGCACAATGTATCATTTTGTGTAAGATGTTCTTGTGGTGCATGCGGTCCGCCCCAACATCCTCCGTTGTACGCATGTTTTGCTGGGTATTGCTGTTGTCTGCGGACGGCATGAGGAGGAATTGCTCCCCCGGTTATAGACGCGAAACAGTGTCTGGGTTTGGAGCATTTTCACCCATTTAGGCCACTTTTTTCAGTGAGTTTTTGTCTTTATGTGTATGGAATGTGCCACTTTATTTTGTTGGTAACGTTCTTTTGCACCTGGTAGCTTCTGTGTCACATGGTCTGTTGTGGGTGCGGCTAACAGCTTTATTCTACCTCACAGTGCATTGGTGATACCACTATGGAGGCATGTGAGAGCCTGGCTGTCAGTTGGTGTCTAGCACTGTTCAGACCCTGTTCACACACCACAGGCAAATTAGTGGTAGGACCCCATGCGTGCTGAGACACCATGACGTGGTGCATGAGGGGCTCCGATATGTTCCTGACTGGAAGATATTGGCAAAGTTCTCATCCTTTAACATTGGCATGAGGAATTAGCTAGTATTGTCAGTTGTGTATCATTTTGGTGCATTTTTTGCAGTGATTTTTGTATGTATATTTATTCATCTGCACAATGTATCATTTTGTGTAAGATGTTCTTGTGGTGCATGCGGTCCGCCCCGGCATCCTCCATTGTACGCATTCCTTGCTGGGGATTGCGTTGTCTGCGGACCGCATGCAGAGGAATTTCTCCCCCGGTTATAGACACGCTACAGTGTCTGGGTTTGGAGCATTTTCACCCATTTAGGCCACTTTTTTCAGTGAGTTTAAGGTTAGAGATATAGTTCAGTCAAGTATAACCTGTACGACTATTTTGATCCCAAAAAAGTCAAACAATTATGAAACATTTGTAAATTGCATCATATTAGGGAGAAAATCAAATAATCCCTGGATCAATAAACCACCTTGTTAGGGTACTTTCACACTAGCATTTTTCTTTTCCGGTATTGAGTTCCATCATAGGTGCTCTATGCCTGAAAACAACTGATCAGTTTTATCCCCATGCATTCTGAATGGAGAGCAATCCATTCAGTATGCATCAGGATGTCTTCAGTTCAGTCACTGTACGTTTTTTGGATGGAGAAAATACCGCAGCATGCTTGCTGGAATGCAGGATCCGGCATTATTTTCCATTGAAATGCATTGATCCGGCCCCAAGTGATTAATGACAACGGGAGAGACGGATCCGGTATTGCAATGCATTTGTGAGACAGATCCATTTGAATAAAGATTACCGGATGTGGCAGGCAGTTCTGGCAATGGAACTGCCTGCCGGAATCCAACAACGCAAGTGTGAAAGTATTCTTATAATATTATTACTGCTAAAAAGGCATGGGGGCCCTTGTTGACCTACAACAAATCATCCAGTCATAAATCTTATGGTGTGTTATGAGTGTTTCATGGTCTCACTGCTTTTATGGTAAAGTAAAACTTATTTTCTCTACTAGTAGAGGACGCCCTCTTATCATCGTGAGAGTCCTAGTCTGAAAAAAATCATTAGACAGTTCTCTGTACTGTCTATTGGCACTGTATATTTGTGCACATGATTGGATCACCCCTAAATAATCTTTTACCTAAACTGAACAACAACAAATTTAATTCATCATAGATGTCATGCACACGACCGTTGTTTGGGTCCGCATCCGAGCCGCCATTTTGGCGGCTCTGATGCGGACCCATTCCCTTTAATGGGGCCGCAAAAGATGCACTCCGTTCCGCGGCCCCGTTAAAAAAAATATAACATATCCTATTCTTGTCCGCGCATTTATATTGCCAGCGCCCGTTCCGCTTTTTGCACCTAACTGTTATGCTTCCAGAGGAGGGCAATTATTGAATCTTTTCAGTTCTATTATCTTCTTCTAAAATTGTGTAAAAATCTATGTGATTGGAATAGAGATAAAAATATGTTTTTGTAATGTGCATCTATGACTTTATTTATGCAAAGATGAATGTGATGAAAATGGTCCTTTGCTGGGGACTTTCACTGTGGACCTGGCTTGTCCATGTCTAACTGAAAGTAGACTTCTACAGTAATTCTACATTTTTGCAACAGGGGAATAACTATCTCTTTTAATATCAGAATATCAGGTGTTTGCCCACTGACACTATTGAGGCTGTTGCCCTCTGGAACAGGAGAATCGTGCAGGCGCAGGCACTCACTGATACTGCGCCTGCACGGGATTTCGGAGGACAAGAGAGGAGGAAGGGAGGGCCGGTGCAATGAGTAAATTAAATGATGTAATCGGGAGGGGGCGGCGCCGTAGGCCAAGAGAGGAGGAATCATGATGGTGCAATGAATAAATTAAATGACGTAGTGGGGAGGGGGCGGCGCCAGTGGGGAGGACATTTATTTCTTACGAGGCGTGCTGGTCTTGGAAAAAGGCCGGCTGGGCACTGCAAGGGGCGTTACTGGGCACTAGAGCAGAGTAATAACGCCCCTCTGGGCACCTTGGAACCTCATTTGCATTTCAGAAAAATAGCTTTTTTATACGAATGAAAAGTTGAATAAAAGAAAGAAGACACATGTAGGTAAGAAGGTACTTTATTCCACACTGCAATGTTAATGGTTTTATATGGTCAAAATAGGTGACAAATTCCCTTTAACAGTTTTTATACTTTTTTATGATTTTGAAGCTCGTATTTGAGTGTTTAAAATACATTTTTTATTTGAAACAATAATGGATTTTTAAAATGTATTTATTACTAACTCTTGCTCATTTCTTATGTTGGCCTACCTGGTGGCCAAAATAAGAGGTACAGTTAGAATGCCTTCTGCCTCTTCAGTGAGGCTTAGAGCATTCAAATGAATTATTGGCATTCTCGCTGGCCACAGAGGATGCCGGTAACAAGCCGAGTCTTTGAATATTTAGATTCCGTGATCTCACTTGATCATGGCATCTAAAGGCTTTAATTACCGCAATCGGCATTATTGCCGGTTTCAGTAATTAGCCACAGGTATCTGCTATTTGAAACAGCAGAGACCTGCCAACCATGACACATGCCATGTTTGCCTATCGCTCCAGGTAGCGAAAGAGTTAAATAATGAATCGCGGATGCAATACGTTTTAGGTTGCTACAATAACTTAGCAACTTAGAATTTTAGAGCATGCCCATTACTACTTGTTTCACATCTATTTCTCTCCATAGGTACATTTCTGTAGAAGCACAGATTTCATCAATGTTCACCTTTCTGTCTTTTTGATATGCTCCCCTTTGATGTACAGTGTGCAGAGACAGCAGGGCAGATTTACTAATCCTGTAGATGGTTTAAACTTTAAATGCTAACTACACCAGATTTATCATGGTAGCTCGGGTGGATGATAAATGTATTTCAGAGATGAACAGTTTTGCATTACTGTATTGATACCAATGGTTGGCTTATTTTGAAATAATTTTACACCAGATTTTTAGCTAAAAACATTGCATATTAGGCTACACCCCTGTCCCATGAAGACACACCTATCTGCTATTTAGGGTCATCCCTTTCTGAGCAAGTTTAAAAAATTGGAGACACAATATTTGCTTGAGATTGCACCAAAATGTGTTTATACGCATCATTATTTGTTATAACACCAGATTTAAACTTTGCACCCATACTGTACGCACATACATTTCTGTAATTGCGACAAAATAAAAATGACAATAACATAATTATACCAGAAGTTAACCAGGAGTCAACAAAAGGTAAATGCCAAATCCACCAATATTTTTTTCTCTTTCTCCTTTGTATTTCAACAACCTAAAATGTTTATTGTCACAATTCTTGTTCTGCCTGGCCTGAAAATCAGTATCCCCAGACCACTGAATACCATAGTGAACTCTTTACCTCTACAAACCTTTTAATCTCTTACCTGACTACTTCACTGACTTGCTTCTAAATACAAAAAAAATGGAGATGAGCTAATCAATTATAAATAAACCAAATTTGTCTCAAATTTCCAATAAGATCAGGGTTCCATCAAAACAATTATTTTGCAATTCGATTTTGATGAATTGCTCAAAATGGTTCCCACTATTTTACAGACCAGAAGACAGCACAGCAGGGCAGGGAAGATAGAGGATCCCATAACCTCAGGCAGTGCCCTGTCTGACAAACTTGGCCTTAATGCTTACAGTCACCCTCAGCCAATCAGGAGGGACATTATTGACATGCATCATAGGTAGTATATAAGCCATTTGTATTCTGAATTTGTGCAGATAGAGAGAGAACTTATACACAATACAGCTAGTTTAAGGTCAGACAGGGACAATATTAGGAAAGATAATAGCTACCGTAATTTATTGGACAAGTGACAGAAACTGACAAGCTTACCATCATTGTACTGTCAGGAGGGTATTCAGTAGATGGCATCAACACACCAAAGGACACAAGTATCCTCCACCCGTGTGGAAAACATTAAATTTGTGAAAATGAATCAGGCATAGAGTTGTTAGGATTTTCATGCAAATCCAGCTGTTACAAATAAACAGATCTGCAACTGCTGTCAGTGACTATTTATCAAAGATGCCACTGCTGCTGTCTGCCTGTTCATTGTGGTCTACTCCTACACAGCTGCACATGTTCTGTATTGTCCATCATAATAAGGCAACACTTTGTCATGGGTTCTGTAAAACAAAAAACACTGCTTTTCCACTTTTTCTGGAATTCAGGCTCACTATCACTGGCATAGGAATTTGTGGCATTGGAATTGGTGGAGATAAATAAAATAATGCTGTATATATTCTAAAATGCCACCGAACCTGTTGTTCCTCTTAAAAAAAGGATAATTTTTTTGACTGCTTGTTCAAAAGAAGTTCTACAATGTGGAGAATCACATTTGGGGATAATGTGACCATAAACAGCAGGTGACACAACAAATTGAGCAGAGGCTGTAGACACTGGAGTGGTTGCGGGTGCAAATGCTGTTCCCTAGTAATTGACAACTAACATACTCTCAGTCTCAGCATCTACCATATGGACGCTGTAGGGTGTAGGAGGACGGTGAAGTACGAATCATAAAGATGGCATTATACAGATAATTCTAGCCACTTGTCCCACCCTGCTCCAGGTACCATGTTACCTACCCAAGGTACCTCCTGACAAAGCCTATGTGGCAAAACACTTGCCGAGGTTGATGCGTTTGGGGATCTGTGTCACCAGTTTACAGCAGCAACATGGGTAGGTAACATGGTACCTGGAGCAGGGTGGGACGAGTGGCTAGAATTATCTGTATAATGCCATCTTTATGATTAGTACTTCACCGTCCTCCTACACTCTACAGCGTCCATATGGTAGATGCTGAGACTGAGAGTATGTTAGTTGTCAATTACTAGGGAACAGCATTTACACCTGCAACCACTCCAGTGTCTACAGCCTCTGCTCAATTTGTTGTGTCACCTGTTGTTTATGGTCACATTATCCCCAAATGTGATTCTCCACATTGTAGAGCCCTATTGTGGCTCAGTCTTCATGTCCTGTTCCCTTTTGCTCTTAATTGCATTGATTATGTCATTTGAATTGAATAAAATTAGATTTTTTACCTTGATATATCCTTGATTTATCCTTTTGTTGTATAGTTGTAGTAGGTTGGGGAGTTAGGTATTGCCACTGGGGTTGTTGTAGGCTATAACTGTTCAAAAGAAGTTATTGCTACTTCAATACCACAGTGTGTATAAACACTGGCATACATCTTTTTCAAAAATGATATTTTTGGAGTGGTGTTAATTTTAAAAAGAAACAAATTCAACAATGCAGTGTGTTTTTAAATAGGTTATTTGTTACCACCAGCCACTAGTGTTGAGTGAAGCGAAGCATTCAAAATGGAATTCGGTCCATAGTTTATGAAAACTTATTTTCAAAATGAATCCAAATTTACTCGGGATTCTTGGTAACAAATCAGGTTTGTCCTGTGAGCTGAGCCTAGGGATAGGTGTGGCAAGCACTCATGCGCTAGTGATATTGTTGCTGAAAACAATTAAAGGGATTCTGTCACCAAGTTTTGGGCTATAGAGCTGCGGACATGCACGGCTAGATCGCCGCTAGCATGTCCGCAATATATCTGTCCTATAGGGCTGTGTGCTTTTAATTTCTTTAAAAAAGGATTTTATAGCTATGTAAATTAGTCTTGTATGTGTCCAAGGGGCTGTACTAACCTTCCTGGAGCCCAGCCGTACCCAGCCACGCCTGCCTGTTAAGGAGCCCAGCACCGCCTATGTCCTCCGAATCTCCTCCTTTCATCAACTATAGATTGCCGTAATCTCGTGATGCGCAAGCTCGCGCATGCACAGTTCTTTCCCTGAGGCTGATGCCAGCACAGGGAAGGAACACTATACCAGCACTGCGCATGCACGAGCTCGCGCATCGTGAGAATACGGCAATCTATAGTTGATGAAAGGAGGAGATTCGGAGGACATAGGCGGTGCTGGGTTCCTTGAGCCGTTCTTCACAGCAGCATGGCCGCAATCCCCCTGCTGCATGGCCTCTCCATGTGGCCATACCATGAGGCAGAGTGGACTGGGTATACCTGATTTATAGCAATTTGTAGTGAATTAATTCAGAATGACTTAAGTCTCTTGGCGAACTTCAGTGAAGCTGCCGAATCAAATTTTTTGCAAAAGTTCGCTCATCTCTACTAGCCACTATACATTTACCCCATAGGCATATATGTCATTGTCACTTTGACAATACTAATTCTATCTTGGAGTTAAAGAGCTTGAAAGGATTTGGACAGACTGAGCAATAGAGATGAGCAAATTTCTCAAAAATTCTATTCCGTCAGTTCGCCGAATTTTCCAAAAAAATACGATCCGAATTTATTTGTGGTGAATCGCAATTACAAACCGGATTCCAAAAAAGTTGGGACACTAAACAAATTGTGAATAAAAACTGAATGCAATGATGTGGAGATGGCAAATGTCAATATTTTATTTGTAATAGAACGTAGATGACACAATTAGATTATACAGACAAACAGGTGGTAGATACACTCTTAGAATTGCAGGGTTGCAGTCTAGATTACACCACTGAAGAAATACCCTATTCTGAGACCTTTAAGAGAGGTATAGGCTCGACTTCCACTCCACCCTTGCCGGCCGGCAGTACTCTGGATTTGTTCCAGAGACAGGTTATTCAGGATATTAAAGCGATTTACTATCCTAAAAATAAAAGCAATCTAAATAGCGGTGAACACCGCACGATGAATTGGCTTATTAGTAACAAAGAATTAATAACCAAACCGGCCGACAAGGGTGGAAAGATCGTCATCATGTATAAATCCCTATATGTAGAAGAAGCCTATAGGCAACTCAATGATCCAAATATATATGTTCGACTGAAAACTAATCCTACTTTTAAATACCAACAACAGTTAAGATCCTTATTGTGGAGGTATGTAGCACAGGGAGCCCTTACTAATAAAATTGCCGAAAAACTATATCCTCAATTCCCAATCAAACCTGTTTGGTATCATCTACCCAAAATTTATAAGTCACTGGTAAAACCCCCCGGGCACCCAATCGTAGCAGGGATTGGCTCGGTCACCGAGCCATTATCCCAATATCTCGATTGGTTATTGCGCCCCTTGTTGGAAGGGATACCCTCGTTTTTGAGGGATACCAGTGACTTTTTGACAGCAATAAAAGAGATAGAATGGCATGAGGAATTCCTTTTAGCATCTATTGATGTTGAAAGTTTGTACACCAGAATTCCTCAGAAACTCGGAGTAGAAGTGATTGGAGAACAATTGAGGTGCATGGGCAAAAGTGATATTCTTGTGGATTTTATCACAGACTCCCTTTCCTTCATACTTACACACAATGCTTTCTTATTCAATGATTTGTGGTACCATCAACAGTCTGGTACAGCAATGGGGACCCCCATTGCATGTACTTTTGCAAATTTATTTTTAGCATATTTCGAATCTAAATTTGTGTTTTCAGTCAAAAATCCCTTTGTCAGATATATCAAGGCATTTTTAAGATATATCGATGACGTGTTCATCGTTTGGGCAGGCAATGAGGAAAGCTTCGCAGCCTTTGTGGATTACCTAAACCGCGAAAACGATATGAATATGCTGTTTACCAGCAAAATCAATTCCTCAGAATTGGAGTTTTTGGATGTCTTGGTGAAGGTGGTAGAAGGTTCCCTGGAAACCACCATATTCAGGAAACCCACCTCCACCAATGCATTATTGCACTTCAATAGCTTCCACCCCCCACATGTGACTTCTGCCCTCCCCTACAGTCAATTTTCCCGTTTAAATAGGATCATATCTAGCGATATAGAGTTTTTAAGGCAATCTAAAATAATGAAAACGAGGTTTCTAGAAAGGGGCTACTCAGAATCTAGCATTGATCAAGCCTTTCGTAAATCTGCAGATAAAAGATCTGCAGGTGACTTTGATCTGAAGTCTATTCGCAAGCGCAGAAATATGGAGCCATAAAAAGTAAAAAATCCCGTCCCCGACACGCTTCCTAGTAGATCAGTGTTCACATTTGATTTTTCACCCATGGCGCAGCAAATAAAAAATGCCATATTAAAAAACTGGCACATTTTACAAAGAGATCCCACCCTTCAAGAAAAAGTGGCTAGTAGACCTGTGGTGGGCTTCAGATGAAGCAGAACCATAGGGAGCATGATCACACAGAGCCAGTTTAAATGTAATGCGAACAAGAATTGGCTTGAACGCTGCGTCCCTGAGGGCAATTTCAGGTGTGGACACTGCTCCATGTGTGAACAGATGCGGAGAGGTGCACATTTAAAAATTGGAGCTATAAAACAGAGTGAGGGACTTCATTAATTGCAGATCCACCTTTGTAGTTTATGCCCTTTTTTGCCCTTGCGGCCAATTTTATATTGGAAAAACTTTCAGAACCCTTTTCGTTCGTTTCAGAGAGCACAAGTATAGCCTTAAAACAGAAATTGGAGCCACTAGATTAATCCAACATATGAAAGAATCGCACCAAAATCGCGAGGACCTCCTACAGATTGCAGGTCTAGAGATAGTGAAATTACCGCCTCGCGGCGGAGACAGAAAAAAGCTTCTCCTACAGAGAGAAGCATTATGGATCATCAAGACAGAAGCGATGGGACCATTAGGTTTTAATGATAGGAATGATTTATTTGTTTTTGTTTGACAAACTGTGATTTTTTTGTTTTGTTGGTGTAATAGAGTATTGAATGAGTTAACACTGTGTTCCTCTATGTGATGCGGTGGGGGGAGTGGCCTGACCTCACCTTTATAGGTCAGTCACTCACCTCCACAGCATGAAAGGCATGATGAAGCGCTCTTAGCGTGAAACAGCTATAGCCGTACCTCCATTTGACTTATGTGCACAGACCTGCCTGTACTCTATTTTATAGAAGCCTAATAAACTGGACGTTTTATCTTGGAATTGGTGAGTGCCGCTGTCTCCTTCTCCTCTCTCTCCTAAATACACCGTTGTGTCTATCTCAGCAGAGCACCACCGTATCCATTTGCTGAATCGCATTACTTGTGTCCTCCTTGCAACCCTGCATACTGGTCAGGTGTAGCAGTGCCGGCAGCGCTTTCTCCTCTTGATTGTTTTGTAGATGACAGATCAAATGTTTAATCCGAGTAAATGTATCATTTTAAAGGAAAAATACGTTGATTCATATTTTTACGGTGTCAACAAATCCCAAAAAAGTTGGGACAAGTAGCAATAAGAGGCTGGAAAAAGTAAATTTGAGCATAACGAAGAGCTGGAAGACCAATTAACACTAATTAGGTCAATTGGCAACATGATTGGGTATAAAAAGAGCTTCTCAGAGTGGCAGTGTCTCTCAGAAGCCAAGATGGGTAGAGGATCACCAATTCCCACAATGTTGCGCAGAAAGATAGTGGAGCAATATCAGAAAGGTGTTACCCAGCGAAAAATTGCAAAGACTTTGCATCTATCATCAACTGTGCATAACATCATCCGAAGATTCAGAGAATCTGGAACAATCTCTGTGCGTAAGGGTCAAGGCCGTAAAACCATACTGGATGCCAATGATCTCCGGGCCCTTAAACGACACTGCACCCCAAACAGGAATGCTACTGTAAAGGAAATCACTGAATGGGCTCAGGAATACTTCCAGAAACCATTGTCAGTGAACACAATCCACCGTGCCATTCGCCGTTGCCAGCTGAAACTCTACAGTGCAAAGAAGAAGCCATTTCTAAGCAAGATCCACAAGCTCTGGCGTTTTCACTGGGCCAGGGATAATTTAAAATGGAGTGTGGCAAAATGGAAGACTGTTCTGTGGTCAGACGAGTCACGATTCAAAGTTCTTTTTGGAAATCTGGGACGCCATGTCATCCGGATCAAAGAGGACAAGGACAACCCAAGTTGTTAACAACGCTCAGTTCAGAAGCCTGCATCTCTGATGGTATGGGTTTGCATGAGTGCGTGTGGCATGGGCAGCTTGCGTGTCTGGAAAGGCACCATCAATGCAGAAAAATATATTCAGGTTCTAGAACAACATATGCTCCCATCCAGATGCCATCTCTTTCAGGGAAGACCCTGCATTTTTCAACAAGATAATGCCAGACCACATTCTGCATCAATCACATTATGGCTGCGTAGGAGAAGGATCCGGGTACTGAAATGGCCAGTCTGCAGTCCAGATCTTTCACCTATAGAGAACATTTGGCGCATCATAAAGAGGAAGGTGCAACAAAGAAAGCCCAAGACGATTGAACGGTTAGAGGCCTGTATTAGACAAGAATGGGAGAGCATTCCTATTTCTAAACTTGAGAAACTGGTCTCCTCGGTCCCCAGACGTGTGTTGAGTGTTGTAAGAAGAAGGGGAGATGCCACACAGTGGTGAAAATGGCCTTGTCCCAACTTTTTGTGGCTTTGTTGACACCATGAAATTCTGATTCAACATATTTTTCCCTTAAAATGGTACATTTTCTCAGTTTAAACTTTTGTTCCATGATTTATGTTCTATTCTGAATAAAATATTAGAAGTTGGCACCTCCACATCATTGCATTCAGTTTTTATTCACGATTTGTATAGTGTCCCAACTTTTTTGGAATCCGGTTTGTAAAAAAAATGATATTTCCTGGCTGAAGAGAGCATGTATACTGGTGTAGAACACTGTCCCTTGCAGTAACACGCATAGGGAGTCTGCTGTGGTAGAGAAACAGCACTGTGAGTCAGTTTGATACTCAGATGACAGGCGTCGCTCTTAGAATCACTGCACACTTCATTTATTTGTGCAGATATGGGGGCCAAAACTGACTAAATACATCAAGTGTGAACTCAGCCTTACAGGTCAATGTTAGCGCCAGGTATAAAAATCCTGTGCATATGCCCAAGATCCTACTATAGCGTGAAGGAGCACACTCCTTTTAGACCATGTCAGCTGATTCCACATAGATATACAAAATTGACAGCGGCTCACCCCAAACACTCCCAAAGGACAAGGTGCTCCATCCACGGATCCACCCAAATCCAGAAAGGAATGTGCAAAATATGTAAACAATTGGAGGGCACTCAATTATCTGGGAACACCACTAGGAGTTGACAATGGCCACATTTAATATATAACTGATAAAAACTCGCATAAAGCTATACATACATAAAATGTACCCAATTGGGCATAAAAGCCTATATGGCGTAAAAAAAAAACAAAAAAACAATGTAATGACCGCAGGTGCAGAATCTGGACTAGATCCCAGGTGGGCAATCAAAGTCCAACTGTCACGGCTGAGGATGGGGGAAACCCTCAGCCATGCAATCTTACACGTATGTGAAAGCAGCTTGGCCAGGACAACTGAATTAGGGAGCAGGTCACCTCCTAATGTGTCCCTATCTCTGACCCTGACTCCTAGCTGTATGAGCCGACCCAGATGGTAGGAGTGCTCATACTCAGGAACCTCGGATCCCTACTAACCCTCCGCAGATCCCTGAGCTAGGAGCTGAGTAGACGGCCTGTTCCTCCTGGACGCAGAGAAACAGGAGTCTCAACTGGCCAAACTGCAAGGAAGGGGTAACATATACAGACATATGGATATGGCAGGTGAACTACTCTAGTTCCAAACCTACATGCCACAGCTTTGCTGACTGGATCCTGTTCTCACAAGCTGATGTCCACACCAAACATAAATGGACACAGCACACACACATAAACATACAGGAACCCAGATCCATAGCTGCACTAAACATAGAAAGGAAACCAACATAAAGCATAACATCACCACATGCTTTTATGACCGCAAGGGTGGCCCTCACTGGAGAGATAGTATAAGGATAGCAGGAGGATGACTCCAGCAACAAGCCTGGAGTACCCCTCAGCTTCAGACATCCATAGGAAGCTAAATAACCCAAGTGGCCACACCCACACAGACACACAGTGGAAAGGGAATTAACCCTTCCAACGCCAGACAGGGTAGTGCTGCCACTTAAAGGGGAAGTGCACACATACAGAAACCCCGTGCAATACAAACAGGGAAAGTGCACACCATATAAACTAAAAGCACACCTAAAAGAGAGGTTGCCAGGTGCAACCACATGCATTACACAGCAACCTGCCTCCCAACAGCACAGGCTGCTATACTGACAATAACAACATGTTGCCAGCGGCAACCACAAGTGAGGCAACATACTAGCGGCCCTCACCTGTGGTTGAAAAACCAAACCAGACCGCAGGCAAGAGCATGCGGTTCAGGAGTCACGACCATGACCATGGTTGTGACACCAACTGTAATATCCTGAGGGAATGATATTGGTCTGTGAGTTGGACCACACTCAATAGCTGTGCATAGCGTTATAATAATGTGTAGGTGAGTGCAGCCCCGCGTCTAGTACGTGGCGTCCCACGTGACCCGGCGGCACACCACGTGATCCATGCGGCTCGTTGGGGAACAAATTGACTGATGGTATGTTGGGTCCTAAAGTCCTGACTGTGCAGTGTCAATGATGCACAAATCCAATCAGCGAGGGTCCAGGGGGCTGCATTTGAGTGTTTGCTGCCTTTGAGAACTTTGCTGTCTTATACCGGACGAGTTTCAGGGATCAAACCCCTTCCTCAGCGGTAATGACAGCATCTGAGTTAAATTCACCTTTTATACCCTTAATTCATTCAGCGAGGGATTCTGGGACCCCAATCACATTGAAATCCCGGTTTGAGATTGAGACAATGTTTTTGCTTCTCACAACCGCATATGCGATATTGATACGTTTTATGTACAATTAAGTCCATTCTTGCTAATGCATATATAATATAAACAAACTTGTTACACCCTTGTAGAAATAACTAGGGATGAGCGAACTCGAACTGTATAGTTCGGGTTCGTACCGAATTTTGGGGTGTCCGTGACACGGACCCGAACCCGGACATTTTCGTAAAAGTCCGGGTTCGGGTTCGGTGTTCGTCGCTTTCTTGGCGCGTTTGTGATGCTTTCTTGGCGCTTTTTGAAAGGCTGCAAAGCAGCCAATCAACAAGCGTCATACTACTTGCCCCAAGAGGCCGTCACAGCCATGCCTACTATTGGCATGGCTGTGATTGGCCAGAGCACCATGTGACCCAGCCTCTATTTAAGCTGGAGTCACATAGCGCCGCCCGTCACTCTGCTCTGATTAGCGTAGGGAGAGGTTGCGGCTGCGACAGTAGGGCGAGATTAGGCAGATTAACTTCTCCAAAGGACTTGATTAATCGATCGATCTGCAGCTGTGCATCATTGAGCTGCTGAAATTCAATTGCTCACTGTTTTTAGGCTGCCCAGACCGTTTGTCAGTCATTTTTTTCTGGGGTGATCGGCGGCCATTTTGTGTCTTGTGGTGCGCCAGCACAAGCTGCGACCAAGTGCATTTAACCCTCAATGGTGTGGTTGTTTTTTGGCTAAAGCCTACATCAGGGTGAAGCTGTCACACCAAGTGCATTTAACCAGCAATAGTCTGTTTATTTTTTGGCCATATACTACATCAGGGGCAAGCTGCGTCTGTCACCAAGTGCATTTAACCCTCAATGGTGTGGTTGTTTTTTGGCTAAAGCCTACATCAGGGTGAAGCTGTCACACCAAGTGCAATTAACCAGCAATATTCTGTTTATTTTTTGGCCATATACTACATCAGGGGCAAGCTGCGCCTGTCACCAAGTGCATTTAACCCTCAATGGTGTGGTTGTTTTTTGGCTAAAGCCTACATCAGGGTGAAGCTGTCACACCAAGTGCATTTAACCAGCAATAGTCTGTTAATTTTTTGGCCATATACTAAATCAGGGGCAAGCTGCGCCCGTCACCAAGTGCATTTAACCAGCAATAGTCTGTTCATTTTTTGGCCATATACTACATCAGGGGCAAGCTGCACCCGTCACCAAGTGCATTTAACCCTCAGTAGTGTGGTTGGTCAAGCTGTCACACCAAGTGCATTTAACCAGCAATAGTCTGTTCATTTTTTGGCCATATACTACATCAGGGGCAAGCTGCGCCCGTCACCAAGTGCATTTAACCCTCAGTAGTGTGGTTGGTCAAGCTGTCACACCAAGTGCATTTAACCAGCAATAGTGTGGTTATTTTTTGGCCATATCCCAGTCTAATTCTGTCACTAAATCCATACCGGTCACCCAGCGCCTAAATACTAGGCCTCAAATTTATATCCCGCTAAATCAGTCGTTACCGCTGTCCTGTTGTGGATGGGCAAGTTATTTAGTGTCCGCCAAAGCACATTTTTTGTTCTGGGTTGAAATACAATTCCCAATTTAGCAATTTCATAATTTAGTGGTTTCTGCTATATCAGAGCTATTTGAAATCTATCCCTAAAAGGGTATATAATATTCAAGGTGGACATAGGGTCATTCAGAATAACTTCACACACACGCTGCTGTGCATTTCCAAGTCTAATTCTGTCACTAAATCCATACCGGTCACCCAGCGCCTAAATACTAGGCCTCAAATTTATATCCCGCTAAATCTCTCGTTACCGCTGTCCTGTTGTGGATGGGCAAGTTATTTAGTGTCCGCCAAAGCACATTTTTTGTTCTGGGTTGAAATACAATTCCCAATTTAGCAATTTCATAATTTAGTGGTTTCTGCTATATCAGAGCTATTTGAAATCTATTCCTAAAAGGGTATATAATATTCAAGGTGCACATAGGGTCATTCAGAATAACTTCACACACACGCTACTGTGCATTTCAAAGTCTAATTCTGTCACTAAATCCATACCGGTCACCCAGCGCCTAAATACTAGGCCTCAAATTTATATCCCGCTGAATTTGAATACAATACATTGGGCCAAATAATATTTTTGTTGTTGTGGTGAACCATAACAATGAGGAAAACATCTAGTAAGGGACGCGGACGTAGACATGGTCGTGGTGGTGTTAGTGGACCCTCTGGTGCTGGGAGAGGACGTGGCCGTTCTGCCACATCCACACGTCCTAGTGTACCAACTACCTCAGGTCCCAGTAGCCGCCAGAATTTACAGCGATATATGGTGGGGCCCAATGCCGTTCTAAGGATGGTAAGGCCTGAGCAGGTGCAGGCATTAGTCAATTGGATAGCCGACAGTGGATCCAGCACGTTCACATTATCTCCCACCCAGTCTTCTGCAGAAAGCGCACAGATGGTGCCTGAAAACCAACCCCATCAGTCTGTCACATCACCCCCATGCATACCAGGGAAACTGTCTCAGCCTCAAGTTATGCAGCAGTCTCTTATGCTGTTTGAAGACTCCGCTGGCAGGGTTTCCCAAGGGCATCCACCCAGCCCTTCCCCAGCGGTGAAAGACATAGAATGCACTGACGCACAACCACTTATGTTTCCTGATGATGAGGACATGGGAATACCACCTCAGCATGTCTCTGATGATGACGAAACACAGGTGCCAACTGCTGCGTCTTTCTGCAGTGTGCAGACTGAACAGGAGGTCAGGGATCAAGACTGGGTGGAAGACGATGCAGGGGACGATGAGGTCCTAGACCCCACATGGAATGAAGGTCGTGCCACTGACTTTCACAGTTCGGAGGAAGAGGCAGTGGTGAGACCGAGCCAACAGCGTAGCAAAAGAGGGAGCAGTGGGCAAAAGCAGAACACCCGCCGCCAAGAGACTCCGCCTGCTACTGACCGCCGCCATCTGGGACCGAGCACCACAAAGGCAGCTTCAAGGAGTTCCCTGGCATGGCACTTCTTCAAACAATGTGCTGACGACAAGACCCGAGTGGTTTGCACGCTGTGCCATCAGAGCCTGAAGCGAGGCATTAACGTTCTGAACCTGAGCACAACCTGCATGACCAGGCACCTGCATGCAAAGCATGAACTGCAGTGGAGTAAACACCTTAAAACCAAGGAAGTCACTCAGGCTCCCCCTGCTACCTCTTCTGCTGCTGCCGCCTCGGCCTCTTCCTCTGCCTCTGGAGGAACGTTGGCACCTGCCGCCCAGCAAACAGGGGATGTACCACCAACACCACCACCACCTCCGTCACCAAGCTTCTCAACCATGTCACACGGCAGCGTTCAGCTCTCCATCTCACAAACATTTGAGAGAAAGCGTAAATTCCCACCTAGCCACCCTCGATCCCTGGCCCTGAATGCCAGCATTTCTAAACTACTGGCCTATGAAATGCTGTCATTTAGGCTGGTGGACACAGACAGCTTCAAACAGCTCATGTCGCTTGCTGTCCCACAGTATGTTGTTCCCAGCCGCCACTACTTCTCCAAGAGAGCCGTGCCTTCCCTGCACAACCAAGTATCCGATAAAATCAAGTGTGCACTGCGCAACGCCATCTGTAGCAAGGTCCACCTAACCACAGATACGTGGACCAGTAAGCACGGCCAGGGACGCTATATCTCCCTAACTGCACACTGGGTAAATGTAGTGGCAGCTGGGCCACAGGCGGAGAGCTGTTTAGCGCACGTCCTTCCGCGCCAAGGATCGCAGGGCAACATTCTTTGCCTCCTGTTGCCACCTCCTCCTTCTCGGCTTCCTCCTCCTCTTCTTCCACCTGCTCATCCAGTCAGCCACACACCTTCACCACCAACTTCAGCACAGCCCGGGGTAAACGTCAGCAGGCCATTCTGAAACTCATATGTTTGGGGGACAGGCCCCACACCGCACAGGAGTTGTGGCGGGGTATAGAACAACAGACCGACGAGTGGTTGCTGCCGGTGAGCCTCAAGCCCGGCCTGGTGGTGTGTGATAATGGGCGAAATCTCGTTGCAGCTCTGGGACTAGCCAATTTGACGCACATCCCTTGCTTGGCGCATGTGCTGAATTTGGTGGTGCAGAAGTTAATTCACAACTACCCCGACATGTCAGAGCTGCTGCATAAAGTGCGGGCCGTCTGTTCGCGCTTCCGGCGTTCACATCCTGCTGCTGCTCGCCTGTCTGCGCTACAGCGGAACTTCGGCCTTCCCGCTCACTGCCTCATATGCGAAGTGCCCACCAGGTGGAACTCCACCTTGCACATGCTGGACAGACTGTGCAAGCAGCAGCAGGCCATAGTGGAGTTTCAGCTGCAGCATGCACGGGTCAGTCGCACTACAGAACAGCACCACTTCACCACAAATGACTGGGTCTCCATGCGAGACCTGTGTGCCCTGTTGCGCTGTTTCGAGTACTCCACCAACACGGCCAGTGGCGATGACGCCGTTATCAGCGTTACAATACCACTTCTATGTCTCCTTGAGAAAACACTTAGGGCGATGATGGAAGAGGAGGTGGCCCAGGAGGAGGAGGAGGAGGAGGAAGAGGGGTCATTTTTAGCACTTTCAGGCCAGTCTCTTCGAAGTGACTCAGAGGGAGGTTTTTGGCAACAGCAGAGGCCAGGTACAAATGTGGCCAGACAGGGCCCACTACCGGAGGACGAGGAGGACGAGGATGAGGAGGAGGTGGAGGAGGATGAGGATGAAGCATGGTCACAGCGGGGTGGCACCCAACGCAGCTCGGGTCCATCACTGGTGCGTGGCTGGGGGGAAAGGCAGGACAATGACGATACGCCTCCCACAGAGGACAGCTTGTCCTTACCCCTGGGCAGCCTGGCACACATGAGCAACTACATGCTGCAGTGCCTGCGCAACGACAGCAGAGTTGCCCACATTTTAATGTGTGCGGACTACTGGGTTGCCACCCTGCTGGATCCACGCTACAAAGACAATGTGCCCACCTTACTTCCTGCACTGGAGCGTGATAGGAAGATGCGCGAGTACAAGCGGACGTTGGTAGACGCGCTACTTAGAGCATTCCCAAATGTCACAGGGGAACAAGTGGAAGCCCAAGGCCAAGGCAGAGGAGGAGCAAGAGGTCGCCAAGGCAGCTGTGTCACGGCCAGCTCCTCTGAGGGGAGGGTTAGCATGGCAGAGATGTGGAAAACTTTTGTCAACACACCACAGCTAACTGCACCACCACCTGATACGCAACGTGTTAGCAGGAGGCAACATTTCACTAACATGGTGGAACAGTACGTGTGCACACCCCTCCACGTACTGACTGATGGTTCGGCCCCATTCAACTTCTGGGTCTCTAAATTGTCCACGTGGCCAGAGCTAGCCTTTTATGCCTTGGAGGTGCTGGCCTGCCCGGCGGCCAGCGTTTTGTCTGAACGTGTATTCAGCACGGCAGGGGGCGTCATTACAGACAAACACAGCCGCCTGTCTACAGCCAATGTGGACAAGCTGACGTTCATAAAAATGAACCAGGCATGGATCCCACAGGACCTGTCCGTCCCTTGTCCAGATTAGACATTAACTACCTCCCCTTAACCATATATTATTGTACTCCAGGGCACTTCCTCATTCAATCCTATTTTTATTTTCATTTTACCATTATATTGCGAGGCTACCCAAAGTTGAATGAACCTCTCCTCTGTCTGGGTGCCGGGGCCTAAATATATGCCAATGGACTGTTCCAATGTTGGGTGACGTGAAGCCTGATTCTCTGCTATGACATGCAGACTAATTCTCTGCTGACATGAAGCCAGATCCTCTGTTACGGGACCTCTCTCCTCTGCCTGTGTGCTGGGCCTAAATATATGCCAATGGACTGTTGCAGTGGTGGCTGACGTGAAGCCTCATTCTCTGCTATGACATGCAGACTAATTCTCTGCTGACATGAAGCCAGATTGTCTGTTACGGGACCTCTCTCCTCTGCCTGGGTGCTGGGCCTAAATTTATGAAAATGGACTCTTACAGTGGTGGGTGACGTAAAGCCTGATTCTCTGCTATGATATGAAGACTGATTCTCTGCTGACATGAAGCCAGATCCTCTGTTCCGGGACCTCTCTCCTCTGCCTGGGTGCTGGGCCTAAATATCTGACAATGGTCTGTTGCATTGGTGGCTGACGTGAAGCCTCATTCTCTGCTATGACATGCAGACTAATTCTCTGCTGACATGAAGCCAGATTGTCTGTTACGGGACCTCTCTCCTCTGCCTGTGTGCTGGGCCTAAATATATGCCAATGGACTGTTGCAGTGGTGGCTGACGTGAAGCCTCATTTTCTGCTATGACATGCAGACTAATTCTCTGCTGACATGAAGCCAGATTGTCTGTTACGGGACCTCTCTCCTCTGCCTGGGTGCTGGGCCTAAATTTATGAAAAAGGACTGTTGCAGTGGTGGGTGACGTGAAGCCTGATCCTCTGCTATGACATGAAGACTGATTCTCTGCTGACATGAAGCCAGATTGTCTGTTACGGGACCTCTCTCCTCTGCCTGGGTGCTGGGCCTAAATTTATGAAAATGGACTCTTACAGTGCTGGGTGACGTGAAGCCTGATTCTCTGCTATGACATGAAGACTGATTCTCTGCTGACATGAAGCCAGATCCTCTGTTACGGGACCTCTCTCCTTCGCCTGTGTGCTGGGCCTAAATATCTGACAATGGACTGTTGCATTGGTGGCTGACGTGAAGCCTCATTCTCTGCTATGACATGCAGACTAATTCTCTGCTGACATGAAGCCAGATTGTCTGTTACGGGACCTCTCTCCTCTGCCTGGGTGCTGGGCCTAAATTTATGAAAATGGACTCTTACAGTGGTGGGTGACGTGAAGCCTGATTCTCTGCTATGACATGAAGACTGATTCTCTGCTGACATGAAGCCAGATTGTCTGTTACGGGACCTCTCTCCTCTGCCTGGGTGCTGGGCCTAAATTTATGAAAATGGACTCTTACAGTGGTGGGTGACGTGAAGCCTGATTCTCTGCTATGACATGAAGATTGATTCTCTGCTGACATGAAGCCAGATCCTCTGTTACGGGACCTCTCTCCTCTGCCTGTGTGCTGGGCCTAAATATATGCCAATGGACTGTTGCAGTGGTGGCTGACGTGAAGCCTCATTCTCTGCTATGACATGCAGACTAATTCTCTGCTGACATGAAGCCAGATTGTCTGTTACGGGACCTCTCTCCTCTGCCTGGGTGCTGGGCCTAAATTTATGAAAATGGACTCTTACAGTGGTGGGTGACGTGAAGCCTGATTCTCTGCTATGACATGAAGATTGATTCTCTGCTGACATGAAGCCAGATCCTCTGTTACGGGACCTCTCTCCTCTGCCTGTGTGCTGGGCCTAAATATATGCCAATGGACTGTTGCAGTGGTGGCTGACGTGAAGCCTCATTCTCTGCTATGACATGCAGACTAATTCTCTGCTGACATGAAGCCAGATTGTCTGTTACGGGACCTCTCTCCTCTGCCTGGGTGCTGGGCCTAAATTTATGAAAATGGACTCTTACAGTGGTGGGTGACGTGAAGCCTGATTCTCTGCTATGACATAAAGACTGATTCTCTGCTGACATGAAGCCAGATCCTCTGTTAATTTTTATTTATTTAATTTTTATTTTTATTCATTTCCCTATCCACATTTGTTTGCAGGGGATTTACCTACATGTTGCTGCCTTTTGCAGCCCTCTAGCTCTTTCCTGGGCTGTTTTACAGCCGTTTTAGTGCCGAAAAGTTCGGGTCCCCATTGACTTCAATGGGGTTCGGGACGAAGTTCGGATCGGGTTCGGATCCCGAACCCGAACATTTTCGGGAAGTTCGGCCGAACTTCTCGAACCCGAACATCCAGGTGTTCGCTCAACTCTAGAAATAACGTCTAACAACCTAAGACAACATAGCATAGCATAATAAGCCTCAAAAGTGGAATACTTGTTTAAGCCATATAACTGCACCCCCAAAACGCACATGTGATGCAGGTGTGTCCCTTATAATAAAAAACCACACATGCGGTACAGGTGCATTTTTCGCGGTGCAGGTGCGTTTGTTGGGACCATCATGCTATGACATAAAATATCACTAAAAATGACCTAAGTAGCATTAAAAAACATTATAAAACATATTTAAAAAACATCTAATGACCTCAAAATATACGAGAATGTAGGAATGTCACTAGAAAGGTGGGTACCAAGATGGAAGTGGTTGTGAGGGGTGGTCCGGCGGAGATGGAATTGTTTGTTTTCTTGGAATTTTTTTTCTTCCTTCTGACAGATCAGAAGAAGGGTCCAATAAATTATGATATCAACCAGGCCGAAAAGGCAAAATAGTGGCCCAGTCATGGAGTGGGGAGGGTGGGAACAGCATTAAAAGTCCACAGAGTAGCCCAAAGACAGAGTGGGGAGAAGGCAGCAGCATGAGAAAACCACAGAGTGGCCCAATGACAGAGTGGTGAGGTGGCACCAGCATGAGGAGACATCAGAGTAGCCCAGTGACATAGTAGTGAGGTGGCAAAAGCATGAAGAGACCACAGAGTGGCCCAGAGACAGAGTGGGGAGGTGGGTAGCAATACCAGTACCAGCTGAAGATGGAGGGTGGCAGTAGTAGAATCTGGCAGCAGGTTTGGCATCAGGTGGGTGGCAACATCAGAATAGTAGCTGAAGCAGGTAGCCAGAAGAAACTGGTTTCTTTTGACAAAGTTTAGGTGTGGCACCATGGATGATCTAGTCTGATGCATCACGACTGATTCATCTTGAAAAAGGTCAGTTTCTCCACATTTTGGGTGGACAGGCCAGTTCTCCTTGGGGTTACTATGGCCCCTGCCGTGCTAAACACCCGCTCTAATGCCACAATGCTGGCCGGACAGGAAAGCTTGTCCATGACAAACTCGGCCAGTTGCAGCCACAAATAGAGTTTGGCTGCTCAGTAGTCCAGTGATCTTAGATGTGGGGTGGCAGGGTGCTTTCCAAGTATGATGCAACCTGATGGTTCAAGTTTTGCTCTATGTCTAGCTGCTGCTGCTGGTGAGTAGTTTCTTGAGTAGTCGGGTGAACAAAACTGCTCATCAGCGACTCTAGACTTAAGGTTCTGCTGATGGAGCTGGTACTTCTGTCCCTCCCCCAGCAGCCATGGCAGAGGGCCCCCTCCGGTCAGACCTGTGTGAGGATGGGCGATGGCGCACAAAAGCAACGGCCAACTGACTACATAGGATGTCTATCTAGTAGTTCAGTTTGTCCTCCCTCTCAGCAGGTGTAAAAAAAGCCCCCATTTTGGACTGGTATTGAGGTTATAACATGGAGGGGAGCCAGTAGACATCCCTCTGCCGAATGGTGACAATTCGGCAGTTACTTCGCAAGCAACTAAGCATGTATCGGGCCATTTGGAGAGTGCCTCCCTCTCCAGTGCATACTGATACGGTGTGTCTGGGTCATCTGTCCTTTCTTCCCCATCGCCCTGTAGCTCCTCCAGCTGCTCCTGCTCCTCCTCTCCTGTCACCTGTGTAAAAAAAAACTGCCATTTCTCTCCACATTGCTTGTGCTCGAATGTCCTCCTCTTCCTCCTCTAGTTCAGCCCCCACAGGGCTCATATGGCAGTGAGATGTAGTCAACACATCTCGAGTCCCCTGGCCAGCTAGATTTAGTAGCATCTATTCCAGTACTTGAATCAGTGGAATTACGTTGTTCATCCCGTAGTCCTGGCGACTGACATATAAAGTGGCCTCCTCAAAGGGCTCGAGCAAATGGCAGGTATCACGCATGAGCTGCCACTGGCTAACATCAAAGTTACACAGGGGCTTACCTCTGTTTGCCTGAATCATCAAGAAATCGGTGGAGGGTGGAATTCCAACGGGTGGAAACATCGCATATCAGCCTATGTTGGGGGATTCCATTATGCCGCTGCAGCTCAAAGAGGGTATGCTTTGTGGTGTACGAATGGCTGAAGTGCATGCAAAGTTTCCTGGCCATTTTTAGGATGTCTTGCAGATGGGTGAAAGACTTCAGGAACTGCTTAACAACCAGATTGAACACGTTTGACATGCACAGCTCAGCCCTCCTTGACGCAGCAACGATTTTGAGTTGTTACGGAGAAAGCCAGGATTTGATTTCTTACTGAAGGACACGGAACAGTTCCTCCCCTGTGTGACTCAGTTTGCCCAACCAAACGAGATGCAGAACAGCGTGACACCACCATGCCCTGCACATGTGGTATGCTGGAGGAGCACTTTGAATTGTTCCTGCAGTGGAGGCTAAAGACTTGGTGGAGGATGTGGAGGCAGACATCATTGCAGGACAAACGGCGTGAGAACGCGGAGGCGGAAGCATCGTCATCTGACCAAGTTGTTGGTGTGGCTGTGCAGGGACCACATTCACCCTGTGGGCAATAAAGAACATGTATTGTACCTGACCGTAGTTACAGCTCCACGCGTCGGCACTGTCGTGCACTTTGGCAGACACCGACAGGCTCAAGGACTGGCCCAACTTCTGTTCTACATACGTGTGCAGGGCTTGTACTGCCTTTTTGGCAAAGAAATGATGGCTTGGGATTTTCCACCTAGGCTTAGCATAAGCCATCAGTTCTCTGAAAGGTAAGGAGTCCACCACTTGGAAAGGGAGGGACTGCAGCACCAGCAAATTGCCTAGGAGCACGTTTAGCTTCTGTGCCATTGGATAAGTGCATGCATACTGTTGTCTCTTGGCAATCGCTTCTGTGATGTGATCAATTGCTGACGGAATTACTGACGATGAGTAGGAGTAGTAGGAGAAGTAGCAGGAGCATCAGGACCAGCAGATGATGGGAAGGACAGACAGCTCCCTTCGGATGAGGTGGTGGAGCCTTGACTGCATGAAATTGGGTGCGTGCCACTGGGTGATGCAGCGATTGTTGCAGCAGGCTGGACCACCACATCAGAACCATGGTTCTCCCATGCCACTTTATGGTGACTCTGTATGTATTGATGCAGGGCGGTGGTGCCCTAGGCTAGGCTTCCAGGTTCATTGGTAGTATATCCCAGTTCAAGCTACTAGATGGCAGCACTGAACTGTGATAAAGTGATTTCTATACAGAATAATGGGGCATTTTACATCTGATGATTAATTGTGGTCCACTTGGGGGACTTAACAAAAAGAAAAAAAAAGTTAAAAAGTTTTGAAAATATAAAAACAACATAAAAATTTAAATCAACCCCATTCCCCAAAATAAAAAGGAACAAAAGAAAAAAAGTGCCCATACTATTAAAATATTTTTAAAAAGTTAACCCATATTGTGAATGGCGTAACAGAATTTTTTTTTCAAAAAGGCCATTTCAAGTTTTTTTCATCACGTTATCTCCCAAGAAAATTTAATAAAAAGTGATCAAGTCATACACAACCCAAATGGTATTGTCAAAAAACTACAGATAGTCATGCAAAAAATATGCTCCCACACATCTCCATGGACATAACTATAAAAAAGTCAGAATATCGCAATGAAAAGAAAAAAAATATTTTTTTACGAAGTGAGTCCTGTTGAGGCTTAGCTTGCTGCAGTAAGCAGGCCTATAGAGGTCCTGAGTGGGGGGCTGTTAGGGTTGTTACCTTTCCCCCCCAAAAAATACTGGTTACATAAGTAGAGATGTCCCGAACTATTCACCGGCGAACAGTTCCCGGCGAACATAGCTTGTTCGCGTTTGCCGCGGCGGGCGAACATATGCGATGTTCGATCCGCCCCCTATTCGTCATCATTGTGTAAACTTTGACCCTGTACCTCACAGTCAGCAGACACATTCCAGCCAATCAGCAGCAGACCCTCCCTCCCAGACCCTCCCACCTCCTGGACAGCAACCATTTTAGATTCATTCGGAAGCTGCATTCTTAGTGAGAGGAGGGACAGTGTAGCTGCTGCTGATTTAATAGAGAAATCAATAGCTAGGCTAGTGTATTCAGTGTCCACTACAGTCCTGAAAGACTCATCTGATCTCTGCTGAAAGGACAGCACCCCAAAAAGCCCTTTTTAGGGCTAGAACATAAGCCTGCTTTTTTTTTTTTCCTGTGTAATCTAATTGCAGTTGCCTGCCTGCCAGCGTCTGTGTCAGGCTCACAGCGTATACTATGCCCACTTGCCCAGTGCCACCAGCCACCACTCATATCTGGTGTCACAGTAGCTTGCATTTAAAAAAAAAAAAAAAAAACTTTTTGGATTGTAATATAATAGCAGTCAGTTGCCGTCAAGCCCGTGTGTTTCATGCCCTGCAAGCACATAGTGTCACTTCAGCGCAACTCATATCTGGTGTCACATTCGATTCCATTTAAATAAAAACTAAAATTTTGACTGAATAAATAGCAGTCAGTTGCACACACGTGTTTGTGTGTTAAAGGCCCAGCTGCAAGCGCATAGTGTCACTGCAGCGCAACTCATATCTGGTGTCACATTCGATTCCATTTAAAGAAAAACAACAATTTTGACTGAATAAAGAGCAGTCAGTTATACACGTGTTTGTGTGTTAAAGGCCCAGCTGCAAGAGCATAGTGTCACTGCAGCACAACTCATATCTGGTGTCACATTCGATTCCATTTAAAGAAAAACTGCAATTTTGACTGAATAAATAGCAATCCATTGCACACACGTGTTTGTGTGTTAAAGGCCCAGCTGCAAGCGCATAGTGTCAGTGCAGCGCAACTCATATCTGGCGTCACATTCAATTCCATTTAAAGAAAAACAACAATTTTGACTGAATAACTAGCAGTCAGTTGCACAAACGTGTTTGTGCGTCTAATGCCCAGTGCCAGTGCATAGTGTCACTTCAGAGCCATTCATATCTGGTGTCACAGTAGCTTGCACGCATAGTACAACTTAACTAATCTAAAAAAAATGACAGGCAGAGGCAGGCCACCTCGCAGGGGCCGTCGTGGTCGTGGTGCTGTGATTCCCTCTGGCCCTAGAATAATGCCCACTGTTTAGAGGCCAGGTGCCCTGAACTCGAAAAGTTCTGAGGACATAGTTGACTGGCTAACACAGAACACCCAATCTCTACAGCTTCCGCTCAGAACCTTGACGCACCATCCTCCTCCAGCTCAGCTTTGGGCACCTCTTAAGTTACCACTCGCCTGCCTGCCGCCACCATCAACACTAGCACCACAGCCGCTTCACTTGATCTGTCAGAGGAGTTATTTACACATCAGTTGGAAGAAATGAGTGATGCGCAACCATTATTGCAAGAGAATGTAGATAACAGGGATATGTCAGGCAGCATTGCACAGATGGACGTACGGTTGTACCCGCTGCTGCTTCCTTTGCTGAGTTTTTAGATACAAGTGAAGCGGTTGATGATGACGATGTGTCCGTGGATGTCACGTGGGTGCCCGCTCGAAAAGAAGAAGAACAGGGGGAAAGTTCAGAAGGGGAGACAGAGAGGCGGGGGAGACGAGTTTGGAAGGAGGGGAGGTCGTCGCAAGGAGCTAGTGGCACAGTCAGACAGCCTGTATCGGCACCCGGGGTCAGCCAGACAGCACGCCAATCAACGCATGCTGTTGCCACCACCAGAATGCCGTCATTGCAAAGCTCAGCAGTGTGGCATTTTTTTTGTGTGTCTGCCTCTGATAACAGTGATGCCATTTGCAACCTGTGCAAAAAGAAACGTGGGAAGTCCAACACAAACCTAGGTACAACTGCTTTGCGAAGGCACATGATCTCACATCACAAACGCCTATGGGATCAACACATGAGTAAAAGCAGCACACAAACTCAAAGCCACCATCCTCCTCCTGGTCCAGCATCTTCAGCCACATCAACCACTGCTGTCCTGCTTGCCCCCTCTCAACCACCCGCCACTCCGTCTCTCGCCTTGAGCAATTCCTGCTCATCTGCCCACAGTCAGGTGTCTGTCAAGGATATGTTTGAGCGTAATAAGCCAATGTCACAAAGTCACCCCCTGCCCTGGCATCTGACTGCTGGCTTGTCTGAACTTTTAGCCCGCCAGTTTTTACCATACAAGCTAGTGGAGTCTGAGGCCTTCAAAAAGTTTGTAGCTATTTAGACACCGCAGTGGAAGGTACCCGGCCGAAATTTCTTTGCACAAAAGGCAATCCCCAACCTGTACTCGATTGTGCAAAAGGAAGTCATGGCATGTCTGGCACACAGTGTTGGGGCAAGGGTCCATCTGATAGCAAAGCACGGTCAGGGCAGGTATATCAACTACACTGCGCATTGGGTAAACCTGCTCATGGCTGCCAAGCATGGAATGCGAGGCTCTGCAGAGGAGTTGGTGACACCGCCACGACTTGCAGGCAGGCCTGCTGCCACCTCCTCTACTCCTCCTACTCTATCCTCTTCCATAACCTCCTCGGCTGAGTCCTCTTCTGCTGCTGCGTCTTGCTCCACATCAACAGCACTCCCCCAGCTCCCCAGGGGCTATTCCACATCCCGGATACGACAGTGTCGCGCTGTTTTGGGGTTGACTTGCCTGAAAGCAGAGAGTCACACCGGACCAGCACTCCTGTCCGCCCTGAACGCACAGGTGGATCAGTGGCTGACTCCGCACCAACTGGAGATCGGCAAAGTGGTGTGTGACAATGGAAGCAATTTGTTGGCGGCATTGAATTTGGGCAAGTTGACACATGTGCCGTGCATGGCACCTGTGTGTAATCTGATCGTACAATGCTTTGTGCATAAGTTACCAGGCTTAGAGGATGTCCTCAAGCAGGCCAGGAAGGTGTGTGGCCATTTCAGGCGTTCCTACGCGGCCATGGCGCACTTTTCAGACATTCAGCGGCGAAACAACATGCCAGAAAGGCGCTTGATTTGGAATTCAACACTCCTAATGTTCGACCGCCTGCTCCAACAAGAAAAAGCAGTCAACGAGTATTTGTAAGATCGGGGTGCTAGGACAGCCTCTGCGGAGCTGGGAATTTTTTGGCCGTTATTGGACGCTCATGCACAATGCTATTAGGCTCATGTGTCCTTTTGAGGAGGTGACAAACCTAGTCAGTCGCACCGAAGGCACAATCAGCGACATCATCCCATTTGGAGGAGGAAGACCAACCACAACAGGCATCCCAGGGTGCTCGTTGTCACCTATCTGGTACCCGTGGTGTTGTACGTAGCTGGGGGGAAGAACATACCTTCTGTGAGATCACTGAGACAAGGAACGGGACATGAGTAGCTCGGCATCCAACCTTGTGCAAATGGGGTCTTTCATGCTGTCGTGCCTGTTGAGAGACCCTCGTATAAAAAGGCTGAAGGAGAACGACCTGTACTGGGTGTCCACACTACTAGACCCCCGGTATAAGCAGAAAGTGCCTGAAATGTTACCGAATTACCGGAAGTCAGAAAGGATGCAGCAGTTCCAAAATAAATTGAAAAGTATGCTTTACACAGCGTATAAGGGTGATGTCACAGCACAACTGGGAATCTAACAGGGGAAGAGGTGAAAGTAATCCTCCTCCTACCACGACCACGCAGGCAAGGACAGGACGCTTTACAGACGTGTTGTTGATGGAGGACACGCAGAACTTTTTAAGTCCTATGCATCGCCACAGCTCTTTGGGGTCCACCCTCAGAGAACGACTCGACCGACAGGTAGCAGACTACCTCGCCTTAACTGCAGATATCGACACTCTGAGGAGCGATGAACCCCTTGACTACTGGGTATGCAGGCTTGACCTGTGGCCTAAGCTATCCCAATTTGCGATAGAACTTCTGGCCTGGCCCGCTTCAAGTGTCCTGTCAGAAAGGACCTTCAGTGCAGCAGGAGGTATTGTCACTGAGAAGAGAAGTCACCTAGGTCAAAAAAGTCTAGATTACCTCACCTTTATTAAGATGAATGAGGGATGGATCCCGAAGGTACTGACAGTGGGCGATACATTCGACTAAAAAAGGCCTGGTGATGAGATGAGCTGCCATGGGCTAAAAATGGTCCACACGCTGCTGTATTTTATCTCTGAATGCCAGATGACTTGCGTGACTTATCCGCCACCAACTAGGATTCAAGCCGCAATGTTTTAGGGCACTTTCTGCCTGGGAAACAAAGATCAATTTTTTCTGGCCGCTGCTACAGCAACGGCTGCAACAATACCAAATTTTTCAGGCATGCGTACATGCCTAATTTTTCTGGCCTCTGGTGCTGCACTGTGGCTTCAAAAACCAAACAAAAAAAAGGCACATAAATGTGTCAATTCCCCTTCATGATCGTTACCTTGTTGTGGTGAAGGGGCTTGCGTATCACAATGAAGCGACCACCTCTATGAGTGTGTTGGCAATGGCAATGTTGGCACACCCCAGATGATAAGG
The DNA here is from genome assembly GCF_014858855.1 of Bufo gargarizans. Lineage (NCBI taxonomy): Eukaryota > Metazoa > Chordata > Amphibia > Anura > Bufonidae > Bufo > Bufo gargarizans. The sequence goes on from NC_058083.1 coordinate 329,492,238, forward strand.
TCGTTGCTTCATTGTTAACAGACCAAAAGCGATCAGCCTAGATAATTTTGCATAGAAAAAACATTAATTTTCTTTGTGATCATCTAAGGTGATCATTAAAGCCTACTAGGCCAACAATGGGCCCACACTGCAGAATCATTGTTTTCTGGGTCACTTAACTGTCACTGAACTACCTCAGCACGACCATATGCTTTGTAAAAAACCCATCGCCTGCAATCTCCCAAACATGCGCACGAGCACAGTCATCACTACACCAAGATTGACGCATAGAGGTATAAAATTTATGTCATGAGTGTGTCAACTATTGACAACTCTTTGCGGTTGTCTAAAATCTATTCCATACACGTCCCCTGATAGGGGACGTAACAGGAATTAAACTGACAAGAATAGTACTACTTAAGACACCGCTCATATCTGGTGGCACAGTAGATTGTTCGCGCAGTGCCCCAAATTGGAAGTAGGAGGACCGACCAAGCATCCTTTTCCATCTCCCGGTTACTAAAATTGATTCCATATACATGTCCCCTGATAGGGGACGTAACAGGGATTAAACTGATAGAAATAGTACTACTTAACACACCTTATAATAACGCAGAAAGAAGCAACGCAGAGAGAGGAGTTTGAAGAAGAGTAGTCAGAGGAGGAAGGTGGCTTTGATGAGGTGGAAGACCAATCACAGCAGGCTTCCCAGGGGGCTTGTTGTCACCTTTCGGAGTCCCTTGGTGTTGTACGTGGCTGGGTGGAGGAAGAGACCTTCAATGACATCAGTGAGGACAAGGAACGGGACATGGCTAGCTTGGTATCCAACCTTGTGCAAATGGGGAGTTTGCGGTTGTGCAAATGGACTGTTTGCTGTTGTTTGTGGTGCGTTAAGTGAGTTTGGTCTGTCAGAGTTTGGTCTGTCACTGTGAAGTTGACAGATGAGTATATATTCAGATGTATAGACATATTCATCAATTCTAGCAATACAACCATTAGGAAATCAGATCTAAGTTGTAATCAAAATGCGATTAATACAGGTTATATTAATCGCATTTCGAATTCAACTTAGAGCTGGGTTCCTAATGGTTGTATTGCTAGAATATAACGAGGATTGAGAATATAGTGCTATATTCGTCAATTCTAGCAATACAACCATTAGGAACTCACATCTAAGTTGTAATCGCATTGTGATTAATGCAGGTTATATTAATCGCATTGCGAATTCAACTTACCACACTCTGCGTCAACTAACTAATTTTCCATGGGAGTTTTGCCATGGATCCCCCTCCGGCATGCCACAGTCCAGGTGTTAGTCCCCTTGAAAAAACTTTTCCATCACTATTGTGGCCAGAAAGAGTCCCTGTGGGTTTTAAAATTTGCCTGTCTATTGAAGTCTATGGTGGTTCGCCCGGTTTGCACGTTCGCAAACATTTGCGGAAATTCGCCTTCGCCGTTTGCGAACGGAAAATTTTATGTTTATGACATCTCTATACATAAGTTAAAAAGGTTGGTGTGGGTCAAAACTGGTGTTATTTGATCATATTTTACCTTCTACAATAAGGGTAAAAACCTTAACCAATGGGCTGTAGAGCTCAATGCTTTATTTTTGCTGAAAAAAATCATAGAGGTTTGTCTCTTATTATACAAGAGAAACTTCAATGAGGTTTTATAACACTGACTTAGCATTGAGCTCTATAGCCCAGTGGTTAAGGTTCTTGCCCTTAATGTAGAAGTTTGTGAGTTTAAATAGGTTGTGAGTTTCAAAAATAGAGTCCAAATTAGATTTATATACACAGGGTGTCTCTAATCATAATGACTTTCTTGAGGTCATGCCACAGCATCTCAATCGGGTTGAGGTCAGGACTCTGACAGGGCCACTCCAGAAGGCGTATTTTCTTCTGTTTAAGCCATTCTGTTGTTTATTTACTTCTATGCTTTGGGTCGTTGTCCTGTTGCAACATCCATCTTCTGTTGAGCTTCAGCTGGTGGACAGATGGCTTTAAGTTCTCCTGCAAAATGTCTTACTGGGTAAACTTGGGAATTCATTTTTCCTTCGATGTTAGCAATCTGTCCAGGCCCTGACTCAGCAAAGCAGCCCCAAACCATGATGCTTCCACCACCTTACTTCACAGTTGGTTGGGATGAGTTTTTTTTTTTTTTTTTTTGTGTTGAAGCGCGAAAATTACACCCCTTTTCTTTTTTTTTTTTGTTTTTATTGAGCCAATCAATAACATACAAAAGAAAAAAGAATAGTGGAAAACTGCAAGTCTCCACTACTAGGGATGAGCGAACTCGAACTGTATAGTTCGGGTTCGTACCGAATTTTGGGGTGTCCGTGACACGGACCCGAACCCGGACATTTTCGTAAAAGTCCGGGTTCGGGTTCGGTGTTCGTCGCTTTCTTGGCGCTTTTGTGACGCTTTCTTGGCGCTTTTTGAAAGGCTGCAAAGCAGCCAATCAACAAGCGTCATACTACTTGCCCCAAGAGGCCATCACAGCCATGCCTACTATTGGCATGGCTGTGATTGGCCAGAGCACCATGTGACCCAGCCTCTATTTAAGCTGGAGTCACATAGCGCCGCCCGTCACTCTGCTCTGATTAGCGTAGGGAGAGGTTGCAGCTGCGACAGTAGGGCGAGATTAGGCTGATTAACTCCTCCAAAAGACTCCATCCAGTGATCGATCTGCATGTCACGAGGGTGTCAAGAGCCACGTCTGACTCCGTTATACCCGGGGTCAGGAAGTCGCAGCGGGTGGCTGCGCGCTCTAAGTCTAAAGATCACGGTGTTTCTTAGTGTTTGTTTTCTGTGTTTGCCTTGCTATCCTTTTTGTCTCACTCAGGGATCCGTAGCTTCTCCTCCTCAGCTGTTTCTTGTCTGCCACTCCCAAACTCCTTATATTCTCCTCTCACACTTCTCTTGTTGCCAGTTATAGAGCTTCCTGCCTGGACATCTATGCTGACCCACTGGAGCTGAGAATCTGGTTGTTGTTCCAGAGTGCTACCCTCCGGATCCCTGTTGGGCTTTTGTTGTCTCCTGTTGTTGCCCACCTGGGATTATATGTTTAGTTTGTATTGTCTGTCCTCCCCTTGGTGTTTTCCTTTAGAGCTAGTGGTGCGGACTAGTGTTCCCACCGCCCTGTTCACTATCTAGGGCTCATCCTAGGGAAAGCCAGGGTTTTAGGCACGTGATCGGTGTACGGGTGAGGAACCCGTCTAGGGACGACAGGGCAGCCAGGCGCCAGGCGCAAGGTGAGTCAGGGGTCACCACCTTCCCTCTCACTAGGGCAGGGCCTCCCTCTTTTCCTCCCTCCGTGTCACGTATGTGACAGTTACGCCGATCGTGATATTATAACTGGCCCTTATTTTTTTTTTGAGAAAAAAAAAAATATATAATTTTTTTTTTTTTTCTCTCTACTTAGAATCCAATATGGATCCTATTGCTGCTTTGGCAAAACAGCTTCAAGGCCTGTCTTTGGAGGTGGCAGGATTGAAGGCATCTGTCCTCCAACAGCAGCAGCAAATGCAGCAGACCGTAAGCCCAGCGGTTGCTATGGGTAACCAGGTTGTTACAGAACCCAAGGTTGTTCTTCCTGACAGATTCTCTGGGGGAAGGGACAAATTTGTGTTGTTCCGTGAGGCCTGCAAATTATATTTTAAGCTGCGCCCTTACTCCTCAGGTAATGAAGAACAGCGGGTGGGGATTGTTATTTCCCTGCTTCAGGGGGACCCGCAATCCTGGGCGTTCTCGTTACCCCCTGGTTCCCAGGCTCTCCGGTCAGTGGAGGGATTTTTTGGGGCTTTGGGTCTCATATATGATGACCCTGACCGCGTCGCCCTGGCTGAGTCGAAGTTACAGAGACTCCTACAGGGAGATCGGCCAGCAGAGGAATATTGCTCAGAGTTCCGCAGGTGGGCTACGGATACTCAGTGGAACGACCCGGCTCTCAGGAGTCAGTTCTGCTCTGGGTTATCTGAAAGGGTTAAGGATGCGCTGGCGCTGTATGAGACCCCCCTTTCCCTTGATGCTGTTATGTCCCTCTCTATCAGGATAGATAGACGTCTTAGGGAGAGATCGAAAATTCCTGAGCAATCGGTAACCTCTCCCAAGCAGCAGTTAGTCTGTACTGACTTGGATGAGCCTATGCAGCTAGGAGGAACTTCTCGTCAGGTCCGTCCTCCTGAGGTTCGCCGTAGGTGGGGGGCTTGTTTTTTCTGTGGGGGGAAGGGTCATTTCATTAAAGGGCTTCTGTCACCCCATTAAACCGTTATTTTTTTTTTTCTTTACTAATAATCCCTACACTGCGATCTCATCATACATAAGCTAATTAATGATTTTGGTTCAGTAGAATTTCTTAAAAATAGATTTTTATAATATGTATATTACCTTGCTACCAGCAAGTAGGGTGGCTACTTGCTGGTAGCAGCCGCATCCTCCGATGGTAATGACGCCCCCTCTGCTTGTTGATTGACAGGGCCAGGGAATGGGATAGTTCTCTGCTGGCCCTGCCTGTTTTGATTCAATATCTTGCGCCTGCGCCGCGGCCGTACCTCTCTTCAATCTGCGCAGGCGCACTGAGAGGCGGCCACTCACTCGGCCGCTCCATCCTCAATGCGCCTGCGCCGGGTGTAGATGTGACGTCACATATCTTGAAGAGTGGCGTCACTTCTTAGAGGGAGCAATCCACCCCGTCACGGTAATTACAGATCACAAAAACCTTCTGTACCTAGAATCGGCTAAGCGTCTCACCCCTAGACAAGCTAGGTGGTCGCTATTCTTTACCAGATTTAACTTTGTAATCACCTATCGTCCTGGGGCAAAAAATACCACGGCAGACACATTGTCTCGTAGTTTCCCTGGAGGGGGTATTGTTAGTGATCCGGTACCTATTTTACAAAGAGGAGTGGTTGTCTCTGCTGTACACTCTGTTCTAGAGGGAAAGGTGTTAGAGGCCCAGGGGGACGCCCCGGCCTCTTGCCCCTCAGAGAAATTGTTTGTACCGTTAAACCTGCGTCTTGAGTTATTGAAGGAACATCATAATTCGGCACTTGCTGGGCACCCGGGTAGTAAAGCAACCTTGGAGCTATTGTCTCGTCGTTTTTGGTGGCCAAGGTTGCGTCAGGATGTAATAGATTTCGTGTCTACCTGTTCTACTTGTGCACGCGCGAAAGTCTCTCATACACGTCCAGCAGGGTCTTTATTGCCACTTTTCATCCCCAATAGACCATGGACACATCTATCAATGGATTTCATCACTGACTTACCTTTGCGGGTAAAACAGTTATCTTGGTAGTAGTAGACAGGTTTAGCAAAATGGTACACTTTATTGCGCTACCCGCACTTCCTAATGCTAAAACTCTTGCTCAGGTGTTTATCAGTGAAATCGTGAAGCTTCACGGGGTCCCTTCCGATGTGATTTCGGATCGGGGAACCCAGTTTATTTCTAAGTTTTGGAAAGCTTTTTGTACCCGTTTAGGGGTACACTTATCCTTTTCCTCAGCTTTCCATCCTCAGTCGAATGGACAGACTGAACGTACCAACCAAAACCTAGAAACATATTTAAGGTGTTTTGCGTCTGAAAACCAAGAGGTGTGGTCATCATATTTACCGTTAGCCGAGTTTGCCATAAATAATCGCCGTCAGGAATCCACTGGCAAGTCACCATTTCTTGGTGCATACGGTTTTCATCCCCAATTTTGTACTTTCAAAGAGGGGGGGTCTTCTGGGGTTCCCGAAGAGGAACGGTTTTCTTCATCTCTTTCATCGGTATGGCAGAAGGTGCAAGCTAACTTGAAAAATATGAGTGGTAAATACAAATGCATGGCCGATAAGAAACGGTCGCCAGGTCCGGACCTAGGAGTGAATGACTATGTGTGGTTGTCTTCTAGGAATATTAAGTTGAAGGTTCCCTCTTGGAAACTGGGTCCTAGGTTCATTGGTCCTTATAAAATTGTAGCCGTCATTAACCCTGTGGCTTTTCGCCTGGAGCTACCTCAGACTTTTAAGATCCATAACGTCTTCCATAAGTCGTTGCTCAAGAAGTATGTTCCACCTCTAGAACCATCACCGCTACCACCTCCTCCTGTTGTTGTGGATGGTAATCTGGAGTTTCAAATATCCAGAATTGTTGATTCTCGTCGGGTCCGCCGCTCTCTTCAGTATCTGGTGCATTGGAGGGGTTACGGTCCCGAGGAAAGAATGTGGGTTCCAGCATCAGAGGTAAACGCCAACAGGTTGATTCAGGCTTTCCATGTCTCTTATCCGGAGAGACCTGGTCCTGAGTGTCCGGAGGCCCCTCGTGAAAGGGGGGGTACTGTCACGAGGGTGTCAAGAGCCACGTCTGACTCCGTTATACCCGGGGTCAGGAAGTCGCAGTGGGTGGCTGCGCGCTCTAAGTCTAAAGATCACGGTGTTTCTTAGTGTTTGTTTTCTGTGTTTGCCTTGCTATCCTTTTTGTCTCACTCAGGGATCCGTAGCTTCTCCTCCTCAGCTGTTTCTTGTCTGCCACTCCCAAACTCCTTATATTCTCCTCTCACACTTCTCTTGTTGCCAGTTATAGAGCTTCCTGCCTGGACATCTATGCTGACCCACTGGAGCTGAGAATCTGGTTGTTGTTCCAGAGTGCTACCCTCCGGATCCCTGTTGGGCTTTTGTTGTCTCCTGTTGTTGCCCACCTGGGATTATATGTTTAGTTTGTATTGTCTGTCCTCCCCTTGGTGTTTTCCTTTAGAGCTAGTGGTGCGGACTAGTGTTCCCACCGCCCTGTTCACTATCTAGGGCTCATCCTAGGGAAAGCCAGGGTTTTAGGCACGTGATCGGCGTACGGGTGAGGAACCCGTCTAGGGACGACAGGGCAGCCAGGCGCCAGCCGCAAGGTGAGTCAGGGGTCACCACCTTCCCTCTCACTAGGGCAGGGCCTCCCTCTTTTCCTCCCTCCGTGTCACGTATGTGACAGTTACACCGATCGTGATACTGCAGCTGTGGATCATTGAGCTGCTGATACTCAATTGCTCACTGTTTTTAGGCTGCCCAGACCGTTTGTCAGTCACATTTTTCTGGGGTGATCGGCGGCCATTTTGTGTCTTGTGGTGCGCCAGCACAAGCTGCGACCAAGTGCATTTAACCCTCAATGGTGTGGTTGTTTTTTGGCTAAAGCCTACATCAGGGTGAAGCTGTCACACCAAGTGCATTTAACCAGCAATAGTCTGTTTATTTTTTGGCCAGATACTACATCAGGGGCAAGCTGTGCCTGTCACCAAGTGCATTTAACCCTCAATGGTGTGGTTGTTTTTTGGCTAAAGCCTACATCAGGGTGAAGCTGTCACACCAAGTGCATTTAACCAGCAATAGTCTGTTTATTTTTTGGCCAAATACTACATCAGGGGCAATCTGCGCCCGTCACCAAGTGCATTTAACCCTCAGTAGTGTGGTTGGTCAAGCTGTGACACCAAGTGCATTTAACCAGCAATAGTCTGTTCATTTTTTGGCCATATACTACATCAGGGGCAAGCTGCGCCCGTCACCAAGTGCATTTAACCCTCAGTAGTGTGGTTGGTCAAGCTATCACACCAAGTGCATTTAACCAGCAATAGTCTGTTCATTTTTTGGCCATATACTAAATCAGGGGCAAGCTGCGCCCGTCACCAAGTGCATTTAACCAGCAATAGTCTGTTCATTTTTTGGCCATATACTACATCAGGGGCAAGCTGCGCCCGTCACCAAGTGCATTTAACCCTCAGTAGTGTGGTTGGTCAAGTTATCACACCAAGTGCATTTAACCAGCAATAGTCTGTTCATTTTTTGGCCATATACTAAATCAGGGGCAAGCTGCGCCTGTCACCAAGTGCATTTAACCAGCAATAGTCTGTTCATTTTTTGGCCATATACTAAATCAGGGGCAAGCTGCGCCCGTCACCAAGTGCATTTAACCAGCAATAGTCTGTTCATTTTTTGGCCATATACTACATCAGGGGCAAGCTGCGCCCGTCACCAAGTGCATTTAACCCTCAGTAGTGTGGTTGGTCAACCTATCACACCAAGTGCATTTAACCAGCAATAGTCTGTTCATTTTTTGGCCATATACTACATCAGGGGCAAGCTGCGCCCGTCACCAAGTGCATTTAACCCTCAGTAGTGTGGTTGGTCAAGCTGTGACACCAAGTGCATTTAACCAGCAATAGTCTGTTCATTTTTTGGCCATATACTAAATCAGGGGCAAGCTGCGCCTGTCACCAAGTGCATTTAACCAGCAATAGTCTGTTCATTTTTTGGCCATATACTACATCAGGGGCAAGCTGCGCCCGTCACCAAGTGCATTTAACCCTCAGTAGTGTGGTTCGTCAAGCTGTGACACCAAGTGCATTTAACCAGCAATAGTCTGTTCATTTTTTGGCCATATACTACATCAGGGGCAAGCTGCGCCCGTCACCAAGTGCATTTAACCCTCAGTAGTGTGGTTGGTCAAGCTATCACACCAAGTGCATTTAACCAGCAATAGTCTGTTCATTTTTTGGCCATATACTAAATCAGGGGCAAGCTGCGCCCGTCACCAAGTGCATTTAACCAGCAATAGTCTGTTCATTTTTTGGCCATATACTACATCAGGGGCAAGCTGCGCCCGTCACCAAGTGCATTTAACCCTCAGTAGTGCGGTTGGTCAAGCTATCACACCAAGTGCATTTAACCAGCAATAGTCTGTTCATTTTTTGGCCATATACTACATCAGGGGCAAGCTGCGCCCTTCACCAAGTGCACTTAACCAGCAATAGTGTGGTTATTTTTTGGCCATATCCCAGTCTAATTCTGTCACTAAATCCATACCGGTCACCCAGCGCCTAAATACTAGGCCTCAAATTTATATCCCGCTAAATCTGTCGTTACCGCTGTACTGTTGTGGCTGGGAAAGTTATTTAGTGTCCGTCAAAGCACATTTTTTGTTCTGGGTTGAAATACAATTCCCAATTTAGCAATTTCATAATTTAGTGGTTTCTGCTATATCAGAGCTATTTGAAATCTATCCCTAAAAGGGTATATAATATTCAAGGTGCACATAGGGTCATTCAGAATAACTTCACACACACGCTACTGTGCATTTCCAAGACCAATTCTGTTAGTAAATCCATACCGGTCACCCAGCGCCTAAATACTAGGCCTCAAATTTATATCCCGCTGAATTTGAATACAATACATTGGGCCAAATAATATTTTTGTTGTTGTGGTGAACCATAACAATGAGGAAAACATCTAGTAAGGGACGCGGACGTGGACATGGTCGTGGTGATGTTAGTGGACCCTCTGGTGCTGGGAGAGGACGTGGCCGTTCTGCCACATCCACACGTCCTAGTGTACCAACTACCTCAGGTCCCAGTAGCCACCAGAATTTACAGCGATATATGGTGGGGCCCAATGCCGTTCTATGGATGGTAAGGCCTGAGCAGGTACAGGCATTAGTCAATTGGGTGGCCGACAGTGGATCCAGCACGTTCACATTATCTCCCACCCAGTCTTCTGCAGAAAGCGCACAGATGGCGCCTGAAAACCAACCCCATCAGTCTGTCACATCACCCCCATGCATACCAGGGAAACTGTCTCAGCCTCAAGTTATGCAGCAGTCTCTTATGCTGTTTGAAGACTCCGCTGGCAGGGTTTCCCAAGGGCATCCACCTAGCCCTTCCCCAGCGGTGAAAGACATAGAATGCACTGACGCACAACCACTTATGTTTCCTGATGATGAGGACATGGGAATACCACCTCAGCATGTCTCTGATGATGACGAAACACAGGTGCCAACTGCTGCGTCTTTCTGCAGTGTGCAGACTGAACAGGAGGTCAGGGATCAAGACTGGGTGGAAGACGATGCAGGGGACGATGAGGTCCTAGACCCCACATGGAATGAAGGTCGTGCCACTGACTTTCACAGTTCGGAGGAAGAGGCAGTGGTGAGACCGAGCCAACAGCGTAGCAAAAGAGGGAGCAGTGGGCAAAAGCAGAACACCCGCCGCCAAGAGACTCCGCCTGCTACTGACCGCCGCCATCTGGGACCCAGCACCCCAAAGGCAGCTTCAAGGAGTTCCCTGGCATGGCACTTCTTCAAACAATGTGCTGACGACAAGACCCGAGTGGTTTGCACGCTGTGCCATCAGAGCCTGAAGCGAGGCATTAACGTTCTGAACCTGAGCACAACCTGCATGACCAGGCACCTGCATGCAAAGCATGAACTGCAGTGGAGTAAACACCTTAAAACCAAGGAAGTCACTCAGGCTCCCCCTGCTACCTCTTCTGCTGCTGCCGCCTCGGCCTCTTCTGCTGCTGCCGCCTCGGCCTCTTCCTCTGCCTCTGGAGGAACGTTGGCACCTGCCGCCCAGCAAACAGGGGATGTACCACCAACACCACCACCACCACCTCCGTCACCAAGCGTCTCAACCATGTCACACGCCAGCGTTCAGCTCTCCATCTCACAAACATTTGAGAGAAAGCGTAAATTCCCACCTAGCCACCCTCGATCCCTGGCCCTGAATGCCAGCATTTCTAAACTACTGGCCTATGAAATGCTGTCATTTAAGCTGGTGGACACAGACAGCTTCAAACAGCTCATGTCGCTTGCTGTCCCACAGTATGTTGTTCCCAGCCGCCACTACTTCTCCAAGAGAGCCGTGCCTTCCCTGCACAACCAAGTATCCGATAAAATCAAGTGTGCACTGCGCAACGCCATCTGTAGCAAGGTCCACCTAACCACAGATACGTGGACCAGTAAGCACGGCCAGGGACGCTATATCTCCCTAACTGCACACTGGGTAAATGTAGTGGCAGCTGGGCCCCAGGCGGAGAGCTGTTTGGCGCACGTCCTTCCGCCGCCAAGGATCGCAGGGCAACATTCTTTGCCTCCTGTTGCCACCTCCTCCTTCTCGGCTTCCTCCTCCTCTTCTTCCACCTGCTCATCCAGTCAGCCACACACCTTCACCACCAACTTCAGCACAGCCCGGGGTAAACGTCAGCAGGCCATTCTGAAACTCATATGTTTGGGGGACAGGCCCCACACCGCACAGGAGTTGTGGCGGGGTATAGAACAACAGACCGACGAGTGGTTGCTGCCGGTTAGCCTCAAGCCCGGCCTGGTGGTGTGTGATAATGGGCGAAATCTCGTTGCAGCTCTGGGACTAGCCAATTTGACGCACATCCCTTGCTTGGCGCATGTGCTGAATTTGGTGGTGCAGAAGTTCATACACAACTACCCCGACATGTCAGAGCTGCTGCATAAAGTGCGGGCCAGTCTGTTCGCGCTTCCGGCGTTCACATCCTGCTGCTGCTCGCCTGTCTGCGCTACAGCGTAACTTCGGCCTTCCCGCTCACCGCCTCATATGCGACGTGCCCACCAGGTGGAACTCCACCTTGCACATGCTGGACAGACTGTGCGAGCAGCAGCAGGCCATAGTGGAGTTTCAGCTGCAGCACGCACGGGTCAGTCGCACTACAGAACAGCACCACTTCACCACCAATGACTGGGCCTCCATGCGAGACCTGTGTGCCCTGTTGCGCTGTTTCGAGTACTCCACCAACATGGCCAGTGGCGATGACGCCGTTATCAGCGTTACAATACCACTTCTATGTCTCCTTGAGAAAACACTTAGGGCGATGATGGAAGAGGAGGTGGCCCAGGAGGAGGAGGAGGAGGAGGAAGAGGGGTCATTTTTAGCACTTTCAGGCCAGTCTCTTCGAAGTGACTCAGAGGGAGGTTTTTGGCAACAGCAGAGGCCAGGTACAAATGTGGCCAGCCAGGGCCCACTACTGGAGGACGACGAGGATGAGGAGGAGGTGGAGGAGGATGAGGATGAAGCATGGTCACAGCGGGGTGGCACCCAACGCAGCTCGGGTCCATCACTGGTGCGTGGCTGGGGGGAAAGGCAGGACGATGACGATACGCCTCCCACAGAGGACAGCTTGTCCTTACCCCTGGGCAGCCTGGCACACATGAGCGACTACATGCTGCAGTGCCTGCGCAACGACAGCAGAGTTGCCCACATTTTAACCTGTGCGGACAACTGGGTTGCCACCCTGCTGGATCCACGCTACAAAGACAATGTGCCCACCTTACTTCCTGCGCTGGAGCGTGATAGGAAGATGCGCGAGTACAAGCGCACGTTGGTAGACGCGCTACTGAGAGCATTCCCAAATGTCACAGGCTAACAAGTGGAAGCCCAAGGCCAAGGCAGAGGAGGAGCAAGAGGTCGCCAAGGCAGCTGTGTCAATGCCAGCTCCTTTGAGGGCAGGGTTAGCATGGCAGAGATGTGGAAAACTTTTGTCAACACGCCACAGCTAACTGCACCACCACCTGATACGCAACGTGTTAGCAGGAGGCAACATTTCACTAACATGGTGGAACAGTACATGTGCACACCCCTCCATGTACTGACTGATGGTTCGGCCCCATTCAACTTCTGGGTCTCTAAATTGTCCACGTGGCCAGAGCTAGCCTTTTATGCCTTGGAGGTGCTGGCCTGCCCGGCGGCCAGCGTTTTGTCTGAACGTGTATTCAGCACGGCAGGGGGCGTCATTACAGACAAACGCAGCCGCCTGTCTACAGCCAATGTGGACAAGCTGACGTTCATAAAAATGAACCAGGCATGGATCCCACAGGATCTGTCCCTCCCTTGTCCAGATTAGACATTAACTACCTCCCCTTAACCATATATTATTGGACTCCAGGGCACTTCCTCATTCAATCCTATTTTTATTTTCATTTTACCATTATATTGCGAGGCTACCCAAAGTTGAATGAACCTCTCCTCTGTCTGGGTGCCGGGGCCTAAATATATGCCAATGGACTGTTCCAATGTTGGGTGACGTGAAGCCTGATTCTCTGCTATGACATGCAGACTGATTCTCTGCTGACATGAAGCCAGATCCTCTGTTACGGGACCTCTCTCCTCTGCCTGGGTGCTGGGCCTAAATATATGCCAATGGACTCTTACAGTGGTGGGTGACGTGAAGCCTCATTCTCTGCTATGACATGCAGACTAATTCTCTGCTGACATGAAGTCAGATCCTCTGTTACGGGACCTCTCTCCTCTGCCTGGGTGCTGGGCCTAAACTTATGAAAATGGACTCTTACAGTGGTGGGTGACGTGAAGCCTCATTCTCTGCTATGACATGCAGACTAATTCTCTGCTGACATGAAGCCAGATTGTCTGTTACGGGACCTCTCTCCTCTGCCTGGGTGCTGGGCCTAAATATATGCCAATGGACTGTTGCAGTGGTGGCTGACGTGAGGCCTCATTCTCTGCTATGACATGCAGACTAATTCTCTGCTGACATGAAGTCAGATCCTCTGTTACGGGACCTCTCTCCTCTGCCTGGGTGCTGGGCCTAAACTTATGAAAATGGACTCTTACAGTGGTGGGTGACGTGAAGCCTCATTCTCTGCTATGACATGCAGACTAATTCTCTGCTGACATGAAGCCAGATTGTCTGTTACGGGACCTCTCTCCTCTGCCTGGGTGCTGGGCCTAAATTTATGACAATGGACTGTTGCAGTGGTGGGTGACGTGAAGCCTGATTCTCTGCTATGACATGCAGACTGATTCTCTACTGACATGAAGCCAGATTGTCTGTTACGGGACCTCTCTCCTCTGCCTGTGTGCTGGGCCTAAATATATGCCAATGGACTGTTGCAGTGGTGGCTGACGTGAAGCCTCATTCTCTGCTATGACATGCAGACTGATTCTCTGCTGACATGAAGCCAGATTGTCTGTTACGGGACCTCTCTCCTCTGCCTGGGAGCTGGGCCTAAATATATGCCAATGGACTGTTGCAGTGGTGGGTGACGTGAAGCCTCATTCTCTGCTATGACATGCAGACTAATTCTCTGCTGACATGAAGCCAGATTGTCTGTTACGGGACCTCTCTCCTCTGCCTGGGTGCTTGGCCTAAACTTATGAAAATGGACTGTTGCAGTGGTGGGTGACGTGAAGCCTGATTCTCTGCTATGACTTGCAGACTGATTCTCTACTGACATGAAGCCAGATTGTCTGTTACGGGACCTCTCTCCTCTGCCTGGGTGCTGGGCCTAAATATATGCCAATGGACTGTTGCAGTGGTGGCTGACGTGAAGCCTCATTCTCTGCTATGACATGCAAACTAATTCTCTGCTGACATGAAGCCAGATTCTCTGTTACGGGACCTCTCTCCTCTGCCTGGGTTCCGGGGCCTGAATATCTGAGAATGGACTGTTCCAGTGGTGGGTGACGGGAAGCCAGATTCTCTGCTATGGGACCTCTCTCCAATTGATTTTGGTTAATTTTTATTTATTTAATTTTAATTTTAATTCATTTCCCTATCCACATTTGTTTGCAGGGGATTTACCTACATGTTGCTGCCTTTTGCAGCCCTCTAGCCCTTTCCTGGGCTGTTTTACAGCCTTTTTAGTGCCGAAAAGTTCGGGTCCCCATTGACTTCAATGGGGTTCAGGTTCGGGACGAAGTTCGGATCGGGTTCGGATCCCGAACCCGAACATTTTCGGGAAGTTCGGCCGAACTTCTCGAACCCCAACATCCAGGTGTTCGCTCAACTCTATCCACTACTCATACATAAATCAAAACAAATTCCAGGTTTGTCAGAGATAAATCATGAATCCAACTGATATCTGGGTGGATATTCATCAGGACGCCAACAAGTCACATCATTTTTGGATTTAAATCTATTCTAGAGCACAGATTTGAGACTAATAGATAAACACAACATTTGATTGATACAAATGAGAACCATAACTGAAGATCTCCTTGAGGAGAGAATTCAGTATATAGAGCAAATTAACACACCTGAAAGGCAAAGCCAGAAATCACATCCGAGACGGGTCACTAAGATAGGAGTAATTCTTTTTGTGTATTAGTATCTGTGGAGCTATGAGGAGTGTTAAAGATGGGGGGGGGGGGGTAAGTTTAGGCGATACCTCCAATTAACAGTGTACCTTGGGATATCTCACTCCGTCAGGCGTACGCCTAATAACCCCTAAAGGATATCCATCGATTCCATGTCTTCAGAAATTTCAGATGTGCTCTCATTTCCCATGAGGCTAACTCCTCTAGGCGGTATATTTGGTCAATTTTTTGTAACCATTGTTCCGTATTGGGAATTTCCGTTGATAGCCAATATAGGGGAACTAGTAATTTGGCGGCGTTCAGTAATTGTTTAAGAAGTGTCAGATTTGGTGGGGGCGGGGGGGGGGATCGTGGGGAAAAAGATTCAGGAGAACAACCTCTGGTGCTGGAGCCATGTTAGATCCACAGATTCTATTGCAAGTTTGGAAAATCTTACACCACCAACTCGACAGAATTGGGCACAACCACCAAATGTGGATAAATGTACCTCTATGCTTTGAACACCTCCAACATATGTCAGGTGCTGAGGTTGAGTATAAACAGGTCTTGTCAGGGGTTTTATACCATCGTGTAATAATTTTATAGTTATTCTCCTGGATCTTAACACATCTTGAGGCTTTATGATTGGAGTTGTAAATGTTGATGGATTCTTCAGGGGAGAAACATTTCTCTAAATCCTTTTCCCACAGTCTAATGAAAGCTGGCGTCAGGGCAGTAGGAGGGGTCCTCAATCTGTTGTACCACTGTGAAATCGGTTTACGTGGGGGATGCTCTTGAGAAATCAAGTGCTCAAACCATGTTAACGGGCGTAACAAGTTTTGCATTTGGATGTTTTGAGATAGATAGGCCCTCAAAAAATGGAATCCATTGAAGCTAGAATAAGGTATTTTCAAAAGGTCATTCATTGCTTTTATAGAAATCAGTTGGCCATCTTTGTAGAGATCGATCAATCGCACCGTAGCCTGTTTAACTTCTGTAGGAATACTGTTTTGTAAGGCCTGGGGGGCTAAGTTAAATATGTCACTAATTCTTAGAATAGGAGAAGGGAGTGGAGAGCTTAGGGGCGAGGACTGTAGATCATTCCATGCGTGTAGGGTAGCTTTCATTATTGGGGTAACTTCCGAACGGAGGGGAGGAGGTGACATTCGACCCAATAGTGCAGCTCTAAAAGGGATCCCCAGTAAGGATTCCTCCATCGAGACCAACGATTTCTGTTTGGGGGCAATCATCCAATCCACCACTCTAGTGAGTAATACCGCTTTGCCATAAAGTTCTGGATCTGGTAATGGTATACCTCCTCTCTCTCTTGGATAAGACAGGCATTTATAAAATAATCTGGCTTTTTTCTTGCACCAGATGAAAGCTTGAAACATGGTCCTAAGTTTAGCACAGTATGAGGCGGGAACTGGGATAGGTAGGGTCTGTTGGAGGTAGGTAAGTTTAGGAATGATGAGGGAAAGTAGAATATTCTTCCTCCCAAACCATGAAAGTATAGGGACATCTAGAGACCTCAAGTCTTCAGACAATTTGTTTTGGAGAGGGATATACTGTAGTTTAAATTGAAAAGCTGGTTCGGGTCTGTACTCATTTTAACCCCTAGGAATGTTACATATGGGGATGACCAATTAAAAGGAGAACATGCTTCAAGAAGACTTTTTACATGTTTTTTAAGGCCAGTGGAGATTATTAAAGATTTATTGTGGTTTATTTTGAAATTAGAAAATGAACCATATGTTTCCAAGTGGCCATAAATCTTAGGGAGAGCAGTTTCAGGATTGCTAATGACTAGAAGCAAATCGTCCGCAAAGGCGGCAATTTTATGCTGTTGGTCACCTAAGGTTATTCCTTGAATATCTCCATCTAATCTAATAGTCTGTAGTAGAGGTTCTAAAGCGAGGACGAATAGGAGCGGGGATAATGGGCAGCCTTGGCGTGTGCCATTGCAAATCTTAAATGGGGCAGAAAGGGTGTCATTTACCCGGACTGATGCTGCGGCATGGTGGTACATAGCTTTTATTGCATGAATAAAAGGGGGAGGGAAATTGCGAGACTGCAATACTGAATACATAAAGGACCAGTTGACCCTATCGAATGCCTTCTCAGCATCTGTGCTGAGAAGGACTAGGGGGAGTTTTTTTTCTTGACATAATGGATGATATTAAGGATCCGGGCCGTATTGTCCTTTCCTTCCCTTTGTTTTACAAAACCCACTTGATCCCTGTGGAGTCCCGCCAGTCTATTTGCGAGTAACTTGGCTAAAAGTTTTAAATCAATATTAAGAAGGGAGATGGGTCTATAATTGGGGCATAAAGCATGATCCTTACCCTCTTTAGGAATTAGGGTGATGTGGGCTCTAGTCATATCAGCTGACAGAGGAGTACCTAATAGTGTGGCATTATACACCGGTAGGAGGTGTGGGATCAATAGTTCATGAAAAGCCGCGTAGTAAGGGGTCGGGAGTCCATCAGGGCCTGGACATTTCCCCCTGGGGGAGTTCTTAATAGCCTCAAGTAATTCCTCTGAGGAGAATGGGGATGATAAAAGTAGTTTGCTTTGTTCTTATAACGAGGGAAGAGCCAGATTATTTAAATACTGAGACATGATTGATGACAGGTTATTGTCGCTTGAGGGGGATTTTTGTAAGTTAAGGTTGTAGAGAGATTCATAATAATCTTTGAATAAGGAGGCTATTGCACTGGATTCAAAGGTTAAGTCACCATTTGGGGTTTTTAATTTATGAACATAGTTATACATTTTCCTGCTTTTGAGCCTAGACATCATAAAGCGGGAAGCCTTGTTTCCGTGAGCAAATATTTTAAATTGGGAGGTAAAATTTGGCGGAATTTAAATTTAAGATATTTTTAATAGATGCTTTACATGAGGACAACCTGTAAATGTGACTCTAGTAAGGAGATCTTATGGGCCCTTTCCAATAAGTACATTTTTTTGTACAGGGAATCTAATTGCCTTTGTCTTTCTTTTTTAAGATGAGCTCCTAGGCTAACGCAATGGCCCCTTATAAATGCCTTGTGAGCATCCCAAACCGTGTGTGGAGAGACCTCAGGAGTGCAATTATTACTAAAATATTCTCCTAACAGGAGTTTCAGTTTGGAAATGCTCTCCGCTGAGTTGATAAGTTGTTCATTAAACCGCCAATGGCAATTGTTTCTATGGTTCGGGGGAGGTTTCATATGGAGATAGATAGGGGCATGATCAGATAAAGTTATAGATCCTATTTCAGCCCTGGAACATAACTGGAGATGTTCTTTTGAGATAAATAGATGGTCTAGCCTCTGATATGATTTATGCATTGAAGAATAAAAGGTGTAATCCCTAGAATCTGGTGGGCCTTGGCCAGAGAACGTAGTAAAGAACGAATGCCCTTTTGGGATTGAGCAGATTTTAGGGAGGAGGAGTCTATAAGGGGGTTTAGGACCAAGTTAAAGTCTCCTCCTACCACCGTGACGCCACTTCTAAAGGTTTCCATTTTTAGTAGAGTTGAATTCAGCCACTTAATTTGGTGATCATTTGGGGCATACAAATTCACAAAGGTATAAAGGTGTTGTCCTATTTTGCCTTTAATCATTAAGTATCGGCCCTCAGGATCACAAAGTTGATCATCCAGAATAAATGGAACCTTGTTCTGAAAGCCTATACTAACTCCTCTAGAATTTGCAGTAGGGGAACCACAGTGATACCAAGTGGGAAAATATGAGAAGGACAGATTGGGAAAATGCTGTATCTTGAAATGTGTTTCCTGTAGGAAAATTATGTTTGCTTTATCTCTCCTCAACAGTCCAAAAATCTGGCTCCGCTTGGAAGGTGAATTACAACCTTTAACATTATAAGAGGCAATACTAATAGCCATCGTAGGAATATCGAGGAGAGACAAATTGCTGAGTAGAATTAAAAAGGGATTGTGTTAGTTTAAAGAGTTGAATCTTGGACTTAACTTTTATACGGAATGTTAGAAATATCCGATATAGTCCTGATGATGAAATGACCCGTCTCGGATGGACATAGTCTTGAATAAGTAGAGACCTGGAAATAAAACAGTAAAATAAACAAAAAGTGAACAAGTGAAAAACAAGAGCAATCACAACAAATGGGTCCTGTAGGACCAGACCAGAAGGGGGTATAGGCATACGCCAATTATGGACCCGGCCATCTATTATAAACGTCATAGACGCCACCAGGCTAATAAATGGAATAAAAGGGTTAGTGAGAGTGGGCATTTTAACCTCTGACATTACTCAGCCCAAAGGTGCTGGCTATATAGGATAGCCCGAAGGCTCTGGATACTGGATAGAGCCTGAGGGTGCAAAATATATAAAGTAGCCTAAAGGCGCTGGATACAGAGTATAGCCCAAAGGCACTGAAAACTTGTTATAGTCCAAGGGCGCTGAGTACATAAAATGTCTCGTGAGGTGCTGGCTACACACTGGCCCAACCCGCCAGAATATGGGTGTTGATCCAATGCTCAGTCGGGGTCACCTCCAGGGATTGTTGGGTGTACCCCAAAAGACATGTATAATGAAGAGGATTCGGGAAAGGAAGATCCCGTTTGTTACAAGGAAATCCAACCCGTAGAATACTGGATATTTTTGATGTTTGGGCAAACAGGGAGCCCATGGGGTTCTTTTCTAACAAATGACCTATGGACACGAGGAGCCGCGTCTAGGAAAATGCTGGGGAATGACTCATCTCTTTAATCACGTAACACTGAGTAACTAGTGAAGTCTTGTCTCAGGATAAATCTGAATTCCCTTCCCAGCATTGTGTCAGGTGCGTTGTATTAATTGCGATACCTTGCGAAAATACACTTACGAGTGGAGCTGTGAGGACAGAACTCCCAAGACTATTTTGCATCACTGTGACTGAGAGCAGATCGTTAACTAATGCGAACCAACGGTCTCCCGAATCCCACAATGTTAAACTTTAGCGAACAAGCAGAGTTAACACAATATGTCAGATATACTTTTAACTGGTAGCGGCTCAGCTTAAAACTCAATAGGACTCACTAGATGACACATAAGGTATGACGGACTATACCATTCCATTAATAATCATAACTGTGACATAGGAAAGATAGTATGACATCATTATTTTACAGTTATACTTCAGTATTAGACTCGTCATTGTCGGAGGGGGAAAGAGAAATAGAGTGATTTTAGGCATAAATAGGAGGAACGGGAGAAGAGGATGGAGAGGAGAGGTTGGGAGAATTATACTCAGCGTAGAAGATATAGGTGAAGAGAAAGAGTTAATATCCTCCTCAGAAGACGTCCGAGGCGATGCGTCTTGGGGTGAGAGGTTGAACCTTCTTCTTGTCCCTTTGTCTCTGTGCTTTAGGGGTGCCTTTTAGTTCAAATGGCACTATTCTGGGCAGGCTCGGCAGCGAAGATATATCTTGGACTGTATCCCAGTCTTCTATCGCCAAGGGAGAAATGTCCAAAAGTTCGAATGCGGGGCCTAAGTCCAGGTAAGACTTGATGGTAATCCTTTTGCCCTGGCATGCGAAAGATAATCCGAACGGGAATGGCCAGCGATAGAGGATCTTATGGCTTCTGAGCCAATCTGTAAGAGGCTTGAGGGTTCTTCTTTTCTGAAGCATCATAGGAGCCAAATCTTGATAGATGTTTATCTGGACTCCTTTGTACACTGCTCCACTTGGCAAGCGCGCTTTAGCTATAATATCTTCCTTACCCTGGAAGTGAAGAAAGCGACATATAATGTCTCTAGGGGGTTCATTGCCCTTTGGTCTTGAGCGCAAAGCCCGGTGAGCTCTCTCTATTACGATCTTTGCTGCGCGTTCTGGGCCCAGAAGTCCCTCGCAAATTTCTTTAACCACATCTGGCGGGTCTAGGGGAGAATCGAGCTCGGGAACTCCTCTGAATCGTAAGTTGTTTCTTCGTCCCCTATTTTCTTGGTCTTCTAAAGCATTAAATGCTTCATTTAGGCGCACTTGGCATTTTTGTAGGCTGATGGCCGTTGCTTCTTGGAAGTCCAGGATCACGGCCTGGTTGTTTTCTAGGGTCTCAACCCTACTTCCCACGTGTCTAATGTCTTGTCTGAGGGATGACATTTCACTCACGAGCGGCTCCATAGCTCTCTGTAGTGCAGAGTCCAGGTATTTTCTGGAGATCGGGAGGTGCTTGCGGTGCTTAAGGTCTTCAACATCGCTGTTGTCTGCCTGATGATCCGGCTCACTGTCCTCAGTCTCCTTGTTAGGCTCCGGCGCCATCTTGGCTTCCCTGGCTGCACAAATTGCCACAGCTTTTTTAATGAATTTGTCCATGTCCCCACAGTTTGATGATTGCTTGTGGGAGAGGGAAGAGTCCCCTGTTCTTTGCTGGCCGATTTTGCCCATGATATATGCCTGGCAGCTATCGTTGGCTCCTGAAAGACCGGGTCTGAACAGCAGAGCTCAAGCGCACACGTCCATTCAGGTCTGGCGCTAGCTCCGCCCCCCGTTGGGATGAGGTTTTGATGTTAGTGTGCTGTGCCTCTTTTTCTCCAGACATAGTGTTGTGTGTTTCTTCCAAACAACTCAACTTTGGTTTCATCTGTCCACAGAATATTCTGCCAGTACTGCTGTGGAACATCCAGGTGCTCTTGTGCAAACTGTAAACATGCAGCAATGTTTTTTTTGGACAGCAGTGGCTTCCTCTGTGGTATCCTCCCATGAAATCTATTCTTGTTTAGTGTTTTACGTATCATAGATTCGCTAACAGGGATGTTAGCATATGCCAGAGACTTTTGTAAGTCTTTAGCTGACACTCTAGGATTCTTCTTCACCTCATTGAGCAGTCTGCGCTGTGCTCTTGCAGTCATCTTTACAGGACGCCCAATCCTAGGGAGAGTAGCAGCAGTGTAGAACTTTCTCCATTTATAGACAATTTGTCTTACAGTGGACTGATGAACAGCAAGGCTTTTGGAGATAATTTTATAACCCTTTCCAGCTTTATGCAAGTCAACAATTCTTAATCGTAGGTCTTCTGAGAGCTCTTTTGTGCAAGGCATCATTCACATCAGACAATGCTTCTTGTGAAAAGCAAACCCAGAACCTGGTGTGTGTTTTTTATAGGGCAGGGCAGCTGTAACCAACACCTCCAATCTCATCTCATTGATTGGACTCCAGATGGCTGACACCTCACTCCAATTAGCTCTTGGAGATGTCATTAGTCTAGGGGGTTTACATAAATTTCCACCTTCACTGTGAATGTTTACATGGTGTGTTCAATAAAAACATGGTAACATTTAATTATTTGTGTGTTATTAGTTTAAGCAGACTGGGATTGTCTATTGTTATGACTTAGATGAAGATCAGATCACATTTTATGACCAATGTGTGCAGAAATCCATATCATTCAAAAGGGTTCACATACTTTTTCTTGCAACTGTATGTGTGTGTTGAATACACTCACCTAAAAAATTATTAGGAACACCTGTTCTATTTCTCATTAATGCGATTATCTAGTCAACCAATCACATGGCAGTTGCTTCAATGCATGTAGGGTTGTGGTCCTGGTCAAGACAATCTCCTGAACTCCAAACTGAATGTCAGAATGGGAAAGAAAGGTGATTTGAGCAATTTTGAGCGTGGCATGGTTGTTGGTGCCAGACGGGCTGGTCTGAGTATTTCACAATCTGCTCAGTTACTGGGATTTTCACGCACAACCATTTCTAGGGTTTACAAAGAATGGTGTGAAAAGGGAAAAACATCCAGTATGCGGCAGTCCTGTGGGCGAAAATGCCTTGTTGATGCTAGAGGTCAGAGGAGAATGGGACGACTGATTCAAGCTGATAGAAGAGCAACGTTGACTGAAATAACCACTTGTTACAACCGAGGTATGCAGCAAAGCATTTGTGAAGCCACAACACGCACAACCTTGAGGCGGATGGGCTACAACAGCAGAAGACCCCACCGGGTACCGCTCATCTCCACTACAAATAGGAAAAAGAGGCTACAATTTGCACAAGCTCACCAAAATTGGACTGTTGAAGACTGGAAAAATGTTGCCTGGTCTGAGTCTCGATTTCTCTTGAGACATTCAAATGGTAGAGTTCGAATTTGGCGTAAGCAGAATGAGAACATGTATCCATCATGCCTTGTTACCACTGTGCAGGCTGCTGGTGGTGGGGTAATGGTGTGGGGGATGTTTTCTGTGCATACTTTAGGCCCCTTAGTGCCAATTGGCCATCGTTTAAAAATGCCAAGGGCTACCTGAGCATTGTTTCTGACCATGTCCATCCCTTCATGACCACCATGTACCCATCCTCTGATGGCTACTTCCAGCAAGATAATGCACCTTGTCACAAAGCTTGAATCATTTCAAATTGGTTTATTGAACATGATAATGAGTTCACTGTACTAAAATGGCCCCCACAGTCACCAGATCTCAACCCAATAGAGCATCTTTGGGATGTGGTGGAACGTGAGCTTTGTGCCCTGGATGTGCATCCCTCAAATCTCCATCAACTGCAAGATGCTATCCTATCAATATGGGCCAACATTTCTAAAGAATCCCATCAGCACCTTGTTGAATCAATGCCACGTAGAATTAAGGCAGTTCTGAAGGCAAAAGGGGGTCCAACACCGTATTAGTATGGTGTTCCTAATAATTCTTTAGGTGAGTGTATATACCGTATGGTGTATGTATATGTAAACATGTGTCGTGATGCCGCATGTCCGCCGTTGAGTAGGGAACCTGTTAAAAATTTTAATCCCACCCCTGCTTCAAGCTATATCCTACTTAGACCTACTGTCCCTTGCTCTGCTTCTTACTGTCGGGAATATAATCTTTTAATACTAAGCTGCCTTACGTAACAGCAGATTGTAGGGAAGGAATATTCCTTCCTGACAGTCGATTGTTCGTTCAGTGAAGGCGACCGCTGCAGCAGTGATCTCCTTCACAGTATGAGAACGAAGAATTGCCATTTCAATCACTCGTCCACATACAGCTGCACTGTTTCTGGCCAGCAGATCGCTATTTAGACAGCACAATCTGCTACCCAGAAACAATAATTGATGTTCCTGCATGAATGACAGGATCACCCGATGAACAAGTGTTTTGCTTGTTCATTGGGTGATTGGTGTCACATTTACATGGGCAGATTGTTGGGAATGAACATTCCTAGAAACGCTCCCTACAACCAATGTTGAGTGAAGCATCCAAAACGGAATTTGGTCCGTAGTTTAGGAAAACTCTAAACAAATACACATTTCCTCGCGCTTTGCGGTAACAAATCAGTTTTCCTAAAATGGCGGATGCCCTGTTAGAAAAAGTGAAAGTGTAGAGATGACAAACCTGGGAACACAAGATCACCCATAATGCTATACAGCCAGCCAATTCGCAAGTAGCCACCCCCCCTGTGATCTCACAGCTACGCAGAGCCCTATAAATCCCTGATCCAGTGGCATAATTTTCCTGCAAGGTGAGCATAGGTAGAGACTAGTGTTGAGTGCAAATATTCAAATTACGAATATTTATCTTGAATATCGCAACTTCGAGAATTCGCAAATATTTTGAATATAGCGCTATATATTCGTTATATCGAATATTTGTTATTTTTTAACATCTGAAAACATGATTACTCCCTGCTTCTTGCTTGTGGGCCAATGAGTCATTGGCCCACAAGTAACTTAAGCAGGGAGGAATCATGACTTTAAATGGGAAGAATGACGAATATTCAAAAAAACTAATATATAGCACTATATCGAATATATTAGTTTTTTTGGAATATTCCAATTTTTTCAATCTGTACAGTTGTTCCACTTTGGCATACTCTTACCCGACAAGCATCCCTGTCACCATAGGAATGCCTTGGGGGTTAGAATATACCATCGGATCAGAGTTTTCACGATTTCAAGGAGCAGTTGGATTTTCACCAACGTCACTGAAATTTAATCTGAAGTTTTTATCTACAAAAAGCCTGTTACCTTTATTACCTCTGCATACAAGAGAGACTGTGTTATCTGTGAATGTCATTGCCACTGAGAACCAGCAAAACAATAAAAGTTGTGAGTTGGATTCAACTGCTGTCTTACTCCTCAATTCAACTACTAGTCTCACCATTGTTGTACCACAATGGTACTGGCGTCAAGACTAACGGATCTAGTCATAAGCACACAAAGCCAAGTTACCAACAAGGGCACCTCAATCACCACCTCGTCTGTGTCCTTCATACCAGAGTGTGCCCCGGAGAATTCCTGTGCCGTTCTTCCCTTCACTGCACTGCTGGCCCAGGGAGGCATCTGCTAACCGTGAGTACCCAATAAACTGTTGTACCCTTTCAGCCCACGGTGAACCTCACGTGTTCTCCCCTGCGGACCGGCACGCTGCAGCTCCAGGACACAGTACTAAACCAAGAGCGATGGTGCCTGGAGAACAAGCAGAGAGGGGAGTATATACTGTATATGTATTTTTTTCCTAGTCTGAGGGCTGCATCTAGTGTACTAAGGAGTGAGGTGGAGGTTATAGGAGGCGACAGGGGTCTGTATAAATTTGAGGCCTGTATACATTTGTGGGATGATCTCCATGAATTTGGGGGTTGTTCTGGGGTTTTATGAAATTGCGGGCTGATCTAGAAACTGAATTAATTTTGAGATCTGGTCTGGAGGTCTGCATTCATTTTGGGATCTCATGTGGGCTCTGTGTTAAGAAGGGCTTATCCAGACGTGTAAAATTCATTTTTGAAAACTGATTTGAATGTAATAATAAAAGTAGTGACACATTTCTGATCCCTGTCCACTACTTCCCATGTCCTCGCTGGTCTATGCACTTCTATGTCCCCCTCCATTGAGACATGCAGCTAGTGAATGAGAAGTGAGTGGTCAGATGAAAAAAAAAATTCACTACTTTTATAATTTTATCATGTTCTCAGCAGTTTGAAAGTACACAAATGTAGGCACATGGGGCAGCACCGGGAATAGTATTGTGGATACTACAGGGTGGCAGTGTTAAAGGGGCAGCTATATAAGAGGGGCTATTTGCTATAGAGGGTTGGGGTAGACTGCAGAGACAACAAGCCAAAGTCAAAGGTATAAGCTGAATTGCCTGGTCCCTAATGCAAAATCTGTAACAGACCTCATCTTGTCTGTGCCATTTATTAAGTGGCAGAGGGGGCTGCGCATCCCTGGCCAAAGACATGTGCACATTAGATTCTGGTAGAAAACTGAAAAGAAAAGGAAAGTAAACAAACTGACATCTGTAGAGACGTTGCCTGTAAGTCACTGTGTTTACCTTGGGTAACTGATTCTTTTAAAATGTGTTT
The DNA here is from genome assembly GCF_014858855.1 of Bufo gargarizans. Classification (NCBI taxonomy): domain Eukaryota; kingdom Metazoa; phylum Chordata; class Amphibia; order Anura; family Bufonidae; genus Bufo; species Bufo gargarizans. Next base: position 329,518,369 of record NC_058083.1, read on the forward strand.
TAATCTCTTCATTAGAAAGTAACGTCACTTTAAGGCTGGGTTCACACGGGCAAAGCGTTTTAATGCGTTTTGCACGTGTCTGAGAAAAATCGGCATGTTTGATACCCAGACCCGAACCCGAACTTCTTCACAGAAGTGAAATTTTTTTCATTTTCCCTTATAACATGGTTATAAGGGAAAATAGCATTCTTAATACAGAATGCATAGTAAAATAGGGATGGAGGGGTTAAAAAACAATTTAAATAATTAAACTCACACCATCCACTTGTTCACGCAGCCCGGTTTGTCTTCTTACTTCTTCTTTGAGGACCTTAGAGAAAAGGACCTTTGGTGACGTCACTGCACTCATCACATGGTCCATCACACAGTCCATCATCATGGTGATGGACCATGTGATGAGCTCAGTGACATCACCAAAGGTCCTTTTCCTCCCAGGTCATCAAAGAAGAAGAAAGAAGACGAGTCGGGCAGCGCAAACAAGTGGATGAGTTGAGTTTAATTATTATCATTTTTTTAACCCCTCCATTCCTAATTTACTTTGCATTCTGTATTAAGAATGGTATTATTTTCCCTTATAACCATGTTATAAGGGAAAATAATAAAGATCTGGTCCCCATCCCGATTGTCACCTAGCAACCATGCGTGAAAATCGCACCGCATCCGAACTTGCTTGCGATTTTCACGCAGCCCTATTCACTTCTATGGGAACTACGTTGCATGAAAAACGCACAATATAGAGCATGCTGCGATTTTCACACAACACACAAGTGATGCGTGAAAATCACTGCTCATGTGCACAGCCCCATAGAAATGAATGGGTCCGGATTCAGTGCAGGCGCAATGTGTTCACCTCACGCATTGTTCCCACAGCATTTTGTTTGCAGCAAAACTGACCCATGCCCTTTATTCTCTGGGTCAGTACGATTACAATGACCCATATGTATAGGTTTTGTATGTCTAAATAGTGTAAATAAATTCAAAATGTTAACTTTTTATATCACCGTATTCTGACCCCCATAACTTTTTTATACTTATCTATACTGAGCTGTATAGGTCAAGGACAAAATGGCAATTCGGCAATTTTAACCATTTTTTCCGTTACATCTTTCGCCGCATTGAGAATTTATTTTCTACTTTAATAGTATTGTTCTTTTTGGTTGCAGTGATACCCATGATGTTTATATTCATTGTTATTTAGGTATTTATTTTTTAGTATTATACAGAAAGGGGGGTGATTTAAACTTTTATATTTTTTCTATATATTTTTTTTACTTTAAAAAAAAAAATTAACAATTTTTAAACTTATATATAACATAGTAACATACCGTATATACTCGAGTATAAGATGAGTTTTTGGGCACATATTTTTGTGCTCAAAAAGCCCCCTCATCTTATACTCGAGTCTAGGTCGGTCTTAGCTCAGGTAATAGCAGGCAGTGTGGGGGGCGGCGCTCACTCACTGACGTCACGCGCCTGCGCTGTCTTACTCCTCAATTCAACTACTAGTCTCACCATTGTTGTACCACAATGGTACTGGCGTCAAGACTAACGGATCTAGTCATAAGCACACAAAGCCAAGTTACCAACAAGGGCACCTCAATCACCACCTCGTCTGTGTCCTTCATATCAGAGTGTGCCCCGGAGAATTCCTGTGCCGTTCTTCCCTTCACTGCACTGCTGGCCCAGGGAGGCATCTGCTAACCGTGAGTACCCGATAAACTGTTGTACCCTTTCGGCCCACGGTGAACCTCACGTGTTCTCCCCTGCGGACCGGCACGCTGCAGCTCCAGGACACAGTGCTAAACCAAGAGCGATGGTGCCTGGAGAACAAGCAGAGGGGAGTATATACTGTATATATATTTTTTTTCTAGTCTGAGGGCTGCATCTAGTGTACTAAGGAGTGAGGTGGAGGTTATAGTAGGCGACAGGGGTCTGTATTAATTTGAGGCCTGTATACATTTGTGGGATGATCTGCATGAATTTGGGGGTTGTTCTGGGGTTTTATGAAATTGCGGGCTGATCTAGAAACTGAATTAATTTTGAGATCTGGTCTGGAGGTCTGCATTCATTTTGGGATCTCATGTGGGCTCTGTGTTAAGAAGGGCTTATCCAGACGTGTAAAATTCATTTTTGAAAACTGATTTGAATGTGATAATAAAAGTAGTGACACATTTCTGATCCCTGTCCACTACTTCCCATGTCCTCGCTGGTCTATGCAGTAGTTTCACTACTTTTATAATTTTATCATGTTCTCAGCAGTTTGAAAGTACACAAATGTAGGCACATGGGGCAGCACCGGGAATAGTATTGTGGATACTACAGGGTGGCAGTGTTAAAGGGGCAGCTATATAGGAGGGGTTATTTGCTATAGAGGGTTGGGGTAGACTGCAGAGACAACAAGCCAAAGTCAAAGGTATAAGCTGAATTGCCTGGTCCCTAATGCAAAATCTGTAACAGACCTCATCTTGTCTGTGCCATTTATTAAGTGGCAGAGGGGGCTGCACATCCCTGGCCGAAGACATGTGCACATTAGATTCTGGTAGAAAACTGAAAAGAAAAGGAAAGTAAACAAACTGACATCTGTAGAGACGTTGCCTGTAAGTCACTGTGTTTACCTTGGGTAACTGATTCTTTTAAAATGTGTTTTAATCTCTTCATTAGAAAGTAACGTCACTTTAAGGCTGGGTTCACACGGGCAAAGCGTTTTAATGCGTTTTTTGCACGTGTCTGAGAAAAATCGGCGTGTTTGATACCCAGACCCGAACCCGAACTTCTTCACAGAAGTGAAAATTTTTTCATTTTCCCTTATAACATGGCACTGTTTAGGGGAGGGGGGATCTGTGGATGGCACTGTTTAGGGGGGATCTGTGGATGGCACTGTTTAGGGGGGATCTGTGGATGGCACTGTTTAGGGGGGATCTGTGGATGGCACTGTTTAGGGGGATCTGTGGATGGCACTGTTTAGGGGGGATCTGTGGATGGCACTGTTTAGGGGGGATCTGTGGATGGCACTGTTTAGGGGGGATCTGTGGATGGCACTGTTTAGGGGGATCTGTGGATGGCACTGTTTAGGGGGGAGATCTGTGGATGGCTCCCTGTATTTAATGCAGAGTGTGTGTGTATATAATGCACACACTCTGCATTAAATACAGGGAGTCAGAGTCAGACTCCCATCAATCTGAGTCACCCTCTTGCAGATGTGTGTATATAATGTAGAGTGTGTGCATTATATACACATACACTCTGCATTATAGCTGCATTTCCATCCCTAGTCTTATACTCAAGTCAATTGCTTTCTTTACAGTTCTGTTTATCCACATTGGTTTCTTTTTGTTCCTTAGCCTTTTATTCCCATATGGTATGTACCTCTCACGATGAGATTTTAGGATGCTTTTAAAGATATGCCATTTTGTGGCTGTATTTTTATTTGTGAGGACTTTATCCCATTTAGTTAGGCCTATGGCCTCTCTTAGTTGGCTAAATTTAGATTTTTTGAAGTTTGGTATTTTTGTTCCTCCCTGTAGAAACGCTCTTTTGAATGATAATTGGAAGGTTATTACTTTATGGTCACTATTTCCCAGGTGTCCCCCAACCTGCACGTCTGTTGTTCTGTCAGGTCTATTGGTTAATACTAAGTCCAGTATGGTCGTCCCTCTAGTCAGGCCCTGAACCAGTTGGGAGAGGTAATTGTCTTTGGTTATTGCCAAGAACCTGTTTCAGTTTTCCAGTCTATATCTGGGTAGTTGAAGTCCCCCATAATAACCACCTCATTATGATTTGCCGCCTTGTCTATATCATTTAGTAGTAGATTTTCTGTGGACTCTGGTATATTAGGTGGTTTATAGTAAACTCCTATTAGTAATTAATTATTGTTTTTAGCTCCATGTATCTCTACCCACAGTGACTCCACATGTTCATGTCCCTCACTTATATCTTCACGGAGTGTGGGCTTTAGACAGGACTTTACATAAAGGCAGACCCCTCCCCCTCTCCGGTTTTGATGATCCTTTCTAAACAGACTGTAACCCTGTACATTAACTGCCCAGTCATAGCTATCATCCAGCCATGTCTCAGTTATTCCCACTATGTCATAGTCCTCCTCACACATCACTAATTCCAGTTCACCAGTTTTATTAGTCAGGCTTCTGGCATTAGTATACATACATTTGAGAGGTTTATATATTTATATATATATTTTTTTGTCCTACACCTTTCCTTCTGAACTGTTCTAGTCCCTCCTTCCATTCCTCCCCCAGTCCTACTACCTTGCCCCCAGTCTCTATCTGCACTATCTTCCCCTCCTATAATGTAATTTCCCTCCCCCCCAGTCCCTAGTTTAAACACTCCTCCAACCTTCTAGCCATCTTTTATGAGCTTATAAATTCAGTTTTTTTGTTTTTGTACAATCAGGGATTTTTTAAATTAGTTCATTTGCTCATTCTTATGTTGGCCTGCCATCTGGTGGCCCAAAAAATAATTGCAGCCTGAATACTATAAGCCTTGTCCGCGAAGCTTATAGTATTTTAGAGTTCAAATAGCCTAAGGCTAATAGATTCCTGTTTCTGGTCGTTTAAAACATAACATTTATTTCATTTTATTAAGACTGGTATAAATCAGGAAGAAAGAAAGATTTAAAAATTGAAGTGCTGGTGAACTCTGCGGCTGAGGATATAGGTTGCTTCGCCTATATACTATGTCAGTCCAAATGTGACTATTCGTATCATGGCAGTTATTTCAACAGATTATTCCCAGACCTCCGCTTTCCTGGCTATTTTCCCCGCTAGCTGGGATCTTAAATCTGTATCTATAGAAGTCACATTCGTGAAGGCAGCATATCTGTTGAGATTTTCCTTATCCCTACATTCACTTTGTGCTCTAATATAGCACCCTGCCGCTTGTGTGTTTTGCACGAGGTGTCTGCAGTACACCAAGTGCGGTCACTAAGTTTCAGCCGCACTTAAACTAAAAACTGGATTGCAGCTCCCCCAACATGTTTTGCCACAGATGTGGCGTCTTCAGGGGAAATGGAGCTACTGTCAACACGAGCGCCATCTAAACCAATGTTTTTAACTACCGTGGGAAGGTCTTTCCTCTTCGGATGTCCAATCAGTATCCTGCGCTCATGTGACGATGCAATCTGACCAATCACCTCAGTCAACACTAATTTGTCAATTCTTGCGTGTCACCAATATCTTTAAAGTCCATGCGCGAGAACTTTTAGTTTTGTTTATATCGTAAGTTTCTTCTGCGCATATATTCTCAATCGAATATCTCCAGTTGCGCTTATCTACCAATTTGTCTCCGGGAGGCTAAGTGGATGCGCATGCGCTATATCTTAGAAGACTGATTTGTAGTGAAGATGTCACTGCGCATGAGTTACCACTTAGTCTTCAGCCCAACCTTTGGAGCAGGGGAAAGAGGATGTGCGGGGGCTTAGAGATTGGTAATTTTTAACAGGAGGGGGACTTAGAGATTGCTTTTTACCCACATTTATACTATATATTTTCTCCATCATTTAAAGGCACCTCTCTTATTGCGCATGTCTCAAATCCCGGATGTTATACAGAAGGTAGGTGTCTGCAGATCTACAGAGAGAATATATATCCAGAGAGAATCAAGAGCACTCCCGCGCTCCCATACAAAAAATCCACCAACCTCCAGTTAGAGGTCCGCTGCACAGTGTATATAACGGGCTTTGCTGCTGCCGCCCAGGATACAAAATTGATAGAATGTAGTTACCTTATGGTATAAACTTACACTGGCGCTGGTAGGTAGAAATAAATTGAGTACAGTGGCTAGATAAATGTTCCGCTATAATAGAGAATAAGTATCAATTGACGATGCGATTACATAATCACTGGTAGTTACCTTTTCTTTAGGTGTGAGCTGGAAAAACAATCTGGGTCCTTTGGATGCTTACACAGTTCCCGTTCCTGTGTGCAGGGAAGTGTGGAGAAAACAAATCTTCACTGCTCACCTACCAGCATTCACACTGCTCCGGCGGGTAGCTGTGTGGTGCGAGGGAGCAGACTGCAGATTCGGCGTCCAGGATCAACTGTGCGTGTGACGTCACCGCGAAGTACTACTGGTGCTCCCAGAGATCAAAGTTCATCCGACGCGTTTCGGAGCCGTCGGGCTCCTTCATCAGGGATGGTCTAACCCTTCAAGTCTGGGAGTTATATAGACGTCCTGGTTGCCAGAGCAACACCTGCTTTTATTACACACAGGGAGAGAAAAAGAACCCAAAGGATAGTTCCAAGGCGGCTCCAATATGCAGATTATGTAAATTCACTGGAAGGCAAAAAGTTTGATTTTCATGATTGAGTCCATTGGGGGCCAGGCTGTTTAATTTAAATATCCAGCTGCTTTCTGCACTGGACATTTATTTGATAAAGTTGCCGCCCCTTTTGTCTTCTATCACTTTTTCCAAGCCTCCAAAAATAGAGCCCCGAAATTTTGCCGCATGGTGTTGTTGATAATGTCTAGATAAGGGATGTGCATCAAATTTTTTTATTATATTTGTAACATGCTCGCTTATCCTGGTTTTTAGTAACCGTTTTGTTCTACCTATATACAATTTGTCACAGGGACATTTAATAAAATAAATCACTCCTCTCGTATTGCAAGTAATGTAGTTTTTTATTTGAAAGGTATTTAAAGCTTTTATGTTTTTTTTTGTATTGTCTCTGGTAACTTTACAATTCCGGCATGTTTTGCAAGGGAAGAAACCCATTCTATTGTGGTCCTATTGGTTAAACTATTAGACTTGATAGATGGAGCAATAAGGATATTTAAATTTGGGGCTTTCCTAAAAATGAATTTAGGTTTTGAAGGAATTTTGTCACCCATAAGACTATCCTGTTTTAGGATGTCCCAATAACGCCTAATGATTTTCCTAAAATTCCCTGCTCCTGTACTGTATCTAGTAATAAGAGGAATATTAAAGTCCTCTTCCTTTATATTTGTTGTTATCAAATCTGTTCCATGTTTGTTCTCTTTTAGTAGAAGATTACGGTTTAGTTGTTTTACCTTATCTATTGTAGGTTGTAAATCCATTAGTTTGTAGCCTTTTTCTTGGAATTTATTGTTCAGCTGGTCTATCTCTTTTACGAAATCCACCTCATTTGAGCAATTTCTTCGTGCTCGTATATACTGGCTATAGGGAATGTTCGTGAGCCAGGTAGCTAGATGACAACTGGTTAACGGAATGAAACTATTTGTGTCCGTGGATTTATGATAAGTCTTAGTTTTTAGTGAGCCATTTTCTATAAATATGGTAAGATCTAAAAAATTAATAGATACTTTATTATAACTGGCTGTAAAATTCAAATAAAAATCATTTTTATTAATGTTAGTTTAAAATTGAGTAAGAGATAATTCATCACCGCGCCAAATAAAAATAACATCATCAGTAAAACACTTCCAGAGGACCAGACCCGCACCAAGCTCCCCATTGGGAAGATGGTAAGCTCCTCCCATCTCCCCACATATAGGTTAGCGAAACTCGGTGCGAATCTTGTCCCCATAGCGGTCCCCCATGTCTGTAGATAGAAATCGGGGCCGTATTTAAAATAGTTGTGCTCTAAAATGAAAGTGATACAATCCCCGATGAATTGTATTTGATCCTTTGGCACCTTGCTATCTTTATTTAGGAAGTATTCTGTGGCTTCCCGCCCTTTACTATTTTCAATGATAGTGTATAGGGAGGTTACATCGAGTGTACCTAATATATAATCCGATTGCCATTTGAGTTCTTGTAAGATTTGTACAATATGTTTTGTGTCTTTTAGGTAGGCTTGTAGTTTTTGTACTTGGGGTTGCTAATAGCACATCCACATATTTAGGATAAATTTGCCGTAAGGCTCTCAATCCCGGAGAATGATGGGCCTACCTGGAGGTTTATCTTTATCTTATTTTGTGGATCTTTGGCAAATAGTAGAAGAAGGGGATCCTAGGATTCTGGATGTTAATGTATAGGGCCTCTTCAGTTGATAAGATTCCATCTCTTTTCCCTTTATTAATCAGTACACTTAATTTATTTTTGAATGTCTCTGTAGGGTTCATAGGGAGTTTCTTGTACATTTTGTGGTCCGAGAGTAATCTAATAGATTCTGCATGATACTCTTCTTGGTCAAATACCACTATCCCCCCCCCCCCCCCTTATCTTCGGGCCTGATGATAATGTTATGGTTCACTTGTAAGGTCTTAATAGCTCTAGATTCCTGTTTTGTTAAATTTTGAGGGCCCTTGTTGTTTTTACTTTTATTAAGTTTGTGTAGGTCCCTAATCACTAAAGTTTGAAAGGTTTTCATTGGGTCTGAATATTCATTTAATGGGTGAAAGTTAGATTTTAGTTTAAGGCCTGTATGAATAAAAGTATCCATATTTGAAGATCCTAAAGTTATATTGTCCGTGTGAGTCCTAGTAAGATTCTGAACTATTGGGTCCTTTTGTGGTTTTGGCTTTGCAGATTTTCTAATAGGGACCTCTTTATTAGGATTGGTTTTCTTTAGAAAATATTTTTTGAGTGCTAGATTGCGGAGGAATTTTTTGACCCCTATAAAGGCGTCAAAGGGGTTAAATCTAGAGTTAGGTGCGAACTTTAGCCCTTTTTGTAGTAGAGCTAATTCTCCTCCTTTGAGGCTGTAGCTGCTTAAATTGAAGATACCTGACTCAGCCTCTCTTGTAGGAATGCTCTTCTTTTTTATTCCTTTACCTCGTGTGCCCCTTTTAGTTTTTTTTTGTGTGTTTATTCTTGCCCTGAAAAAATCCTTATTAACATTTTTTTTTAATTATTTTTTTGGGCTTTATTTTTGCTGCAATTGTGTAATCAGGTGTATTATTGGAGCTGGTAGAGGTATTATTTAAATGTATATCCTCCTCGGTGTTGGGAACTTGTCCCCCTTTAGTTGTCATGACTGAAGTTGAGTGATTTATGTGTGAATTCTCTATACAATCGGATTCTATCCTCAATGGGGTAGTTTCCTTTTCCTTATCATCATCCTCATTTGTGATGGTTTCCAATATTGCATATCTATTTTGCGATATTATTGAACCATTATTAAACCCCTCAGATTTTTTGTTACACTTAATCTGTACTTGAGGTGATAGTGGTGGATTATGGGTATTTCTTATTTCCTTCCCTTGTTCCAGTGAGGTCTCTTCCATGTTTTCTTCATAAACAGATAAATTATTGAGGGTGCAATCGCATAGTGTATCGTCAATGGTGTCTAGATCCATATTACTCATATTATCACCTTGTTGTTCGGACCCCTGTTGCGTTGAATTTTCCATTTTTTGTAGGTCTCTATTTAATTTTTTAGATTTTTTTGGTAATAATATCTTCTTCCTTGGTCTTAATTATTATTTTGATTGATCTACAGATCTTAATTATTTCTATGTGGTCCTTATATGGACGTATTATTTCAAAGAGATCCATGATCTCCTTGTTTATGCGTTTAAGCTCCTCCTTTCTTTTTTCTATTATGAATTTAATGGCTGTTTTTGAGAATTCATGGAGCATGAGGTCCCATTTCTTCAGGGTGGTCCTATCCCCTAGATCCCCATGTAATGCTTTTGTAATTATTAACCCTTTTGGGACCTTATTATTCTCAAAATATTTTTCAAGGCAAGACACTTCCCATAGATCTCTCATTTCTTTAATTAATAGGAGTTCCAGTTTTTTTATTTGACCAATAATTTCAGTTATTACTTCTTTTGAATGATCCTCCCGTCTTTCTGGAGAGGGTTCCCGATTAAAAAAAATTTGAACAAAAAGGATCCTATCTCTCCTATCTCTATATCCATCTTATTATCTCCACCAATGTGATTTTTCAGTCTGCTGTCATACAAGGTGTATCCATATATTCACTGGTATAGTTTTAATCCTACTGTTAATATTCTGTAGTATTTTTGTAGTATTCAATCCACAGATGCATCTTTCATCTATCATCTATTTTTAATTTTATCTTTCTATGATGACTGTGGTTAAAGATTGGTCTTTTTCTTCCCTCTGCATTATTATTTTTCCTATATTATTTTAATATTATAATGCAGTGTTCTAGGTTTTCTCCTATGATTAGGTATATCTCTTTTATTCTAGATAAATGCTGTGAAGGAAAAACCTTCATTCAGTCCATGTGGACTCATAGTGCCCAGACTACACTCACCTAAAGAATTATTAGGAACACCATACTAATACAGTGTTGGACCCCCTTTTGCCTTCAGAACTGCCTTAATTCTACGTGGCATTGATTCAACAAGGTGCTGATAGCATTCTTTAGAAATGTTGTCCCATATTGATAGGATAGCATCTTGCAGTTGATGGAGATTTGAGGGATGCACATCCAGGGCACAAAGCTCCCATTCCAGCACATTCCAAAGATGCTCTGTTGGGTTGAGATCTGGTGACTGTGGGGGCCATTTTAGTACAGTGAACTCATTGTCATGTTCAAGAAACCATTTTCCCAGTCTTCAACAGTCCAATTTTGTTGAGCTCATGCAAATTGTAGCCTCTTTTTCCTATTTGTAGCGGAGATGAGCACCCGGTGGGGTCTTCTGCTGTTGTAGCCCATCCGCCTCAAGGTTGTGCGTGTTGTGGCTTCACAAATGCTTTGCTGCATACCTCGGTTGTAACGAGTGTTTTTTTCAGTCAACGTTGCTCTTCTATCAGCTTGAATCAGTCTGCTCATTCTCCTCTGACCTCTAGCATCCACAAGGCATTTTTGCCCACAGGACTGCCGCATACTGGATGTTTTTCCCTTTTCACACCATTCTTTGTAAACCCTTGAAATGGTTGTGCGTGAAAATCCCAGTAACTGAGCAGATTGTGAAATACTCAGACCGGCCCGTCTGGCACCAACAACCATGCCACGCTCAAAATAGCTTAAATCACCTTTCTTTCCCATTCTGACATTCAGTTTGGAGTTCAGGAGATTGTCTTGACCAGGACCACAACCCTACATGCATTGAAGCAACTGCCATGTGATTGGTTAACTAGATAATCCTTTAGGTGAGTGTATATATAATTCTTTAGGTGAGTGTATATATCCAGCGAGCCTCACTTTGTATAAGTTTCTTGTCCAGATTCCCCCCTCTTGGTCCCATGAATATTTTTTCAATGCCCCATAACCGTAGAACGGAGCTCTTATTTCCATGGATATATTTGATATGTCTGGCTATAGGGGTAACTTTTTCAGTTTCGATTGTACTCAGATGGCCTGAAATACGGCGTCTCAGTTCTTATATGGTTTTCCCTGCGTATAGTTTGGGACATGGACGGGAGGCTATGTATATCACTCCCTGCATTTTGCAAGTAATAAGTTGTCTAATTTTGTGTTCTTTTTTATCCCCAGGATTCGTGAACTTCTTTATGCGGGGAATATACTTACAGAAGGAGCAGTCTCCACAGGGTGATGAGCCTCGATATCTTTCCCTTGTCTTTTCAGTATTGGTCCCTTCCTCCGCTAGATGACTATGAACCAATTGGTCAATTAAATTTTGGTGTCTCCTATACGTTACAGATGGATTTTGGGTAAGTATCATACTTAGGTCTCTATCAGATTGTATTATATGCCAATATTTTCTGAGGATGCAGTATATCTCTCTGTTATATCCATCATATGTCCCTATGCATCTAATAACTTCACAATTTGTTGGTGCTGTTACCTTTAGTAGATCTTCTCTGTCCACCCTTTTATCTCTATTGTATGCATTTTTTAGAGATCTATTTGGATATCCTCTCTTCCTAAATCTTTGGAACAGTTGTTCACTTTCTTTACCAAAGGTGGCCTCGTCAGAGCAGTTACGGCGTGCCCTTAGATACTGGCCTGTAGAGATTCCCCTTTTCAGGAGAAAAGGTTGCCAGCTGTTCCAATGTAGATTGCTATTTGTTGCAGTAGGTTTTCTGTAAACCTCTGTGACCAACTGTCCACCTTCTGTTTTCTTTACTTTTAAGTCCAGGAACACATTCTCCCTATCCTGTATTTCGTAGGTATATTTCATTCCTATATTATTGTTATTCAGTGACTGGGTAAATTCATGAAATAGTGAGTGACCCCCATCCCATAGGATGAGAATATTGTCGATATATCTGCCCCAAAATATAATGTGGCAGACATACGACGACATTCCCTCCGTAAATACGTGATTATTCTCTCACCACCCTAAAAAAAAAAATTGCGTACGTTGGGGCACATGACGTCCCCATCATGGTCCCGTTAATTTGTTTATAAAATTGTCCCTAAAATACCAAAAAATGGTGTCACTATTTCATAAATTTACCCAGTCACTGAATAACAATAATAAAGGAATGAAATATTCCTACGAAATACAGGATAGGGAGATTGTGTTCCTGGACTTAAAAATAAAGAAAACAGAAGGTGGACAGTAGTGATGTCCCGAACTATTCAACGGCAAAAAGTTCACGGCGAACATGGCTTGTTTGCGTTCGCTGCGGCGGGCGAACATATGCGATGTTCGGTCCGCCCCCTATACATCATCATTGAGCAAACTTTGACCCTGTACCTCACAGTTAGCAGACACATTCCAGCCAATCAGCAGCAGACCCTCCCTCCCACATGATCTCACATCACAAACACCAATGGGATCAACACATGAGTACAAGCAGCACACAAACTCAAAGCCACCATCCTCCTCCTGGTCCAGCATCTTCAGCCACGTCAACCACTGCTATCCTCCTTGCCCCCTCTCAACCACCCGTCACTCCGCCTCTCACCTTCAGCAGTTCCATCTCATCTGCCCACAGTTAGGTGCCTGTCAAGGAAATGTTTGAGCGTAAGAAGCCAATGTCACAGAGTCACCCCCTTACCGGCGTCTGACAGCTGGCTTGACAGAACTCTTAGCCCGCCAGCTTTTACCATACCAGCTGGTGGAGTTTGAGGCATTAAAAAAAAAAAAATCGCTATTGGGCACCACAGTGGAAGGTACCCGTACAACATTTTTTTTCAAAAATGGCAATCCCAAACCTCTACTTTGTTATTGAAAAGGAAGTCATGGCATCTCTGGCATACAGTGTTGGGGCAAGGGTCCATCTGACCACTGATACCTGGTCTGCAAAGCACGGTCAGGGCAGGTATATCACGTACACTGCGCATTGGGTCAACCTGCTGACGGCTGACAAGCATGGAATGCATTGCTCTGCAGCGGAGTTGGTGACACCGCCACGACTTGCAGGCAGTCCTACTACCACCTCCTCTACTCCTCCTACTCCATCCTCTTCGATAACCTCCTCGGCTGAGTCTTCTTTTGCATCGGCGTCTGGCTGCACATCAACTGAATCCCCCAAGCTCCCCAGGTGCTATTCCACATCCCGGATATGACAGTATCACGCTGTCCTGGGGTTGACTTGCCTGAAAGCAGAGAACCAGACCGGACCAGCACTCCTGTCTGCCCTGAATGCACAGGTGGATAAGTGGCTGACCCCGCACCAACTGGAGATCGGCAAAGTGGTGTGTGACCATGGAAGCAATTTGCTGGCGGCATTGAATTTGGGCAAGTTGACACATGTGCCGTGCATGGCACATGTGTTGAATCTCATCGTACAATGCTTTGTATCTAAGTACTCAGGCTTACAGGACGTCCTCAAGCAGGCCAGGAAGGTGTGTGGCCATTTAAGGCATTCCTACACGGCCATGGCGCACTTTTACGATATTCAGCGGCTGAAACAACATACTAGTGAGGCGCTTGATTTGCGACAGCCCGACGCGTTGGAATTCAACACTCCTAATGTTTGACCGCCTGCTCCAACAAGAAAAAGCCGTCAATGAGTATTTGTATGACCGGGGTGCTAGGACAGCCTCTGCCACGTTACTGGACACTCATGCGCAATGACTGTAGGCTCATGCGTCCTTTTGAGGAGGTGACAAACCTAGTCAGTCGCACCGAAGGCACCATCAGCGACCTCATCCCATTTGTTTTCTTCCTGGAGCATGCCCTGCGAAGATGACTTGATCAGGCTGTAGATTAGTGTGAAGAAAAAGAGGAAGAGTTGTGTTCACCATCACCACCAGAAACAGCCTTGTCATCATCGCTTGCCGGACCTGCGGCAATGCTGGAAGAGGAGTATGAGGAAGAGTAGTCAGAGGAGGAATGTGGCTTTGAGGAGGAGGAAGACCAACTACAGCAGGCATCCCAGGGTGTTTATTGTTGTCACCTATCTGGGACCCGTGGTGTTGTACGTGGCTGGGGGGAAGAACAGACTGTCAATGACATCAGTGAGGACGAGGAACGTGAAATGAGTAGCTCGGCATCCAACCTTGTGCAAATGGGGTGTTTCATGCTGTCATGTCTGTTGAGGGACCCTCGTATAAAAAGGATGAAGGAGAACGACCTGTACTGGGTGGCCACGCTACTAGACCCCCGGTATAAGCAGAAAGTGGCGGAAATGTTACCAAATTACCGAAAGTCCGAAAGGATGCAGCAGTTTAAAACCAAACTAAAAAATATGCTTTACATAGCTTATAAGAGGGATGTCACAGCACAACGGGAATCTAACTGTGGAAGAGGTGAAAGTAATCCTCCTCCTACCACGACCACAACGGCAAGGACAGGACGCTTTACAGATGTGTTGTTGATGGAGGACATGCAGAGCTTTTTCAGTCCTACACATCGCCACAGCCCTTCGGATCCAGCCTTAGAGAACAACTCGACCGACAGGTAGCAGACTACCTCGCCTTAACTGCAGATATCGACACTCTGAGGAGCGATGAACCCCTTGACTACTGGGTGTGCAGGCTTCACCTGTGGCCTGAGCTATCCCAGTTTGCGATAGAACTTCTGGCCTGCTCCGCTTCAAGTGTCCTTCAGTGCAGCAGGAGGCATTGTCACTGACAAGAGAAGTCGCCTTGGTCAAAAAACTGTTGATTACCTCATCTTCATTAAGATGAATGAGGCATGGATCCCGAAGGGACTGACAGTGGGGTATACGTTTGACTAACAATAGGCCTGATGACATGCCTTGGCCTCAAAATGGTCCCCACGCTGCTGTATTTAATGTCTGCATACCGGATGACTTTTGTGAATTCTCCGCCACCAACTAGGGTTCAAGCCGCAATGTTTTAGTCACCTTTCTGCCTGGAAAACAGCAATTTTTCCGCCCGCTGCTACAACAGCGGCTGCAACAATACCATTATTTTTCAGGCATGTGTACATGCCTAATTTTTCTGTCCTCTGGTGCTGCACTGTGGATGCAAAGACAAAACAAAAAAAAAGGCACAAAAAAAAGTGTCAATTCCCCTTCGTCATCGTTACCTTGTTGTGGTGAAGGGGCTTGCGTATCACAATGAAGCGATCATCACGTCTATGAGTGTGTTGGCCATGTTACAACACCCCAGATGATAAGGCCGTTGCTTCATTATGATCAGACCAAAAGCGATCGGCTGGATTATTTTTCATAGAAAAAACATAATTTTTATTTATTTTTTTAAGTTGTATGGGTTTTTAATACATAAAATAAAACAAAAATCATAATAAAGTCTCTTAATAGTTTATTAGAAATAATGCAGACAATTTAAAAAATCCCCATTCCAATACAAAGCAAGTACAGAGCTCAGAACAAAATTATTTCAGGATGTCGCAATGGTTCATTAATTCGACAATGGTTAATCAATTCGACACACATCCACGGATAGGGGACGTAACAGGGATTAAACTGATAGGAATAGTACTAGTTAAGACACCACTCATATAGGGTGTCACAGCACATTGCTCCGTGCACGCTTAGTGCCCCAACTTGGGAGTAAGAGGACCGACCAAGCTGCTTTTTCCATCTCCCGGTTCTTAAAATCAATTCAGTTTGGTGTATCAGAGTTTGGTCTGTCACTGTGAAAGCAGTCGAAGGTACCCGGCCTAAATTTTTTTTTCACAAAAGGCAATCCCTGATATGGTACGTAACAGGGATTAAACTGATGAGAAGAGAACTACAGAAAATACCACTCATATTGCACGGCGCAGACGCAGTGACCGTGGATTAAAACAAAAGGGAGGGAGCGAGCATTTTTTTAACCATCTCCCCGTTCGAAAAATCAATTCAATAAATGGACCCCAGATTGGGGACGTAACAGGGATTAAACTGATGAGAAGAGAACTACAGAAAATAACACTCATATCGGGTGTGAGAGTAAATTGCACGGCACAGATGCAGTGACCGTGGATTCAAACAAAGGGGAGGGAGCCATCGTTTTTTTACCCATCTCCCCGTTCGAAAATCAATTCAATTCACCTTTCGGGGACCCTTGGTGTTGTACGTGGCTGGATGAAGGAAGAAACCTTCAATGACATCAACGGGACATGGCTAGCTTGGTATCCAACCTTGTGCAAATGGGGAGTTTGCTGTTGGGCAAATGGACTGTTTGCAGTTGTTTGCGGTGCATTAAAGGGGGAGTTTGGTATGTAAATGTCTGTGAACCCTTACACTACTTGATCGATACAACATCATACCTGATCGTATACACACACTGGATGTTTTAAACCACGTTGTTCAAAAAAATTTAAGATTGTTAGGTGATTTATGCCCTTTATGGATTAAAACCCAACTCTGCATCAACTATGTAATTTTCCATGGGAGTTTTGCCATGGATCCCCCTCTGGCATGCCACAGTCCAGGTGTTAGTCCCCTTGAAACAACTTTTCCATCACTACTGTGGCTAGAAAGAGTCCCTGTGGGTTTTAAAATTCGCCTGCCTATTGAAGTCTATGGCGGTTTGCCCGGTTCGCCCGTTCGCAAAGATTTGAGGAAATTTGCGTCCGCCGTTCGCGAACTGAAAATTTTATGTTCGTGACATCTCTAGTGGACAGTTGGTCACAGAGGTTTACATAAAACCTACTGCAACAAATAGCTATCTACATTGGAACAGCTGGCATTCTTTTCCCCTGAAAAGATAGTTAGTAGAAGAGGGGCTCTACATCTTGACCCCCCTCTTCCCTCATAGCTAACCAGCCCACTTTGATCTATATCTGGATCGTGGTGTTACTTAATCTCTATGCAGAGTGCACCATTGACATCTCTGTCAGTGCACCCTGCACAGGTTCAGCCCAAGCAGACCGTGTTTCCCCTGATGAGCCTGTCACTCATCTTTTTCAGCGAAACGTGCATGTAGGGATCAGGTAAGCGAGGGCCTTCTAGGGCGCACAAATTCCAGGGTGAGGTTCCTGTAGGTGACTGGTGGCGGTTCACCGCCATCCGGTCACATAGGCCAGTGTAGGGCTCCAGGGTATTACTAGGGCCAGCCAGCACTACAGACCACCCTGCATTACGCAATTGCCAGAGCAACGGTGTGCACATCCATCAACACCAGCCGGACAATTGTGGATCCAGAAGCCTTTCATCTGAGTGGTAGGACCATACGGTTATTATTTTGGTGCCGCCGAGCATCTCTTTTCAGTGTCTGACTTGGTACAGGGTACCAGCCTTTCCGTGTGGCAACCCGCCGCGTTGCTTCTGATTTATGTTTATGTATCGTTATATCTTGGGACCAATTTTCTAAATATACCTATTAAATGTTCAGTTTTAATTTTGACCACTTATTACATAATTTTTCTGTCTGATTAAGGTGGTCGTTCTCTAGTATCCTAATTTGTTATTTGCCTGAAAAGGGGAATCTCTACACGCCAGTATCTGAGGGCATGCCGTAACAGCTCTGACGAGGCCACCTTTGGTAAAGAAAGTGAACAACTGTTCCAAAGATTTAGGAAGAGAGGATATCCAAATAGATCTCAAAAAAATGCATACAATTGAGCTAAAAGGGAGGACAGAGAAGATCTACTAAAGGTAACAGCTCCAAAGAATAGTGAAGCTATTAGATGCATAGGGACATATAATGGATATAACAGAGAGATATACGGCATCCTCAGAAAATTTTGGCATATAATACAATCTGATAGAGACCTAAGTATGATACTTACCCGAAATCCATCTGTAACGTATAGGAGAGGCCAAAATTTTAAGGACCAATTGGTTCATAGTCATCTAGCGGAGGAAGGGACCAATGCTGAAAAGACAAGGGAAAGATATCGAGGCTCATCACCCTGTGGAGACTGCTCCTTCTGTAAGTATATTCCCTTCTTAAAGAAGTTCACGAATCCTGGAGATAAAAAAGAATACAAAATTAGACAACTTATTACTTGCAAAACGCAGGGAGTGATATACATAGCCTCCTGTTTATGTCCCAAACTATTTGTAGGGAAAACCATACAAGAACTGAGAGGTCGTATTTCAGGCCATCTAAGTACAATCGAAACTGAAAAAGATACCCCTATAGCCAGACATATCAAATATATCCATGGAAATAAGAGCTCCGTTCTACGGTTTTGGGGCATTGAAAAAATATCCATGGGACCAAGAGGGGGGAATCTGGACAAGAAACTTTTACAAAGCGAGGCTCGTTGGATATACAGATTGGGCACTATGAGTCCACATGGACTGAATGAAGGTTTTTCCTTCACAGCACTTATCTAGAATAAAAGAGATGTACCTAATCATAGGAGAAAACCTAGAACACTGCATTATAATATTGAAATAATATAGGAAAAATAATAATGCAGAGGGAAGAAAAAGACCAATCTTTAACCACAGTCACCTGTAATCATAGAAAGAGAAAATTAAAAATAGATGATAGATGAAATATGCATTTGTGGATTGAATACTACAAAAATATTACAGAATATTAACAGTAGGATTGAAACTATACCAGTGAATATTCGGATACACCTTGTATGACAGCAGACTGAAAAATCACATTGGTGGAGAGAATGAGATGGATATATATTCACTCTGTAGATCTGCAGACACCTACCTTCTGTATAACATCTGGGATTTGAGACATGCGCAATAAGAGAGGTGCCTTTAAATGATGGAGAAAATGTATAGTATAAATGTGGGTAAAAAGCAATCTCTAAGTTCCCCTCCTGTTAAAAATTACCAATCTCAAACCCCCCGCACATCCTCTTTCCCTTGCTCCAAAGGTTGGGCTGAAGACTAAGTGGTAACTCATGCGCAGTGACATCTTCACTACAAATCAGTCTTCTAAGATATAGCTCATGTGCATCCACTTAGCCACCCGGAGACTAATTGGTAGATAAGTGCAACTGGAGATATTCGATTGAGAATATGTGCGCAGAAGAAACTTACGATATAAACAAAACTAAAAGTTCTCGTGCATGCGCGTGGACTTTAAAGATATTGGTGACACGCAAGCATTGACAAATCAGTGTTGACTGAGGTGATTGGTCAGATTGTACTATCGTCACATGAGCGCAGGATACTGATTGGACATCCGAAGAGGAAAGACCTACCCATGTTAGTTAAAAACATTGGTTTCGATGGCGCTCGTGTTGACAGTCGCTCCATTTCCCCTGAAGACGCCACATCTGTGGCGAAACATGTTGTAGGAGCTGCAATCCAGTTTTTAGTTTAAGTGCAGCTGAAATTTGGTGTACACCGCATTTGGTGTACTGCAGACACCTCGTGCAAAACACACAAGTGGCAGGGTGCTATATTAGAGCACAAACAAAGTGAATGTAGAGATAAGGAAAATCTCAATAGACATGCTGCCTTCTCGAATGTGACTTCTATCGATATAGATTTAAGATCCTAGCTAGCAGGAAAAATAGCCGGAAAGCGGAGATCTGAGAATAATCTGTTGAAATAACTGCCATGATACGGATAGTCACATTCGGACACGCATAGTATATAGGCGAAGCAACCTATATCCCCAGCCGTAGAGTTCACCAGCACTTCAATTTTTAAATCTTTTTTTTTCTTCCCGATTTATACCAGTCTTAATAAAATGAAATAAATGTTATGTTTTAAACGACCAGAAACGGCAATCTATTAGTCTAATATTTATCTCCCGGGTCCAAAGGGTTCTTGAAGCAAAAAGCTTATAGTATTTACTACCGACAGCCCTATTGGCCACAGGGGGTGTCGGTAGGAAGTCCGGGTTCTTGCTAGTTTCGATGCCATGATCTCACTTGATTATGGCATCTAAAGCATTTAATTACCGCGATCAGCATTATTTCCGGTCACGGTAATTAGCTGTAGGTCTCTGCTGTTTGAAACAGCAGAGACCTACAGCTAATAGGAATGGTTGACTCTCTTCACAATCATCTCATCTCAAGTCAACAGATACACACAGCCAGGAATCAGCGGGTTCCTCTGAATGGGAAGTTCTCTTAAGAGTAATTATCCTCTCCTGTCATTTATATAAACCTAGTTGCCTATAGAATTCCTGGGCATTTATGTCCTCCTCCTCCTCCTGAGGGCTCAGGTGGCCGTAAGGTACAGGTGCCATGTCTTCTGTCCCCTCACCAATCAGATTTACCAGCATCCCCTCCAGGATGTGAAGGAATGGAATGATATCATTTATCCAGTAGTTCTGCCCACTGACAAATAAAGTAGCTTCCACAAAAGGTCTGGGCAAACGGCACGTGTCACACATGAGCTGCCACTGTCTAATGTGGAAGTTACACCTGGGAGTAGACCTATCCATCTGCTGCATTAAGAAATTGTTGACCGCCTTCCTCTGCTTGTACAGGCGGTTTAACTTATGTAGTGTGGAGTTCTATTGGGTAGAAACTTTGCATATCAGGCGATGTTGTGGAAAAGCATTTTGCCTTTTCAGCTCAAGGAGGACATGTTTTTCACAGTAAAAGTGTCTGAAGTGCATGCACAGTTTCCTGGACATTTTTAACAGCTCTTGCAGTTTAGTGGAAGACTTGAGGATCCAGTTGACAATGAGATTGAAGAGGTGTGCCATGCAGGGCAAATGGGTCAGCCCTCCCTGACACATCACAGACAAAATGTTCTTCCCGTTATCAGTAACAATGATTCCTATCTCCAGTTGGCAAGGAGACAGCCATTGTCTTATTTCTTTATTGATTATTTTTTTCTTTATTAATGATGCAGTTCCAGCCTTCCTAGAGGACCACTGTGAACTGTTCCTACATTGGAGGGTGAGGAGGCAGAGGAGGACATTGGCGCAGAAATTCCATCATTATAAAGCGGAGGCGGCATTGCCATCACCTGGCCAAGTTGCTGAAATACTTTTGTCTGAACCACATTTACCCAGTGGGCTGTGAATGACATATGTAAGTAATATGAAATAACCAATATGTTGCCATAAATCCTTGCTGGTGCAGGTCCCAAAATGTTTACAGTATCCGTATGCATTTCTGTAGGACCGTGGGATTCCTTGATATTTAGCAAAGTAACCTCATAAAGCAGAACCTTCCAATTGTATATATACAGTCAAGATGCCGGATTAGATAAATATCCTCATCCCCCTCCAACTCCTGTGGGACATCTAAAACCGCACCAATAGTGAAGCATTTCAGATAATATTGGCTCACACTCTGTGCTGATATTCTCACAAGGGCAGGTGGAATATAGGCACATTAAACAAATATACCGTCTTCTATTTCTCCTATTTTCTCTTCCCACACACTTCCTATGAAATATTAAAAACCGCTCCCATAGTGAAGAATCATCATTAGATTTAGAAAATCTCTATTATACTCACATGCATACTGTAAGTAGTAAAATGTGCAAAATACAACAAATCACAGCCAAGTCCTTCTGCCCAACCCAGGTTTCGCTCCAAGCTTCATCATGGGCGTAACCATCAACACTGACATGGATCTTCAAATACCCATAAAACACCCTCCCCCCCCCCCACTTCCTACCATGTTTGCATTAAAATCCTATAACTTAAAATTATACTAATATAAACTACAGAGTGTATCAGCCCTATATTTAATCCTCTTTCCTCAATAAAAAAAAAAACCTCTATACTCCATTGTTTTCGACTTATCTAGAAATCCATTCATACAACACTTTTACTATGGCACTAAGTTCGGGATGCACCACATGATTCTGTTCAGCCAATCCTGCATCCTGGAGGCAGCCTCTGATACAGACTTGCTCTGCTATGGGTATGTCATCACAGAACTTCATCTACTCTACCAGACATGGTTTTAAATCGAATTCTACATTCAAACTTTCAGACTGGATAGTGTCCAGCTCATAAATCCATTTCACTTCCTGGCGCTCAATCTTTGCTACCACATCACCCTCCCCATTCACCCCCCCTGCCAATTCCCTTTCGATAACTCAATCTCTGCAAAGGCAAGTCCTCTTGGATTTTTTTTGTTGCACAATTTTAAAATGTAGCAAGACTCCATGCATTTCCAAGACTTTTTTAATGTTTCTTATATGTTTCTGTATTCGGGTTCTAAAATTCCTCATTGTGCGACCTACATACTGGAGGCCACACTGGCACTCCAGCATGTAGATTACTCCCGAACTTTCGCAAGTTATTTCCCCCATTATTTTAAAGTCCTTATTTCTTTTATTTGAATGTACTGTAGAGATCTGTCTCTCTTTTTGTCCTTGCTCCTTTTTTTGTAGGGAAGACCACACCAAACAAATTAGTTCTTTCCTTTCTTTTTACCATCTGTGGGAATAGCACTATGTACTAGGCGATTGCAGAGATTGGGGGCTTTCCTAAAACATAATGTCAGTGTGGTCTGGGATTTTTTCTCCCCAAATTGGATCATTTTAAAATATTGCCCAGTTTTTTCTAATGGCATTTTTAATCTGTCCTGCTTATGTGATATATAGGGTTAAAAAGGAGAAGCGATAATCTTTACTAATCTTTGGTTTTTCTTTCCCTTTTTTTTTTCTACCTCTATATTTTTCTGCAGATCGCCAACTCCTCTTTCACATATACCTTCTCAGCAAACCTATCCTGTATAATCTGACTTTGTTCTCAATTGCGGTATATACTCTTTATCTGGACTTTTGGAATATTATTCAGCCATGATTTATTATGGCAGCTAGTAGCATTTATATAGCCATTCACATCTGTAGCTTTAAAATAGGTTTTCGTCGTTTTAAAATGTCTCTCCTAGGGGCGTAGCGTAAGGGGGGGGGGGGGGGGGAGGCGCCAAATTGCAGGGGATGCCAGGCAGCCAAAATTTCAATGAGGGTGCAGGAAGGCACGGGGAGGCGTTCGTGACCGCCTGCGCCGGGACACCACAAGCGGTGATGGAGACAGGTAAGTATTTTTTTAATGTAACCTAACCTAATTGCAAAGACACTGGGGGCAGTATGGGGGGTGGGAGAGGACTGGAGCAGAAAGAGGATATCCTACTGAATGGCATAGTAATAAGAGTGGAGAGGCGGCCATTATATTAATAATAAAGAGGGAGACATTATTATAACAAAGAGGAGGCCGTTATATTAATAACAAAGAGGGGGCTATTACATTAATAATAAAGAGGGGCTATTACATTAATAATAAAGAGGGGGCCAGTACATTATTATTAATGTAATGGCCCCCTCTTTGTTATTAATATAATGGCCCCCTCTTTATTATTAATATAATGGCCCCTCTTTATTATTAATATAATGGCCCCATCTTTATTATTAATGTAATGGCCCCTCTTTATTATTAATATAATGTCCCCCTCTTTATTATTAATGTAATGGCCCCCTCTTAGTTATTAATATATGAATGTAATGGCCCCCTCTTTGTTATTAATATAATGGCCCCCTCTTTATTATTAATATAATGGCCCCTCTTCATTATTAATTTAATGTCCCCCTCTTTATTATTAATGTAATGGCCCCCTCTTTATTATTAATGTAATGGCCCCCTCTTTATTATTAATGTAATGGCCCCCTCTTTGTTATTAAAGAGGGGCAATTACATTAATAATAAATAGGGGGCCATTATATTAATAATAATAAAGAGGGGGCCATTATAATATACAGGGGGAATAATATTATAGGTAATGGGGACTATCTGTCTGGCTCTAGCCCAGTATTGGGGGGCAGCAGGATGACAGTGTTGAGAGTGAGGAACCTAAAATAAAAATTGTGAAACTTTGCAGAGACGAGAAGTGGCTGAAAGAAGCTATCATGGTGGTCTTATCTCTGAATGAAGACATTGAGGAAAGTCTACATCACAGGAGACGTCACTGGATGTAACAGGTATGGTTCGGTATTATACTGTAATAATAATGTCCATGCACATATCTGTTTCACGGTAGGGTTGAGGGAGGAGGTTGAGAATATGGCCCACCCTGCCGCATCCTGGCCCCAGACTTCAGGTCACACTGTGTTCTGAATTCTGGGGCCTCACACCCATCTACTACCTTATCTGTACTCAGAGAGTTATCTCTGTATTTTCTGAGATGTTACATAGGACTGCTAGTGATCTACTACCGTATCTGTTAAAAGGGGCGTGCCTGGGGTAGGGGGGGGGGCGCAATTTTTGGCTTTCCCCGGGTGCTGGCAACCCACGCTACGCCACTGGTCCCTCCTCAATGAATATGGTCAGATCCAAAAAATTCACTGCACTTTTACAGATGTCACTTGTGAATTTTAAGTTCCAATCATTGCTATTCAGGTCTCCAATAAAGTTTTCCAAACCTTGTTTCTCCCCTTCCCTGAGAAGGTTTGGAAAACTTTATTGGGGACCTGAATAGCAATGATTGGAACTTAAAATTCATAAGTGACATCAGTAACAGTGCAGTGAATTTTCTGGATCTGACCAAATTCATTGAGGATGGACGCTTTAAAACGAAAACCTATTTTAAAGCTATACATGTGAATGGCTATATAGATACTACTAGCTGCCATAATAAATCATGGCTGAATAATATTCCAAAAGGCCTATTTTAAAGCTATAGATGTGAATGGCTATATAGATACTACTAGCTGCCATAATAAATCATGGCTGAATAATATTCCAAAAGGCCAGGTTCTCTGACCTCTCACAACATGTTATCCCATCCAACTGTAATCATTGGTAGTTTCACAGTCTGCAGTGGACCTCTCCTCCAAGTCTGTGCTAGCCTGTAACTGCTGACTGTCCTCAAAAAGCTAATTCTCGCTGAAAAGCAAAGCAGAGGTTACATTACTTAGCTAGCAGAAGGAGCAGCAAAAGCAAGAGGCAGGTTTAGGAGAGTGAGGGCCCAGTTGTTAGCTGAATTATGTACCAACACACATACACATTACTGTATCACCAGAGAATTACATATATCAGACTGAGCGATGACCAAGAATTGCAGTATTATAATCACTCTTATCCCTCTAGACCACTACTACTATAACCTGACATGAACAACCCTCGTCCACGCTTCCCTCCCCCTTCTTGGCACCTTGCTCATTTTTGCCCACACTGTTGCCCACACCGCACCTATAGGCAGAGTGCGCATGCGCACGTGTGACGTAATGACGCACGCACCCCCTTGTGATGGCCCAGACGTAGCGAGCGCCTACTCCTCAACACACGTGACATGGTCACGTCATCACTGAGCGCCCCAGCCCGACTGCTCACTCCCTACACAGGTATCAGACCTCAGTACGTCACTCCAGAGCGCCGCTCCATACGGTCAACCACCTTAAAAGAGCGCCAAATTCAGAGGTAACCTACATCCAGCGCCTGCCTCCTGACCCTGCCTACAGGTATGTAAGAACGCCTAGACATGATACTAACTGAGACCAAGATTGTATCAGCCGTATGTGACTAAGATTTAATTAGCGATATGTAGCCCTTTGGACCTCATTTTATCTCTACTATGGCGTCTGTTAGATCATATCCCCCACGGCCAATCAACTGGGCAATAGGATTCTCGCTTTTTAACCCTCCCCCTGTGTTCCTCACACCCCTCTTCGTTATATATCCCCTTTAGGACTCAGACGAAACCCCCCCTTTAAATGCTCTTTTCCCCAATTCCCATAATTCTAACAGAATGTCTATTATACTCAAAAATCTTCTGTAATTACATCATATGCACGTTGTATATCTCTCTAGAGCCCGCTGAAGAAGGTCGCAGAGACCGAAACGTTCGGGAATTATCTGATATGGCATATACTTACTATATGTAAATGAATTGCACTGGATGTACATGAATGATATTCTGTATACTAAGAATTAAAATGTAAAACTTTTTTTTGCAAAAAAACTTTCGGAGTGCTGTGGATTTAACTTATATTGTCTAAACCACTCTCACAGGCACCCACACTGGATCCAAGGTGTGCAGAGTACAAAATTATCTAATGAAATGGGGGAGCCTGCCTGGGATGAGGCTTTTTATAGGGCTGGACATCACACAGGGGATGGTCAGCTGCTGATTGGCTAACTGCACGGCATTATGGGTGATCTCTTGTTCCCGGGCTTCTTACCTTCACTTTGTAACACGTGCAACATCCATTTTAAGAAAAACAAAATTATCACAAAGTGTGAGGAAAGATGAAAATTGCTCTTACTGGTAATTGGATTTTCCTTTGGCCTCCACTAAGGGACTACTCTGGAGGATATCCCACCTTCCCAGGAACAGGAAACAACTGTGAGATCAGCCAATAAAAGGCCCCCTCCCTCTTACCATCTCCAGTTAATAACCTTGGACTCAGAAGTAACTGCCACAATTTAATAAAGTTTGACATAATGCAACAAAATATATGACTTGCTCCAGTTAGGCTACTTTCACACTGGCGTTTTGGATTCAGTTTGTGAGATCCATTTCAGGGCAATCACAAGCAGTCCAAAAAGGATCAGATTCTGAATGGGTAAGGATCCACTCAGAATGCATCAGTTTGCCTCCATTTTTCTTTGTATGCGGACACCAAAACGCTGCTTACAGCTTTTCGATGTCTGCATGACGATGCAGAGCCAAATGGATCCGCCTTGAAACACCATTGACGTCAATGGGGACGGATCCGTTTGTACTGGCTTACTGGTTTACTGCGCATGCCCAGGAAAGGCCCCCCTCCAGCAGCGGACATCTTGAAAAATCGCATCAGCGAACCAACTGGTAAGTATCTGTCGTCTATCTTTCTATCTGTCTAGTAATTGGGGAAGCTGCTGACACTTATGGCGGCTCTGGTCATTCATTGGGGGGGCTGCTGGCAATGAGGGGGCTGCTGGCAATGAGGGGTGAGCTGCTTGAAATGAGGGGTGTGAGCTGCTGGCACAGAGGGTGGGCTGCTGGCACAGAGGGGGGACTGCTGGCACAGAGGGGGGATGCTGGCAATGAGGGGGGATGCTGGCAATGAGGGGGATGCTGGCAATGAGATGGGGATGCTGGCAATGAGAGGGGCCTACTGGCACGGAGGGTGGGCTGCTGGCACGGAGGGAGGGCTGCTGGCAATAAGGGAGGGCTGCTGACAGTGAGGGGGGCTGCTGGCAATGAGAGGGGGATGCTGGCAATGAGAGGGCACTGCTGGCAATGGGGGGCTGCTGGCAATGAGGGGGGCTGCTGGCAATGAGGGGGGCTTAAGGCACTGATTAAGGGGATGCTGCTGGCACTGATGGAGGAAGCTGACACTGAGGGAGGGGGGCTGATTTCAGTTTGTCCGCTGTACCTGCCACGGTCTGATAACATCCATACATTTTTTTTTTGTTCTGATGGTTATTTTTTTATATTCTAGCTTCTTCTCAAACTTCCAAAAAACAAGAATCCAGCAATTTCTCAAGTGGTCACTAACAAATATCTAAATCAAATTAAAGTAAGTTTTTTAAATTAACATATTGAAAATGTAATTTTAATGTAAATGGTGCTCTAAACATGTTCATATAAAGTTTTAAATATGCTATTGGTATTATGTCTTGTACAGAAGTCTTCACCATCTGAACGACATTGAAGGCCACCCAGAAGGCGCCAACGCATCCAGACGCCGGTTAATATAACCGCAATGATTGGAGTTTTGAATACTGTTTGATTTTAATAGCATTAATCAGTATTTGTTTTGATTCTAGTCTTCTTCATCTTCACCTTTGGGTGCTTTTTATTTATTTTTTATCAACCAGCAGCTAGAGCCGCCAGGTAGGATCCCTCAGTGTCTTCCAGAGCTCGTGGGAGAGCCCGTGACGGTTGGGGACGTGTAAGTATTGAATATAAGTAGTTCTAATTTATATATTTTTTTTTGCAACTTCTCTAAATGTAGATTTTCTTTTTCTTTCAGGGTTCCAGAGGCTCCACCAGGGAAAATGAAAGGTTTGTTGTCCCTCACATCAACAATGAACTCCTCATCCAACTGGTGGAGGCACGTCCCGCCAACACGCTGACCATCACTGCACCCAGCGGCTCTGGAGAGACATATGTTCGGAAGTGTTTGACAACTGGTGATCTCACCACGGCGGCTCAGAAGCAATATGGTAAGTACAGCAATCCGTATATTTCCCACATTTATTTTGTTGTTAACCTAACATCTTGCTAGTTTTTATTGTATTTTTTTTTTTAAACAGTTGACACGGTTACAACTCGGTGGAGATCAATCCGGGACCGCTTCAAGAGGGACTATAACCAGGAGGTTCAGGCCCCAAGTGGATCAGGAGCAACCTCAAGGCCAACCTACATGTATATGAAGGCCTTGGGGTTCCTAACAAGTACAATGGCGCCTAGAAGGTAAATATTTTTAGTTTTAGGTAATGGAAAAGGCATTTAATTTCATCTCCCTCAGATTGCAAGGGGCTGTCGAAGTGAGGGGAGCATTTTGCCCCTCTGTTTCTGGCAGCCACCTGCGGTTTCAGGGACAAGTGTTCTCTCCCTCAGATTGCAAGGGGCAGTCCAATACAGAGGAGCGTTTTTCCCCCTGTTTCTGGCTGCCCCGTACAGTTATAGGTTGGAATACTCTAGAACGTTGATGCAGTAATTCAAGGCCTTTTTTTTTTCAACAGAACTGCCACCGGCACTCGGGAGCCTGAACTTTCTCGTGAAGCGGTCCCGGAACCGTCTGACAGCCCCAGCCCTCCTGCACATCATGCACCTGTTCAGGACAATCCTGATCCCCTACCGGGTCCCTGCTTTCTACAAACGATCTCAACTTGGAGACAAAGTTTGAGAGTAATGTTGACTAGCAGTAGATCCAGTAGGAGCCATCAGGAGGAATATGGGAACCTTGTAGAGATAGATTCCGATGCTCTAGAACAGGGATGCTCAACCTGCGGCCCTCCAGCTGTTGCAAAACTACAACTCCCACAATGCCGTGCTGGTGGATGATAGCTGTAGGCTGTTTTGGGCATGCTGGGAGTTGTAGTTTTGCAACAGCTAGAGGGATGCAGGTTGAGCATGCCTGCTCTAGAAGGTCTTGCAGATTAAATGCGGCGAAGATGACTTGTCACGTCGCCTGGAGGGGGCGGAGGTGACGAGTCAACTCACCGATAACCAGCAGTACATGCTAACCTTATCCCCCCGAATGAACCAAATGACGCCAGAGCAGGTGCATGAGTTAAAATATTTGTTGGAGAATGGGTCATGGGACATTTTGCACTGCCCCATTCCATTCCTACCCCCCATTCCATCCCGTTTCCAGCAACCATCTTTATACCACCATCCGTCCCTTTCACACACCCCCGAGCATGTGTCAAATCTACCTTCTTTTTCTTCTACTCCTTCTCCTCCTCACTATGTCAATCCTATCTCTTTCCAAACTACCTCTTCGACACCGTCCTCTATCCACACCCCTCAAACCCAACCTGCATCTTTTCCAGCAGACCGTCATGTTTATCCCTCCACTGAAGACAGGGGGCTGGCATTGCCGGCCAACCACATTCCACCAGGAAAAAGTCCACCTCCCCTCCACATTTTGAAAGTTTAATAATGTTTGGTTTATTTTTTTTTTTAATTGTTAATATACTACTTTGTGTGTGTGTTTGTTTTTTAATTTCGGGTACATGATATTCTCAACTTTGGCCACTACAAGTGATGGGAAAATAGAACTCCCAATGACACATAATGTGTGTTTATGTTTCCAGGAGTTTTATTTTCTTAACGGTTGTAGTACCAACATTGATTAACCATTGATGATGCAGGATTAATAACGGTCTTTCTAGCTCCTTATTGATCTATCCCTGTTGATTGCCACATGAACAAGCAAATGCTTTTTCATCTGTCAATTTTGTGCAAATTCCAATATCAGCCTCATCAATAATTAATTTACTTGGGAGCGAAAATTTAAAATTTTGCTCTTTAGTAAAGATGAAGCTGTCACATAAACTAGCGTAATTACCACAAGGGACAGGAAAGGGACATTATTGCACGTGTGCGCCCCGTGTTGCGCACCTCAAGTTGCGGGCTGCAATGTACGTGCAACGAACTTTGGGCAGCGGTTCGCGCTAACATTCAGCACCATTCCGCATCTCCGGATTTATGGACCCATTGAGCTTTTTGGGTTTTTATCCGTGATGCGGAATGACAGCAAAATGGTGTCCTTGTATTGCGGATCTACAATTTGTGAATGGGGCACACATGTTTGTGTGCAAGGTGTTTTGAGGGTTCAGAGCCGAAGAAGGACCTGTACCCATCAAAACACAATGATGTTTAACAGTGCTTGGATGATCTCCCTTGCCCTGCTAAAGAACGGGCAGAACAAGAGCTCAAAATAACACACTGCTTAGCAGAGGATTGCGAAAAAACTGTGTGTTTGGTGACGTCACCTTCTCTAATGGGCATGCTTTTGTCCTAGCTGTTTGGTGGTGCCATGGAACTCACTGATGGGCGCAATTCTCTGCCTGGCAGTGCTATGGAGACCCCATAAAATGCCTATGCCATGCAAGATTTAATGGGATAGTTGGGTTTAAAATATGGCTATGTACGGGTTCAACCCCAAACCCGGACAAGCCATATTGTGTGATAAAAAAAATAATAATACAAAAGAGGTATTTAAGTTTTCATTAAATAAAATACTTTCACATTACAAAATGGATCCGCTAATCGGAAGCAAAAACGGAGACAAACGGGACAAACGGATCTGTATTACAGATGGATCTGTTTGAACGGATCCGTCTTAAAATGTTCAGTTCGTCTCCGTTTTGTAATTTTTTAGACAGATCCGCTTCAAATGGATCCATGAAACGCCAGTGTGAAAGTAGCCTTACATGAACAACATGAGCAAATGGGTGAGAATTCCTCATGCCGTTGTGGAGGCTAAAGGAAATTCCAATTACGTAATTCCAATTGAGTAATTTTCATATTATCCCCACGCCTCCATAACGGCATCAACTGGAGGAATTAATCATTAGGGAGGGACAACGGCAGACAAAACCTTCTGACCGAAGGATAATTCCTTGTTGGCAGAAATGTTTAATTTATAGTGATTAAAAAAAGTACAAGGGCTCTCCCAAGTGGCGGCCCAACAAATTTCTTGAAGAGAACCAGAGGCGCCCTCAGCCCATGCTCTTTTGGAGTGAGCCTTCATATTAGGAGGAGGATAAATCCCTTCTTTCTCATAAGCAAAAACAATACAAGACTTAATCCACCGAGCATGGACGCCTTGCTAGCTGCCATCCCCAATTAAGTCCAAGCTATTGAACCAACAGCTGGTTTGACTTCCTCAGGTCCTTTGTAGATTCAATGTACTGAATGACACATCTCCTGACATCCAAGTTGTGGAATAACTTTTCATTATCCGAACCCGCCTGGGAACAAAAGGAAGGGAGAGAGATTTCTTGTTCACAGTGAAACCTGGATATGACTTTAGGGAGGAATTCTGGGGCATGTCTCAAAACAATTCTATCATCAAAAACTGTTAGGTAAGGAGGCAAGATAGAAAAAGCCTGAATCTCTCCTACTCTCGTAGCCGTTGTAATGGCCAACAAAAAAAACGTCTTTAGTGTCAACAATCTTAAGCGTATTTCCCTAATAGGTTCAAAGGGGGGATGCATCAACCTAGACCAGATTGAGGTCCCAAGGTGGAACAGAAGATAAGCTTTGGACGTATCCTGCATGCTCCCTTAAAAAATCTAATAAGATCAAGGTAAACCAATTTTGTCCCCATAAATGCACTTATGCTGCCACTTGAACCTTTAGAGTACTCACAGTCAGACCTTTGTCAAGACCTGCTTGTAGGAAGTCTAGGATCAACCCAATGTTTGGAGCCATGGAGGGATCCCATGTGCTGTTCACAAACCGCAAGAAGGATTCCAAGGATCTCAGGTAAATTTTCAATGTTAACGGCTTCCTACTCTAACACAGTGGAGATTATTGCATCTGAAAGTCCTTTACTTCTTAATATGTTCCTTTCAGCCTCCAGGCAGTTAAACGGAGCTGAGGAATTCAGGGATAAACCACCAGACCCTGCGATAAGATATCCGGAAGGAGTGGAATTGTCCAATAATCTTCTCCAGCTAAACTTTTTAGCATCGGGAACCAAGCCCTCCTGGGCCAAAATGGTGTTATTAGAATTATCTGACCTTTCTCCTCGATAACCTTTGTTAACACCTTGGGAATTAGAGCGAATGGAAGGAAAGCATAGAGGAGACCCCTGGGCCAAGGTATCGACAGAACATCCACTTTCAGAGGCCGATCTTGGAAGGACAGAGAGTAGAAATTAGTGTTGGGCGAGCATGCTTGGCCGGACACTAGTTCGGCTCGAGCATCGCTGTGTTTGGACGAATATTGCGTGTGCTCAAGCACGATGCTCGATGATAGAGCACAATGGAAGTCAATGGGAGAACCTGAGCTTTAAACAAGGCACCACCTGCTCTGAAGAGGGGAGGGTGTCATGCTCATATATGTAGTCAGTGCTTGGGGACACACACTGTATCTAATCTAATTTAGATTCCATGTCTGAAAAGTTTCTGACGGGATTTGAACTCACAACCTTCTACATTACAGCCAAGAATCATAACCACTACACTATAGAGCTGTATGGCCAGTTACTAGTAGTAAGTATTCCTATACAGCAGAAGTCTAATTTTTTATTTTATTTTTTTCAAGTAACTGGCCATGCAGCTCTATAGTGTAGTGGATAAAATTCTTGGCTGTGATGTAGAAGGTTGCAAGTTCAAATCCCATCAAAAACTTTTCAGAAATAGAGGCTAAATTAGATTTAAATACACTGTGTGTCCCCAAGCACTGACTACATATATGAGCATAGCTATATATGGGGTCCAAGCAGGGACACCTAAGCCGAACTAGACACCCTCCCCTCTTCAGAGCAGGTGGTGCCTTGTTTAAAGCTCAGGTTCTCCCATTGACTTCCATTGTGCTCTATAGAGCACCCGAGCATTGGGAAATGTTCTACTCGAGCACCAGAGCACACAAGTACTTTAGTGCTCACCCAACACTAGTAGAAATCTCTCACCTTCCTGTTTTTTCTTGGAGGACCCCATTTGGCACAGATCTGACTGAACAGATCTGACTGAACACTACTGGATTCAGACTCCATTCTCCTTATTTTAGTTGGTCTCTGTTCAAAAAGTCTGCCACAAGATTTTCCTTCCCTTTTACGTGGATAGCCGAAAGGGACAAGAGGTTCTCTTCGGCTCAGACAAAGATCTTCTCCACCCTCAGGGAGAGAGAGACTTCTCGTCCCCATTTGTTCAAATAAGCTACTGTGGAGGTGTTGTCTGAAAGAATCCTTACATGTCTCAACTGAATTAAGGGAGCAAAAGCTTTTAAGGCTTACCAAACTGCACTTAATGCCCGCATGTTGGAAGAAGCTTGTTGCAGCTCTGCTTTCCATTGGCCTTGCTTCATGGCCCTCTCCAAGTACGCTCCCCAACCTTGCTTGCTGGCATTGGTTATAATCACTATCTGATCTGCTTGTCGCCACCCCACTCACTGGGATAAATTTCCCCATTTTGTCCACCTTTGTTGAAATCTTGACTTTTTTGTGTAAAGAGGTTTGCTTTTTGTCCCATTCCCTCAACAGGAACGACCAAAGTACCCTCAAGTGGGCTTGTGACCATTTCACTGGTGGAATGTTAGAAGTCATAAGACCTAGTGTTTTTATGATCTCCCTGATTGAGGATACCTTTAGTCGTTAAAATTTCTGGATTCTCTGAATAAAATCTTATTGTTTCTGATCCGGGAGAAAAGAAGACATCAAATGAGAGTCTAACAGCACTCTCAGAAAAATTCTCCTCTGTGAGGGAAAGAGACAGCATTTCTGCTGGTTTATGATCCACCCCAGATCCAAAAGGGTGTCTGATACTGTCTGGAGCTCAGCCTGCAGGTGACTTTCTGTTGGTGCTGCGATTAGGAAGTCGTCCAAGTACGGTATTAGTAAGATCTCTGCCAGATGGAAGAATTTTGTGACATCCGCCATAAACTTCGTAAAGATTTTTGGGGCTGAACAAATGCCGAATGGCAAAACTTGAAATTGGAGACGCGGCACTCTTCTCTGCAACCATACTGCCATCATCAAATATTTCTGATTGTCTCTGTGGATTGGAACATGATAATAGGCCTCTGAAAGGTCTAATGTTATCATAAAGCAATCCTTTGATAGAAGATTGACTACAGATTTTACTGTCTCCATCTTGAATCCTTTGTATACAATGTACTTGTTCAATTTCTTCCGATTTATTATTGCCCGGAAAGAACCGTTTGGCTTTCTTACCAGAAATATTGATGAGTAAAATCCCTTTCTTTGTTCTATCAATGAGACCTGTACTATGGCTTCCTTCTGTAACAGTAAAGCGATCTGCTGGTCCATCGCTTCCTGATCTTCTCCTTTTAGAATGGAATTTTCCAGACACCTGTCTGGAGGAAGATGTAAGAATTCCAAACAGTACCCTTCTCTTATGGTCGAGAGTACCCAGGGGGAGGCCTGAATTTTTTCCCAGGGCTAAATAAAAGTGTTTTAATCTTCCCCATAGGACTTCTTGCGTATTTGGGAGGAGTGTGGCTTTGTCGGGGTTAAACAAAAATCCTTTATTTTTTTCCCTTAGATGATTGCCTGGAAGAACTCAATTCTTTATTTTTCGGGTCAAATCTATTACATCTCTGGGGACAAATGAAGAGTCTATTTTTGAAAATTTGTTATTCCATTGAAAACCCTTTCTTCCTGTCTGACGCCTTTTCTAGGATGTCGTCCAATGTGGTGCCAAAAACACGATCGCTTTGCAGTGTAGGGAACATAATCAATTTTTAGATGCAGTGTCTCCTACCAAGACCTTAACCAGATTGCTCTGCAGGAGGCATTGGAAAGAGCGTCCATTTTTGACGATAGCTTCACCATATCAGCTAAGGTATCTGACAAAAAAGTTAGAGGCTTGTTTGAGCATTGGGATGGAAGTTAGGAGGTCTTCCCTTTGAGTTCCAGACTCAATATGTTCCTCTAGCTGTCCCAGCCACAAGGACAAAGTCCTAGCCATGTAAGTGGCTGATATTCCTGGCCTTAACATGGCTTTTGAGGAATCCCAAGTTTTTTTAGGAGAGACTAGCATTTTTTATCCATAGGGTCTTTAAGCAACCCTAGATCTTCAAATGATAGTGAGGATTTTTTTGAAATCCTCGCTACCAGGGCGTCAACCTTAGAAGGTTTGTCCCAAGAAGCTGAAGCCTCTTTAGCAAATGGATACTTCCTTTTGAACATTTTGGAGGCAGGCTACCTCTTCTCAGGGTCCTTTAACTGATTATGTATAAGGTTTTTGATGTTGTTATGGACAGGAAACACACATTTTTTCCTCTTCCAAGTCCGGCAAACATTTGGTCTTGGACTGACAGGGTTTCTCTAGGTTCTTCCAAATTAATTGTAGCTCTGATAGTCTTCAATAGAGATTCAGTCTCTTCAATTGAAAAGAGCGGGCGTCCTTAAGCATTTTCTGAGATATTAGAGCCTGTGTCAGAAGAAACTACCCCTTCATTAAGGGTATTTGAAGTGGAGGCTCTAGACCGTAAGGCGACGAGTTTTGCCTCAACCACCACACTGACTCCTTTTTTAATCATGGCCCTCAGGCTTTCTACTAGGGAAGGAGTTTCTTCAGACTAACCTGTTAGAACATCTTGGACACAGGGTTTTCTTGGAAGAGGCAGAGAGACCCTTTTTACATATAGCACATTTCTTCTTCTAGGATGGCTCCCCTTTAATGCTTTCTCTCCCCTAGGAGACACAAGCCAGCATTTTTTTTCAGCTTTGTAAATATCGCACCAAGGGAGGAGGCTTACAGGGCTGGAGGGCCTGGAGGCATCTGTGGATTTTTGGTTTTGCTTTCCCCCTGTAATGACATGCTGCCCAGGAGACATGCTGTGTCCACCGCTGAAGTGAGAACATCTGAGCACCGGCGTTCTCCCCCTTTACTTCCAGCGTCATGATATCACTGCTTTGAGTTCTGGAGTGTATGGGAGCGTTCACTTGGCCCAAAGAAACTCCCCCTCATCACTGCCTCGCCGCTTCCACGGGAAAGAAGCCTGCCGACACATGCCGGACTTACACCAAGAGGAGGGAGGAGCACGCCAATTTGCTCCATGACCCCTTCCACTGCAGTGGGCCTCCGGCAAAAGCCAGGCTAACAAACCTGAAGGCCCTTCGCATCCTGCTGATCCATGATCCTGCCTTCAGAGGGACAGGAAACAACTGGAGAAGGTAACAGGAAGGGAATGGCCTTTTATTGGGTGAACTGACAGTTGTTTACTGTCCCTGAGAAGGCGAGATATCCTTCAGGTGGTAACGTTGTGGCTGCATGGTGAAAATTCAGATTTGTGACAAATCACATTTTTTATTAACTTTAGATCAAATTCCTATTCGGACGCTTTGATTTTCTCAACACTGCCTCCTATATCTAACACTGGAGGAAATAGTGCATATACACTCACCTAAAGAATTATTAGAAACACCATACTAATACGGTGTTGGACCCCCTTTTGCCTTCAGAACTGCCTTAATTCTACGTGGCATTGATTCAACAAGGTGCTGATAGCATTCTTTAGAAATGTTGGCCCATATTGATAGGATAGGATCTTGCAGTTGATGGAGATTTGAGGGATGCACATCCAGGGCACGATGCTCCCGTTCCACCACATCCCAAAGAGGCTCTATTGGGTTGAGATCTGGTGACTGTGGGGGCCATTTTAGTACAGTGAACTCATTGTCATGTTTAAGAAACCAATTTGAAATGATTCGATTTTTGTGACATGGTGCATTATCCTGCTGGAAGTAGCCATCAGAAGATGGGTACATGGTGGTCATTAAGGGATGGACATGGTCAGAAACAATGCTCAGGTAGCCCATGGCATTTATACTATGGCCAATTGGCACTAAGGGGCCTAAAGTGTGCCCAGAAAACATCCCCCACACCATTACACCACCACCAGCCTGCACAGTGGTAACAAGGCATGATGGATACATGTTCTCATTCTGTTTACGCCAAATTCGGACTCTACCATTTGAATGTCTCAACAGAAATCGAGACTCATCAGACCAGGCAACATTTTTCCAGTCTTCAACAGTCCAATTTTGGTGAGCTCGTGCAAATTGTAGCCTCTTTTTCCTATTTGTAGGAGATGAGTGGTACCCGGTGGGGTCTTCTGCTGTTGTAGCCCATCCGCCTTAAGGTTGTGCGTATTGTGGCTTCACAAATGCTTTGCTGCATACCTCGGTTGTAACGAGTGGTTATTTCAGTCAACGTTGCTCTTGTATCAGCTTGAATCAGTCGGCCCATTCTCCCCTGACCTCTAGCATCAACAAGGCATTTTTGCCCACAGGACTGCCGCATACTGGATGTTTTTCCCTTTTCACACCATTCTTTGTAAACCCTAGAAATGGTTGTGCGTGAAAATCACAGTAACTGGGCAGCTTGTGAAATACTCAGACCGGCCCGTCTAGCACCAACAACCATGCCATGCTCAAAATTGCTTAAATCACCTTTCTTTCCCATTCTGACATTCATTTTGGAGTTCAGGAGATTGTCTTGACCAGAACCACAACCCTACATGCATGGAAGCAACTGCCATGTGATTGGTTGACTAGATACCACAACCCTACATGCATGGAAGCAACTGCCATGTGATTGGTTGACTAGATAATTGCATTAATGAGAAATAGAACAGGTGTTCCTAATAATTATTTAGTTGAGTGTATATATATATATATATAAAACAAAAAAGAAGATTCGGCGGCACCAGTACGCTGGCTCAGGTGCTATGTCCAAGGGAATGAGCTTCAACCTTCTTATATATGTAGAAAACGGGACAGCACTCCAAGGCTTGAAGAGGATAGATATCTTTATTCACCCATGTGAAAAATAATAGCAACGTTTCAGCTCACAACTGAGGCTCAGTTGTGAGCTGAAACGTTGCTATTAATTTTCACATGGGTGAATAAAGATATCTATCCTCTTCAAGCCTTGGAGTGCTGTCCCGTTTTCTACACACATATATATATATATATATATATATATATATATATATACAAACCACTATGAATCCCCTTGAATCGTATAGTGTACACATAAACAGCAAATCACACCATTTTTTTTTTTGCCCCAAGCGTATTTTTCCCCTTGACTTTTAAAATGTGGGTAATAACACACATGCACTTTATGAATTCTGGATTTTTATTTCTAGTAGAGATGAGCAAATTTTTCAAAAATATTCAGGAAAAATTCGGTTTGATCCGAATAAATTTGCAGCAAATTTCCTGGCTGCTGAGAGCCTTTATAGTGGCGTAGAACACTGTGCCTTGCAGTAACACGCATAGGGAGTCTGCTTTGTTAGTGAAATAATACTGTGAGTCCATATGACATGCAGATGACAGGTGTCGCTCCTAAAATCACAACATACATCTCCCTGAAGTGCTGAGGCACGTTTTCAATAGCGCACACAACCCTGAAACTCTACCCTTCGGAGCACCAGTTTGATAAAGGCCCTGCGTGGCTGGAACGTCACACCTGTTCCACACAGCTGCATTTCCGAAATAAAGAATCACGCTTGCATCAATATTGCTGGAGTTTATAGTTACACTTCACTTATTTGGGCGGTGATGGGGCCAAAACTGACCAAATAACTCAAGTATCAACTCAGCCTTAGAGGTAGATGTTAGCTTCAGAAGAAGTGCGCTCCTTTTACACCCTCTTCAGCTGATTCTACATAGATGTCTACAGAACCTGTTCTATTAAAAACGCTTATACAAGTAGAGCTCCCCTACAGAGTGGAGATGGTGTTGTGTCAGCAGTAAATTTGTGTTGACGTCACTGATTAATTTTCCCCATTCTCTGATCCGTCAGGACAATTACCCAGAAAAAAACAGATCCTGTCTGTGGAGCATACTCCTTCACTCGGTCAGTATTTGCTCAATAATCCACCAGTTTTGCCAAAGGCAAAAGAAAACGGAGTTGAAGTAAAAAACAGATGGCACGTGAATGGAATATTTGCATGTCTTCTGTGTTTTCTACCCACTCCTGCTTTTGGCTACCAAGTCATAAGCCAATACTGATGGGACCATACATCCGACAGGATCCGTTGTGCGTCTTGTTTTTCCTTCCTTCTGACAGATCAGAAGAAGTTTCAAATAAATAATGATGTAAGCCAAGCCGAAAGCCAAAATAGTTGACCAGTCATAAAGTGGGGAGGGTGAGAACAGCATGCTAAGTCTGCAGAGTGGACCTATGACATGGTGGTGAGGTGAAAGCAGCATGAGGGGACCACAAAGTGGCCCAATGACAGAGTCTGGAGGTGGCAGCAGCTTGAGGAAGCCACAGAGTGACACAATGACAGAGTTTGGAGGTGGCGGCAGCATCAGGAGGCCACAGAGTGGCAAGGTGACAGACTGTGGAGGTGGGTGGCAATACCAGTACCCGCTGAAGATGGTGGGTGAAAGAAGGAGCACTTGGCATTAGATGTGTTACATCAGGCGGGTAACAGGCTCAGAATAGCAGCTGACGCAGGTAGCCAGAAGAAACCGGTCTCTTGTCAAATTGTTGGCGTGGCACCATGGATGATCTAGTCTGATGCATTAGGCATTGATGTGTGGACATCCTGGCAGATGCACGCCTAATTCATTTTGATGCAGTGTCCCACTATGTGCTATATGTGGGCACTTTAAACTCTTGCTAAATATCATATCAAATGTATTGTGGTATCATGCTGTAATTCCCTTTAAGAGGCTGGCAGTGTCATTTACCTTTATTCGCTTCTAGGTGGTGCTTGCACCACTTATATACAGACCAGACTAAAAGTTTGGAGACACCTTCTCATTCAAAAAGTTTTCTTTATTTTCATGACTATGAAAATTGTAGATTCACACTGAAGGCATCAAAACTATGAATTAACACATGTGGGATTATATACATAACAAAAAAGTGTGAAACAACTAAAAATATGTAATATTCTAGGTTCTTCAAAGTAGCCACCTTTTGCTTTGATTACTGCTTTGCACACTCTTGGCATTCTCTTGATAAGCTTCAAGAGGTAGTCACCTGAAATGGTCTTCCAACAGTCTTGAAGGAGTTCCCAGAGATGCTTAGCACTTGTTGGCCCTTTTGCCTTCACTCTCTTAGCTGAGGGTTGTGTAAAGTTAGTGTGTCCGATGCTAATCAAGAGATGATGAAGTTTATGGAGGAGGTGGAAATTTGTATTTCCACCAAAATAATTTTTAAAAGATTTTAACACATATAAGTGCAGCGCTTAATGCAGAATACAAGATTTTTTTGTAAGATTTTAACACATACAAGTGCAGCCCTTAATGCAGAATACAAGATTTTTTTGTCCACCCAAATAATTTAAATCTTTTTTAATGCTTATAAGTGCAGCGCTTAATGTTAAATACAATTTTTTTACCACCAAAATAAGTCCAAAAAGATTTTACCGCATATAACTGTCACGCTGAATGCTGAATATCTTTTTCTTTTTATACTTATATATGCCACTAAAGGCTTTACCACATATAACTGGAACAGTGAACGCTGAGTATATTTTTATTTTTCCACGTATATATGCCACTAAAGGCTTTTCAACAGAGGGTTATAAACTGTCGGATTAAAAAAAGAAAAAAAACGCGCCAGAGGCATAGTTATCTGAAGTGTACAGGACGTAGCAGAGAAAGTAGGTCCGCGAGACGCGGTCCTTGTGCAGTTTCTGTGCTGCAGAGAAGTCCCCGTAATGTCCAGTAAGCAATACCGCAGATAGATGCAGGTTGGTGTGAATTAGTTTGCATTCTTGTGCAGGGTTAATGCATAGTGTATTCCACCTGGTGCTCAGTTCATATCTATGTCATCACGTACGCACGCAGTGTGTGAAAAGTAAATACAAAATTTCACCACAAAGTGATTCGGCCCATACCGCAAAAAAGGACTTTCCCACATATAATTGCAGCGCTGAATGCTGAATGTATGTTTATTTTTCTACTGAAATACACCACTAAAGGCATTACCACATATAACTGCAACAGCGAATGCTGCATATATTTTTATTTTTCTACTGATATACGTCAATAAAGGTTTTTCAAGATATAAGTGCAGGAAAGAATGGTGAATGTATATTTCTTTTTCTACTGCAATATGCAAGTAAAGGCTTTACCAGATATAACTGCAACAGTAACCTGAGAATATATTTTTCTTGTAGTACTAAAATACGCCCCTATACACTTTCACCAGAAATAACTGCAGAAGTGACCTGAGGATATATTTTACTTGTTGGACTGAAATTGGCCACTATACGCATTGGCCAGAAAAAAAAAAGTTAAGTGCATATATACAGTATATATATTTCTTGCAGTACTGAAATACGCCTCTACCGTATACGCTTTTAGCAGAAATAATTGCAGCAGTGAACTGAGAATATATATCTATTGTTGGACTGAAATGGGCCACTATACGCTTTGACCAGAAACAAAAATAAAGAGTGAAGTGCATACATATTTATCCACAATGAGGTTTTTCCAATTGCTGTCCCTAGTGCCTTCGCACATCTGTCCCTGCACTGTGAATGCTGGAAAATGGCAGAATCTAAAATGGCTGCCTAATTATTTATAGGGCTGTGACATTACAGGGCTGGCTGGCTGCTGATTAGCTGGGGCATGGAACTCTCGCCTGATTACCATGGGGCATGGAACTCTCGCCTTCCCAGAGTTTCATGCCCCATGTCCTCAGTCCTCACATGTGTAGCCGCCATTTTAGGAAAATTTTAATTCGTTGCCATGAAGCGCGAGAAAATTTTCATTTGTTGCAAATCAAATTTTTCCTGAAATTCGAAATTACACTTCGTCAGGTTCGATAATCTCTAATTGCTAGGTCATGTTGTCATTTTCACATACCGCACCAATGACCCATGAATTTTCTAGGTTGTGTATTTTCTTTTTTCTTTTCTTACTGTCATTTGCGTGGTGTTCTTCCACAATGCTTTCATTAGAAACAAAAAGTTGATGAAAGGTGACATGCTGCAATTCTTTAAAAAAAAATGAAAAAGATGAAAATGTAGCTGTGATAACATGCAATTGTTGGTAGAAGAGGTACCAACACATTAACATTCAAAGTAAAACAAAAATACACATAGAATAAACAGAATGTACTTTTGGGAAACCTCCCAAGATATTAATAGTACATATGCAAAAATGCAGAAATCCCCTTCTAGAACATCCCTTCAGTCAGGAAATATGAGTTATAGTTTTACTCATTAACAAAAAGAAAGACATGCTCAATAGTTACCGTATCTAGCTTTTTAAGTTTAGCAAATGCTTACAGTAATGTTTTCTTAAATTCTTTTAATGCACTTTTACCAGAAGTGAATATGAAACGTCTACTGTTCAAGAGAGTTTTAAAAATTAAAAATATCAAGTGGAAGAAATGAAATAGGACAATAGCCTAAATAGTTGATAAAAAAGATTACTAATGATACATGACTAGGGTTGAGCGAACCTGAACTGTAAAGTTCGGTTCGTACCGAACTTTAGGGTTTTTGGACCCCGAACCCGAACATTTCCGTAAAAGTTTGGGTTCGGTGTTCGGCGCTTTCTTGGTGCTTTTTGAAAGGCTGCACAGCAGCCAATCAACAATCGCCATACTACTTGCCCCAAGAGGCCATCACAGCCATGTCTACTAATGGCATGGCTGTGATTGGGCAGAGCAGAATGTGACCCAGGCTCTATATAAGCTTGAGTCACGTAGCGCTGCACATCACTCTGCTGTTACAAGTGTAGGGAGAGGATGCTGCTGGACTTGTGATTTCAGGGAGAGCATAGGAGACAATCTAACTCAGCGATCTACAGACAAATAGTTGTGTGGGTGCAGGACACAATCGTTTTACCCTGCCCTGAGGCCATTGACCCCAAAAATAAAACTTTTATAATTCTGTTAGTTAGGTGGGTGGTAGTGGCCATTTTAAGCATGCTCAGTGCACGAGCACTGCATCTTTGCAGATCACCATTTTTTGGGGGCAAACTACAACATCTGTATTAGTCAGTGTGCAATTTAAGGTAGAAATACAACCATCATAATCTGGGGTTTAAAAAACACACTTTTTTTTCCTTCAAAAAACAGTATTTTCCAGATCTGCAAGTGTTAAATTCAAGTTTAATATAAACAGCTTTCATATTCTGTTAGCAAAAAAAATATACTTTTTGGGCAATCTACAACATCTGTATTAGTCAGTGTGCAATTTAAGGTAGAAATACACCCATCATTTTCTGATGTTTGAAAAACACACTTTTTTTTACAAAAAACACTATTTTCAGGCCTTGCAGCATCAGCATGTGTGAAATTACAGGCTTATATACTGCTGCCAAATTCAGTTGTTAAACAAACACTCGTTTGGACACAAAAAATTTAGTTGGCAGCCTTTGATGCAGATGTCACTGTGAGATACACCCTTAATACATTTGGGTTACATTCAGAGATTTTAAATACCGCCATTTGGTGCACCAATATTGAATTCAGGCCTACACTGGTTCAGGCCCTGTGAGATACACCC
Source organism: Bufo gargarizans (assembly GCF_014858855.1). Lineage (NCBI taxonomy): Eukaryota > Metazoa > Chordata > Amphibia > Anura > Bufonidae > Bufo > Bufo gargarizans. The sequence goes on from NC_058083.1 coordinate 329,562,022, forward strand.
TCTACATACAGGGGTTTGAATCAAGGATTTGAAATACAGCCATTTTGTGCAAAGATATATTTACTTTAGGCCTACACTGCTTCAGGGCGTGTGTGATCCCCCCTATACATACAGGGGTTTTATTCAGCCATTTGAAATACAGCCATTTTGTTCAAAGATATATTTACTTCAGGCCTACACTGATTGAGGGCGTGTGTGATCCCCCCTATACATACAGTGGTTTGATTCAGCCATTTGAAATACAGTAATTTTGTGCAAAGATATATTTACTTCAGGCCTACACTGGTTCAGACCGTGTGAGATATCCCCCTATATACAAGGGTTGGAATCAGGCATTTGAAATACAGCCATTTTGTGCAAATAAATCTTTAATTCAGGCCTAGTCTGGTTCAGGCCATGTGAGATACACCCTTTACATACTGTCGTTCTTTCCTACTATTTACGTAACACCCATTTTGGGGCAAGATCCTAAATTAAAAAAATATGAGGAGAGCGTCAAATTAGGGTCATGTCGTGGTGCTGCTGGTGGCGCTCCTGTTGCAGGGAGAGGACGTGTTCGATCTGTGCCCACTACACGCCCAAGTGAAACCCCTTCCTCAGGTGTGAGTAGGCGACAAAACCTGCAGTGGTATTTTGTTGGGCCTAATGCTGCTCTATGAATGGTGAGGCCTAAACAAGTACAGGCGATAGTAGATTGGGTTGCTGACAGTGGATCCAGTTCCTTCACATTGTCTCCCACCCAGTCTCCTGCTGAAAGACCACAGTTGGCACCTGCAGCCGATGTCCATCAGTCTTTCACCTCACCTCTTTGCAAATCAGCCAAGCAGTCTGAGCCCCAAGTTATGCAGCAGTCTCTTCTGCTTTTTGATGACTGTAAGCAGGGTTTTCCATGGCCATCCACCTAGCCCTGCCCCAGAAGTGGAAGAGATTAAGTGCACTGATGCCCAACCACTTATTCTTAAAGATAAGTACATGGGAAGACCATGGCAGCACGTCTCAGATGATGACGAAACACAGGTGCAAACTGCTGGGGCTTTTGAAAGTGTGCAAACCGACAAGGAGGGCAGGGGTGAAGACTGGGTAAAAGATGGTGTGGAGGACGATGAGGTCCTCGACCTCACATGGAATCAAGGTCATGCGAGTGACCGATGTAGTTCGGAGGAAGAGGCGGTGGTTGCACAGAGCCACCAGCACAGCAGAAGAGGGAGCAGTGTGCAAAAGCGGAGCAGCCGTCCTCTAGACAGTATGCCTCCTACTGCCCACCGCAGCAAGGGACCGTTCACACCAAAGCCAGCTCCAAGGAGTTTCCTGGAGTGGCGGTTCTTCAGACAATGTGCTGATGACAAGACACAAGTGGTTTGCACACTGTGCAATCAGAGCCTGAAGCGAGGCATAAACGTTCTCAACCTGCGCACAACCTGCATGACCAGGCATTTAAGTGCAAAGCACGAGCTGCAGTGGAGTAGACACCTCAAAAACCAAGAAAGGTCTCTGGCTCCTCTTCTGCTGCAGTCGCGGCCTCTTCATCCACCTCTGGAGTGACAGTGCAACCTGGCACCCCACAAACAGAGGATTTGCCAGCAACACCAACACCCGGGTCACCAAGCATCTCCACAATGTCCCACGGAAGCATTCATCTCTCCATATCTCAAACGCTGGAGGGGAAGAGGAAGTACCACCCTACCCACCCGTGATCCCTAGCCCTGAATGCCAGCATTTCTAAATTACTTGCCTTTGAAATGCTGTCATTCCGTCTGGTGGAGACGGATAGTTTTAAAGGCCTTATGGCGGTGGCTGTCCCACAGTATGTCTTGCCCAGCCGCCACTACATTTCAAGGCGAGCCATCCCTTTACTTCACAACCAAGTGGGGGACAAAATCAGGTGTGCACTGCGCAACGCCATCTGTGGCACGGTGCACCTGACTACGGATACGTGGACCAGTAAGCACGGTGCAGTGGCGGCTGGGCCTGAGGCGGATAGCAGTTTGGCGCTTATCCTTACACCACCGAGGATTGCAGGGCGCTTCAGTTTGCATCCTGTTGCTTCCTCCTCCTACTCTGCTTCCTTATCCTCTACCAGCTCCTCATCTGGTCAGCGTAACACCTTCACCACTAACTTCAGCACAGCCAGGGGTAAACGACAGCAGGTAGTATTAAAACTTATCTGTTTGGCGGACAAACCCCACACAGCGCAGGAGCTGTGGACGGGCCTTGAACAACAGACCGATGGGTGGTTTGTGCCAGTCAGCCTCAAGCCCAGGCTGGTGGTGTGCGATAATGGGCAAAATCTCGTAGCAGCTCTGGGACTAGACGGTTTTAAGCACATCCCTTGTCTGGTGCATGTGCTGAATTTGGTGGTGCAGAGATTTCTTAAAAATTACCCTGACATGTCCGAGCTGGTGCATAAAGTGCAGGCCGTCTGTGCGCGCTTTCCGTGTTCTCACCCTGCTGCTGCTCACCTGTCAGCACTGCAGCGTAACTTCGGCCTTCCCGCTCACCGCCTCATATGCGACATGCCCACAAGGTGGAACTCCACCTTGCACATGCTGGCCAGACTGTGTGAGCAGCAGCAGGCAATAGTGGAGTTTCAACTGCAGCACGTACGGGTGAGTCACTCGGTGGAACAGCATCACTTCACCACCAACAACTGGGCCTCCATGCGAGACCTGTGTTCATTGTTGCGCTGTTTCGAGTACTCCAACAACATGGCCAGTGCCGATAACGCCGTTCTCAGTGTTACTATCCCACTTCTATGCCTCCTTGAAAAAACGCTCCTGGCGATGATGGAAGAGGATGTGGCACAGGAGGAGAAGAAAGAGGGATCATTTCATAGGGTTTCCAGCCAGTCATTGCCAAGTGGCTCCTAGGGTGGTTTCCTTCACCCACAAACTCAAGGTACACAATTGTCCAGCCAGGGCACAGTTCTGGAGGATGAGGAGGTGGAGGATGAGGAGCAGGAGATGGAGGAGGAGGAACCATGTTCACAGCAAGGTGGCACCCAGACCAGCTCATGGCGATCACTGGTGCGTGGAAGGGAGGATACAGAGGACACAGACGACACACCTCCCACAGAGGACAGCTTTTCGTTGCCTCTGGGCAGCCTGGCACACATGAGCGATTACATGCTGCAGTGTCTCCGCAACGACCGCCGAGTTGCCCACTTTCTAATTTGTGCTGATTACTGGGTGGCCACGCTGCTGGATCCCCATTACAAGGACATCGTACCGTCCTTAATTCCGTCACTGGAACGTGATCGTAAGATGCGTGAGTACAAGCGCACGATGGTGGAGCAGTATGTGTGCACACGCCTACACGTACTGAATGATGGATCGTCCCCTTCAACTTCTGGGTCTGCAAATTGGGCACATGGCCTGAGCTTGCCCTTTACGCCTTGGAGGTGCTGGCCTGCTCTACAGCCAGTGTATTGTCTGAACGTGTGTTGAACATGACTGGAGGCGTTGTCACATGTTATATTTCCCAATGTTTTTGTGTGTACCCTAATTTTAAAAATAAAATGTAAAACCAAAATTCAGTGTAGGCTACCTCCTCCTCCACTGCTGCTTCCACCAACACCACCACATACACTGCCTCCTCCACCTCCTACTCCATATGGACCTGGTCCTCCTAGATCAAGATTATTATTTTTTATTTTTACGTATTTTATGTTATTTAAAGTCATTTCCCTATCCACAGAGCACTTGCCATGCTCTTAACCACATTTTGACACCATTTGCAGCCCTCTAGCCCTTTCCATGACATTTTTACAAAAGTTCGGGTCTCCATTGAATTCAACGGGGTTCGCGTTCGGGATAAAGTTCGGGTCCCGAACTCAAACTTTTTTCTGGAGTTCAGACTAAACCGTCGAACCCGAGCATCCAGGTGTCCGCTCAACTCTATACATGACAAGATGAATGTGAAGAAAAATGATCAATAAGCACAAATGTATACTTTCAACTGCTGCTGTTACATAGCTTCCTCTGTGCATCAAAACTGCATTAGATTACCTTTAGAGATGAGCAAATTGATTCTAAGTTAATCAGATGAATCACAAATTTCAACTAAAGTATTTTTTTTAACATCTTCAGGACGCTGACATTTTCACATTAAGGACTAGGCCATTTTTTTTTTAAAAATCTAACATGAGTCACTTTACTTTTCCAAGCCATTTTGAGATTGTTTTCTTGTCACATATTGTACTTCATGACAGTGGTAAATTTGAGTCAAAATATTTCATTTTTATTTATAAAGAAATACAAGTTTACCCAAAATTTGGAAGAATTTGCAATTTTCAAAATTTTAATTGCTTTGCTTTTGAAACAGATAGTGATACCTCCTAAAATAGTTATTACTTTACATATCCCATATGTCTACTTCATGTTTGGAATATTTTGTAAATGACATTTTCTTTTTTGGGGACGTTAGAAGTAGAGATTTCCCGCACTATTCCTGGCGAAGATTGCGCGTTTGCCGCGGCGGGCGAACATATGCGATGTTCGGTCCGCCCCCTATACGTCATCATTGAGCAAACTTTGACCCTGTACCTCACAGTCAGCAGTCACATTCCAGCCAATCAGCAGCATACCCTCCCTCCCAGACCCTCTCACCTCCTATCAAAAAGCAAGGACAGCTTCCATTTTAGATTCATTCGGAAGCTGCAGTGTTAGTGAGAGCAGGGACAGTGCAGCTGCTGCTGATTTAATAGGGAAATCGATAGCTAGGCCAGTGTATTCAGTGTCCAAACCAGTCCTCAAAGACTCATCTGATCTGCTGTAAACACCCCAAAAAGCCCTTTTTAGGGCTATTACATCAGTCTGCTTTTTTTTTTTCCTCTGTAATATAATTACAGTTGCATGCCAGCGTGTGTGTCAGGCCCACAGCATGTTCTGTACCCACTACTGCCAGTGCCCAGTGCCACCACACATATCTGCTATCACAGTAGCTTGCAATTAAAACAGTAAAACACTTTTTTCACTGTAATATAATTGCAGTTGCCTTCCAGCATGTGTCAGGCCCACAGCGTGTACTGTGCCCACTACTGCCAGTGCCCAGTGCCACCACTCATATCTGGTGTCACGGTAGCTTGCATTTAAAACAGTGAAACACTTTTTTCACTGTAATATAATTGCAGTTGCCTGCCAGCGTGTGTGTCAGGCCCACAGCGTGTAATGTGCCCACTACTCATATCTGGTGTCACAGTAGCTTGCATTTAAAACAGTAAAACACCTTTTTCACTGTAATATAATTGCATTTGCCTGCCAGCGTGGGTATCAGGCCCACAGCGTGTACTGTGCCCACTACTGCCAGTGCCCAGTTCCACCACTCATATCTGGTGTCACGGTAGCTTGCATTTAAAACAGTGAAACACTTTTTTCACTGTAATATAATTGCAGTTGCCTGCCAGCGTGTGTGTCAGGCCCACAGCGTGTAATGTGCCCACTACTCATATCTGGTGTCACAGTAGCTTGCACTTAAAACAGTAAAAAAATAATAATCACTGTAATATAATTGCAGTTGCCTGCCAGCGTGTGTGACAGGCCCACAGTGTGTACTGTGCACACTAATGCCAGTGCCCAGTGCCACTACTCATATCTGGTGTCACAGTAGCTTGCATTTAAAACTGTAAAACACTTTTTTCACTGTAATATAATTGCAGTTGCCTGCCAGCGTGTGTTTCAGGCCCACAGCGTGTACTGTGCCCACTACTGCCAGTGCCCAGTGCCACCACTCATATCTGGTGTCACAGTAGCTTGCATTTAAAACAGTAAAACACTTTTTTCACTGTAATATAATTGCATTTGCCTGCCAGCGTGTGTGTCAGGCCCACAGCGTGCAATGTGCCCACTACTCATATCTAGTGTCACAGTAGCTTGCATTTAAAACAGTAAAACTATTTTTTCTCTGTAATATAACTGCAGTTGCCTGCCAGCGTGTGTGTCAGGCCAACAGCATGTACTGTGCCCACTACTGCCAGTGCCAAGTGCCACCACTCATATCTGGTGTCACAGTAGCTTACATTTAAAACAGTAAAACACTTTTTTCACTGTAATATAATTGCAGTTGCCTGCCAGCGTGTGTGTCAGGCCCACAGCGTGTAATGTGCCCACTACTGCCAGTGCCCAGTGCCACCACTCATATCTGGTGTCACAGTAGCTTGCATTTAAAACAGTAAAACACTTTTTTCACTGTAATATAATTGCAGTTGCCTGTCAGCGTGTGTGTCAGGCCCACAGCGTGTAATGTGCCCACTACTGCGAGTGCCCAGTGCCACCACTCATATCTGTTATCACAATAGCTTGCATTTAAAACAGTAAAACACTTTTTTCACTGTAATATAATTGCAGTTGCCTGTCAGCGTGTGTGTCAGGCCAACAGCATGTACTGTGCCCACTACTCATATCTGGTGTCACAGTAGCTTGCATTTAAAACAGTAAAACACCTTTTTCACTGTAATATAATTGCAGTTGTCTGCCAGCGTGTGTGTCAGGCCCACAGCCTGTAATGTGCCCACTACTCATATCTGGTGTCATAGTAGTTTGCATTTAAAACAGTAAAACTCTTTTTTCACTGTAATATAATTGCAGTTGCCTGCCAGCATGTGTGTCAGGCCCAGAGCGTGTACTGTGCCCACCACTGCCAGTGCCCAGTGCCACCACTCATATCTGGTGTCACAGTAGCTTGCATTTAAAACAGTAAAACACTTTTCTCACTGTAATATATTTTCAGTTGCCTGCCAGCGTGTGTGTCAGGCCCACAGTGTGTACTGTGCCCACTACTGCCAGTGACCAGTGCCACCTCTCATATCTGGTGTCACAGTAGCTTGCATTTTAAACAGTAAAACACTTTTTTCATTGTAATATAATTGCAGTCGCCTGCAAGCGTGTGTGTGTCAGGCCAACAGCGTGTACTGTGCCCACTACTCATATCTGGTGTCACAGTAGCTTGCATTTAAAACAGTAAAACACCTTTTTCACTGTAATATAATTGCAGTTTCCTGCCAGCGTGTGTTTCAGGCCCACAGCGTGTACTGTGCCCACTACTGCCAGTGCCCAGTGCCACCACTCCTACCTGGTGTCACAGTAGCTTGCATTTAAAACAGTAAAACACTTTTTTCACTGTAATATAATTGCATGTTGGCAGAATGGGGCGGCTCTACTAATCAATGGGGATGAAGTGGTGCTCAATATCTCAGTGTGAACTCCACACACCAGAGGGTTATTATAAAGAGATAGTTGTGGAAGATATGGCACTCATATATCCGGAGGACTGCTCAAACTATTAATTTTATTACTTAAAAATGTTGTACTGTACTACAGGTCACAAATATTAAAAAGTCATAAATCTAAAATGGTCATACAAGATACGTATCTTGTACAGAAAATAAAACACACAATAATTAAAACATCACTAAAATGACGATTGGATATGTGAATGACTGGTGTATAAGGTAACTAACTGAACCTATAAGCCTAGCAGTGATTAATACGTCCACCACAACATAATCTAGGTAATCGAATATTGTGATCGTTATAGCAATATTTCGATCAAATCATCACCATATGTTTCGATAGCCGCAATATATTCGATAAACGCAATTCGTATGTCCACCACAATATCTTCTGGTTAACAAATGTGATAATCGTTCAGGCCAGATTTTCAATCAGGTGATCACCGGATATTCGGCGTTAGTGATCGGGGTTCCACCTTTCTGGTGGCGTCCCACCTCTTTATGAGCTGTACTACTCCCTTACCTCCAAAGCGAAGTATGGCTTTTTTTCCTCTGGCCTCTGTTGTTTCAGCGTCTCTCATGCTCAAATCCTGGGTTGCACCAATCAAGGTGGAGTGGAACAATATGACTCCAGGCAGTTCTTTAGCAGGCACAGGACAAATCTTTTCTCAACCAGCAGATGGAAAAGAGGTACAAATCCTGGTAGTCTGTAGCGTACACAGAAATGGTGGTATCGGGGGGTCCAGATTACTCCCAGCTGCTGATAATAGTGCTGCCATCTGCAGCCTGTGCTGTCAATGCATAAGTCTCGGTAAGCCCAACACTCACCTATAGACGACTGCCTTAAGAAGGCACCTGGCCTCCCATCACTGAGCTTAGTTCGAGCAACGCCATCAAAACCCACAAAGCCACACTCCTGGTGCTCCACGTCCTGCCTCTTTTCCTTCTCATTCTCCTCTCTCCTCCCATTTGTCCCTCACTCCACCTGCCACTGTGCCGTTGTCGCGTTCATCTGGCACAAGGCTGGCTTCCGTGGCCCAAATGTTTGAGCGTAAAAAAATGATGACCCCATATAATCCTCTTGCCCAACGGCTGACCACTGGCTTGTTGGAATTGCTAGCCTGCCAACTACTGCCATATAATTTGGTGGACTCGGAGGCCTTTAAAAAATTTGCGGCCATTGGCATACGGCATTGGAAGGTCCCCGGAAGGAAATATTTCTCCCAGAAGGGCATCCCTGAACTATTTGGCCACGTTCAGCGGCAAGTTAATATATCTCTGGCACATAGAGACGGTGCCAATATACATCTGACCACAGTGTCATGACCGGCGTGCCGATCACATACGTGACGCAAAGGGAGGGAAATGGGAAGGCCCTGTCCAAGGGAGAGGGAAAGGTGGTGACCCCTAACTCACCTTGATGCTGGCACCTGACTGCCCTGACGTCCCTAGACGGGTTCCTCACCCGTACGCCGATCACGTGCCTAAACCCTGGCTTTCCCTGAGATGAGTCCTACGTAGTGAATAGGGCGGTGGGAACACTAGTCCGCACCACTAACACTAAAGGAAAACACCAAGGACAGGACAGACAATACAGACAAAACATATAATCCCAGGTGGGCGACAACAAACAACCAACAGGGATCCGGAGGGTAACGCTCTGGAACAACAACCAGGAATCACAGCTACACAGCTCCATTGGGTGAGTATAGAAGTCCAGGCAGGTAGCTCTATATCTGGCAACCAGAGAAGTGGGAGAGGGGAATATAAGGAGGTTGGGATTGCTGGACAAGAAACAGCTGAGGAGAAGAAGTTACGGATCCCTGAGTGAGCCAAAAAGGATTACAAGGCAAACCCAGAAAGCTACCATTAAGAAACAGTGCTATCTTTAGACATAGAGCACGCAGCCACCCGCTGCAACTTCCTGACCCCGGGTATAACGGAGTCAGACGTGGCTCTTGACACCCTCGTGACACACAGACACGTGATCTAGCATACATGGGCAGGGAAGGTACATAACTTTTAAACTCATTTACTTTTAAAATCATGTGATAGAGAAAGTTTCTCATATCATTTTTTTATATTATTCATATGTTTTGTGATTCAGATTTTTAGGGCTCTATCTGTACGGCCTATGTATTGTTGTTTACATGGACATTCTATTATATATATATATGACCGCCTTAGTGTTACAAGTCATGGTCAATATTTCTTTGATCTCCCAACTAGCTGTAGATTTAATTGAAACATAGACATAGAAACATAGAATGTGTTTGGCCCATCTAGTCTGCCCAATATACTGAATACTATGAATAACCCTTGGCCCTATCGTATATGAAGGATGGCCTTATGCCTATCCCATGCATGCTTAAACTCCTTCACTGTATTTGCAGCTACCACTTCTGCAGGAAGGCTATTCCATGCATCCACTACTCTCTTAGTAAAGTAATACTTCCTGATATTACTTTTAAACCTTTGCCCCTCTAATTTAAAACTATGTCCTCTTGTAGCAGTTTTTCTTCTTTTACATATTCTCTCCTCTTTTAACTTGTTGATTCCCTTTATGTATTTAAAAGTTTCTATCATATCCCCTCTGTCTTGTCTTTCTTCCAAGCTATACATGTTAAGGTCTTTTTAATCTTTCCTGGTAAGTTTTATCCTGCAATCCATGTACTAGTTTAGTAGCTCTTCTCTGAACTCTCTCAAAAGTATCAATATCCTTCTGGAGATATGGTCTCCAGTACTGCGCACAATACTCCAAATGAGGTCTCACTAGTGCTCTGTGGAGCGGCATGAACACCTCCCTCTTTCTACTGGTAATTCCTCTCCCTATACACCCAAGCATTCTGCTAGCATTTCCTGCTGCTCTATGACATTGTCTGCCTACCTTTAAGTCTTCTGAAATAATGGCCCCTACAGTAAATCCCTTTCCTCAGATACTGAGGCTAGGACTGTATCACTGATTTTATAGTCTGCTCTTGGGTTTTTACGCCCCAGGTGCATTATCTTGCACTTATCAACATAAAATTTTAGTTGCCAGATTTTTGACCATTCCTCTAGTTTTCCTAAATCCTTTTCCATTTGGTGCATCCCTTCAGGAACATCAACCCTGTTACAAATCTTTGTGTCATCAACAAAAAGACACACCTTACCATCGAGGCCTTCTGCAATTTCGCTAATAAAGATAAAACAATATGGGTCCCAGAACAGATCCCTGAGGTACCCCACTGGTTACAAAACCATGGTCTGAATATACTCCATTGACAACAACACTATTGTTGTCTTTTAGTCAAATTTAGTCATTTTACAGTTGTGGCAAATGGCACATTTGTAAAACCCTTTTAATGTCATTCATGGAGTACTTATTGCTTTAATTTCCATTTTTTTATGGCGGGGGCAATTTATAAGGCTAAATTTAGTGCTTTGGTGAATACGACTCTGGGTCGACTAGGCAAAATTAGTCCTAATATTTTATCTTATTGGATCTTGGATGTTGTGCAATCACATTTTAAACTTTTTTATATTCTATGTTGAATGGTATAAGTAGTTTAATATTTTCATCTGTAACGGTTTGTAACTGTGATTTGTTGGTAAAGAAAGTATTCCTATTTATTTGTCTTACTTTATTGAGTTATTTTTCCAGTGTTTCCAGAGGATATTGTTTCTTCATTTATTGTGCTTCTAATTCTAATTAAAATTTTTAGTACAGTTTCTTTTGAGGTGCCTGAATTGACTACCAGATATACCTAGTAGCCATTTTGGAAGATGGCAACTCGTATGTAATATAAAGCTGTTTCTAGACACTTATTTTTTGTATTTGCTACATACAAATCAATTTGCACTCATTTATATTTTTAAATCTAGAAGCTCCACCATCTTAGTACTTATATGAGATACAAATTTCCATTCAGAAATGGAAATTTTGGGTTTTCTATAATTGGACTGGTGGTAGGTTTACACGATATGTCGATGCCAGGCTGTCTTACCAGCGCATCGACATGTCCTGTATCCTCCGACTGCACCTATAATGTTGACATTCACGCCTATTTTCTTTTCTTTTTCTTTTTACTTCCAATTTTTTTTTTTTACATTATATTGATGGTATAATTTTATTAGTAGTCTAATTGTATATGTTATGTTATATGTAATATGGAATTACATATGAATATAGCGAAGAAATAAAATGAATATGTATAAATATATTATACAAACCACAATGTCTAAATAAGACAAGTTTTGAATAATAATACCGGCCCGATACAGTCTGGTCCAGGTTTTAAATGATCATGGCAACCTAATATAAGGAGTGACTTAGTCCCTCATTTTTATTATATTTTTAACCACTGAAAAAGAAACCTTGGAGGTCTCGAAACTCGTTTGGTGAACATAAAAAGAAAATACAGCGATATACACAGAGCTGATACTTGAACCAAGAAGGAATATACGAAGCTACGGAATACAATCAACGCCTCAAAACCCCTAACCCGCATGCGCTGAGAAGTGAGTGCCGGCACTGGAAGGGGGGGCTAATCGTGCAAATCAGTGGTCTGGAAGATAAACAGCCGCATATGAGAAAACCATGTATGTATTAACTGCTATCAGTAATACCAAACCAACACATCAGGATTCTGGTAAGCAGATAGATAATACATTATATCCAACTTGGGTACACATCAAGTATGTTATATATGGGACTGTAATACGAAGTGGCAATAAAAAGACTGTATTATATCAACTTGGAACATTACATTGAGAAAGATTATAATAACAGGAAGTCTTGTTTGCTCTTTTAATATCGCTATGGAATATTAAATGTCTCAAAACTCAAATTTTATGGTAATGATTACATATGTAATTATTATTTTGTATGCTATTTTTATATTTTTTATGTTTTTTTTAAGGATACAGGGATATTGGTGTTTCATTGGTGTGATGTGTGATGTGTGATGTATGGTATATTATTATTATTTTTTTATAAATTGAAATGTATTTTATATATAGAGCTGGCCATTAATTAAACATCATACTATAGTAGCTAGGTGGTGTAGTAGGCTGGGCTATATTCCGGTGAGCTCCCTTACAAAATTTTTTATTCTATCAGTGTTTTCTTATTTTCAATTTTTCTGAGCTTCACCAAGTGGTATATTTTATATGATAACTTTATTTTGCAGATTGATATGATTATGTCAATACTAAAAATATTTTTTCTTCATGCTTTACTATGCCTTTGCATAATAAAATAACTTTTTATTAAAAATCTGTTATATTTTCGACCGCCATATACTATCATCCATAACATTTTTCTTTTTCTGCCAACATAGATTTCTGAGGGCTTGGCTTCTGAAGGACAGGCTGTGCTTTTTATCTGTACTATTTTGGGGTACATAAGACTTTGTGATGACTATATTATGTGGTAAATAAAGTGATATTTTTATAGAGCAAGTCGTTATGGACACGGTGATACCAAATATGTCTATTTTATAAATTTTTACACAATATGAGCTTTTTTTGAAAAAATCATGTTTTTGTGTTGACATTTTCTTAGAGCCCGATTAAAAAAAAAAATATGAATTTGATGTTTACTTTGGACTTTTTTTTTGTGGGCTGAGGTAACGTTTTTAATGGTAACATTTTGGGTTACATATGACTTTTTGATTGCTTGATATTATGGGGCAAATTTATTTAGAGTGGCGTTTTAGACGCTGGTCTTAAATAAAGCCTCATAGCTGGCTGAGGTTCCGCCAAAGTTATGAAGAGGCGCCAGCCTCTCCATAAATTTGGGCTATCCAATGGTGACTTCTGAGCTCACAGTGGGAAATTTCTTCTAGTCTAGTAATTTCATTAACTTTAAATATACATTGAGAAATCTTCTCTGATTTCCAAATGTTGGCTATAGGTAGTCTCACTTTGGCATACAAAATTCTTATCAATTTTTTCTCATCTGCAGAGCACTTTGAGGGTAAAGGCGCCAAAACAGTAATCACTGGTTGATTTGGGAATTGTGTTTCTGTTAGCTTAAAGAGCCCCCTAGTTTATTTGAGAACCTCGTCCCAAAATCTTGTAATCTTCGGGCACGGCCACCATATGTGTAGGAAGTCTCCTAATTGGGTCTGGTACCTCCAGCACCTATCTAATGTTGTGCCATACATCCTCTTCAATTTATTAGAAGTACCATCTTGTAAGAATCTTATATGCATTTTCTTGAATCGTGGCACATTTAGATGTAATTTTAGGGGTTAGTAAGATGGGTTTAATGTCTGGAATTGAAGATATGTTTAAATCCCTTTCCCACTCCTTAATAAAGTACAGAGAAGATGTGAACTCAGATTTGAGTGGGGTTTTCTCCTGTGTGAGTAATGTCTCAAACCAAGTGAGAGTAGCTGATTGCCTACTCTTTATTAAAATAGTTTTTAATGAGGATTTAAGATATTCATATTGGAGTATGTTTAAGTGTGTTATATGGAGTTTAGATCTGAAATCTATTATGCCTGGGAATGTCCCATTTTGATCTAACAGGTCCTCCAGCCCTAAGTCACACCGCTTCAGTTGGGAAGGTTGTGATTGATGTGTCACATCTGAGGTGTATAAGCAATCTTTTACACGTAGCAGGGGATAAGGGAATTCTGAGCAGCAGTTCCTGGTGTTTTTTTCTTTCCATACCTTAACTGTGATAGCAGGTAAAGAAATGTCCCTTGTCATCTGGGTTATCCTTTCTGGGTCAAAGAAAATGAGGTGTCTTAACGAGGTTTGTAAAATCTCTTCCTCCAATAATACCCATTGCTTGTGTGAAGGCTTCCAAACCCAATCCACTATTCTACTTAGGTGTATAGCTTTATATAGTCTAGGACTCGATGGGATTCCAATTCCTTCACAAGCAAAGGGAAGTTGTAAAATCTTGTGTGAGATCCTGGGTTTTATGTTACCCCAAATATATCTTGAAATAATTCTTCGAAATTGTGTAAAAAACGTTCCGGGGAGTTTGATGGGTAGGACTTGAAAAAGATAAGTAATTTGGGGGATTATCAAAGAATTAAATATTTTCCTATGACCCCACCATGATATAAAAGTTGGAGGCCATGAATTAAGCAACTCTGGGATCTCCTCCAGCAGAGGTTGATAATTTAGGTCATATAATCGGCCAAGGTCAGAGGCAATGTTTACTCCCAAAAACTTATTTGAGTCCGAATTCCAAAGGAAGGGGAAGTTTGTTTTAAGCTTTTTAGATCCAATAGTTTTTATTAATTTTTTAAACATGTATACAGTATAAGTAGCGGACACAGCCGCTGTCATTACAATGTCAATAAGAACACCAGTATCACATTTATAAACTGCAGATATCAGAGCAAGGTATATTGTTCACAATATAGCTAGAATCCAGGACATCCATTAGGATGCAAACAACCTGGCATTCCCCCACTCAAGTGTTTACGGCCACTGAAGTGTGACCTAGGTAACACTTTGACAATAATTGAACACCTTGGCATGCAAAATATAAATCTTACATCTCCTCAAGTAAGTGTACTCTGCGGTACCCTGGTGCAAGTAGCCCTCGGTATAATACTAAAGGATAATCAAAAACACAAACGAAGAGGAAAAAGAAAAAAGGGAAAACAAAACACAGGAAGGAGAAAAGAAAGGTCAACTAAAACAACAACAATGAGATCAGTGAGCTATTGTATACAGTATATCATATATATCGTGTGTATGAGACATCTCTATCAACTTCCAATCAAAGCTGTGTATCCCCAATTGTAGGATTACATAATAAATGTACTAAATGTACTAATAGACCACAAATGCCAAACTTTATCGAAATATTTTGTTGAGAAGATAGAAGGGGTTAACGCCCTTTCATATTTCCAGGTAGTGTTTATAGCAGATATCGTCTCTTCCATTGCAGGAGCCACCGTATCCTTCCAATGTCTGGCGATTACCAATTTGGCTATAACTAGGATCTTGCATGCCAGTATTCTACTGCTTGGTGGCAGTTTTTCTAGGTCCAAATATAGTAGCGCTATATGAGCCTTATTAGGGATTGTCACTCCCACAATGGAAGACAGGATGCAAAACACCTCCTCCCAATACTTCCGAAGAACAGGACAGTCCCATAAAGTGTGTAATAAGGAGCCCGTTTGGCCACAGTTTCTCCAACACAACTGTGATGTTGTAGGGTAAATTTTGTGCAGCCTGTCAGGTGTCATATACCAAGGTAAGTATGTTTTCATTGCAGCTTCGTAGTGTGTGCTGCATTTGCAGGCTAATTGAACTAATTTGAGAGCAGATTCCCATTGTTTAGTTTCAAAGGTACGTCCTATATCATCTTCCCACTGTACAAGCGGTTGAGATTTGTGGAAGAAAAATTGGGAGTCTATTAAGCCATAGGCATATCTCATAATTTTAAATTTAAACTTATGAATAGATGCTACCTTCCCAATGTTAATTCCTTTGTGATGAGTGCTGAGGAAATGCCGTATATGTAAGTATTTAAAAAAGTCAGTGTTAGGAATATGGTATTTCCGTACTAGCTGCTCAAAAGTTTGCAAAAGTCCTGTATCATACAGCTGAGATACACATGAGATACCTCCTCTCATCCAATTGGAAAGATCTAAGTCTCTGATGTGTATAGTCAAATATTGTATTGGTACTGATTCCGAGGAAATATTGTCTTTCCCATCCACAGTTTTGTGGAATTCCCTCCAACACTGCAATGTGGTTCGTGTCAAAGGAGAAGTTAGTGGTAATTCGGATGTTATGTCCCTGTCCTCAAAAGTAAGGGCGTGTAGCGTTATCGGAAATATAAGGCTATTCTCTATATGCGTCCAATTTGTAACCTCTTCCCTTTTCCATTTTGCAATCATTTCTACTTGCGATGCTATGTAGTATGCCTTCATATTGGGAACACCCAATCCCCCATATAATTTAGGTTTAGTTAATAAAGAGTACTTAATCCTAGGTTTTCGATCTGCCCATATAAACCGGGATATGCATTTTTGGAGATCCGTGAAAAATTTAGTCGGTATTTTTATGGGAACTGTTCGAAACAGGTATAACAGCTTTGGTAACAGTAGCATCTTAAAGGCCGCTATTCTTCCGGTCCACTGAAATTTCACATTTAGATAATCGGGCTGACTCTTCTTTAATATTGGATAACATGGGTAGGTAGTTGTATTTATACAGTTGACTAAATGTGGAGGTAATTTTTGTACCTAGATATCCAATGGTTTCAGTTTGCCAATCTAGATGGAACTGGGTTTTTAACAGTTCTATAAGAGGGAATGCAAGACCTAATGGCATAGCTTGAGATTTCGAAGTATTAAGTTTGTACAATGATATTTTCCCGAATTGTTTGATCCACTCCAGGGATTTGGCCAGCGATATTTCAGGGTCTGCTAAGGTCAAAATTACGTCATCAGCATAGAGGGAGATAGTGTGTTCCCGGTCGCGTATAGTTATCCCTTTGACATCTGGATCGGACCTCAGGAGAGTAGCTAACGGTTCCATGCATAGAACAAATATTAATGGTGAGAGCGGACAACCTTGGCGTGTACCGTTTGTGATATCAAATCTTTTCGATAGTGTGCCATTAGTTAGTACTCTAGCTGAGGGTGCCGAATATAGCGCTCTAATAGCTTGCAGTATTCCATCCTTAAACCCAAAGCGAGACAGTACCGAGAAGGCGTACGACCACCCAATACGGTCAAACGCCTTCTCGGCATCCAAGGATACCATCAAAGATGGAATTTTGGAAGATGTGACATAATGCCGCGGAGAAGGTCTTCTCTTTATTTCCGCTGATGCTTTGATCCGGAGATCCTGGAGAAGTTTAGTACCTTCAGTAAGAGTCTTGATCACATGTAGATCTTTGTTATATTTGATAATTAGGCGTGTAGGAAAGCCCCATCTATAAAGAATATTATTTTCTTTCAAGGCTGTAGTGATTGGTAGAAATTCTCTGCGTTGACGCAAGGTTGCTGCGGATAAATCTGAGTAGAGTGTAACTTTACTATAAGGCTCAGGTAATGGGACCTGATTTCTGGCAGCTTGAAGTAGACGTTCTTTTACATGAAAGAAATGCACACGTGCAAGCACATCCCTTGGCACTGATTCAGCTAGAAATGGTTTGGCAATTCTGTGTATCCTATCTATGATAAGATCCGATGGCAAAGACTGAGGCAGGAGAATTTTAATGAGCTCTTGCAGATATGCTGGTAAATCTGCTGGTGGAATTGATTCAGGAACTCCTCTGAGTTTGAGATTGTTGCGGCGCGATCTGTCCTCCAGATCGGCCATTTTGGATTGCATCATTTTAACCTCTTATTCCAGGTTGTAGTGTGCATCAATTAGCTCATTATGTGATGAGACTAGTTCTCCCATTTTAGTCTCAATATGTTCAACTCTATTCTCCACTTCAGATATAGCTGACTTAAGCGGTTGAACAATGTCTCTCATAGAGGAATGTAGAGAATGTTTAAACGCCTGCAGCATGTTCTTAAGTGAGACTTCAGTAACAGCCTGTTCCGAGGCAGGCATATCCTCAAAGACACAGCCGGGTTTTGAGGTTAGAAGAGCTGTGGTCTCTCCTTCTATTGCCTCTCGTTGTTCCGAAGTAGTATGCAGGGCTGGTGATCGCGGCCCGTTAGTATCATCAAAATGGCTGCCGCCATGTGCTGCATCCTGCCCCCCCGAGTGTGCTGGAGATCTTCTCTGATTACCTGCTGGTACAGGAAGGGACCGAGGCTCCGATCCGCTGCGTCTCCTGGTAGAGGTCTCTTCTTCTTCTATGCCTGGCGCAGGTTCGGATGCAAGAGAAGAAGCAGGTGACATCGCTCCTTCCCTCGCTGAGTCATGCTGCTGCGAGAATAAAAAATCCGATATTTTCTTCGGCCCTGCGATGGTCTTCCTTCTCTTAGGCATCTTAACTTGTGGATCAAGGTCCAGGATGGTGAGTTAAGGCACCGTTTGCTGGGATTTAGTCGCTATTTTCGTTATGGCTGGAGAGAGCTGTGGGCTCAAGCGGCCATCTCCTCCAAGCGCAGGCCACGCCCCCCTGTTTTAAGCTTTTTAATTACTGGAATGGGTACATTAATTCCAATCGCTTGTGGTTTAGCTGGGTTGATTTTATAAAAAATTCACAGTAGAGAAAAAATATATATATGGTGTAGGAATATAATCTGTATATCACTGAATAGTTATCCTACTTAAAACTTAACTTTTAGTCATTATTAATTAAAATAAGTCCCACAAAAGAAGAATATTATTGATAGCTGCAAAAATAAGATACAATGGACTTATGTACAATAAGACACAGGGTGACTTTACAAAATCAAGAGCTCGGATATGGACCATGTAGTCCCACTCACGGTTTGATGGTTATTCTGTTTATGGAGATGGATCATACCACAGCAGGAAGGAACGTTGTGGGAGGGTCCACCGGTATCTTGATGAAAAGGAAAAAACGGCTCTTCTTAAAGAGGACAGTAAAAAAGGGAGAGGCTGGGGAGATAATATCCCTATCCCACTGATACAATTCTGCCTGAAAGTGGAGAGGTCCCCCGCCTAAATGCGGGAGAATCACCCCAAAGGGAGCGACCCCACTTATCGACGGCTGTCCCTGTTATTCTGTCCCTGAAAAATGACTCCCAGTGTCAGTACAGCCAATAATGAAATAATCTTGAATTCCCAACGCGTTTCCTCCAATATGACCGGATTCATCAGGGGAAGAGAAATATATATAGATAAAGAAATATAGATTTAAAGAAAATAGAGCATACATTAACCTGGGTGAAAAGACTAAATTAGTAACAAAAGAAATCTCTTCTTCGGAAGTCGAAACCTCGGACACGGATAGATCCGTGGATTACATCTCCCGAGGTAGACCCAGATACAGAGGATCTAAGGGACCTAGAGGTCGCAGGGGAAAGTATCAAAAATGGGGAAACAACACCAGAAACGAACCACAGACCACATATCCAGAAGCACCATGTTCATCTGGTTCTGTTTTGCCATCCAATTTTTTAGGGTCGGGGGGGATACCGTACGACCTCAGGGACCGACCCCGAGCAGCAAAATAGATACACACCAGAAAGGACAAATCATTAATCTTACCGACTATACTTTTTCAGATATTGAAATGAACATACTTACCAGGGGTACCTCTTTTGTACCGACCACTAGGTACAACTCATTTTCTTGGGTGAAGGACTTGCATCTTTTCTGTCGCAAACTCAAATGGCAGAAATTTTTCAGACACAATGACTTAGAGGAGAGCATCAAATTAGGGATTCCCTTAAATGAACTCCCTCTGGTCAAAAACTTGGCCCACCTTCTGTCAGAAGGGGAAAGAAAACTAGGTGAAGGTCCCTTCACCAACCTTAAACCTAAAAGCACCAAACTTCCTCCTCCAATGGAAAATAGCTCCATAGATTTATTTTTGACGATAGTAACTAAAGAACTAGAAAAACTAGATTATAAACAGTCCATAAATGGATCCAATCTAGATAAAAAAGAAATAGAGGCCATGATGAAAATTCAATCTAATCATGATATCATCTTAAAACCATCTGATAAAGGTGACAATCTAGTGGCCCTGAATCACCAAGACTACAAACGAATGTGTAACACCATTTTAAACGATAAAAATTACTATCAAATCCTTGGAGCTGATCCTACAGATAACTTCTCTAGGGACCTTGAAAAAAAGAACTTGAGACATTTTGGATAAAATCAACCCGATATACTGGGTTGATTTTATAGTTGGATATAAAACCAAAGAAATCAAATATTTTTAATAGGGTAGGAAAAGCTTGTAAGGGGTTAGCTATCAACAGAAGAAGATCATCTGCATAAGCTACCTGTTTAATTTTGGTCTCTTTGCATGTCAGGCCTTTTATCTCAGATGATTGTCGTATCTTCTGAAGGAGGGGTTCAAGTGTTAAGATAAACAAAATGTGCGATAGGGGGCAGCCTTGTCTAGTTCCATTATTGATATTGACTGTCTGAGACAATATATCATTTTTTTTTATTTGGGTGCTTGGTGATGCATACATAGAGAAAATAGCTTCTATGAAGGTGACAGGGAAGCCAAATCTAAACAGCGTGTTCCGGACAACGGGCCAACCCTCCCTGTCAAAGGCATTTTCTGCATCGGTGCTCAATAAAACCATTGAACTGTTCTGCTTTTTTGTAAGGGTAATAGCATTTATTATTTTAAAAGTATTATCGGTCTGTGTGCACTAAATCATGTAATAGTGGCTTAATTCTAGAGGCCAGGATTTTTGCAAATACTTTGACATCAAGATTTAGTAATGAAATGGGATGGTAATTTGAGCACATTGTAGGGTCTTTTTGCGGTTTCTGAATTAAGGTGATATGGGCAGTTAGTGACTGAGGAAGAAAAGGGGCTCCTTGAATAGAGGAATTATACACTTTGAGCATATAAGGTGACAGGGTATCCACAAAGGTATTATCATATATTAGCGGAGGGCCATCTGGGCCTGGGATCTTCCCTTTTGCCATATTCTTTAAACATGAAGAGAGTTCCTGACTTGTTATTGGTTCAAATAGACAAATAGCATGTTCTTGTGTGATTGAAGGCAAGTTGGTATCTGCCAGGAAAGAGTTGGTAAGTTCCTCTTTTTTAGCTTTTTTAGTTTCAGAGTCTGATTAATTAATATTGTAGAGTTCTATGTATGAAACACCTTGGCAATTCCTATGTCATCCAATCTATTATCTTCATGCTTGATAGCAGATATTCTGGATTTCCGTCTCCTTTGCTTTAACATAGCTATCATAAATTTAGTGGGTTTATTACCGTGTGAAAAAAATGTCTGCCTCAATGAGCGGTAGAACTTAGCTGACTGGACATTCAGAGCATCTCTGAGCTCTTCTCTTAATGCTGTCAGTTCCACCAAATGTTGATCTGCTAATGAGCATTTATGAGCAGCTTCTAATCTGTTTATTTTATTATAAAGGGTGGTTATTTTCTCTTTCCTGATTTTGTTTAAATGCAAGCATATTAAGATGAATACACCTCTAATAACCGACTTGTGGGATTCCCACAATATGTGTGGTGTTATCTCTTCAGAATCATTCAGGGAGAAAAACTCTTTTAAACTATCTTCCCCTCTTTTTTTGGTGGTTGAGTTGACAAGGAGTGTTTTGTTTAGTCTCCATAGGATTATCTTCGGATGACTATTTGGTATTTTGAAAGACATAAAGACTGGAAAGTAATCCGAATGTATCATGGTGCCAATTTGGGCTTCCGTGCATAAGTGCATGGACGTTGATGGAAAGAAAATGTAATCCAACCTATGGTAGGAATTATGAGGAGCATAATAGTGTGTGTAATTCTTCGTTGTAGGGTGTAGAGAGTCCCATACATCTGTTAATGAAATTTTGTGCATCAGTTTCTTAATGGCCGCTAGAGTTCTATATGAGATTGGCAGAGTTTAATGATACGTTCAAGTCCACTGCTACAATTGTGATGCCTTCACTGAACATCTCCAATAGTGCCATTACTTTAACAAACCATGGCCTATGTGCTATATTAGGAGCGTAAAAGTTAGAGAAGGTGTAAATTTGGGAATCTATATGTCCTTTAACAAAAAGGAATCTACCATCCTCATCTACTTTTGTTCCTAATAGGGAAAAGTTGGTGTGCTTATGTATGCTGATACTGGCACCTAGTCTGTTAAAGAATGCCGACGTGCTATGAAATCATAGGTTATATGAAGAGCGTGTGAGAGTTGGGTTTTTACCATGTTTAAAGTGTGTTTCTTGAATGAGCACTATCTGCACTTTTTCTTTGTAGAAATGTCTCATAATTTGGTTCCTCTTAGCAGGGGTTTTCAGTCCCCTTACATTATAAGTCACTAGCCTTAAACTAGTCATATTTTAAGTTTGTGTAATATTGAAGTATATGCTACATGACAGGGCTGGCCAACCTGCGGCTCTCCAGCTGTTGCAAAACTACAACTCCCAGCATGCCCAGTCTTCCTACAGCTATCAGCATGCAGCAGGGAATAGTGGGAATTGTAGTTTTACAGCAGCTGGAGAGCCACAGGTTAGCCAGCCCTGCTATATGACATACCCCAAATTGATGCATGTTTCATGCCTTTATTTGTTGGATGGACTAGCGTGATGACCTCTATGTTCCAGGTGGTATGAGGGAGGGGGGAGAGGTTATGGGAACTGCAAAATATAAAAAACAACGGTCAACAATTGAACATAGAAAAACTTGCATCCTCCAGGAGACAAGAACTATAAGGAGACTATGATTCTCCTGGAAGAACCATACAAGGTCCTTACACCACAATTTAATATTAGGGTGTAAAAGGAGGATGATGACAGCCATTTCTAGTAACATATAACAATAATAACATTGACTCTGTGAGGGAAAGAATATTGCTTTATATTATATACTGTCCCACTGACTGTGGGGAATAGTAAAGTAATATAACATAAGGCAATGCACCGTGTTCCCTATAACCCAATGGCTCTCGTTTCAATTTCTTATCAAAAAGTCCTGGATAACCAACCTCTGCAATGCACAGAAGACGTCCCCATCCAGGATAGAGAGAGCCACAAAGATCATAGAAAAGGAGTGTATACTGGGCCAAAACCCATTATTTCTGCTCAACTAAACTCTGTGGAAGGAAGAGAGACAAGAGAACCTATTTATAAGAAGTCCATCAGTCTCCCTTTGATATGATACCTGCAGGGGGGTCATCTTTCCTTGCTTCTTCCTTTGGTTTTGTATTTTCTAATGGTTGACCTGTTCCCACGGTGTTGCAGGAGGAATCTCAGATGGGATGTATATGTCGTTGGTCATTGACCAGTCCAGTATATCCAGATCTTCCATTTCTAAGGTGTTCAGGGCATCTTGTAGATCTTTATGTGATTTGACGATTAGTTTCTTCTCCTTCCAGTGAATCATTATCCCAAAGGGAAAAAGCCATCTAAAGGCGAAGCGTTTGTGCCTCAGGTGATCAGTCAGTGGTTTGAGTATTCCTCTTTTTTGCAAGGTAGCAGAGGCCAGGTCTTGAAACAGTAGTACGCTGGATCCTTCATACTCAATATTTGTGCTTTCTCTAGCTTTTTTCATCACTAGCTCTTTTTGGGCATAGTTTAAGAACTTGCAGATAATATCTCTGGGTGGGTCTTTGGGATTAGGTTTTGGTCGTAGAGCACTATGTGAACGTTCTAGTATTATGGGGTCAGCAAACTCATCACCCAGTAAGGATACACATATTTCTGTAACCACTTTTGGAACTGCCTCTGGGGCCACCGATTCTGGAACACTTCGTAAGAGGATGTTATTTCTTCTGCCCCTATTATCTTGATCTTCCAAGTGGTCGTACAGATAATTGAGGTGTTGCTGGAATACTGAGAGGGCATCTGAATTCTTTTTGGTATAATCTATAAAAACTGATTGAGTGGTCTCCAGTAGAGTTGAGCAGACACGTGGATGTTCGGGTTCGACGGGTTTGAGACCCGAACTTGACCCCGAACCCTATTGAAGTCAATAGGGACCGGAACTTTTGAGGACTAAAATGGCTGTAAAAATGTCATGGAAAGGGCTAGAGGGCTGCAAATGGCATACAAATGTGGTTAAGAGCATGGCAAGTTCTCTGCAAACAAATGTGGATAGGGAAACGACTTTAAATAACTTAAAATACATAAAAATAAAAAATTATAATCTTGATCTAGGAGGACAAGGTCCATATGGAGAAGGAGGTTGAGGAGGCGGTGGATGTGGCGGTTTAGGTGGAAATAGAGGTGGAGGAGGAGGCAGCCTACACTGCTTTTTGGTTTTAAATTTATTTATATTTTTTTAAATTAGGGTACACCCCAAAGCATTGGGAAATATAATCTGTGATAACCCCCTCCAGTCGTGCTAAACAAATGTTCAGACAATACACTGGCTGCAGGGCAGGCCAGCACCTCCAAGGGGTAAAGGGCAAGCTCAGGCCATGTGCCCAATTTGTAGACCCAGAAGTTGCAGGGGCTGACCCCTGTGAGTCAGTTTGTGTAAGCGTGTGCACGCTTACTGCCCCACCATATCGCACGTCCCTGTGATGTTCACGATCCAATTTGATATCTGCTCTATCAACTTTTGATGTTCTTTTATGCACCTACCATGGTGATCATGGGTGGCAGGGAATCAGGGTTCCAGGCCGGAGAGGGAGCCTTAGAAAAGGATACCACATAGAAAAGGAGGTGAATGGATAAAATTAAATGTAATCAAGCGGAAATGTGGGACAAAGTATTGAAGCATAAGCTTCCAAGTTAAGGAGGGTGCGCGCGGCAATTACCTACTCCCGACTCGGGGAGGTAGTGACGATAAATTACAATGCAGGACTTTTAAGATGCCCTGTTATTGGAATAGTAAAGCAGAAATTTGGGACGAATTATTAAAGCGCGAATGTGGGACAAATTAGTAAAGCACAAATGTGGAACAAGTTTTTGAAGCACAAATGTGGGCCAAATGAGTAAAGCACAAATGTGGGACAAATTATTGAAGCACAAATGTGGTACAACTTGTTAAAGTTTAAGCATTGAATGAAAGGATGTGGCGCGCATCAATTAATGAATAATTTATAAAATGTTATTCCCTGTCAACTATGCAGAGAAGGGGTTTCTATACAGCAAAATTTGAAAAATGTCACCTGACATACTACTCCACCATGTTGGTGAAATGCTGCCTCCTGCTAAGACGTTCCATATCAGCTGGTGGTGCTGGTTGTTGTGGGATGCTGACAAAGCTTTTATACATTTCGGGCATGCTAACCCTGCCTTCTGAGGTGCTGGCAGTGCCCCAGCTGTGTTGGCGACCTCTTCCTCTGCCTTCGCCTTGTGCTTCCACTGTGCTCCCTCTGTCAGGTGGGAATGCCACCAGCAGCGCGTCTACCAGCGTGCGCTTGTACTTGCGCATCTTACGATCGCGCTCCAGTGAGGGAATTAAGGATGGTATGTTGTCCTTGTAACGGGGATCCAGCAGGGTGGACACCCAGTAATCATCACAAGTTAGAAAGTGGGCAACTCGGCGGTCATTGCGAAGACACTGCAGCATGTAATCGTTCATGTGTGCCAGGCTGCACAGAGGCAAGCAAAAGCTGTTCTCTGTGAGAGGTGTATTGTCTGTGTCCTCTGTATCCCCCCAGCCACGCAAAAGTGATGGCCATGAGCTGGTCTGGGTGCCACCCTGCTGTGAACATGGTTCCTCCTCCTCCATCTCCTCATCCTCCACCTCGTCATCCTGCAGATATGTGCCCTGGCTTTACAATTGTGTACCTGGCGTTTGTGGAAACAGGAACCCACCCTCAGAGCCACTTGTGAATGACTGGCCATAAACCCTATTAAATGATCCCTCTTCCTCCTCCTCCTCCTGTGCCACATCCTCTTCCATCATCGCCAGCAGCGTTTTTTCAAAGATGCATAAAAGTGGGATAGTAACGCTGAGAACGGCATTATCGGCACTGGCCATGTTAGTGGAGTACTCGAAACAACGCAACAAGGAACATAGGTCTCGCATGGCGGCCCAGTCATTGTTAGTGAAGTGGTGCTGTTCCGCAGAGCGATCCACCCCTACTGCTTGCACAGTCTGGCCAGCAAGTGCAAGGTGGAGTTCCACCTTGTGGGAAAGTCGCATATGAGGCGGTGAGCGGGAAGGCTGAAGTTACGCTGCAGCGCTGACAGGTGAGCAGCAGCAGGGTGAGAATGCCGAAAGCGTGCACAGACGGCCAGCATTTTATGTAGCAGCTCTGACATATCGGGGAAATTTTTAAGGAATCTCTGCACCACCAAATTCAGAACATGTGCCAGGCAAGGGATGTGCGTCAAACCGGCAAGTCCCAGAGCTGCTAAGAGATTTCGCCCATTATCGCACACCACCAGGCCGGGCTTGAGGCTCACTGGCACCAACCGCTCATCGGTCTGTTGTTTAAGGCCCATCCACAGCTCCTGCGCGGTGTGGGGTTTGTCCCCCAAGCAGATACATTTTTAAACTCCCTGCTGTTGTTTACCCTTGGCTTTGCTGAAGTTGGTGGTGAAGGTGTTACGCTGACCGGATGAGGAGGCGGTAAAGGATGAGGGAGCGGAGTAGGAAGCAGCAGGAGGAGAACTGAAGCACCCTGCAATCCTCGGTGGTAGAAGGGTATGCGCTAAACTACTATCCGCCTCAGGCCCAGTCTCCACTGCATTTACCCAGTGTGCTGTTAAAGAGATATAACGTTTGTGATCACGCTTACTGGTCCACGTATCCGTAGTGAGATGCACTTTGCCACAGATGGCGTTGCACAGTGCACACCTGATTTTGTCCCCCACTTGGTTGTGCAGGGAAGGGATGGCATGCCTGGAAAAGTAGTGGCAGCTGGGCACGACGTACTGTGTGACAGCCACCGCCATAAGGCTACTAAAGCTTTCTGTCTCCACCAGGCGGAATGACAGCATTTCAAAGGCCAGTCATTTTTAAATGCTGGAATTCAGAGCCAGGGATCGCGGGTGGGTAGGGGGGTACTTCCGATTCCTCTCCTGTGTTTGGGAGATGGAGAGCTGAAAGCTTCCGTGGGACATTGTGGAGATACATGGTGACCCAGGTGGTGGTGTTGCTGGCAGATCCTCTGTTTGCGGGGTGGCAGGTGGCACTGTCACTCCAGAGGTGGATGAAGAGGCCGCGACTGCAGCAGAAAAGGGATCAGGAGGAGCCAGAGACCTTTCCTGGTTTTTGAGGTGTCTACTCCACTGTAGCTCGTGCTTTGCACTTAGATGCCTGGTCATGCAGGTTGTGCTCAGGTTGAGAACGTTTATGCCTCGCTTCAAGCTCTGATTGCACAGTGTGCAAACCACTCGTGTCTTGTCGTCAGCACATTGTCTGAAGAACTGCCACGCCAGGGAACTTCTTGGAGCTGGCTTTGGTGTGCTTGGTCCCTTGCTGCGGTCGGCAGTAGAAGGCTTCCTGTCTAGGGGATGGCCACTCTGCTTTTGCACACTGCTCCCTCTTCTGCTGTGCTGGTGTCTCTGTGTTACCACCCCCTCGTCCTCCGAACTAAACAGGTCGCTCGCATGACCATTATTCCATGTGGGGTCGAGGACCTCATCGTCCTCCACATCATCTTCCACCCAGTCTTCACCCCTGCCCCACTTGTCGGTCTGCACACTTTCGAAAGCCCCAGCAGTTGGCACTTGTGTTTCGTCATCATCCGAGATATGCTGCGATGGTCCTCCCATGTACTCATCTTGAAACTTAAGTGGTTGGGCATTGGTGCACTCAATCTCTTCCACTTCTGGGGCAGGGCTAGGTAGATGGCCTTGGGAAACCCTGATAACAGAGTCATCAAAAAGCAGAAAAGACTGCTGCATGACTTGGGGCTCAGACTGCTTGGCTGATTTGCAAGGGGGTTAGGTTAAAGACTGATGAACATCGGCTGCAGGTGCCAACTCTGATCTTTCAGCAGGAGACTAGGTGGGAGACAATGTGAAGGATCTAGAGGCACTGTCAGCAACCCAATCTACTATTGCCTGTACTTGTTCTCGCCTCACCATTCATATAGCCGCATTATGCCCGACCAAATACCGCTGAAGGTTACTGTTGTCTACTCGTACCTGAGGAAGGTGTTTCACTTGTGCGTGTAGCTGGCAGAGATCGACCATGTCCTCTCCCTGCAACAGGAGCTCCACCAGCAGCACCACAACCTGGGCCACGTCCCTTATTCAACGCTCTCCTCACATTTCTAAAATTTAGGATCTTGCCCAAAATGGGTGTTTTTTTTAATAACAGAAGAGAACAGCAGTATCTAAAGGATGTATCTCACAATGACATATGCAGCAAAGGCTGCAAAATTTATTTTTTGCCCTAAATAGGTATTTTTTTAATAGCAGAATAATACAACAGTATCTAAAGCGTGTATCTCACACGTACAGATGCAGACAAGGCCATAAATTAAGATTTTTGCCCAAAATGGGTGTTTTTTTTATACCAAATAGCACAGCAGTATCTAAAGCGTGTATCTCACACGTACAGATGCAGACAAGGCTTCAAAATTAAGATGTTTGCCCTAAATGTGTGTTTTTTTAATACCAGAATATGACAGCAGTATATAACGCTTGAATTTCACATGTACCGATGCAGACAAGACCACAAATTAAGTATTTTGCCCTAAATGGGTGTTTTTGAAAACCCAGAAAATTATAGCTGTATTTCTAGCTTAAATTGCACACTGACTATTGCGGCAGAGGCCCAAGATGGAGGTTATTGCCAAAAATGTTTTTTCAAAGCCAGGAAAATTTTGAAGTATTTCAAGCTTGTTTTAACAATAACAGATGCAGCAAAGGCTGCAATATTAAGTACTTTACCCAAAATTTGTGTTTTTTGAATAGCAGAATATGACAGCAGTATATAATGCTTGAATGTCACACGTACAGATGCAGCACAGGCTGTAAAACTGTGTATTTTGCCCGAAAAGGGTGTTTTTTAAAACTCAGAAAATTAAAGCTACATTTCTAGGTTAAATTGCACACTGACTAATGCAGCAGAGGCCTCAGATGGAGGGTATTGGCAACAATTGGTGTTTTTTCAAAGCCAGAAAATTATTGAAGTATTTAAAGCTTGTTTTAACAATAACAGATGCAGCAAAGGCTGGAATATAACGCAGTATATAGCGCTTGAATTTCACTATGACAGATTCAAACAAGGCAGCAAATTAAGTATTTTGCCCAAAACGGGTGTTTTTTACTAACAGAATTTGACAGCAGTATATAACGCTTGTATTTCACACGTACAGATGCAGCAAGGGCTGTAAAATTGAGTATTTTGCCCAAAAAGGGTGTTTTTTTAAAACCCTGAAAATGATAGCTGTATTTCTAGCTTAAATTGCACACTGACTATTGCTGCAAAGGCTCCAGATGTAGGATATTGACAAAAATGTGTTTTTTTTTAAACCCATATTATTATTGCAGTATTTCAGGCTTGGCTTTCAATGTCACAAAAACACATATGCAGTGCTGGTGCACTGAGCTTGCATAAAATGGCTTTTTCTCTATCACTGGGCTCAGGGCAGGGTAAAACTAAATATATGTAAATCACTGAGTTCAATTGCAGTTCTAATTAAAGTTTCTTTCCTATTCTCTCCCTCACAGCAGCAGCATCCTGTCCCTACACTACTAACAGCAGAGTGAGATGCAGCGCTACGTGATTCCAGCTTATATAGAGGCTGGGTCACATGCTGCACTGGTCAATCACAGCCATGCCATTAGTAGGCATGGCTATGATGGCTTCTAAGGGCACAGAGTTAAACACTTTTTTATTGGCTGCTCTGCAGCCTTTCAAAAAGCGACAAGAAATCGCCGAACATCAAACCCGAACCCGAACTTTTACTGAAATGTTCGGGATCGGGTCCGGGATCCAAAAATCCTAAAGTTCGGTACTAACTCGAACTTGACAGTTTCCGGTTCGCTCAACCCTAATTATCAACATTAGGGTTATTCACTTTCGAAAAAAGACAACCTAATTACTATGTATAAATATATCAGGGGACAGTACAGAGATCTCTCCCATAATCTATTTATCCCCAGGGCTGTGACTATGACAAGGGGACACCCTCTGCATCTGGAGGAAAGAAGGTTTGTACACAAACAATTAAAAGGATTCTTTACAGTAAGAGCAGTGAGACTATGTAACTCTCTGCCTTTGGAGGTAGTGATGGTGAGTACAATAAAAGTATTCAAGAGGGGCTTGGATTAATTTCTGGAGTGTAATAATATTACAGGTTATAGCTATTAGAGAGGGGTCGTTGATCCAGGGAGTTATTCTGATTGGAGTCGGGAAGGAATTTTTCCCCCCTTAAGTGGGTAAAATTGGCTTCTACCTCACAGTTTTTTGTTTTTTTTTGCCTTCCTCTGGATCACTGGATTAACTTGCAGCATAACAGGCTAAACTGGATGGACAAATGTCTTTTTTCGGCCATATATACTCTGTTATATACTATGTTACTATGTATATAGAACCCCTTAATCAGTATTTTGTGGAAAAATGTATATAGAATCCCTGAATCAATATTTGGTGGAAGCAGGTATATTGCACCACTCAATCAGTATTTTGTGGAAACAGGTATATAGAACCCTTGAATGAATATTTATTAGAAGCAGGTATATCGCACCTCTTAATCAGCATTTTGTGGAAGCCATTGTTTCGTAGGCTTCAATCAATATTTGGCGGAAGCAGGTATTTCACACCCCTCAATCAGTATTTTTTTGAAACAGGTATATAGAACCTCTTAATCAGTACTTTGTACAAGCAGGTATTTCGCACCCCTCAATCTGTATTTTGTGGAAGCAGGTATATCAAATTCCTTATTCAGAATTTTGTGGAAGCAGGTATATCGCACCCCTTAATCTGTATTTTATGGAAGCAGGCATATCAAACCCCTTATTTAATATTTTGTGGAAGCATGTAAATCGTACCCCTCAATCATTATTTTGTGGAAGCAGGTATACCGCACCCCTCAATCAGTATTTTGTGGAATCAGGTGTATCAAACCCCTTTATCAGTATTTTGTAGAAGCAGGTATATCGTACCACTCAATCAATATTTTATGGAAACAGGTATGTTGAACACCTGAATCAATATTTGGAGAAAGCAGGTACAAACCGGATTCCAAAAAAGTTGGGACACTATACAAATTGTGAATAAAAACTGAATGCAATGATGTGGAGGTGCCAACTTCGAATATTTTATTCAGAATAGAACATAAATCACGGAACAAAAGTTTAAACTGAGAAAATGTACCATTTTAAGGGAAAAATATGTTGAATCAGAATTTCTTGGTGTCAACAAATCCCCAAAAAGTTGGGACAAGGCCATTTTCACCACTGTGTGGCATCTCCCCTTCTTCTTACAGCACTCAACAGACATCTGGGGACCGAGGAGGCCAGTTTCTCAAGTTTAGAAATAGAAATGCTCTCCCATTCTTGTCTAATACAGGCCTCTAACTGTTCAATCGTCTTGGGCCTTCTTTGTTGCACCTTCCTCTTTATGATGCGCCAAATGTTCTCTATAGGTGAAAGATCTGGACTGCAGACTGGCCATTTCAGTACCTGGATCCTTCTCCTACGCAGCCATGATGTTGTGATTGATGCAGAATGTGGTCTGGCATTATCTTGTTGAAAAATGCAGGTTCTTCCCTGAAAGAGATGACGTCTGGATAGGAGTATATGTTGTTCTAGAACCTGAATATATTTTTCTGCATTGATGGTGCCTTTCCAGACATGCAAGCTGCCCATGCCACATGCACTCATGCAACCCCATACCATCAGAGAAGCAGGCTTCTGAACTGAGCGTTGATAACAACTTGGGTTGTCCTTGTCCTCTTTGGTCCGGATGACATGGCGTCCCAGATTTCCAAAAAGAACTTCGAAGCGTGACTCGTCTGACCACAGGACAGTCTTCCATTTTGCCACACTCCATTTTAAATGATCCCTGGCCCAGTGAAAACGCCTGAGCTTGTGGATCTTGCTTAGAAATGGCTTCTTCTTTGCACTGTAGAGTTTCAGCTGGCAACAACGGATGGCACGGTGGATTGTGTTCACTGACAATGGTTTCTGGAAGTATTCCTGAGCCCATTCTGTGATTTCCTTTACAGTAGCATTCCTGTTTGTGGTGCAGTGTCATTTAAGGGCCTGGAGATCACGGGCATCCAGTATGGTTTTACGGCCTTGACCCTTACGCACAGAGATTGTTCCAGATTCTCTGAATCTTCGGATGATGTTATGCACAGTTGATGATGATAGATGCAAAGTCTTTGCAATTTTTCGCTGGGTAACACCTTTCTGATATTGCTCCACTATCTTTCTGCGCAACATTGTGGGAATTGGTGATCCTCTACCCATCTTGGCTTCTGAGAGACACCGCCACTCTGAGAAGCTATTTTTATACCCAATCATGTTGCCAATTGACCTAATTTGTGTTAATTGGTCTTCCAGCTCTTTGTTATGCTCAAATTTACTTTTTCCAGCCTCTTATTGCTACTTGTCCCAACTTTTTGGGGATTTGTTGACACCGTGAAAATTTGAATCAACTTATTTTTCCTTTAAAATGATACATTTACTCGGATTAAACGTTTGATCTGTCATCTACGTTCTATTACAAATAAAATATTGACATTTGCCATCTCCACATCATTGCATTCAGTTTTTATTCACAATTTGTTTAGTGTCCCAACTTTTTGGGAATCCGGTTTGTATATCGCACCCCTCAATCAGTATTTTGTGGAAGCAGGTATATCAAACCCCTTAATTACTAGTTTCTAGAAATAGGTATATCACACCCCTTAATCAGTATTTTGTGGAAGCAGGTATATAGAACCCCTTAATCAGTACTTTGTAGAAGCAGGTATATCACAACCCTCAATCAGTATTTTGTGGCGATAAGTATATAGAACAAACTCCAGCAATTAATATAACCCTTAAAATATATATACTTTAATTATACACTCTAAAATGTGGAATAGTAGACACACAGAACACCAATCACTGAGAATGAACTCAGATAGTACCACGGCAGGCAGCTATACCGGTATCAAATAAGGTGGGGGACTATCCCTATGAACTCATCCTGGTCTAGTACTCAGCCCAGGGACAACCCCTGATGGTGGGGACTCCCTGTCCTCGAACCTTGGCTAGTTGAGTCCTACAGTAGCCCTAATATCATGGTAAGGATTAAATAGGTGCCTGCAAGTGGAAGATACAGAGAAAAGACAAACGTTACATACACACACTCCTATAAAGATAGGGTCAGTTGACGGACTATGTATACAACCCTAATACTGTAATATGACAGCCAGAAGGTACATAGTGCATCAAGGTGTACGTAGTTGAATGCACCCATAAATCGATGGGGTATTCTCTCTTTTTTTGTATATCGATTTATGGGTGTATTCAACTACGTACACCTTGCCTACACTGGCAAAACACAGAATGTAAAATGGCTGCCAGCTCGGGTTCTTTGATAGGATGGGGGTGTATCCATGTGCTGAAGCATCTCAATTGACTGTCCTGTCCCACCTGTTGGATGTATCATGGGTAAAAATTTGGCGCAAAGCAAAATAATATGGCGCATGCGAAGATTGCCATATGTTCGCATTTTTGGCGAACGAGAAAAGTTTGCCACAAAACGTCCTCCGGGTGAACCGCAAGACCATCTCTAGTCTTGTGCATGATGTAATCATTGACTGCTTTATGATACTCATACCGACGATCAAGCAATGAAAAGGTAACATGCAAGGCCAGGACATAATCTTAGCCACATAAGAATGACTGAAATATTTTGGACATGGGCAGCACCTTTTGCAAGCCACAAATCTTTTTTAAAAAGTGCTGCACCCCTAAATTTATCAAATGCAAGATGCCGGGACTCTGGTGTCTCTTCCTCCTGATGTCATTTAAGGAGGATGTGGAGGAGGTTAATAAGCACTTATGTGGGAACCAGACTGCCACAAAAATAAAGGTATCAATAGGACCTGGCTTTATTGATGTGGTGCTGTGTTACTGCTACCATAAAGAACATTGACCCAGTGGGCCATAAAAGACATTGTTCCTGTTTGTATCAGCTGCTCAAGATGTCAATGGTGGCATTCACCTTCCCACACAGCGACAAATCCAGATGGTGTTCTATGCAACCATGTGAGAGTACAAGAAATGTACAACTTTTTTTTAGAAATAATGGTGGCTGGGTATCTTCTATTGATGCTGAGCACATGTCGTCAGTTCCTTAAAGACAGCTGAATCCACTAAGTAGTACTGCAGCAACTGCATTACCAGCAACTTGGCCAGGTGTGAGTTCAGCTTGCACTCACACAGATTTCTTGATGTGTATAGTTGTTTCCTGGCCTCCTGGTATGGATGACTAATGATAGAGGGGGAGGACGAAGAGTCTGAATGGAGAAACAGTACCTGATAGTGATAACAAGTACACCAGCTCTGCTTTGGATATGGCCTGGCTGCCACAAAGAAGACCGGGTGAAGGAGAACACCATTGAGTTCCAATTGCTGGACAGTCCTACTTACACACTGGATCTGGTGATGATGCCTCATGTGCTACAATAGAACCAGGGTGTCTATGTTTGTGTTTGAATACCTATAGCTTATTTTCATCCTGTAGATCTTTTACAACAATGGTTTTGTCTGCAGGCACTGTGGATATAAATTGCCAAACAGATAGCTTAACCTAAGTCTAGCACATTATGAGCCTGTTCCAATAGTATCAGCAGCCCATTATAACCCGTCCCTGAGCTGGGAACAATAAAAGCAGATCTTGCTTTGGTAGTTTTTATAGATGTTTTGGCTATACATTGCATCTGCTCTGCAGGTCCTGTGAAACACATAATCTTCATCAGAGTCCTCAGCCTCCCTGCCACTTTTATCTTACTGCAATATGTCACCATGGCTCCTTGGCCCCCCTCCTCTGTATCTGCCCCAAAGTAAAACTATCTCCACAACTACTGGTGTCAATACTAATACTACTACTACCAACACAGCTATGCATTTTAGTCATCGGGTTCACTGCCTCCACTTGAACCACCAACAATCCAAACATTGTTGTTCTCACACAACCCAACAACTGAAAGACTATCTTGAGTATCTTCCATTGCACATGGGTTTTTGTTAGCTCTTTTTAGGAAACAAGGAAGGTGTCTCAGTAGGGTGCAGAAAAGATGATGCAAATATAAAGCTTCTCTGTGGCTTTAAGGAAGAGGACTAGGAGGTATGTGCTGAACCATGGCATGTTGTCAGGTTAAAAGGTGACATCCACATAATTCTGCTGTGACTGAGTGAATGAATAAGTCATCCAGTCCACAATGTCATCCTTTTTGTCCTCAATAATAATCTTTCACATCAGGGAAGCAAGGAAGAACTGTGTCTTGCTGCTAAATGTTACCATCTGTGTTTATCTTCCCTGCCATGTTTTTCCTCACTAGTGTACTGAATTTTAAATGTAAAATGGCGGGCACCATTTTCTGCAATTTCGTTTGAAGCAAATCGTGAAATTTTCAGGTTCATTCACAAGAAGAATTTTATGAAATTTGTAACAAATTCAATTTATTTAGAATCCATTTGCTCATTTCTTTTGTTCGATGTATCCTACGGATAAGTCATCAATGTCAAGAACCTGGAAAATCTCTTTAAATTCTTCTGACAACTGTAATTTGTCACATCGATATTGTTTGGATCCAAATCACAATTCACATGCAACACTGAGCTGTCAGGGCAAGTGTCATGGGGACATAACAACAGAGAAGTTAAAGCATCAAGCGCTCCTATTATAACATGGAGGTGAAATTTATTTATTCTTCCCATATTTTATGTACACTAAAAGCTCTTTTATAAAGCACAACATTGTTGCTTGAAGTGCAGACCACAACCTGAAGCTCCAATAATCAAGGAAATGTCTGTATTCATTTTAGTCACGTAAGTTCTTTCATGGGGAACTTGTGTGTATTCATGTTTTCAAATTGATTAATTTCCCAACAAATGTACACATTACCTTTATTACAGGAAGTTAATGTTCTTGTAGTTCATGATTTGGAACCACAAACATGTTTTGGTTTTCCACTGTTCACATTAAAGATATATTCTGAGCAAAACTCAAAAACAGTTTGAGCCCTTATGCTCTTGTTATGACACACCTCATCTACTTTTCCATGATATCTTGGGTAGGATGTAGATTAGTGTGTAATGCACTCCCCCACTCTTGTTTTATGTATGTTAAAATGTGAGAAGGGATAGAGTATGACACAGTGATGTTGAAAAAAGTGCCATTAAGGATATAACAGTTATTTATCTTCACAGTAAGCTGTCAGAGCCAGTAAAAAGAATTTGAATGATGGAAGCACCATTACACAGGCAAAACAATAAAATAAAAATACATTCTTTAAAATCATAATTTCATTTATATTGCTTAATTTCATTAGGAAATTCTATTACTAACATTTTCCTTGAGCAAATAAGTATTTATAATTCAAAAGGCAGGCAGCAGGCTATAATACATGGGTAAAATAAAAAGTGAATATCTGAATTGTAATGTTATATCTTGTTATGAGAAACAATGAATCACTTTCAATATGTTACAGTGTGTCAACATGTTAATGATTGGTGTCTAGTGAACAAGAACTGATCAATAATTTCCATGAATGTGATAATTAACTTAGCTTAAGCTGCAATATAAACAGTTCATATTTAGAATCTGTCATAATTAGTGAACAATGAATTGATATCTCACATTTGCAATTTTATACTCAAGTAGATATCAATTCCACAATGCATTATATTCCAGAAAGTGCAAGGCAATGGTAAATAAAAGATCTGAATAAAATTAATGAGCAATTTCTCTGGCTTATTAAAACAAAATTTCCATGTTAAAGACCTAATGGACAGCAGTCATATGAATACAAAACAGAAGTAAGATTAATTTAGAACTGCCTATAATACAATTATTTCCTATTGAAAATGTGCATTATGTTTGCTAATGGAAAGCAATAAAAGTGCCTGAATTGCAAATTAATGATAGAAGTGGTGGTTACAGATAGAAACTAGGTAAAAGCATAAAAAACTTAAATGACATTAGCACAAAAATGAATCATAAATATCACTTTTTATATTATAAGGTTATATTACACAGGTATATCTCACTAATTTAGAATATCATCAAAAAGTTAATTTATTTCAGTAATTTGATTCAAAAAGTGAAACTCATATATTGTGTAGCTTCAATACACACAGGGTAATCTATTTCAATAATTTATTTATTTTAATATTGATGATTATGGCTTAAAGCTAATGAAAACCCTAGTCAGTATCTCAGAAAATTAGAACATTGTAAAAAAGTTCAATATTGTTACACTTTAATCATCTAATCAACAGAAAACACCTACAGTACAAAGGTTTCCTAAGCCTTGAAATGGTCCCCCAGTCTGGATCAGTAGGCTACACAATCATGGGGAAGACTGCTGACTTGACAGTTGTCCAGAAGACAGTCATTTACACCCTCCACAAGGAAGGTAAGCTAGAAAAGGCTATTTCTAAAGAAGCTGGCTGTTCACAGAGTGCTCTATCCAAGCATATTAATGGAAAGTTGAGTGGAAGGAAAATGTTTTGTAAAAAATAAAAAAAAAGTGCACAAGCAACAGGGATAACTGCAGTTTTGAAAGTATTGTCACAAAAAGGCCATTCAAGAATTTGGGGGAGATTCACAGGGAGTGGACTGCAGATAGAGTCAGTGCTTCAAGAGCCACCACACACAGACATATACAGGACATAGGCTACAATTGTTGCATTCCTTGTGTCAAGCCACTCATGACTCAAAGACAACGTCAGAGGCATCTGAGCTAAGAAGATAAAGGAGTCTAGAGGGAGAGTGGAGAGGCACCTAACCCAAGTTGCTTGAGTTCCAGTGTGGATTTTCCATAGTTGGTGATGGTTTGTGAGCCATGTCATCTCCTGTTGTTGGTCCACGTTGTTTTATTATGTCCAAAGTCAGTGCAGCCGTCTACCAGAAAATATTACAGCACTTCATGCTTCTTTCTGCTGACTAGCTTTATGGAGATGCTGATTTCATTTTTCAACAGGGCTTGGAACCTGCCCACACTGCCAACAGTACTAATATCTGTTGTAGTAACAATAATATCACTGTTCTTGATTGGCAAGGAAACTCGCCTGATCTAAACGCCATATAGAAAATATGTGGTATTGTCAAGAGAGAGACACCAGACCCAAAAATGCAGACGAGCTTAACGCCGCTATCTAAGCTGGGCTGCAGCAGTGTTATAGGCTCATTACGACCACGATACGCAACATTGGTGCAGTAAGTCATGCAAAAGGAGCTCTGACCAAGTATTGAGTGCATATGCTTTACATGCTTTTCAAGAGGCCAACATTTCTTATTAAATTTTATTTTTTTAATTGGTCTGAAATATTCTAATTTGGGGTTTTCATCAGCTTGTAAGCCATAATAATTAACATTAAAAGAAACAAATGCTTGAAATAGATCACTCTGTGTGTAATGAATCTATATAAAATATGAGCGTCAATTTGAATTGAATTACTGAAATAAATTTACTTTGATATTCTAATTTATTGAGCTGTACCTGTAAATTTACAAATAATCTTTGTTATTCGCTTGCTATCTCAGATCCTTGCAAAAACCTGACCACAGAATTCATGAGTTTGGTATACAGTATTTGAATGTGTTTCTTGTTTGCCATTCTATAAATGGGGTTTTCAGTTAAAATAGCATGTACGCTTGATACAGGTTAAAATAGCAAATATTAACTCATGCAAGTTCCAAATGCCTAGCTTCTCGCAAAACAATGGTTCCATGGTCCATCACTGGTCTTTGATTACAAAATATGGCCACAGCAGCCACAGTCTTTAATGTAGTTTTGTATGTAAGGACTGGTGGGGATAAAGGAACAGAAGTGGTGGCAGTGAAAAGGTGAGTAAATAATTATTTTTAGGATAAACTAATTGACCTTCGGATCATTGATCCAAAGTCAATTTGTTCAAATACTTCAATTTTAATGCTTTTTATGTACAGCATTAACCAGTTCAACCCCGCTAGCTGAAACCCCCTTCATGACCAGGACACTTTTTACACTTCTGCACTACACTACTTTCACCGTTTATCGCTCGGTCATGCAACTTACCACCCAAATGAATTTGACCTCCTTTTCTTCTCACTAATAGAGCTTTCATTTGGTGGTATTTCATTGCTGCTGACATTTTTACTTTTTTTGTTATTAATCAAAATGTAACGATTTTTTTGCAAAAAAATGACATTTTTCACTTTCAGCTGTAAAATTTTGCAAAAAAAACGACATCCATATATAAATTTTTCGCCAAATTTCTTTGATAAAAAAAATGTTTGGGCAAAAAAAAATGGTTTGGGTAAAAGTTATAGCGTTTACACACTATGGTACAAAAATATGAATTTCCGCTTTTTGAAACAGCTCTGACTTTCTGAGCACCTGTCATGATTCCTGAGGTTCTACAATGCCCAAACAGTAGAAAAACCCCACAAATGACCCCATTTCGGAAAGTAGACACCCTAAGGTATTCGCTGATGGGCATAGTGAGTTCATAGAACTTTTTATTTTTTGTCACAAGTTAGCGGAAAATGATGATTTTTTTTATTTTTATTTTTTTCCTTACAAAGTCTCATATTCCACTAACTTGCGACAAAAAATTAAAAATTCTAGGAACTCGCCATGCCCCTCACGGAATACCTTGGGGTGTCTTCTTTCCAAAATGGGGTCATACTGGTGGCGTAGTTATACTGCCCTAGCAATTTAAGGGCCCAAATGTGTGAGAAGTACTTTGCAATCAAAATGTGTAAAAGATAGCCTGCAAAATCCGAAAGGTGCACTTTGGAATATGTGCCCCTTTGCCCACCATGGCTGCAAAAAAGTGTCACACATCTGGTATCGCTGTACTCAGGAGAAGTTGGGGAATGTGTTTTGGGGTGTCATTTTACATATACCCATGCTGGGTGAGAGAAATATCTTGGCAAAAGACAACTTTTCCCATTTTTTTTATACAAAGTTGGCATTTGACCGAGATATTTATCTCACCGAGCATGGGTATATGTAAAATGACACCCCAAAACACATTCCCCAGCTTCTCCTGAGTACGGCGATACCAGATGTGTGACACTTTTGCGCATCTAGGCTGCAAAAGTGCCCAAATTCCTTTTAGGAGGGCATTTTTAGACATTTGGATCCCAGACTTCTTCTCACGCTTTAGGGCCCCTAAAAATCCAGGGCAGTATAAATACCCCACATGTGACCCCATTTTGGAAAGAAGACACCCCAAGGTATTCAATGAAGGGCATGGCGAGTTCATAGAAATGTATTTTTTTGGCATAAGTTAGCGGAAATAGATTTTTTTTTTTTTTCTCACAAAGTCTCACTTTCTGCTAACTTATGACAAAAATTTAAATCTTTCATGGACTCAATATGCCCCTCAGCGAATACCTTGGGGTGTCTTCTTTCCAAAATGGGGTCAGTTGTGGGGTGTTTGTACTGCCCTGGCATTTGAGGGTCTCCGCAATCATTACATGTATGGCCAGCATTAGGAGTTTCTGCTATTCTCCTTATATTGAGCATACAGGTAATGAGATTTTTTTTTCCGTTCAGCCTCTGGGCTGAAAGAAAAAAATGAACGGCACAGATTTCTTCATTTACATCGATCAATGTGGATGAAAAAATCTCTGCCCAAAAAAAAAAAAAGGAGGGGAAAGGCGTCTGCCAGGACATAGGAGTTCCGCCCAACATCCATACCCACTTAGCTCGTATGCCCTGGCAAACCAGATTTCTCCATTCACATCAATCGATGTGGATGAATAAATCATTGCCGGGATTTTTATTTAATTTTTTTACATACAAAGTGTTTGCCAAAGCATAGGAACGCCGCCTCCTCCTCAGCTCGTATGCCTCGGCAAACGTATCTGTTACTGCAGAGTAGAAATCTCGTCTTGCAGCGCCGCATACACCGACTTGCGTGTAATCTGACAGCAGCGCAATGCTTCTGTCAGAATGCACATCAGTGCTGCAGCTAGTCGATCGGTTGGTCCACCTGGAAGGTAAAAAAAGAAAAAAAAAATGAAAAAACCAGGCCGCAACGCAATAATTTTATTAACTTTGGAACAGAACATATAAACTTTAACTTTTTGAACTAAACATTAACCTTTTTGCTTACTGGTGTTTTTTTTTTTTTTGTTTTTTTTTACTGTTATAGAACAAACCTCTCCTTCCCCATGGGTCAATGTGCAAAGCGCAAATCGTCCAAAGATGTGGCGAAGTGCGTTATGCACTTTGTCCCAGGTGAAAGGAGACGTTTGCAGCAGCTGTGTGAGTGAATGGGCCCTAATAGCCCTGTGTGCCTGTCCTGGTGAGATGATCCCTATGCTAGGTGTACCTGTGTGTGGTACTTCCGGAAACACTCCCCTAAGCATAGGGCAGGGTGCTCAGGACAGTCAGGACAGAAATAGCGGGTGTCACGCCTTATTCCACTCCTGCTACAGACACAACATCTTTTTCGGGGTGACGGTTGGGTTGAGGTACCAGCAACGACATTGGGGAAATGGCGCTCAT
This sequence comes from Bufo gargarizans, assembly GCF_014858855.1. Lineage (NCBI taxonomy): Eukaryota > Metazoa > Chordata > Amphibia > Anura > Bufonidae > Bufo > Bufo gargarizans. The sequence goes on from NC_058083.1 coordinate 329,603,383, forward strand.
GTAGACGGCTAACTACACTGGTGGATGGGGCCACGGAACCTCCTGGGTACAGGTGGTTCTCGATGATCTCTTCCTGAAATTTGAGGAAGGATCCAGTTCTCCCAGCCTTACTGTAGAGAACAAAACTATTATACAGAGCCAATTGAATTAAATATACAGACACCTTCTTATACCAGCGTCTGGTTCTTCGGGAAACTAAATACGGAGACAACATCTGGTCATTGAAGTCCACCCCTCCCATGTGAAGGTTATAGTCGTGGACTGAGAGGGGCTTTTCAATGACACGGGTTGCTCACTCAATTTGTATTGTCGTGTCTGCGTGAATGGAGGAGAGCATGTAAACGTCACGCTTGTCTCTCCATTTCACCGCGAGCAGTTCTTCGTTACACAGTGCGGCCCTCTGCCCCCTTGCAAGACGGGTGCTAACGAGCCGTTGGGGGAAGCCCGCGCGACTAGTTCGCGCGGTACCACAGGCGCCAATCCGTTCTAGAAACAAATACCTAAAGAGGGCCACACCTTGTGTAAAATTTGTCCACATAAAGATGGTACCCCTTGCCGAATAAGGGTGACACCAAGGTCCAGACTATCTTCCCACTGCTCCCCAGGTAGTCAGGGCAACCGACCGGCTCCAGGGTCTGATCTTTTCCCTCATAGACACAAAATTTGTGGGTATAGCCTGTGGCCCTTTCACAGAGCTTATACAATTTGACCCCATACCGTGCGCGCTTGCTTAGGATGTATTGTTTGAAGCCAAGGCGCCCGGTAAAATGTATCAGGGACTCGTCTACGCAGATGTTTTGCTCTGGGGTATACATATCTGCAAATTTCAGGTTGAAATGGTCTATGAGGGGCCGAATTTTGTGGAGCCGGTCAAAAGCAGGGTGGCCTCTGGGACAGGAGGTGCTGTTATCACTAAAGTGCAGGAAATGCAGGATGGTCTCAAATCGTGTCCTGGACATAGCAGCAGAGAACATTGGCATGTGATGAATTGGGTTCGTGGACCAATATGACCGCAATTCATGCTTTTTAGTTAGACCCATGTTGAGGAGAAGGCCCAAAAAAGTTTTAATTTCGGAAACTTGGACTGGTTTCCACCGGAAAGGCTGGGCATAAAAGCTTCCCGGGTTAGCGGTTATTAATTGTGTGGCATACCGGTTTGTCTCTACCACAACTAAGTCTAAGAGCTCCGCTGTCAAGAACAGCTCAAAAAATCCCAGGGCCGAACCGATCTGAGCTGTCTCAACCCGAACTCCAGACTGGGCGGTGAAAGGGGGAACTACAGGTGCGGCTGAAGTTGGGGACTGCCAATCAGGGTTTGCCAGCACCTCAGGGATTCTAGGGGCTCTATGGGCACATATTTGCGGTGGCTGCGACGGGGTCACTACTGCACGTGCCACTGTACCAGCTTCAACTGCCCTTCTGGTGCTCGCTACTTCACCATGTTCTACGGCAGTGCTGGTACTAGGTCCAGGAAGGGCTGCGCTGCTGGTGTATGCCTCACCACGTAATCCGACAGCACCAGCCCCACTCTGCTGCTCTTGAAGCGGATCCTGCGCAACCTGCGGTCTAGCGACACGAGGCCGGGTACGCCTGGTGCTATCAGGGACCTCAGCCTCCTCGTCCAAACTTTGGGTCAGAGAGCCACTGCTTTCTACAGGTTCGTATTCTGACCCGCTAGATTCATCAGATGAGGGTTCCCATTCCTCATCCGTCTGGGTCAGAAGCCTGTAGGCCTCTTCAGAAGAATACCCCCTGTTTGACATGTGGGCAACTAAATTTAGGGGTATTCCCTGAGACTACCCAAGAAAAAAAAGCAAGCCTGTCTTACAAATGGGAGGCTAGCGAAGTACCGGAGGCCGCTGCGGTTGATAAAAAATATCAAAACTGATTTTTTTATCGCCGCAGCGCATGTAAAGTGAATGTGCAGTGATCAAAAAAAAATATTTTTTGTCACTGCGGTGGGGCGGGCGTGGGTGAACGCACGTGTGGGCAACCGATCAGGCCTGATCGGGCAAACACTGCGTTTGGGTGAAGGGCGAACTTAAAGTGACACTAATACAATTATAGATCTGACCGTGATCAGTTTTGATCACTTCCAGATACTATAAAAGTACAAATGCTGATTAGCGATACGCTAATCAGCGAATCAGTGACTGCGGTGGGCTGGGCGCTAACTGATCCCTAAACTACCTAACCAAGGGGCCTAAACTATACCTAAAACCTAACGGTCAATACCAGTGAAAAAAAAAGTGACAGTTTGCACTGATCACTTTTTTCCTTTCACTAGTGATTGACAGGGGCGATCAAAGGGGTGATCAAAGGGTTAATAGGGGTTCAGGGGTGTGATCTGGGGCTAGTATGAGGTGTTTGGTGTACTCACTGTGTAGCCTGCTCCTCTGCTGGATCCAACCGACGAAAAGAACCAGCAGAGGAGCAGGCCAGCCATATAACAGATCATATTTACAAATATGATCTGATATATGGCCTCTGATTGTTTTTTTTAAAATCAGCAACCTGCCAGCCGCGATCATTGGCCGGCAGGTTGCTGACGAAATACTCCTCGACGAAATGCCGGCCCGCGATGCGCATGCGCGGGCCGGCTGTGACGAAATCTCGCGTCTCGCGAGATGACGCGCCGATGCGTCCAGGAGGAGTAAATCAACCACCTCCCGGACGCATCGGTGCGTTAAGCGGTCGGGAGGTGGTTAAAGGGAGTTTGTCACCAAAATTTGACCCTTATAGACCGCTTACATAGCGCTGTAGTATAACTATAGATCACTCAAATGGTACCTTTGTCTTTTTGTTTGGATGTTCACCAGGGGCGAAAACTGGGTTTTATTCATATGTAAATGAGGGCTCACAGGTTCCCAGGGGCGGCATTCAGGCTGTAAGTGCCCAGGCCACACTTCCTTCTTCTCACATAACCCCTCCCCAGCCTGTTGCTTGGCCCGCCCTGTAAGCCTCTTATGTCATCCAGTGTACTGGCCGAGATCCCGCCGGAGCATACGCACTGTATGGATCAATGCTGCTGCCAACAATGGTCATCACAGTGTGTATGCTTCGACGGGATCTCGGCCAGGACAATGGATGACGTAAGAGGCTTATAGGGCGGGCCAAGCAACTGGCTGGGGAGGGGTTATGTGAGAAGAAGGAAGTGTGGCCTGGACACTTACAGCCCGAACTCCACCCCTGGGCACTTGCAAGCCCTAATTTACATATGAATATAACTCTGTATTTGCCCCTGGTGAACATACAAACAAAAAGACAAAGGTACCATTTAAGTGATCTATAGTTATGCTACAGCACTATGTAAGCGGTCTATAAGGGCAACTTGTGGTGACAGACTCCATTTAAAATGTATTGGCTCTGTGGAGCCAAAGTTCTTCTCTCCCGAAGTCGCACAAGACTTTGGTGAATTACTACTATATTCATATCTGCATCTTTAAAAACAATTTTAAATAGAAATAGGAAGTGGGCTTTGGTACTGTCTGGTATCTCTGTACCAAAGACCAGTTCGGATTGCTATTTAAAATTGCTTTTAAATGAGCAAATATGAATACAATAGTAATTCACTGAATTCTCATGGAACTTCGGACAAGACGAACTTTGGCTCCACGGAGCCAATACATTTTACTCCTGTATGGCAGGGATGCTCAACTTGAGGCCCTCCAGCAGTTGCAAAACTACAACTCCCAGCATGCACTGATAGCTGTAAGCTGTGCAGGCATGCTGGGAATTGTAGTTTTGCAACAGCTGGAGGGCTGCAGGTTGGGCATCCCTGCTGTACGGAAACTCATTAAAATTTAAGTATTTGAACAAATCGAATCCGAATCTATGATCGGAAGGTTGATTTGCAGAAGCCTAATTATTTTATTGTTTTACCCATGTAAACATACTTGCACACTTTTTCTGTTAAAAGCCTGAAAAACACTTTAATTGTATTAAACGGGTTGTTCACCTTTATAAAATTTTATACAGACCCACAGCTTATCTAGACTAGCAAACGCGAATGAGCGTTCGAGATAAAATGTTCGCGAACTGCGAGTTTGCGGTGGGCCCCATTGACTTTAATTGGCAGGAAAACCCTTCAGGTCATATTTGCAGCCACCAAATACTTTCTAGAAGTGCACAAATAGTCTCACAACATGGACAGTGACATACCAGATGGGGATCATTGGCAAAATGTCCTGCAAAAAAATATGTATTCTAATCAGGGGCCATTTTTATGCGTCTTAAAGGGAAACTCTCAAAAATGTTCCCTGCTGGAGCCTAGAAAAATGTTCTTGAGGGGGAGAAGATTTCAGGGCTTCCAGAGAGAGTTGGGGTAGATAGATAGATTATATCATGATGGACCACATATATCTATTTATCTACCCCATCTCTCCCTGGAAGCACTTCATTCTTCTCCCCCTCCAGACATCTGCATTGTATAGGACAGGATTACTTTACGTTTTTCATGAACCTAAATTATATGAATTTCTATGTCAAGTCCACAAAGATGAAGCACAGCTGTATTCGATTTGCGGGGTAAGTTTACCTGCAGTTCTATGTAACTCGAGAACACATGGTGCCTTCAAAACAGACTACAAACTCTGCTCTGCTGGATGACAGTGTAGGTGCTCCCCGTTGCCTGTCAGCCCCTTCCTGGTGATATCTGGCCCTAGCCATGTGACACTAGCCCCAGTGTGTAGCCAAGCCTCACAGCTAAAGGCTTATTTAGCAGCCTGACCTGCGATTGATGATCCGGGCTGTGCACTGGAGGCAGCCGTCGAGGACCCCGCCAGCAGCCATTAGTCATCACCTAGGGGAGGGGAACTGATCCCGCCGGCAGAGCTGGGCACACTTCCAGACCTGGACTGAGGCAAGCTGGCTCCTCACTGGCTTCTGTTCTCAGGTGGGCAGAGGATGGATGGGTGCTGCCGATGGCCAGAGCCCAGCGCGTGTGTGGTGCTGATCATGTATGGGTGTATGGGTCATGTAATAGGCAGTAGCCATGCTTCTTCACAGACAAAAGGAGGATGAGAGAGTTTCTGCTGTCCTCTGGCTTGGAGGAATCAGCACACAGAGCGGCAGGCTACATTACTGCAGTGTTCTTCTCCAGACTCGATGTGACCGATATGGAAACTGAGAGCAGACCGTTGTGGGCAGTGTGTGGAGCTAATGTTGTACTAATTCATTGTGGGCTGTACAAAAATACATTCAAAAAACAATTTTGTCAAAGGAAAATATTGCTTTTTGTATGAATGGGGAGCACATTCCTGGGAACACATTCCTGCTGCAAAAAAGAACCTGCTGCTGTCAGAGGTGTCTAAGTTTATTTTTGGTGTTGCCCTGGTCTGGTGGGGGCCCATTCCTGGGAACACATCCCTGCTGCAAACAAAGAACCTGCTGCTGTCAGAGGTGTCTAAGTTTATTTTTGGTGTTGCCCCAGTCTGGTGGGTGCCCGTTCCTGGGAACACATTCCTGCTGCAAATAAAGAACCTGCTGCTGTCTGTCCTGTGACTTCGGCTGAGCTATGCCTTATACTACCCCGTTACCATTTACATGCTGCTTCTGCTGTCTATCCTGATGACTTTAGCCGAGCTATGTGTAGACCTTAAACTAGCCTGTTACCTTTACCTACAGCTGCTGTCTGTTCTGACATTGATGATTTTGCCCCTGGACTTAAAGGGCCTTAATGTAACCTTATAGGTTAAAATTTATAATAAACATAACAATATCAAAAAACTAAATCAAACGTTATTGCAGAAAAAAACTATTTATTTACAATTTTGAACAACAAAGATGGCTCTAAGGCAACTTTTTGAGTTGCTTAGTGAGGTCCAGCAACTCCTGCATCCCTTTACGGTTCTGCTCCTCCCACTGCTGCACCTTCTGATCCAGATGTTGCTACTGCTCCCTTATCTTTTTTGCAGCTCCCTGATCTTCTGCACCGTTTCTTTGTCCCCCTCCCGCAGCTTTATTATTTTGTACTGTTAGGATAAAAAAAAATTACTTGCAATTCAGATTAAAAGGAAATTAGTGCATTGTATGGAGTATTTGTTAAAGCACTGCTGATTTACATCTCAATTCCTTAGTTAATTATATTTTTGATGATTATATAGTTGGTTAGTTAGTGATAGTTCTGTAGAGTATAATTTTATTTGGTTAGTTTTTGATTTTATGTAGATTTTAGAGTTGGTGTCCATTGTTGTTGTTTTCTATTACTCCAGTGTGTGTTTTTTGCCATCATTGTTTGCCTCTTTAACCCCTTTAAAGGATAACTGTCATATTTTTTATTTTTTGATAAAGTGTATGGCAAGTGATAGGTAACAATTTTGCAATAGATTTTATTTAGCCAAAACTTTTATTTTTGGTAGAAAACTGGGGCTGAAATGGCCCTCAGCAGCACTCTTCAAATGAGCATTGCTAAGGGCCATCCGTCTCCTATAAAAAAAAGTGGAGATGGGCTGTGCAGACACTGTGCTCCTGCCTCCCGTGCTTCCCTGGGAGACAGAAGGCTGGGCACAGGAGTCGTAAGAGTTAAAATTACATTTATATTCCCCCTTTCTATGCAATCTAATGCTCCGTTACATTCACTGACCTGCGATCCCTGTGATAATAATTAATGAAACAGCCGCCGGCTCACTGCGCACAGTGCTTCTACTTCCAGCGGCTGCTTCACGAATATAGAATGATATTGCTTTGTGCACATATTTACCCTCCTGGCTAGGGCTGGCGACAACCTCCTCCTCCTCTTTATCCTCATCTGGAGCTAGGGGGTGGGGAATCCGGCTGCTGGGAGGGTCCGGCCTCCTCCACCTCTTCATCAGGTGGTGGTTGTGCAGCCTGCTGTGCCTGGGAGGGTCCGTCTTGTTCTCCCTCCTCCTCCCCTGCGAAGACCATTACAACCTCCAAATCCTCTTTCAAAGGCCTCCGGCGGACCGAGGGAACAAGAATACCTGTAATCACACAATGTTCAGAATTTTGACAAATAACTCCTAACTCCTGAAAAAAGGAAAATTAAGTGGGGGATGTAATGATGGACGGGGGCTTTTACTGGAATAGATAATGATGATTGCAGTTTATGTATATATACATAAACACATATATATTTATTTGTGTGTGAAACGTACGAAATCAGCCAGATATATCATACATCTCGCTATGTGTATAAATATTTATATATACACTCACCGCGAGGTAGAGAATGTATGATTTAACCGGCTGATTTGTAGTAATCATTTGTAAAGGGATGAAATACTTATTTGCATAACTGTATATATACATTACAGAGTGTTGGCGAGATATACAAAAGTAATGTAAGAATTGTATCTGGGCATTTTCTGTCACGGATCTCAGTGATCCACCCGATATGCCTCCTCTTCGGATCCGACCAATGTTTGATGATCGCCATCTGAGTGTGCTTCCCCTTGCACTCCCTCCACAGCTCCTTCATTATCTCTCTCACGATTCTCTGGTTTTCCTCCTGGACCCGGGTCCGATTGTATTCCCACTCCAACATGCATTGCAGGATAAAGATGCAAGCCTATAATCCCAAATTTGCAAGTATTTAAAATAATGTCCTGAACAGCATAGCAAAAAGTATTTAAGTCTTTGACAGGGAAATATTAGATTTAATGTTACCATTATATGATAGTATTGTACTGCAATTGCATGTGTGTTGGGTTTGAGCAATTGGATATTGGCCAGCTGAACAGAGATGTACTTGTCTAGTGAAGTGATGGTACGATATGGGGTGTAAAGCTGGTTTCCCTCTCGTGGTGCTCCCTGGGTAACTCTAAATGAACCAGCAAGTACTGGAGGTCAGACAAAGAAAGCTTCTCTGGAGTCCTGACCAACAAACAGAAACTGTAATCTATAGACTGTGTGTGTTTGTGGTATATAGTGTGTTGCAGGAAAATGGATGTGCAATGTGCTTGTGAGAGACATTTCTCAGCTGTCCATACCTAAATGCTACAGACATAGTGGTGTGATGTCACAGCAATATTTAGTGCACCAATTAGTAATAACTACTCAGACCTGATAAAATGTGAAGTTGTTTGTTTGCGTAAAAATATGTGCATTATTCGCAATCGCAAATATATTGAAACACTATAAAGCTATTATTCTGCCAGAAAAAACAGTGCTGTAAGGTAAAATTACTTACAGTGATCAGGAGTAGAGTTGAGCGAACACCTGGATGTTCGGGTTCGAGAAGTTCGGCCGAACATCCCGGAAATGTTCGGGTTCGGGATCCGAACCCGATCCGAACTTCGTCCCGAACCCGAACCCCATTGAAGTCAATGGGGACCCGAACTTTTCGGCACTAAAACGGCTGTAAAACAGCCCAGGAAAGGGCTAGAGGGCTGCAAAAGGCAGCAACATGTAGGTAAATCCCCTGCAAACAAATGTGGATAGGGAAATTAATTAAAATAAAAATTAAATAAATAAAAATTAACCAAAATCAATTGGAGAGAGGTTCCATAGCAGAGAATCTGGCTTCCCGTCACCCACCACTGGAACAGTCCATTCTCAGATATTTAGGCCCCGGCACCCAGGCAGAGGAGAGAGGTCCCGTAACAGACAATCTGGCTTCATGTCAGCAGAGAATCAGTCTTCATGTCATAGCAGAGAATCAGGCTTCACGTCACCCACCACTGTAATAGTCCATTTTCATAAATTTAGGCCCAGCACCCAGGCAGAGGAGAGAGGTCCCGTAACAGACAATCTGGCTTCATGTCAGCAGAGAATCAGTCTTCATATCATAGCAGAGAATCTGGCTTCCCGTTACCCACCACTGGAACAGTCCATTCTCAGATATTTAGGCTCCGGCACCCAGGCAGAGGAGAGAGTTCCCGTAACAGACAATCTGGCTTCATGTCAGCAGAGAATCAGTCTTCATATCATAGCAGAGAATCAGGCTTCACGTCAGCCACCACTGCAACAGTCCATTGTCATAAATTCAGGCCCAGCACCCAGGCAGAGGAGAGAGGTCCCGTAACAGACAATCTGGCTTCATGTCAGCAGAGAATCAGTCTGCATGTCATAGCAGAGAATGAGGCTTCACGTCACCCACCACTGCAACAGTCCATTTTCATAAATTTAGGCCCAGCACCCAGGCAGAGGAGAGAGGTCCCGTAACAGAGGATCTGGCTTCATGTCACCAGAGAATCAGTCTGCATGTCATAGCAGAGAATCAGGCTTCACGTCACCCACCACTGCAACAGTCCATTTTCATAAATTTAGGCCCAGCACCCAGGCAGAGGAGAGAGGTCCCGTAACAGAGGATCTGGCTTCATGTCACCAGAGAATCAGTCTGCATGTCATAGCAGAGAATCAGGCTTCACGTCAGCCACCACTGCAACAATCCATTGGCATATATTTAGGCCTAGCACACAGGCAGAGGAGAGAGGTCCCGTAACAGACAATCTGGCTTCATGTCAGCAGAGAATCAGTCTTCATATCATAGCAGAGAATCAGGCTTCACGTCAGCCACCAATGCAACAGTCCATTGTCAGATATTTAGGCCCAGCACCCAGGCAGAGGAGAGAGGTCCCGTAACAGAGGATCTGGCTTCATGTCACCAGAGAATCAGTCTGCATGTCATAGCAGAGAATCAGGCTTCACGTCAGCCACCACTGCAACAATCCATTGGCATATATTTAGGCCTAGCACACAGGCAGAGGAGAGAGGTCCCGTAACAGACAATCTGGCTTCATGTCAGCAGAGAATCAGTCTGCATGTCATAGCAGAGAATGAGGCTTCACGTCACCCACCACTGCAACAGTCCATTTTCATAAATTTAGGCCCAGCACCCAGGCAGAGGAGAGAGGTCCCGTAACAGAGGATCTGGCTTCATGTCACCAGAGAATCAGTCTGCATGTCATAGCAGAGAATCAGGCTTCACGTCACCCACCACTGCAACAGTCCATTTTCATATATTTAGGCCCAGCACCCAGGCAGAGGAGAGAGGTCCCGTAACAGAGGATCTGGCTTCATGTCACCAGAGAATCAGTCTGCATGTCATAGCAGAGAATCAGGCTTCACGTCAGCCACCACTGCAACAATCCATTGGCATATATTTAGGCCTAGCACACAGGCAGAGGAGAGAGGTCCCGTAACAGACAATCTGGCTTCATGTCAGCAGAGAATCAGTCTTCATATCATAGCAGAGAATCAGGCTTCACGTCAGCCACCAATGCAACAGTCCATTGTCAGATATTTAGGCCCAGCACCCAGGCAGAGGAGAGAGGTCCCGTAACAGAGGATCTGGCTTCATGTCAGCAGAGAATCAGTCTTCATGTCATAGCAGAGAATCAGGCTTCACGTCACCCACCACTGCAACAGTCCATTTTCATAAATTTAGGCCCAGCACCCAGGCAGAGGAGAGAGGTCCCGTAACAGAGGATCTGGCTTCATGTCACCAGAGAATCAGTCTGCATGTCATAGCAGAGAATCAGGCTTCACGTCAGCCACCACTGCAACAATCCATTGGCATATATTTAGGCCTAGCACACAGGCAGAGGAGAGAGGTCCCGTAACAGACAATCTGGCTTCATGTCAGCAGAGAATCAGTCTGCATGTCATAGCAGAGAATGAGGCTTCACGTCACCCACCACTGCAACAGTCCATTTTCATAAATTTAGGCCCAGCACCCAGGCAGAGGAGAGAGGTCCCGTAACAGAGGATCTGGCTTCATGTCACCAGAGAATCAGTCTGCATGTCATAGCAGAGAATCAGGCTTCACGTCACCCACCACTGCAACAGTCCATTGTCATAAATTCAGGCCCAGCACCCAGGCAGAGGAGAGAGGTCCCGTAACAGACAATCTGGCTTCATGTCACCAGAGAATCAGTCTGCATGTCATAGCAGAGAATGAGGCTTCACGTCAGCCACCACTGCAACAATCCATTGGCATATATTTAGGCCTAGCACACAGGCAGAGGAGAGGTTCATTCAACTTTGGGTAGCCTTGCAATATAATGGTAAAATGAAAATAAAAATAGGATTGAATGAGGAAGTGCCCTGGAGTCCAATAATATATGGTTATGGGGAGGTAGTTAATGTCTAATCTGGACAAGGGACGGACAGGTCCTGTGGGATCCATGCCTGGTTCATTTTTATGAACGTCAGCTTGTCCACATTGGCTGTAGACAGGCGGCTGCGTTTGTCTGTAATGACGCCCCCTGCCGTGCTGAATACACGTTCAGACAAAACGCTGGCTGCCGGGCAGGCCAGCACCTCCAAGGCATAAAAGGCTAGCTCTGGCCACGTGGACAATTTAGAGACCCAGAAGTTGAATGGGGCCGAACCATCAGTCAGTACGTGGAGGGGTGTGCACACGTACTGTTCCACCATGTTAGTGAAATGTTGCCTCCTGCTAACACGTTGCGTATCAGGTGGTGGTGTAGTTAGCTGTGGCGTGTTGACAAAAGTTTTCCACATCTCTGCCATGCTAACCCTGCACTCAGAGGAGCTGGCCGTGACACAGCTGCCTTGGCGACCTCTTGCTCCTCCTCTGCCTTGGCCTTGGGCTTCCACTTGTTCCCCTGTGACATTTGGGAATGCTCTCAGTAGCGCGTCTACCAACGTGCGCTTGTACTCGCGCATCTTCCTATCACGCTCCAGTGCAGGAAGTAAGGTGGGCACATTGTCTTTGTAGCGTGGATCCAGCAGGGTGGCAACCCAGTAGTCCGCACAGGTTAAAATGTGGGCAACTCTGCTGTCGTTGCGCAGGCACTGCAGCATGTAGTCGCTCATGTGTGCCAGGCTGCCCAGGGGTAAGGACAAGCTGTCCTCTGTGGGAGGCGTATCGTCATCGTCCTGCCTTTCCCCCCAGCCACGCACCAGTGATGGACCCGAGCTGCGTTGGGTGCCACCCCGCTGTGACCATGCTTCATCCTCATCCTCCTCCACCTCCTCCTCATCCTCGTCCTCCTCGTCCTCCAGTAGTGGGCCCTGGCTGGCCACATTTGTACCTGGCCTCTGCTGTTGCCAAAAACCTCCCTCTGAGTCACTTCGAAGAGACTGGCCTGAAAGTGCTAAAAATGACCCCTCTTCCTCCTCCTCCTCCTCCTCCTCCTGGGCCACCTCCTCTTCCATCATCGCCCTAAGTGTTTTCTCAAGGAGACATAGAAGTGGTATTGTAACGCTGATAACGGTGTCATCGCCACTGGCCATGTTGGTGGAGTACTCGAAACAGCGCAACAGGGCACACAGGTCTCGCATGGAGGCCCAGTCATTGGTGGTGAAGTGGTGCTGTTCTGTAGTGCGACTGACCCGTGCGTGCTGCAGCTGAAACTCCACTATGGCCTGCTGCTGCTCGCACAGTCTGTCCAGCATGTGCAAGGTGGAGTTCCACCTGGTGGGCACGTCGCATATGAGGCGGTGAGCGGGAAGGCCGAAGTTACGCTGTAGCGCAGACAGGCGAGCAGCGGCAGGATGTGAACGCCGGAAGCGCGAACAGACGGCCCGCACTTTATGCAGCAGCTCTGACATGTCGGGGTAGTTGTGAATGAACTTCTGCACCACCAAATTCAGCACATGCGCCAAGCAAGGGATGTGCGTCAAATTGGCTAGTCCCAGAGCTGCAACGAGATTTCGCCCATTATCACACACCACCAGGCCGGGCTTGAGGCTCACCGGCAGCAACCACTCGTCGGTCTGTTGTTCAATACCCCGCCACAACTCCTGTGCGGTGTGGGGCCTGTCCCCCAAACATATGAGTTTCAGAATGGCCTGCTGACGTTTACCCCGGGCTGTGCTGAAGTTGGTGGTGAAGGTGTGTGGCTGACTGGATGAGCAGGTGGAAGAAGAGGAGGAGGAAGCCGAGAAGGAGGAGGTGGCAACAGGAGGCAAAGAATGTTGCCCTGCGATCCTTGGCGGCGGAAGGACGTGCGCCAAACAGCTCTCCGCCTGGGGCCCAGCTGCCACTACATTTACCCAGTGTGCAGTTAGGGAGATATAGCGTCCCTGGCCGTGCTTACTGGTCCACGTATCTGTGGTTAGGTGGACCTTGCTACAGATGGCGTTGCGCAGTGCACACTTGATTTTATCGGATACTTGGTTGTGCAGGGAAGGCACGGCTCTCTTGGAGAAGTAGTGCCGGCTGGGAACAACATACTGTGGGACAGCAAGCGACATGAGCTGTTTGAAGCTGTCTGTGTCCACCAGCCTAAATGACAGCATTTCATAGGCCAGTAGTTTAGAAATGCTGGCATTCAGGGCCAGGGATCGAGGGTGGCTAGGTGGGAATTTACGCTTTCTATCAAATGTTTGTGAGATGGAGAGCTGAACGCTGGCGTGTGACATGGTTGAGACGCTTGGTGACGGAGGTGGTGGTGGTGGTGTTGGTGGTACATCCCCTGTTTGCTGGGCGGCAGGTGCCAACGTTCCTCCAGAGGCGGAGGAAGAGGCCGAGGCGGCAGCAGCAGAATAGGCCGAGGCGGCAGCAGCAGAAGAGGTAGCAGGGGGAGCCTGAGTGACTTCCTTGGTTTTAAGGTGTTTACTCCACTGCAGTTCATGCTTTGCATGCAGGTGCCTGGTCATGCAGGTTGTGCTCAGGTTCAGAACGTTAATGCCTCGCTTCAGGCTCTGATGGCACAGCGTGCAAACCACTCGGGTCTTGTCGTCAGCACATTGTTTGAAGAAGTGCCATGCCAGGGAACTCCTTGAAGCTGCCTTTGGGGTGCTCGGTCCCAGATGGCGGCGGTCAGTAGCAGGCGGAGTCTCTTGGCGGCGGGTGTTCTGCTTTTGCCCACTGCTCCCTCTTTTGCTACGCTGTTGGCTCGGTCTCACCACTGCCTCTTCCTCCGAACTGTGAAAGTCAGTGGCACGACCTTCATTCCATGTGGGGTCTAGGACCTCATCGTCCCCTGCATCGTCTTCCACCCAGTCTTGATCCCTGACCTCCTGTTCAGTCTGCACACTGCAGAAAGACGCAGCAGTTGGCACCTGTGTTTCGTCATCATCAGAGACATGCTGAGGTGGTATTCCCATGTCCTCATCATCAGGAAACATAAGTGGTTGTGCGTCAGTGCATTCTATGTCTTTCACCGCTGGGGAAGGGCTAGGTGGATGCCCTTGGGAAACCCTGCCAGCGGAGTCTTCAAACAGCATAAGAGACTGCTGCATAACTTGAGGCTGAGACAGTTTCCCTGGTATGCATGGGGGTGATGTGACAGACTGATGGGGTTGGTTTTCAGGCGCCATCTGTGCGCTTTCTGCAGAAGACTGGGTGGGAGATAATGTGAACGTGCTGGATCCACTGTCGGCCACCCAATTGACTAATGCCTGTACCTGCTCAGGCCTTACCATCCTTAGAACGGCATTGGGCCCCACCATATATCGCTGTAAATTCTGGCGGCTACTGGGACCTGAGGTAGTTGGTACACTAGGACGTGTGGATGTGGCAGAACGGCCACGTCCTCTCCCAGCACCAGAGGGTCCACTAACACCACCACGACCATGTCCACGTCCGCGTCCCTTACTAGATGTTTTTCTCATTGTTATGGTTCACCACAACAACAAATATATTATTTGGCCCAATGTATTGTATTCAAATTCAGCGGGATATAAATTTGAGGCCTAGTATTTAGGCGCTGGGTGACCGGTATGGATTTAGTGACAGAATTAGACTTGGAAATGCACAGAAGCGTGTGTGTGAAGTTATTCTGAATGACCCTATGTGCACCTTCAATATGATCTACCCTTTTAGGGATAGATTTCAAATAGCTCTGATATAGCAGAAACGACTAAATTATGAAATTGCTAAATTGGGAATTGTATTTCAACCCAGAACAAAAAATGTGCTTTGACGGACACTAAATAACTTTCCCAGCCACAACAGGACAGCGGTAACGAGAGATTTAGCGGGATATAAATTTGAGGCCTAGTATTTAGGCGCTGGGTGACAGGTATGGGTTTAGTGACAGAATTAGACTTGGAAATACACAGTAGCGGGTGTGTGTGAAGTTATTCTGAATGACCCAATGTGCACCTTGAATATTATATACCCTTTTAGGGATAGATTTCAAATAGCTCTGATATAGCAGAAACCACTAAATTATGAAATTGCTAAATTGGGAATTGTATTTCAACCCAGAACAAAAAATGTGCTTTGACGGACACTAAATATCTTGCCCAGCAACAACAGTACAGCGGTAACGAGAGATTTAGCAGGATATAAATTTGAGGCCTAGTATTTAGGCGCTGGGTGACAGGTATGGGTTTAGTGACAGAATTAGACTTGGAAATACACAGTAGCGGGTGTGTGTGAAGTTATTCTGAATGACCCAATGTGCACCTTGAATATTATATACCCTTTTAGGGATAGATTTCAAATAGCTCTGATATAGCAGAAACCACTAAATTATGAAATTGCTAAATTGGGAATTGTATTTCAACCCAGAACAAAAAATGTGCTTTGACGGACACTAAATATCTTGCCCAGCAACAACAGTACAGCGGTAACGAGAGATTTAGCAGGATATAAATTTGAGGCCTAGTATTTAGGCGCTGGGTGACAGGTATGGGTTTAGTGACAGAATTAGACTTGGAAATACACAGTAGCGGGTGTGTGTGAAGTTATTCTGAATGACCCAATGTGCACCTTGAATATTATATACCCTTTTAGGGATAGATTTCAAATAGCTCTGATATAGCAGAAACCACTAAATTATGAAATTGCTAAATTGGGAATTGTACTTCAACCCAGAACAAAAAATGTGCTTTGACGGACACTAAATAACTTTCCCAGCTACAACAGGACAGCGGTAACGAGAGATTTAGCGGGATATAAATTTGAGGCCTAGTATTTAGGCGCTGGGTGACAGGTATGGGTTTAGTGACAGAATTAGACTTGGAAATACACAGTAGCGGGTGTGTGTGAAGTTATTCTGAATGACCCTATGTGCACCTTCAATATGATCTACCCTTTTAGGGATAGATTTCAAATAGCTCTGATATAGCAGAAACCACTAAATTATGAAATTGCTAAATTGGGAATTGTATTTCAACCCAGAAGAAAAAATGTGCTTTGACGGACACTAAATAACTTTCCCAGCTACAACAGGACAGCGGTAACGAGAGTTTTAGCAGGGTATAAATTTGAGGCCTAGTATTTAGGCGCTGGGTGACAGGTATGGGTTTAGTGACAGAATTAGACTTGAAAATACACAGTAGCGGGTGTGTGTGAAGTTATTCTGAATGACCCAATGTGCACCTTGAATATTATATACCCTTTTAGGGATAGATTTCAAATAGCTCTGATATAGCAGAAACCACTAAATTATGAAATTGCTAAATTGGGAATTGTACTTCAACCCAGAACAAAAAATGTGCTTTGACGGACACTAAATATCTTTCCAAGCAACAACAGTACAGCGGTAACGAGAGATTTAGCAGGATATAAATTTGAGGCCTAGTATTTAGGCGCTGGGTGACAGGTATGGGTTTAGTGACAGAATTAGACTTGGAAATACACAGTAGCGGGTGTGTGTGAAGTTATTCTGAATGACCCAATGTGCACCTTGAATATTATATACCCTTTTAGGGATAGATTTCAAATAGCTCTGATATAGCAGAAACCACTAAATTATGAAATTGCTAAATTGGGAATTGTACTTCAACCCAGAACAAAAAATGTGCTTTGACGGACACTAAATAACTTTCCCAGCTACAACAGGACAGCGGTAACGAGAGATTTAGCGGGATATAAATTTGAGGCCTAGTATTTAGGCGCTGGGTGACAGGTATGGGTTTAGTGACAGAATTAGACTTGGAAATACACAGTAGCGGGTGTGTGTGAAGTTATTCTGAATGACCCAATGTGCACCTTCAATATGATCTACCCTTTTAGGGATAGATTTCAAATAGCTCTGATATAGCAGAAACCACTAAATTATGAAATTGCTAAATTGGGAATTGTATTTCAACCCAGAACAAAAAATGTGCTTTGACGGACACTAAATAACTTTCCCAGCTACAACAGGACAGCGGTAACGAGAGATTTAGCAGGATATAAATTTGAGGCCTAGTATTTAGGCGCTGGGTGACAGGTATGGGTTTAGTGACAGAATTAGACTTGAAAATACACAGTAGCGGGTGTGTGTGAAGTTATTCTGAATGACCCAATGTGCACCTTGAATATTATATACCCTTTTAGGGATAGATTTCAAATAGCTCTGATATAGCAGAAACCACTAAATTATGAAATTGCTAAATTGGGAATTGTACTTCAACCCAGAACAAAAAATGTGCTTTGACGGACACTAAATAACTTTCCCAGCTACAACAGGACAGCGGTAACGAGAGATTTAGCGGGATATAAATTTGAGGCCTAGTATTTAGGCGCTGGGTGACCGGTATGGATTTAGTGACAGAATTAGACTGGGATATGGCCAAAAAATAACCACACTATTGCTGGTTAAATGCACTTGGTGACGGGCGCAGCTTGCCCCTGATGTAGTATATGGCCAAAAAATGAACAGACTATTGCTGGTTAAATGCACTTGGTGTCACAGCTTGACCAACCACACTACTGAGGGTTAAATGCACTTGGTGACGGGCGCAGCTTGCCCCTGATGTAGTATATGGCCAAAAAATAAACAGACTATTGCTGGTTAAATGCACTTGGTGTGACAGCTTCACCCTGATGTAGGCTTTAGCCAGAAAACAACCACACCATTGAGGGTTAAATGCACTTGGTGACAGGCGCAGCTTGCCCCTGATTTTGTATATGGCCAAAAAATGAACAGACTATTGCTGGTTAAATGCACTTGGTGTGACAGCTTCACCCTGATGTAGGCTTTAGCCAAAAAACAACCACACCATTGAGGGTTAAATGCACTTGGTGACAGGCGCAGCTTGCCCCTGATTTTGTATATGGCCAAAAAATGAACAGACTATTGCTGGTTAAATGCACTTGGTGTGACAGCTTCACCCTGATGTAGGCTTTAGCCAAAAAACAACCACACCATTGAGGGTTAAATGCACTTGGTCGCAGCTTGTGCTGGCGCACCACAAGACACAAAATGGCCGCCGATCACCCCAGAAAAATGTGACTGACAAACGGTCTGGGCAGCCTAAAAACAGTGAGCAATTGAGGATCAGCAGCTCAATGATCCACAGCTGCAGATCGATCAGTTAATCAAGTCCTTTGGAGGAGTTAATCTGCCTAATCTCGCCCTACTGTCGCAGCCGCAACCTCTCCCTACGCTAATCAGAGCAGAGTGACAGGCGGCGCTATGTGACTCCAGCTTAAATAGAGGCTGGGTCACATGGTGCTCTGGCCAATCACAGCCATGCCAATAGTAGGCATGGCTGTGATGGCCTCTTGGGGCAAGTAGTATGACGCTTGTTGATTGGCTGCTTTGCAGCCTTTCAAAAAGCGCCAAGAAAGCGTCACAAAAGCGCCAAGAAAGCGACGAACACCGAACCCGAACCCGGACTTTTACGAAAATGTCCGGGTTCGGGTCCGTGTCACGGACACCCCAAAATTCGGTACGAACCCGAACTATACAGTTCGAGTTCGCTCATCCCTAATCAGGAGTTCTTTCTCAGATTCGCAAAAATTGTTGCAAATCCTTTTTTTTGTCACATGAAACTTCCAGCAGTTTAAAAACTGTAGAGAAACTAGGTCACACCTCTATTGCGCATGCACAATATGCAAGTGCATATTAAATTGCCGATTTCGTAATCAAGAAAATAATTCCGAATTCACGAATATTCGATCACAAATTTGCTAAATATCGCAAATTTGAATATTGCCCCTGCCGCTCATCACTAATCATCACCTTCACCACCACTGACATTTGAGATCTCGGAGTAGGCAGCAACAGCGGGGAACTCCCTCCTTGGGCTGATCTGGGTACTGTCGTCAGACCGCTCCTCATCTGATGTCAAGAATGGCTGCACATCAGTAAGGTCTGGGAATGGATGGAAAAATAATTCCTCTGACTCAAGTGGAGGGGCTATGGTGCTGCTAATGGTATATTTGGGGGTGCACACAGCAGAGAGAAAGGAGAGTGCAGATACAGAGAATGAGGAGGGTGCAGAAGCGGAAAGGTAAGTGAGCCACTCAACCAACTCTGGTGAGCCATTTGACGTAATCTCACGCCCCTTCTCCAACTTCCCACTTAGGCTCTGAGCTTGGTGCACCTGCCCGACCCCTAGCAACCCTGCGGAAAGGCCTGCCTCTTCCTCTGGCACTATGCCTAAGTCCCTAGAGAAGAGTAGTATTTGTGAAAGCAGTTATATCGCAGGCCTCAATCAATATTTGGTGGAAACAGGTATATCAAACCCCGCAATTGGTATATTGTGGAAGCAGGTTTATCGCAGCCCTCAATCAATATTTTGTGGAAACAGGTATATCACACCCCTCAATCAATATTTGGTGGAAGGAAATATATCGAAACCCTTAATCTGTATTTTGTGGAAGCGGGAATATCACAGCCCTCAATCAGTATTTTGTGGAAGCAGGTATATCAAACCCCTTAATCAGAATTATGTGGAAGCAGGTATAAAGCAGGCCTAAATCAATATTTTGTAAAAGCAGGTATAGCAAACCCCTTAATCAATATTTTGTGGATGCAGCTATATCGCAAGCTTCAATCAATATTTGTTGGAAACAGGAATATATAACCCCTCAATCA
The DNA here is from genome assembly GCF_014858855.1 of Bufo gargarizans. Lineage (NCBI taxonomy): Eukaryota > Metazoa > Chordata > Amphibia > Anura > Bufonidae > Bufo > Bufo gargarizans. The sequence continues at coordinate 329,623,017 of NC_058083.1, forward strand.
GTATTTTGTGGAAGCAGGTATATAACAGGCCTCAATCAATATTTGGTGGAAACAGAAATATCGAACCCCTTAATCAGTATTTTGTGGAAGCAGGTATATCACACCCCTCATTCAGTATTTTGTGGAAGCAGGTATATAAAACCCCTTAATCAGTATATTGTGAAAGCAGGTATATCCAACCCCATAATCAACATTTTGAGTAAGCAGGTATATCGCAAGCCTCAATCAATATTTTGTGGAAGCAGGTATATCAAACCCATTAATCAGTATTTTGAGGAAGCAGGTATATATCAAAGCCCTCAATCTATATTTTGTGGAAGCAGGTATATCAAACCCCTTAATCAGTATTTTGTGGAAACCCTTAATCAGTATTTTGAGGAAGCAGGTGTATCACCCCCTCAATAATTGTTTTGTGGAAGCAGTTAAATAAAACCCCTTAATCAGTATTTTGTGGAAGCAGGTATATCGCAGGCCTCAATTAATATTTGGTTAAAACATGGATAACAAACCCCTTAATCAGTATTTTGTGGAAGCAGGTATATCGTAGGCCTCAATCAATATTTGGTGGAAACAGGTATATCGTACCCCTTAATCAGTATTTTGTGGAAGCAAATATATTGCAGGCCTCAATCAGCACATTGTGGAAGCAGGCATTTCGTAGGACTTAATAAATATTTGGTGGAAACAGATTATAGAAAACTTAATCAGTATTTTGTGGAAGCAGGTATATCACAGACCTCAATTAATATTTGGTGGAAACAAATATATCGAACCACTTTTTCAGTATTTTGTGGAAGCAGGTATATTGCAGGCCTCAATTAATATTTGGTTAAATTAAAACTTAAATATTGAACCCGTTAATCAGTATTTTGTGGAAGCAGGTATATCGGACCCTTTAATAATATTTTTTGTGGAAGCAGGTATATCGTAGTCCTCAATCAGTATTTTGTGGAAACAGGTACAGTACAGACCAAAAGTTTGGACACACCTTCTCATTCAAAGAGTTTTCTTTATTTTCATGACTATGAAAATTGTAGATTCACACTGAAGGCATCAAAACTATGAATTAGCACATATGGAATTATATACATAACAAAAAAGTGTGAAACAACTGAAAAAAGTCATATCATAGGTTCTTCAAAGTAGCCACCTTTTGCTTTGATTACTGCTTTGCACACTCTTGGCATTCTCTTGATGAGCTTCAAGAGGTAGTCACCTGAAATGGTTTTCACTTCACAGGTGTGCCCTGTCAGGTTTAATAAGTGGGATTTCTTGCCTTATAAATGGGGTTGGGACCATAAGTTGCGTTGTGGAGAAGTCAGATGGATACACAGCTGATAGTCCTACTGAATAGACTGTTAGAATTTGTATTATGGCAAGAAAAAAGCAGCTAAGTAAAGAGAAACGAGTGGCCATCATTACTTTAAGAAATGAAGGTCAGTCAGTCTGAAAAATTGGGAAAACTTTGAAAGTGTCCCCAAGTGCAGTCACAGGAGGTTCACGATGATCTCTTCCTGAAATTTGAGGAAGGATCCAGTTCTCCCAGCCTTACTGTAGAGAACAAAACTATTATACAGAGCCAATTGAATTAGGTATACAGACACCTTCTTATACCAGCGTCTGGTTCTGCGGGACACTAAATACGGCGCCAAAATCTGGTCATTGAAGTCCACCCCTCCCGTGTGAAGGTTATAGTCGTGGACTGAGAGGGGCTTTTCAATGACACGGGTTGCTCGCTCAATTTGGATTGTCGAGTTTGCGTGAATGGAGGAGAGCATGTAAACGTCACGCTTGTCTCTCCATTTCACCGCGAGCAGTTCTTCGTTACACAAAGCAGCCCTCTGCCTCCTTGCAAGACGGGTGGTAACGAGACGTTGGGGGAAGCCCGCACGACTAGTTCGCGCGGTGCCATAGGCGCCAATCCGTTCTAGAAACAAATGCCTAAAGAGGGCCACACTTGTGTAAAAATTGTCCACATAAAGATGGTACCCCTTGCCGAATAAGGGTGACTCCAAGTCCCAGACTGTCTTCCCACTGCTCCCCAGGTAGTCAGGGCAACTGACCGGCTCCAGGGTCTGATCTTTTCCCTCATAGATCCGAAATTTGTGGGTATAGCCTGTGGCCCTTTCACAGAGCTTATACAATTTGACCCCATACCGTGCGCGCTTGCTTGGGATGTATTGTTTGAAGCAAAGGCGCCCGGTAAAATGTATCAGGGACTCGTCTACGCAGATGTTTTGGTCTGGGGTATACATATCTGCAAATTTCAGGTTGAAATGGTCTATGAGGGGCCGAATTTTGTGGAGCCGGTCAAAAGCAGGGTGGCCTCTGGGACGGGAGGTGCTGTTATCACTAAAGTGCAGGAAACGCAGGATGGTCTCAAATCGTGTCCTGGACATAGCAGCAGAGAACATGGGCATGTGATGAATTGGGTTCGTGGACCAATATGACCGCAATTCATGCTTTTTAGTTAGACCCATGTTGAGGAGAAGGCCCTAGAAAAGTTTTAATTTCGGAAACTTGGACTGGTTTCCACCGGAAAGACTGGGCATAAGAGCTTCCCGGGTTGGCGGATATAAATTGTGTGGCGTACCGATTTGTTTCGGCCACGACTAAGTCCAAGAGCTCCGCAGTCAAGAACAGCTCAAAAAATCCCAGGGCCGAACCAATCTGAGCTGTCTCAACCGGAACTCCAGACTGGGCGGTGAAAGGGGGAACTACAGGTGCGGCTGAAGTTGGGGACTGCCAATCAGGGTTTGCCAGCACCTCAGGGATTCTAGGGGCTCTAAGGGCACGTCTTTGCAGTGGCTGCGACGGGGTCACTACTGCTCGTGCCACCGTACCAGCTTCAACTGCCCTTCTGGTGCTCGCCACTTCACCAGGTTGTACGGCAGTGCTGGTACTAGGTCCAGGAAGGGCTGCGCTGCTGGTGTATGCCTCACCACGTAATCCGACAGCACCAGCCCCACTCTGCTGCTCTTGAAGCGGATCCTGCACAACCTGTGGTCTAGCGACACGGGGCCAGGTATGCCTATCAGGGACCTCAGCCTCCTCGTCCGAACTTTGGGTCAGAGAGCCACTGCTTTCTACAGGTTCGTATTCTGACCCGCTAGATTCATCAGATGAGGGTTCCCATTCCTCATCCGACTGGGTCAGAAGCCTGTAGGCCTCTTCAGAAGAATACCCCCTGTTTGACATTTGGGAAACTAAATTTAGGGGTATTCCCTGAGAGTACCCAAGAAAAAAAGCAAGCCTGTCTTACAAAGGGGAGGCTAGCAAAGTACCGGAGGCCGCTGCGGTTGATAAAAATATCAAAATTGATTTTTTTATCGCCGCAGTGCGTGTAAAGTGAATGTGCAGTGATCAAAAAAAAAATTTTGGGGTCATTGCGGTGGGGCGGGCGTGGGTGAACGCACGTGTGGGCGACCGATCAGGCCTGATCGGGCAAACACTGCGTTTTGGGTGGAGGGCGAACTAAAGTGACACTAATACTATTATAGATCTGACCGTGATCAGTTTTGATCACTTCCAGATACTATAAAAGTACAAATGCTGATTAGCGATACGCTAATCAGCGAATAAGGGACTGCGGTGCGGTGGGCTGGGCGCTAACTGATCGCTAAACTACCTAACCAAGGGACCTAAACTATCCTAAAACCTAACGGTAAATACCAGTGAAAAAAAAAAGTGACAGTTTGCACTGATCACTTTTTTCCTTTTCACTAGTGATTGACAGGGGCAAGAAGGGGTGATCAAAGGGTTAATTGGGGTGCTGGGAGGTGATCTGGGGGCTAAGTGTGGTGTTGGTGGGTACTCACAGTGATGTGTGCTCCTCTGCTCCTCTGCTGGAACCAACCGACCAAAAGAAGGAGCAGAGGAGCACAGCAGCCATATAACCACATCATATTTACTAATATGATGGGTTATCTGGCTGCTGATTCGTTTTTTTGAAAAATCAGCAACCTGCCAGCCACGATCATTGGCTGGCAGGTTGATGACAAACTTGTCTTTTGAATTTTGTGGGCTGGCTTTCCCCGAAATCTCGCGTCTCGCGAGAGGACGCACCGGCGCGTCCACCCAGAGGAACAGGACCGCCGCAAAGTCGCAATCCTGCGTACGGCGGTCCTGAGCAGGTTAAACCCCTTAATCAGCATTTTGTTGGATGAGGTATATCGCAAGCCTCATTAAATATTTGGAGAAAAAAGTTTAATCGAACCCCTTAATCAGCATTTTGTGGGATCAGGCATATCGCAGACCTCAATGAATATTTGGTGGAAACAGATATATCATAGTAACATAGTAGTAACATAGTACATAAGGCCGAAAAAAGACATTTGTCCATCCAGTTCGGCCTTTTATCCCGCAAGTTGATCCAGAGGAATGCAAAAAAAAAACAAAAAAAACCCTGTGAGGTAGAAGCCAATTTTCTCCACTTTAGGGGACTATAAACTTCCTTCCCGACTCCAATCAGGCCATCAGAATAACTGCCTGGATCAACGACCCCTCTCTAGTAGCTATAGCCTGTAATATTATTAAGCTCCAGAAATACGTCCAGGGCCCTCTTGAATTCCTTTATTGTACTCACCATCACCACCTCCTCAGGCAGAGAGTTCCATATTCTCACTGCTCTTACCGTAAAGAATCCTTTTCTATGTTTGTGTACAAACCTTCTTTCCTCCAGACGCAGAGGATGTCCCCTCGTCACAGTCACAGTCCTGGGGATAAATAGCTGATGGGATAGATCTCTGTACTGACCCCTGATATATTTATACATATTAATTAGATCTCCCTCAGTCGTCTTTTTTCTAAAGTGAATAACCCTAATTTTGATAATCTTTCAGGGTACTGTAGTTGCCCCATTCCAGTTATTACTTTAGATGCCCTCCTCTGGACCTTCTCCAGCTCTGCTATGTCTGCCTTGTTTACAGGAGCCCAGAACTGTACACAGTACTCCATGTGTGGTCTGACTAGCGATTTGTAAAGTGGTAGGACTATGTTCTTATCACGGGAATCTATGCCCCTTCTGATGCAACCCATTATCTTGTTGGCCTTGGCAGCAGCTGCCTGACACTGGTTTTTGCAGCTTAGTTTGCTGTTTATTAAAATTCCTAGATCCTTTTCCATGTCAGTGTTACCGAGTGTTTTACCATTTAGTATGTACGGGTGACTTGCATTTTTCCTTCCCATGTGCATAACTTTACATTTATCAGTGTTAAACCCCATCTGCCACTTATGTGCCCAAGCTTCCAATCTATCCAGATGGCTCTGTAGTAGTATACTGCCCTCATCAGTGTAAATTACTTTACACAGTTTAGTGTCATCTGCGAAAATTGATACTTTACTATGCAAGCCTTCTACAAGATCATTAATAAATATATTGAAGAGAATAGGGCCCAATACTGACCCCTGAGGTACCCCACTAGTGACAGTGACCCAATCTGAGTGTGTACCGTTAATAACCACCCTCTGTTTTCTATCACTGAGCCAGTTACTTACCCACATACAGATGTTTTCTCCCAGTCCGAGCATTCTCATTTTATATACTAACCTTTTATGTGGTACAGTGTCAAATGCTTTGGAGAAGTCCAGATATACGACATCCATTGATTCGCCGCTGTCAAGTCTAGAACTTACCTCCTCATAGAAACTGATTAAATTAGTCTGACATGACCGATCCCTCACGAAGCCATGCTGATATGGCGTTATTTGCTTATTTCTGTTGAGATGCTCTAATATAGCATCTCTCAGAAAACCTTCAAACAGTTTACCCACAACAGATGTTAAACTTAACGGCCTATAGTTTCCAGGCTCTGTTTTTGGCCCCTTTTTGAATATTGGCACCACATATGCCATGCGCCAATCCTGTGGGACATTCCCTGTCAGTATAGAGTCTGCCAATATCAGAAATAAGGGTCTGGCTATGACATTACTTAATTCCTTTAGGATACGGGGGTGTATGTCATCCGGTCCTGGTGATTTGTCTATTTTAATCTTTTTAAGTCGCTGATGTACTTCTTCCTGGGTCAGACAGGACACTTTTAATGGGGAATTTATTTTTGCATTCTGCATGTCATCTGACAATTTATTTTCCTCAGTGAATACATTGGAGAAAAAAATATTTAACAGCTTTGCTTTCTCCTCATCGCTCTCTGCGACTTCCCCCTCATTACTCTTTAAAGGGCCGACACCTTCAGATTTATACTTTTTAACATTTATATAATTGAAGAACATTTTAGGGTTAGTTTTACTCTCTTTGGCAATTAATCTCTCGGTCTCTAGTTTGGCCGCTTTTATTTGTTTTTTACATGTTCTATTTTTTTCCTTATAGTTTTTCAGTGCTTCCGTGCTCCCCTCCTGTTTCAGTGAATGATATGCTTTCTTTTTGTCATTTATTGCTTTCTTACAGTTCTATTTATCCACATTGGTTTCTTTTTGTTCCTTAACCTTTTATTACCATACGGTATGTACCTCTCACAATGAGATTTTAGCATGTTTTTAAAGATATCCCATTTTGTGGCTGTATTTTTATTTTTGAGGACTTTGTCCCAGTTAGTTTGGCCTATGACCTCTCTTAGTTGGCTAAATTTAGCTTTTTTGAAGTTTGGTATTTTTGTTCCTCCCTGTAGAAACGCTCTTTTGAATGATAATTGGAAGGTTATTACTTTGTGGTCACTATTTCCCAGGTGTCCCCCAACCTGCACGTCTGTTGTTCTGTCCGGCCTATTGGTTAATACCAAGTCCAGTATGGCCGTCCCTCTAGTCGGGTCCTGAACCAGTTGGGAGAGGTAATTGTCTTTGGTTATTGCCAAGAACCTGTTTCCTTTATGAGATATACAAGTTTCAGTTTCCCAGTCTATATCTGGGTAGTTGAAGTCCCCCATAATAACCACCTCATTATGATTTGCCGCCTCGTCTATCTCGTTTAGTAATAGATTTTCTGTGGACTCTGGTATATTAGGTGGTTTATAGTAAACTCCTATTAGTAATTTATTGTTGTTTTTAGTTCCATGTATCTCTACCCACAGTAACTCCACATGTCCATGTCCCTCACTTATATCTTCGCGGAGTGTGGGCTTTAGACCGGACTTTACATAAAGGCAGACCCCTCCCCCTCTCCGGTTTTGACGATCCTTTCTAAACAGACTGTAACCTTGTACATTAACCGCCCAGTCATAGCTATCATCCAGCCATGTCTCAGTTATTCCCACTATGTCATAGTTCTCCTCACACATCACTAATTCCAGTTCACCAGTTTTATTAGTCAGACTTCTGGCATTAGTATACATACATTTGAGAGGTTTATGTATATTTTTTACCCTACACCTTTCCTTCTGAACTGTTCTAGTCCCTCCTTCCATTCCTCCCCCAGTCCCATTACCTTGCCCCCGGTCTCTATCTGCGCTATCTTCCCGTCCTATAACGTAATTACCCTCCCCCCCAGTCCCTAGTTTAAACACTCCTCCAACCTTCTAGCCATCTTTCTCCCCAGCACAGCTGCCCCTTCCCCATTGAGGTGCAGCCCGTCCCTACGATAGAGCCTGTAGCCGATAGAGAAGTCGGCCCAGTTCTCCAGGAACCCAAACCCCTCCTTCCTACACCAGTTCTTGAGCCACTTGTTAATCTCCCTAATCTCCCGTTGCCTTTCTTGTGTGGCTCGTGGTACAGGCAGTATTTCGGAAAATACTACCTTTGAGGTCCTTGCCCTCAGCTTTTGACCTAAATCCCTGAAATCATTTTTAAGGACTCTCCACCTACCTCTAACTTTGTCATTGGTTCCGATATGGACCATGACCGCTGGATCTTCTCCAGCCCCTCCCAGTAATCTGTCAACCCGATCCGCGATGTGTCGAACTCCTAGCGCCAGGAAGACAGCACACTGTTCGGCGATCACGGTCTTTGTGACAGATTTCCCTATCTGTTCCCCTAATAATGGAGTCGCCCACTACCAGCACCTGTCTGGCCTGCCCTGCTCTCCTGGTTCCCTGCTTACTGGAGCTGACATTCCCCTGACTGGCAGAGGAAGTGTTTGGCTGCAGCAGTGCCGTCCCCGGACTGACATCCCCGTCATCTGCCAAACGTGCAAACTTGTTGGGGTGTGTCAGATCAGGGCTAGCCTCCCTGGCACTCTTCCCTTTACCCCGCTTTCTAACTGTTACCCAGCTAGCTACCTCACTTTCCTCAGCCTCCTCTCTGTCACCCTCCCCCTCATCTACCCCAAAGAGTGCTTGCTCGGTGAGAAGCAAACTCTTTTGCAAATTATCAATGCCTCTCAGTGTTGCAACTTGCCCGTTTAGAGACTCGATTTGCGATTCCAAACGGGTTATTTGCTCACATCTAGAACAAAGATATGCACCCTGGAACTGCAGTTCCAGTACTGTATACATCATGCAAGATGTGCACTGGACTGCGTTGTAAATTGTGCAACTCATACTAAATGGGGATTACAACAGTAAAAAAGTAAAACAGTATATATGATTTAGATTTAGACCCTGTCTGCTGTAGTTGAAGGGCTACGTAAAATTAAGCCAACAACACACAAGGAAATTATATCCAACCTTAGTTTCCAAACTCCTTTTCTTAAACTCCTTGTTTTTTTAACTCCACTTAATAAGAAGCCCACTTAGTAGAGCAAGCCCCAGGAAGAGCAGGCTCTAGAGAGTTTTAGTGGGTCAATTTATAGCACCTGGTTGCCCAGGGCACTCCCCTTAATTAAGCAGAGAAAAAAAAAAAAAAGGTTTAAATGGCAGTACTAGAATACAAACACTTAACTTTCAATGATCTCTGCTGCAATCCACACTCAGCCACCTGCAATCACTCCCACAAAACCACACACAGCACTAGAACTCCTTGTTTTTTTAACTCCACTTAATAAGAAGCCCACTTAGTAGAGCAAGCCTATTAAATATCGAACCCCTTAATAAATTTTTTTGCGGAAGCAGGTATATCGCAAGCCTCAATTAATAGTTGGTGGAAAAAGGTATATCAAATTCCTTAATAATTTTTTGTGTAAGAAGGTATATCGCAGCCCTCAATCAGTATTTTGTGGAAGCAGTTATATCACAGGCCTCAATTAATATTTGGTAAAAAAAAATGAAATATTGTTCCCCATAATCAGTATTTTCTAGAAGCAGGTAGGTCAAACTCCTTAATCAGTATTTTGTGGAAGCAGGTATATCGCATACCTCAATCAATATTTTGTGGAAGCAGGTATATCAAATCCCTTAATCAGTATTTTGTGGAATCGGGTATATCACAAACCTCAATAAATTTTTGATGAAAACAGGTATATCGAACCCCTTATTCAGTATTTTGGGGAAGCAGGTATATTGTAGCCATCAATCAGTATTTAGTGGAAGAAGGTATATCAAACCACTTAATTAGTATTTTGTGGAAGCAGGTTTATCACAGCCATCAATCAGTATTTCGTGTAAGTAGGTATATCAAACCCTTTAATCAGTATTTTGTGGAAGCAGGTATATTGCAGGCCTCAATTAATATTTTGTAGAAACAGGTATATCGAACCCCTTAATCAGAATTTTGTGGAAAATGGTATATCGAAGCCCTCAATCAGCAATTTGTGGAAGTATGTATATCACAGCCCTCAATCAGCATTTTGTGGAAGCAGGCATATCAAACCCCTTAATCAGCATTTTGTGGGATCAGGAATATCGCAAACCTAATTAAATATTTGGTGGAAACAGGTTACTCGAGCCCCTTAATCAGCATTTTGTGGGTTTAGAAATATCACAGACCTCAATGAATATTTGGTGGAAACAGATATATCAAACCCATTTATCAGTATTTAGTGGAAGCAGGAATATTGCAGGCCTCAATCAATATTCGGTAGAAACAGGTATATCGAACCCCTTAATTGGAATTTTGTGGAAGCAGGTATATCGCACCCCTCAATCAATATTTGTTGGAAACTTGTATGTCGATCCCTTTAATCGCTATTTTGTGGAAGAAGTTGTATCGCAGGCCTCAATCAATATTTTTTAGAAACAGGCATATCAAATACCTTAATCAGTATTTTGTGGAAGCAGGTTTATCGGTGCCCTCAATCAGTGTTTTGTGGAAGCAGGTGTATCAAACCACTTAATCAATATTTTGTCGAACAAGGTATATCATAAGCCTCAATTAATATTTAGATAATCAGTATTTTGGGGAAGCAACTATATAGCAGCGCTCAATCAGCATTTTGTGGAAGGAGTTTTATTAAACCCCTTAATCAGCATTTTATGTGTGGCAATGTGCGGATCCTCAAAATGCGGAAAGCACATTGCCGGTGACCGTGTTTTACGTGGATCCGCAAAATACATATGGAAGTCTGAATGGAGCCTTACAGGGGGGTGGTCAATGACAGGGGGGTGATCAGGGAGTCTATATGGGGTGATCAGGGGTTAATAAGGGGTTAATAAGTGACAGGGGGGTGTAGTGTAGTGTGGTGCTTGGTGCTACTTACAGAGCTGCCTGTGTCATCTGGTGGTCGATCCAAGCAAAAGGGACCACCAGAGGACCAGGTAGCAGGTATATTAGACACTGCTAACAAAACAGCGTCTAACATACCTTTCTGATGCGATTATTTTAACATCTACAGCCAGCCAGCGAATGATCATCGCTGGAAGGGCTGTAGTATAACTTCCGAGTAGCGCACGTCTCTCTCTCTCGGGATGACGCGCCGGCGCGTCAATGAGGAACAACCCGGCCGCCCGCAGGACGAATCTCTGCGTTAGGCGGTCGGGAGAAGCTTAAGCAGTATTTTGTGGAAGAATGTATATTGAAGGTCTAAATTATTATTTGGTGGAAGCAGCTATATCAAACCCCTTAATCAGTATTTTGTGGAAGCAAGTATATCGTTGCCCTAAATCTGCATTTTGTGGAAGCAGGTATATCAAACCCCTTAATCATCATTTTGTAGGATCAGGTATATCGCAGGCCTCAATAAATATTTAATGGAAACAGGTTAATCGAACCACTTAAACAGTATTTTGGGGAAGCAGGTATAATGTAGGCCTCAATCAATATTTGGTCGAAACAGGTATATGGAACCCCTTAATAAGTATTTAATGGAAGCAGGTATATCACAGCCCTCAATCAATATTTTGTGGAAGTAGGTATATCAAACTCCATAATCAGCATTTTCCTGAATCAGGTATATCATAGACCTCAATCAATATATGGTGGAAACAGGTATATCAAACTACTTAATCAATATTTTGTGGAAGCAAGTATATCGCACTCCTCAATCAATATTTGGTGGAAGCAGGTATGTTGATCCCTTTAATCACTATTTTGTGGAAGCAGGTATATTGCAGGCCTCAATTAACATTTTGTAAAACTGGTATATCGAACCCCTTGTCCTTGAATTTGTGGAAGCAGGTATATCAAACCCCTTAATTACTATTTTGTTGAAGCAGGTGTATTGCAGCCCTCAATCAGTATATTGTGAAGCAGGTATATCAAACTTCATAATAACTATTTTGTGGACACAGGTATATTGCAACCCTTAATCAGTATTTTGTATTGGCTTCAATCATTAGTTTGTGGAAGCAGGTATATCAAACCCCTTAATCAGTATTTTGTGGAAGCAGACATATTGCACCCCTCAATCAATATTTGGTGTAAACAGGAATATCGAACTACTTAATCGATATTTTGTGGAAGCAGGTATATCGCAGGACACAATCAATATTTGGTTGAAACTAGAATATTAAACCCTGCAATCAGTATTTTGTGGATGAAGGTATATCGTAACCCTCAATCAGTATTTTGTGAAATCAAGTATATAAAAACCCCTTACTATTTTGTGGAAGCAGGTATATTGTAGCCCTCGAATATTATACTGTGGAAGCAGGTATATCAAACCCCTCAATCAAAATGTTGTCTAAGCAGGTATATCAAACTCAATAATCAGTATTTTGTAGAAGCAGGTATATCGTAACCCTCAATTAGTTTCTTGTAGAAGTAGGTATATCAAACCCCTTAATCGGTATTTTGTGGAAGTAGGCACATTGCACCCCTCAATCAATATTTGGTGTAAACAGGTATATCGAACTCCTTAATCGTTATTTTGTGGAAACAGGTATATCGCAGGCCACCATTAATATTTGGTTGAAACAGGAATATTAAACCCCTTAATCAGTATTTTGTGGAAGAAGGTATATCGTAGCCCTCAATCAGTATTTTGTGGAAGCAGATATTTTAAACCCCTTAATTATTATTTTGTGGAAGCAGGTATATTGCAGCCCTCAATCATTATATTGCAAAAGCAGGTATAACAAACCCCTTAATCATTTTTTGTGAAAGCAGGTATGTCGCAACCTTGCATCAGTATTTTGTGGAAGCAGGTATATCACAGGCCTCAATCAATATTCGGTGGAAACAGGAATATTGAACCCCTTAATCAGTATTTTGTGGAAGTAGGTATATCACAGGCCTCAATCAAAATTTGGTGGAAACTGGTATATCAAACCCCTTAATCAGTATTTTGTGGAAGCCGGTATATCGCAACCCTCAATCATTATTTTGTGGAAGCAGGTATATCAAACCCCTTAATAAGCATTTTGTGGAAGCAGTTATATTGTAGGCCTCAATCAACATTTGATGGAAACAGGTATATCAAACCCCATAATCATTATTTTGTAGAAGCAGGTTTTTTGCAGCACTCAATAAGTATTTTGTAGAAGCAGGTATATTATAGGCCTCAATCAATATTTGGTGGAAACAGGAATATCGAACCCCTTAATCAGTATATTGTGGAAGCAGATATATCACACCCCTCAAACAGTATTTTGTGGAAGCAGGTATATTGCAGGCCTCAATCAATATTTGGTGGAAACAGGTATAACAAACCCCTTAATCAGTATTTTGTGGAAGCAGGTATATTATAGGCCTCAATCAATATTTGGTGGCAACAGGTATATCGAACTCCTTAATCAATATTTTGTGGAAGCAGGTATTTCACAGGCCTCATTCAATATTTGGTAGAACGAGATATATTGAACCCTTTATCAGTATTTTGTGGAAGCAGGTATATCATAGCCCTTAATCAGTATTTTGTAGAAGCAGGTATATCAAATTCCTTAATTACTATTTTGTAGAAGCATGCATATTGCAGCCTTCAATCAGTATTTTGTGGAAGCAGGTATATCAAACCCCTTAATAAGTATTTTGTGGAATAATGTATATATTGCAGCCCTCAATCAGTATTTTGTCGAAGCAGGTATATCAAACCCTTTAATCAATATTTTGTGAAGCAGATATGTAGCAGGCCTCAATCAATATTTGGTAGAAACAGGTATATCCAACTCTTTAATCAGTATTTTGTGGAAGCAGTATCTAGCAGTCCTCAATCAATATTTGGTGTAAACAGGTATATCAAACCCCTTAATCAGTATTTTGTGGAAGCAGTTATCTCTTAGACCTCAATCAATATTTCGTTGAAACAGGTATATCAAACCCCCTTGATCAATATTTTGCGAAAGAAGGTATAATGTAGGCCTCAATCAATATTTGGTGGAAACAGGTATATCAAACCCCTTAATCAGTATTTTGTGGAAGCAGGTATATCGTAGCCCTCAATCAGTATTTTGTGGGAGAAGGTATATCACACCCCTCAATTTATTTATTTTTGCAACAACATTTATATCACACCCCAGTGTTTATTTGGGGCAAGAGGTATATTGTAGCCCTCTATTAGTATATTGTGGAAGAAAGTATATCACACCTCTCAATCATTTTTTTGAGGGGCAACAGACATATTACACCTGTGGCAAATAGTTGTTCCAATAGAGCTTGTCCCTCTATATAGCTGCGGTATCGCAGCAGAACCGCAAGGAACTGCTGCACAATACAAATGCACTATACTATACTTTCTATGTTAGAAAGTATATTATAGGTATATCAAACCCCTCAATTAGTTTTATCGGGGGGCAACAGGTATGTCACACCCATTGCAACTAGTTGTTCCAATAGCGTTTGTCCCACTATATAGCTGTGGTATCGTAGCAGAACCGCACACAACTGCTGCACAATCCAAATGCACTATAATATACTTTCTATGTTAGAAAGTATATGATTAGTATATCACACCTATTGATAGCACAGCTAATCCAGTACTTAAAAGGACTTTTGTGGCCCTATTAGCTAGCATTTGGTGTCCCTAACAGTCAGTCCCTGCTCCACAAAGCAACCTCTCCCTACACTGGCAAAACACAGAATGCTAAATGGCTGCCAGATAGAGTTCTTTGATAGGGTGTGGGGGTGTCCATGTAGTAAAACTTCTCAATTGGCTGTCCTGTCCCACCTGATGGATGTGTTATAGGTCAAAGTTCGGTGCAATGCAAAAGAATATGGTACCGGCGGACATCGCCATATGTTGGCATGCTCGGTGAATAGCGAACATGCAAAATTTGCCACAAATAGACTGCCGGGTGAACTGTAAGGCCTTCTCTAAGCCAGACTCACAGTGGTAATACTTATCTTATCCATGCCCATTGCTGCCCCGCCACCCCTGAAGCTCCCAGTTCTCTGCGCATGAGCATCCAATGAATGTCCGTAGTGGTGACGTGTCACCCTGCGGCATGTCACTAGGTTATGTGCCACTTGGGTGACATGTCACCGCTGTGGACATTCATTGGCCGCAGCAGTCATGTGACCTGCGCCAAACCGGATATTGACATGGGCAGACCCTGGAACTGCATAGCTGATGGAACAGCAATGGAGCAGGAGCTCAGCAGCAGGAATCATTTAAGTATGATTGCCACCGTTGGTGTGGGTCTGTGCAAAACATCATAAAGGTGAACAATCTCTGTAAAGATTAAGTACATTGCTACATACACACACAAATACTTACCGTTGCTTTTTTCATTAATAGCTGCCTAATTTAATTTGATCTTGTGGTGTTAAGTCTGCAATGACAGTTGAAGCCTTTTTTGCATACACTTACAAGTATACCATCTAAAATTATATTTGATTACTTCTGTGAATATTTTAACTGTTATACAAACGACTTTTATGGTTCTGCATGGTGAATCATTTTTTCGTGGTTTATTACTTACAAAATAAAAGTTCTGTTCTGTAGGACATGTGATGCTTTTGGCTTTTGCTTATTCAAGTTTAGCATGACCTACAGCTCAGCTGATTCCTGTGAAGTCTCCATAGCCAATGCATTGAATTAGCCTAGATTAGGAACACAAGAAAATAACTGTTACACTTTACATAACATCAATAAATACTCTGCTACCTAAACAATGACTAGCTTTGTGTTTTTTTATGTCTCATGACAGAGGATGTCTTGTGTAATGTAAGATTAGTGGTGTTCTCAGATAAAAAAATATATAAGAATCAATGGGAAATAATGTAGTTCCAAGTAATATTTCTTAAAAAAAAAAAAGTGAATTAAGTAATTTACCGTACCAGGATTTCTTTGAGTTGAATATCTTTTAGGATTGTTTGGTTTATGAATAGTTTTTATTTTTACTCCCAGTGGATACAAGAACACTTATGAAATGGCTTTGAATCCACATGACAAATAACTAAAACACATTAGGAACATTCTCTTGTTATTTAATCCTTTTCTTATGTTTTTTCCCTATTTGTTTGCATTTTGTACTTCTTGTTGCTTTATAACATTTGCGTTATTAAAGCAATTTAAATGGACACTAAACAACAAAAATGCACAATTTATCTGTTAATCCCCTCATTTTCTTTGTTCCTATTTTGTCTCATATTACAAGTAAAATTAAGAAATCTATAAAGAGTGGCGGAGCTAGCGCCGGAAGGGAATGGTCGCAAGCGCTTGAGCTCCGTCACACAGACTCGTTCCCTACCTAGCCTACCCCAAACCAGGGGAATCCACCCGCCATCAAAAGAACCCGACTGGGGAAGGCGATATGGACAAATTCATAAAGAAAGCCGCTGCTATATGCGCCGCTAAAGAATCCAAGATGGCGCCTGTTCCACAAGCTGAGGCTTCCATGAGCGAACATGAGGCCTCTGATGTAGAGAGCGACACGGAGGAAGCAAGGGGCTCACAGAGCTTGCCGATTTCAAGGAAATTCCTTAAAAAGACGCTATCATGAGCCCTCGAACCAGTAGCTCATGAACTGGCCTCCCTTTGTCAAGACGTGAGACACATTGGGGGCAGAGTTGAAACACCTGAAACCGCACAAGCCACCTTGCAAGATTGGCAAACTGCGGCAACAGTCAGCATACAGAAATGCCAAGACCATCTAAATGTGGTCCATACAGCCCTGGAAGACCAGGAGAACCGCGGAAGGAGAAATAACCTCCGATTCCGAGGCGTTCCAGAAGCCATCACCGCATCTGAGGTACAGACTGCAATCCTAGCTATTTGCACCGACCTGTTAGGTCCTGATTATCCTTCGCAAGTCATCTTAGAACGGGCTCACAGAGCTCTGCGGCCCAGACCAAATGCTTCTGACCCACCGAGGGACATAATCTGCCGCTTTCTTAATTATCAGGACAAATAAGCGGTCCTCTTCAATCCCGCAACTCCGCTGATGTTACTTACAATGGGGCTTCCATCAATATATACCAAGATCTGGCGCCTGTCACTCTAAAGAAACGCAAAGCCCTCAAACCATTGACGGACTGGCTCAGGAATCAAAAGGTCCCATACCGCTGGACATTTCCCTTCGGTCTCTCCTTTGCTTTTAATGGCCGCAGACATAACATTAATTCTCAAAACATATCTGGCCCAGATGTTCGATCATATGGAGATGCAACCCCTGAAAATCGAAAACTGGTACAGTGTACAAGACTTATCCTCTCTTCAAATTATCCCGAAATTAACCCCATTCGAGATGAAAAGAACCCCGAAAGCCCAACATGGGGTTGGGCCGACCGGTTTTCTGGTGGTCCCGGCCACCAGGTCCTATCCAACATGTAAGGACTGGTTTCCTAAATGGTTGGATTCTGTTTTCCCCTCAATATTGTGCTTAGAAATTATTTGTATTATTCTGTTTGTTTCACTCAAGTTGTCTATTTTGTTCTGTATGATCTAAGGTTGCAGGAGCAAGTTCTGGAGAGAGTCAAGCCTCAACGATCCCGGTCCATGACATCTCACTTTCTAATCTGGTCAGTAGCATGCTTCACTCTATTTCTGACACTACCTCTTACATACTCAGCTTATTCAGATGGGTACTGCTTTCCTTCACACTCCCAATCGCGGATTTACGGGTAGCCTCATACAATGTTCATGGCTTTAACTCGCCATCCAAGAGACACCAAATATTTGGGTGTTCAGGAAAGACAGAGCTAATGTCTTATTCCTACAACAGACTCACCTGAAGATAGATAGGTTCCCTAACCTCTCCTTCTCCCAGTACTCCCAGTGGTATCACTGCGGGTCCCCCTCCTCCAACTCGAAAGTAGTAAGCATTCGGTTTAAAAGGAACATTCCCTTTTTATTCAACGACCAGATTATCGACTCTGAAGGAAGATACCTAATGATCAAGGGAAAAATAGGGTCTCAGTCATACACGTTTATTAACATGTATGCCCCTAACATTAAACACATTTGCTGGCTCAGGAAAGTAGTAAGCATTCGGTTTAAAAGGAACATTCCCTTTTTCTTCTTCGTCCTACAGCAGCACAGAAGGGATATTTCCCATCCCAGTCAATCTATCATAGGAACGCCCACCTAGAAAAAAATCTAACAATCAAACAATTAACACAATTGACAACACCCTAGGTACTCTATATAACATGCCAAGGCACTGCATCCATTGTGTTTTTTCTAGTCCTTACTCTGGCAGGTGATTCTCACCTTGCTGCCCACCTGGAAAGGACTTGAGCCTTGCGTTGTTCAGGCTCCGTCGGTCTGGCTAGTGGTTTCCTAGCCCAGACCTGCTATAGCGTATTGTGGCTGTTGCCTACCAGTGCGTGTGCCTGGTAATACCTGTAGCAGGTCGCCGGTCTGTGTCCAGTGCGTTTGCCTGGCTGACCTGGTTCCCGGTGTACAGACGTTTGCAGCCGGGTAAGTATTAGGCTGTCTGCCGGCGATGCCTGGCTCTGGTCTGATGGTGTTACCCCGGGTAAGTTCAGGAAGGGTTAATTACCTTTCTCTAGGTCCTGTGACGTCATCACGTTGGGGGCGTGTTTTGGGCGGCAATTTCAAACTCTGGTTCCTATTTAGAGACTCAGAAGCTGTGTGCACATTCCTGCTGTGCAGGGCAGCTGAGTTCTGAGTCTCTGAAGGTATTTCCAAAGGGTTCTGCTGCCCTGTCTGTCTCCCTTATGCTCCATATTTGTACATCTAATAAATCTATTCTTTTCTTAGATGTCGAGCCGGAAGAGCCATAAAAAGACAAAGCACCGTGTTTGTGCAGGTTGTAGATTGCCGCTTCCAGATGATTTACATGATGACATCTGTGATATCTGTGCAGAGAAGTTACGCACGCCTGATCCGCAGCCCGCAAGATCTAAGCTATGCATCACTTGTCTACAGCCTTTATCACCAGAAGCGACATCCAATATCTGTTTGGATTGTACCCCACAGGACCCGTTAGCAGAAGAAGCAAAAAAAATTTTTTCCTGGTTCAGAGAAAATATGCAGAATTTGGCGTCTACTTCTGGCAGTAAAAAGGAAAGAAGCCATCATCATCATCATCATCATTCAGATGACATGTCTCAATCATCAGCTATTGTATCTCAATCTGACCTATCCTCGGATTCAGGTAGTGAAGAATTTTTTCTATTGAAAAAGGATTCAGCAGAAAAACTCATCAGACGCGTAAAGCGTTGTCTGGAAACTAATGATGAAGAAGATTTAGTACAGGATAAGGGGAACCTGTATTACTTCCCTAAGAAGAAATCCAGAGTCCTCCCTGCTCATCCGGTTCTAAAGACCATCATGGAAAGGGAATGGAAAAGACCTAATAAACGCCTGGACTTAGGACCTCGCTTCAAGTCTCTATACAAGTTAGACCCGGCCGCATCAGAGGAATGGGAATTACCGTCAAAAGTTGATCCAGCCATTGCACGTCTGTCCAAAAGATCATTTTTTCCATCAGACGATTCTTCTCTATTAAAGGATCCTATGGATCGGAAAGCTGACACTTTCCTAAAGAGATCTCATTGCAACCTGGCTTCTCTACAGAAGGCAGCTATGTCCTCAGTGCCTGTGGCAAGAGCGTTAAGAGTCTGGCTCAGTGAACTAACCAGAGACATCCAAGCGGGGGTACCAAGGCATGAACTGCTGGATCAAGTATCGACCCTTAAGACGGCTGCGGAATTCCTTTGTGATTTTCCGCTTGATGTCATAAAGATCTCAGCCAAGAACATGGCTTTAGCGAATTCCACAAGAAGATCGATTTGGTTAAAACCTTGGACGGGTGATGCTTCCTCTAAATCCAACTTTTGCGCTCTCCCATTTGAACCGGGAAAGTTAATAGGATCCCAGTTGGATAAGATCCTGGAAGAAAATAAAAAAGAGAAGGCTTTAGCCTTTCCGCAAACTTTCAGGCCCAAATCTACCAGATTTCGTACGCAGAGAGGAAGATTTTATTTTCAGGGTCGTAATAGACAGGAGCAAGGGAAGAAGTTTCGCCCCCGCTACCAGGACAAGGGAAAGAAGAAACCCTCTGAAGCCCCTGCCTCCAATTCAAAATTCTGACGTCAAGCCTGCCCTCACTGTAGGCGCAAGGTTAAGAAGCTTTTATATGAAATGGGAGAGTGTCACTTCAGACAGCTGGGTTCGGAATATCATCAAGAACGGTTATTCACTCGAATTCGTTCATCTTCCAAGGGAAAGGTACCTGCAAAGAGAGATTCTTCACTATTGGGACAATCACTGACCACTATGATGAAGATATCATGCGCAACACGCAGAGGGCTGCTTTGGTGGACAAGAGAAGAAAATCTGGAAAAAGGAAAAGATTTCCGAGTCATTCAAAGAGTAGTGATAACCACAGATGCTTCCCGCAAAGGTTGGGGTGCGCACATGGGAGAATTGAAAGCCATTCAACTAGCCCTGCAGCATTTCGAACCTCATCTCTACCACAAATCAGTTCTCCTGCAGACGGACAACGCAACGGCGGCATATTATGTAAACAAACAAGGGGGAACGCGTTGTCTCTCTCTACAGTCCATTTGCGACAAAATAATGTCTTGGGCAGAGCCAGTCCTACAGAGCCTAGTGGCAGTTCACATCAAGGGCTCTGAGAATATCAGAGCAGATCGACTCAGTCGACAGAAGGTGTGCCCAGGAGAATGGGAATTGAACCCGAAATATTTCGCCCAGATAGTGGAGAAATGGGGTCGTCCAGAATGGGATCTGTTTGCAACGAGGAAGAACAAGAAAGCCCTGAAGTTTTGTTCTCTCAGGAGAGCAGACAGACCCGACTGTCTGGATGCCTTCTCTCTGAATTGGAGCCACAAGTTTGTCTACCTGTTTCCTCCCATACCAATGTTACCTCAGATCATACCGAAACTCCTCTCAGAAGCACCGGAAGCAATTCTAATAGCTCCATATTGGCCCCGCAGGGCTTGGTTTTCTGCCGTATCTCAACTTTCGAAAAACGATCACTGGACTTTGCCTCTTTACCCGGATCTTCTTCTACAGGAAGACCTTTACCATCCTCAACTGAACAAGTTGCATTTAACCGTGTGGCACCTGAAAGGGAAAGATTAAAAGAGAAGGGCCTTTCAGATGGGGTCATTTCTACTTTACTGTCCTCCAGAAAGCAGTCTACTATTGCAGTTTATAACAGATTATGGAGAAAGTTTTCTTCCTGGTTGCAGGAAAAAGAGTTACTAGTCTCTACCAACTCCATTTTGCAATTCCTGCAAGAAGGGCACGAAAAAGGCCTAAAGCCTAATACATTAAGAGTCCACATGACAGCCATTAATGCTTGGACAGATGGACAATATGCAGGTGACGCTTTAATAGCTAGATATTTCAGAGCATTGAAGAAGTTGAGGCCTTCTGTGAGACCGCCTATGCCCATCTGGGAATTATCACTGGTTCTAAATAGACTTACAGGTCCTCCCTTTGAACCTATTGCCGAAGTGGATCTTAGCTGGTTATCCTACAAGATCCTTTTTCTCATTGCCATCACTTGCGCAAAGAGGCTAGGGGAATTGCAGGCTTTGTCCTCCAGAGAGCCATATTTGAAAATTTTGCCGAATGGTGTCAGACTAAGAACTATGCCTTCATTTAGACCAAAAGTTGCATCTTCAACTAACATCAATAGAGAATCTGTTCTTCCAGTATTCTACCCTGACCCTAAGTCAGATGAGGAAAGAAGACTCCATACTCTGGACATTCGTAGAGCATTAATTTGCTATCTTGAAAGGCTGAGAGATTTCCGAAAGGAAAAAAAAATTGTTCATTTTATTCTCTGGTCCGAGGAAGGGTATGAAAGCCTCAAAAGACACTCTGGGTCATTGGATTAAAACAACCATCTCGGAGTCCTATATCTTAGATGGTAAAGAACCGCCTCGGCCGTTAAGGGCCCACTCTACGAGGGCAACCTCTACATCTTGGGCTGAAAGACAGCAAGTTGATCTCCTAGACATCTGCAATGCAGCTTCCTGGACTTCATCCTCTACGTTTGTTCATCACTACAGGCTCAGCAATGGACCCGAGAACTCAGCCTTCAGCACAGCAGTTTTGTCAGCAGTAAAACAAAGCGTTCCCCCCCTTTAATTTCTATGTTATATCCCTTCTGTGCTGCTGTAGGACGAAGAAGAAAGTTGGAATTTTACTTACGTAATTATACTTTCTTCAAGTCCGAAGGCAGCACACTAACCCTCCCAATAAATTTTACTTGCATGAGTTGGTCTACGTTATTACACAATGGATGCAGTGCTTTGGCGTGTTATATAGAGTACCTAGGGTGTTGTCAATTGTGTTAATTGTTTGATTGTTAGATTTTTTTCTAGGTGGGCGGTCCTATGATAGAGTGACTGGGACGGGAAATATCCCTTCTGTGCTGCCTTCGGACTCGAAGAAAGTATAATTACGTAAGTAAAATTCCAACTTTATTCAACGACCAGATTATCGACTCCGAAGGAAGATACCTAATGATCAAGGGAAAAATAGGGTCTCAGTCATACACGTTTATTAACGGACCGCTGTATGGAAAAGGTTAACAGCGCAGGGAGCTCCCTCCCTCTCCGATCGGGGGGCTGCTGTGCCTTTGCAGCCCCGCGATGGGAGAGGGAGAGAGCCCCCAGACAGCCCCCCGACACCCCAGTTCTCACCCTTCCCCGTCTGCTGCAGTTGTGACAGACGGGGAAGGTTCCTATGGCAACAGGATGCCTTCTCAGGCATCCTGCTGTCCATGATGCTGAACAGATCTGTGCTGAAGGCATAGATCGGTTCAGACAAACTATAAGTAAAATACAGTACAGTACTGTATAGTATATTGTACTGTACTGTATTATACAGACATCAGACCCACTGGATCTTCAAAAACCAAGTGGGTCTGGGTCAAAAAAAATTTTAAAAAAAAAGAAAAAAGTAAAAGATAAAAAAAAACATTTATCACTGAATAAAAATTTAAAAAATAAAATACACTACACATATTAGGTATTGCCGCGTCCGTAACGACCTGATCTATAAAACAATCATGTTACTTTCCCCGCACGGTGAACGCCATACAAATAAAAAAATAAAAACTATGAGTAAATAGAAATTTTGCCCACTTTACTTCCCAAAAAAGATAATAAAAGTGATCAAAAAAGTCGCATGTATGCCAAAATAGTGCCAATCAAACCATCGCCTCATCCCGCAAAAAATGAGCCCCTACATGAGACAATCACCTAAAAACTGAAAAAACTATGGCTCTCAGACTATGGAGACACTAAAACATGATTTTTTTTGTTTCAAAAATGATATTATTGTGTAAAACCTAGATAAATTAAAAAAAGGTAGACATATTAGGTATTGCCACGTCCTTAAGAACCTGCTCTATAAAAATACCACATGACCTAACCCCTCAGTGCCAAAACAGCTATTTTTGGGAAATTTTCCATTTTAATCCATTTTTTCCCGTAACAAAGCAAGGGTTACCAGCCAAATAAAACTCAATATTTATTGGCCTGATTCTGTAGTTTATATAAATGCCCCATATTTGGTCTTCAACTGCTGTATGGCCACACGGCAGGGCGCAGAAGGAAAGGAATGCCATACGGTTTTTGGAAGGCAGTTTTTGCTGGACTGGTATTTTTGACACCATGTCCCATTTGAAGCCCCCCCTGATGCACCCCTAGAGTAGAAACTCCAAAAAGTGACCCCATTTTGGAAAACTACATCCCTCAAGGTATTCAAAACTGAACCTTTAAGTGTTCCACAAGAGTTAGTGGCAAATGGAGATGAAATTTCAGAATTTCTATTTTTTGTTACCTTGCCGCACAAAAAGTGTAATATAGAGCAACCAAAAATCATATATACCCTAAAATAGTACCAACAAAACTGCCACCTTATCCCATAGTTTCCAAAATGGGGTCACTCTTTTGGATTTTCTAACCTAGGGGTGCATCAGGGGGGCTTCAAATGGGACATAGTGCCCAAAAAAACTGTCTAGCAAAATCTGCCTTCCAAAAACAGTATGGCATCCCTTTCCTTCTGCGCCCTGCCGTGTGCCCATACAGCAGTTTGCGACCACATATGGGGTTTTTCTGTAAACTACAGAATCAGGGCCATAAATAATGAGTTTTGTTTGGCTGTTAACCCTTGGTTTGTTACTTGAAAAAAAATATTAAAATGGAAAATCTGCCAAAAAAGTGAAATTTTGAAATTGTATCTCTATTTTCCATTATATCTTGTGCAACACCTAAAGGGTTAACAAAGTTTGTAAAATCAGTTTTGAATACCTTGAGGGGTGTAGTTTCTTAGATGGTGTCACTTTTATGGAGTTTCTACTCTAGTGGTGCATCAGGGGCTTCAAATGGGACATGGTGTCAAAAAAACAGTCCAGCAAAATCTGGCTTCCAAAAACCATAGGGCGCACCTTTCACTCTACGCCCCGCTGTGTGGCCGTACAGTAGTTTACGGCCACATATGGGGTGTTTTTGTAAATGTCAGAGTCAGGGCAATAAAGATACAGTCTTGTTTGGCTGTTAACCCTTGCTTTGTTAGTGGAAAAAATGGGTTAAAATGGAAAATTAGGCAAAAAAATTAAATTCTCTAATTTCATCCCCATTTGCCAATAACTCTTGTGCAACACCTAAAGGGTTAACAAAGTTTGTAAAATCAGTTTTAAATACCTTGAGGGGTGTAGTTTATAGAATGGGGTTATTTTTGGGTGGTTTCAATTATGTAAGCCTCACAAAGTGACTTCAGACCTGAACTGGTCCTTAAAAAATGGGTTTTGGAAATTTTCCGAAAAATGCTTCTAAACTTCTAAGCCTTGTAACGTCCCCAAAAAATAAAATGTAATTCCAAAAATGATCCAAACATGAAGTAGACATATGGGGAATGTAAAGTCATCACAATTTTTGGGGGTATTACTATGTATTACAGGAGTAGAGAAACTGAAACTTTGAAATTTGCTAATATTTCCCAATTTTTGGTAAATTAGGTATTTTTTTGTGCAAAAAAAAAAAATTTTTTGACTTCATTTTACCAGTGTCATGAAGTACAATATGCTACGAAAAAACAATCTCAGAACGGCCTGGATAAGTAAAAGTGTTTTAAAGTTATTCACACATAAACTGACACTGGTCAGATTTGCAAAAAAATTGCCTGGTCCTTAAGGTGAAAAATGGCTTGGTCCTGAAAGGGTTAATAGAGATTACCAAGACAATTAACAGTCTTGATATACCAATACTTTTGTGGTTCAGCAGGAAGAACATCCTAGCCTCACTAATTCTCCCCAAATTAACATATTTACAACAACAGGTTCTCCTTATCCCTGTTCCCTCGCTATTCTACAAAAAAGTGAGATCTCTTTTTAGCTCCTTCATATGGTGTAACAAGAGTCCCAGACTTTCGTATAAATCACTAAACAGAGCAAAGAAATGGGGCGGTATTGCCCTCCCGACCCTGAAATATATGGGAAGACGATTCTCCTAGCCAGAGTGATTGATTGGTTGAGGGAGCCTCCTCACAAATCATGGGTCTCCATAGAACAGGCCCTACTGGGACCCACATTTAGGGCCTTCTTGCTTGGCCACAGAACAGCTCAATTCCTACCCCCATTAGCTTCTCCACCAATGAAAGCTACCTTTTTTCACTTGGAAAAGGCTCAGTGACACTCAACATTTCATATAATTTTCCTCTCTAACTCTACAAATTAGAGATGTTATAAATGTCGCCCCCAAGGCTCTGTTGGATAGTATGAAAGGGTGCCTCGAAAACTCCACAACCCCACTAAGAGACTTTACAGATGACTTTCAATCATTCTCTATAACAGACCTGAGGGCCAAACTTAACTATCAACACTCTAATCTCTCCTCCTTACTCTTTCTTAGTTCAGACATTCAACAAAACATTAAACCACAATACTTTTCCCACCCACAAGTGTGGCTTGAAAGCTTATTAGAAGGCACCAAGACCCCATCCAAAATAATTTCCCTGCTTTATAATAGATTAAGACTTGCTGACGCTCTCTTTATCCGTGCGTTCATTAGACTCTGGGAGAAAGACTTGAACAGGTCGTTTTCCTTACAGGAAATAGACCAAATCTTGATTTCCCCACACAGGTCATTGAGATGCGTCAGAATACAGGACAACTGCTACAAAGTGGTGGCCAGATGGTATAAGACCCCAGATAAAACCTGCCTATATTCAATGTCTGCTTCAGACACATGCAGGAGATGCTCAAAATCTAGAGGCTCCTTCCTACATGTTTGGTGGGATTGTCCTCCCTTAAGAGACTGGTGGAAGCGGATTTTTGATCTGTGTAATCAAATCTGTCTCACCTCAGCCAGAGATTGCTCTGCTAAATCTATACCCTACATCATGCAGGATTCCAAACATTGGCCTCTTCAGACAGCTAGTCAACGCGGCTAGATTTTTAATCCCGCACCACGGGCTCTCAACTGATACCCCTTCTATTAAACACTGGTTCGCTAGAGTAGATCATATATACATACTAGAGGAAATTTCCCACTGGGAATCGAGATCTATTCATAAGTTCAATGTCACATGGCTCGCTTGGAAGATCCACAGGGGTTTTGGGAGATGATACAAATCTCTAGAGCTTCTATCCCACATTATGTCTTCTTTACACAACTTCCATTTAAATAATCCATCATTTCGGTCCCTGACTGGCTTTCTGAAGTGTGGACCGGATGCTGACTCTCTTGAAAAAAAAAATAAAAAAAATTCCAGTAATATCCGCAATAAGAAGCAATAACTTAGTATTGAATTGTGATCTAATATGTATCATACCATTGTTAACTTGTTAGTTTATATATTATTTTACAGGAGGTCTGTGCTTACCCTCCTCTATCCTTAGTTTATTATGTACTCCTGCTTTTACAAATAAAGCTTTTGAAACTTAAAAAAAATAAAAAATCTATAAAGAAATCTGTACTAGGTAGAGATGAGCGAAGTTCTTAAAATTTGTTTAGTGTCCGATATGGTGAATAAAAAATAAATAATAAAAATGAAAAAAAATTTTGATTTATGACCTACTTAATTCTGCACGCATAAAATATGCTCCTATTGGCTTGAAATTGGTAAAGAAATTACCCTCTGACACAAGTCTTTTAGAACTCATATTTTTAAAATATTTCGATCATCTGTTCTTTTTATTTTAATGTTTTACAAATTTTTGCTCTTTTTCTACTACACTTAAGCTCCTCATTGCAATGTCAGAGCAACTGTCACCAATTTACCTGTCCAGGCAAAAGTGCTGCTGTTGGGGGGTCGGGAACAAGCGCGCCATGTCACACATGCTACAGGGCCGCACCCCTCGTGATGCACGGCCTAACCACATGCCCTGGTGAGGTGAGCATTTTCATGACAACAGAGCACTTTCTCACCTCCTCCCTGAAGCGCACGCATGCTGGAGAAGATCCATGTAGTGATTTATGTATTTATAACAATAAGGTGTGTGTTCTGGATGCAGGCTGAGTGACAGCTCAGCCTGCCTATTGTAGGATACTGGTGTTCTGGTCCAATGGGTGCTAAGTCCTTGAACATATCAGGTTCTGATCCAGGGAGCTTTATTTAAATCCCCTGCTGCCAATACACCCTTGTAAGTTATAGGTTTACTCCCTTGCTGTGCTACCAATTCTGTCTGTGCATATTGAATTGTAATTTAGACCTCGGTGTGACGGACACGTACACTACACACAGGGGGAAGTATAGTGACCACTGTAACCGGGAAATGACAATGCCCACGCGTTGACTCTTGGGGCCAGAGGATACGGGCAAAAAAGTTTAAAATTTTCTTTAAAGGAAAGAAACTTCTTCCGATCTCCAGAAAAGGGCTAAGGAAGCTTAATCTGGGGCTCTAAATGTGGACTGGAGGCCTGAGGGATGAAAGTACCTTGTCCTAGCTCAAAAGAACAGAGTTTCTCCCCTAGCTCCTGCACCATCTGCGTCAGGTTAGAGACATGGTCAGTTAGGGTCACCAGAGGATTCATGATACAGTGGTTAGGTTACGGCCTGTTAATCTGTGACGGTCACATACACTACACACAGGGGGAGGATAGCGACCACTGCGCTCCACCCTCATTCCTGGCCCTGCCTTACTTGCCTCTCAAGTCCTAATGACAGGGGACAACTAGACGGCAGTCCCTAACTTAGGATATGAGCTGAGAAGACAGACAAGACAAATAACGGAATGTAAACGGACCAGGTCAAAACCAAGAGAGCTACGAGGTACAAAGGGTTAAGCAAAGAATGGTCAGGAGAAGCCGGGGTCAAATACCAGGAGAGTAGAGAAGTACCAGAGGAGTCCGCAAAGAGTAGTCCGGTGGGAGCCGAGGTCACAATACCAGGAGGGATGCGCAGTACAGGAGGAGCAGGCAAAGGATCGTCAGGGAACAGGATCAGGTGAGTAATCAGTAGTCCAACAAATAGCCAGAAACCTAGAATTAACAGGCAACCTGTGGCCAGCAGGCTGCCGGTATTTATAGTGGGATCTAACGGTCATGTGACGTGGCCAGCGTCACATGACCGACAGACAGACAAGTCGAGCACCGAGTGATCAGCTCGGCGCTCAAGGCAGACCTAGGAGCAGGGAGCCAGCAAAGCCGCCCTGGGAACGAGGCCAAGCACAGATCCTCGCTCCCAAGCTAAGCAGCAGGTCTGCAGCTGATAGGAGACCGAGTGCGCCTTTGGCGCCCTGTGACAGTACCCCCCCTTTTATGAGAGGCCACCGGATCCAAGACTTCAGGCGATGGCCTTTCAGGGTGTTCTAAATGACATTTTTGAACCAGTCTAGGAGCATGAACCTCCCCAGCAGGAACCCAAGATCTCTCTTCGGGTCCATGCCCCTTGCAGTGAATCAGGTACTGTAAGGAATTACGCACTCTCCTGACATCCACTATCTTAGACACCACGTACTCAACAGCATCATTAACAAGAATCGGCGGAGGCGAGGCTTTCGACGGTGCAACAGGTTCAAAATATTTTTTAAGTAGAGATTTATGAAATACATTATGAATGTGGAACGACTCGGGCAGCTCCAACTTAAACGATACCGGATTAATCACCTCCGTGATCTTATACAGTCCAATAAAATGAGGAGCAAATTTCCTAGATGCTACCTTGAGAGATAGATTCTTGGAGGACAACCATACTTTATCCCCAACCTGAAAGTTCACCCCCTTGGAACGTCTCCTATCGGCCTTGAGTTTTTGGGAACTTTGAGCCTTTTCTAGGTTCGATTGAACCCGGGCCCAAACTGTGCACAGTTCAGAGGAGAGTTTATCCGCTTCAGGGTTAGAGGAGGAGACAGATGACCCAGAATGAAAACGGGGATGAAAACCATGGTTACAAAAGAAAGGGGAGACCCCAGCAGAAGAATTACCACTGTTATTCAAATCAAATTCTGCCAATGGAAGGTATTTAACCCATAATTGCTGGTCATCAGCAACATACAACCTCAGGAATTGTGCTCAGGCTTAGAGAGATTATAAATACGCCCCTTAGGAAACCTGGCACCTTCTACTAACTATGGCGCAATCATAAGGTCTATGGGGTGGTAGAACCTCCGGGGTAGGTGATGAGAACACATCAGAATATTCCCTAATGACCATGGGTAATATATCAGATTCTACGACCCCAACTTGTACCACAGACAAGCACGAGTCACACTTAGGTCCCCATTTCACCAACTCCCCCTTGGACCAATCAATAGTGGGGTTGGGTAAACGGAGCCAAGGCAACCCTACTACCACCTCGACCGGTAAGTTCTCCATGACTAAGAGGGAACATTTATCAGAGTGGCACACCCCCACGGTTAAAGAAATCTCGGAGTTACATGACCTCACCATACCACCTACCAGGGGAGTGGCGTCAATAGCCATGACATGGATAGGTGGAGGAAGAGAAAAAATTGGAATACCAGTCTAATGGCGTACTCAGAGTCAATAAAGCTGGCCGCTGAACCAGAGTCAATAAAGGCCTTACCCGGCCATTTATTAACCCCCAGAGATATTGTTATAGGTACCAAAAGAGCCGAGGTCACAATACCAAGAGGGATGTGCAGAACAGGAGGAGCAGGCAAAGGATCGTCAGGGAACAGGATCAGGTGAGTAATCAGTAGTGACAAATAGCCAGGAACCTAGAATTAACAGGCAACCTGTGGCCAGCAGGTTGCCTGTATTTACAGTTGCAAGAAAAAGTATGTGAATGATATGGATTTATGCACAAATTGGTCATAAAATGTGATCTTAACATCGAAGTCACAACAATAGACAATCACAGTCTGCTTAAACTAATAACACACAAATAATTAAATGTTACCATGTTTTTATTGAACACACCATGTAAACATTCACAGTGAAGGTGGAAAAAGTATGTGAAGCCCTAGACTAATGACATCTCCAAGAGCTAATTGGAGTGAGGTGTCAGCCAACTGGAGTCCTAGCAATGAGATGAGATTGGAGGTATTGGTTACTGCTGCCCTGCCCTATAAAAAAACACACACCAGTTCTGGGTTTGCTTTTCACAAGAAGCATTGCCTGATGTGAATGATGCTTCACACAAATGAGCTCTCAGAATACCTACAATTAAGAATTGGAAAGGGTTATAAAGTATCTTGTTCATCAGTCCACGGTAAGACAAATTGTCTATAAATGGAGAAAGTTCAGCACTGCTGCTACTTTTCCTAGGAGTGGCCATCCTGTATGACTGCAAGAGCACAGCACAGACTGCTCAATGAGGTGAAAAGGAATCCTAGAGTGTCAGCTAAAGACTTACAAAAGTCTCTGGCATATGCTAACATCCCTGTCAGCGAATCTACAATACGTAAAACACTAAACAAGAATGAATTTAATGGGAGGATACCACAGAGGAAGCCACTGCTGTCCAAAAAAAACATTGCTGCACGTTTACAGTTTGCACAAGAGCACCTGCATGTTCCACAGCAGTACTGGCAAAATATTCTGTGGACAGATATAACCAAAGTTGAGTTGTTTGGAAGAAACACACAACACTATGTGTGGAGAAAAAGAGGCACAGGACACCAACATCAAAACCTCATCCCAACTGTAAAGTATGGTGGTGGGGGCATCATGGTTTGGGGCTGCTTTGCTGCGTTAGGGCCTGGACGGATTGCTATCATCAAAGGAAAAATGAATTCCCAAGTTTATCAAGACATTTTGCAGGAGAACTTAAGGCCATCTGTCCACCAGCTGAAGCTCAACAGAAGATGAGTGTTGCAACAGGACAACGACCCAAAGCATAGAAGTAAATCAACAACAGAATGGCTTAAACAGATGAAAATACGCCTTCTAGAGTGGCCCAGTCAGAGTTCTGACCTCAACCCGATTCAGATGTTGTGGCATGACCTCAAGAAAGCGATTCACACCAGACATCCCAAGAATATTGCTGAACTGAAACAGTTCTATAAAGAGGAATGGTCAAGAATTACTCCTGACCTTTGTGCATGTCTGATCTGCAACTACAGGAAACGTTTGGTTGAAGTTATTGCTGCCAAAGGGGGTTCAACCAGTTATTAAATCCAAGGGTTCACATACTTTTTCCACCTGCACTGTGAATGTTTACATGGTGTGTTCAATAAATACGTGGTAACATTTAATTATTTGTGTGTTATTAGTTTAGGCAGACTGTAATTGTCTATTGTTGTGACTTAGATGAAGATCAGATCACATTTTATGACCAATTTGTGCAGAAATCTATATCATTTCAAAGGGCTCACATACTTTTTCTTGCATCTGTATAGTGGGGTCTGAGGGTCATGTGACGTGGCCAGCATCACATGACTGACAGACAGACAAATCGAGCACCGAGAGATCAGCTCAGCGCTCAAGGCAGACTTAGGAGCAGGGAGCCTCCCAGCCAGCAAAGCCGCCCTGGGAACGAGGCCAAACACAGATCCTCGCTCCCAAAGCTAAGCAGCAGGTCTGCCCCCGTGACACTCGGCTTGCCTCTGACCTCTCTCTGTCTATTGATGCTGTACTGTGTTACCCTTCTGTTTCTGACTTTGTCTTGGTTGATTTTACCTAATCTCCATTCTCTTAATTTTTACCTATTTCTGTATGACATGTTTCTGTGTGGTTGCGTCTCTGTGCCTGTCTCTCTGGCACTTAGCAGTACAGGGAACGTCGACCAGTTGTGGATTTGCTGGAAAGCAGGTTGGGTTCAGACAGGGCTCGCTGTGTGTGTGTCCCTGCCCAATGTGCTGACAACAACACTGACACATATAGCTATGAATAAATGCAAAACATATGGTTGATAGTGTTAACAAAGTGCACGTTTAAAAACACACTGATCTCATGTGTTATACTTTTTCACTTAGAAACCTTCCAAAAACTGTCCTATATAGGGGCAGATAGTATTTCAACACAACAGGGGTATTGGAAAAAAAACTGTGACTTGTTCGGGCCAAGTGTCCAAAAATTATGCCTTTATGTAGTCAGATCCATGATCCTGTTTATACACACAAATGTTAATGTCATAAGAAACATTGGCTTGTGTTACACAAGCATTCAAAATTATGCATTTTGCATTAATTGGGGCCAGTATATATATATATATATATATATATATATACACATACACAAGTGTTAATTGTCAGAGGTAGAGATGAGCAAAGTTTTAAAAAATTAGATTCGCGGGTTTGCCAAATTTTTCAGGAAAAATTTGGTTTGATCCGATTATATACGCAGTGACTTACTTTAAAAATGGCTATTTCCTGGCTGCTGAGAGCCTTTATAGTGGTGTAGAACACTGTGTCTTGTAGTAACACACATAGGGAGTCTGTATTTGTAGTGAAATAATACTGTGAATCCGTATGACATGCAGATGACAGGCGTCGCTCTTAGAATCACTGCACACTTATTTGGGCAGTCACAGGGCCAAGACTGACCAAATAACTCAAGTATAAACTCAGCCTTACAGGTTGATGTTAGCGTCAAGAAGAAACACACTCCTTTTACACTGTCGCCAGCTGATTCCACATAGATGTCTATAGAACAGGTTATATTAAACGCTTATACAAGTAGAGCCCCCCGGACAAAGTGTCAGGGTGTCAGCAGTAAGTTTGCGTTGATGACACTGATTATTTTGCCCTTCCTCTTATCCGTCAGAATAATAACCCACAAAAAACGGATCCTGTCTGTGGAGCATACGCCTTCACTCGGTCAGCATTTGCTCAGTAATCCATCAGTATTGCTAATAAAAAAACAAAAAATAAACAGGAGTGGATATAAGACAGAGATGGAATGTGAATGGAATATTTAAGTATTCTGTGTTTTGTACCCACTCCTGCTTTTGGCTACCAAATCATAGCCAAATCTGATGGGACCATACAGGCCTTACAGCTGCTACACAGACAAGATCCATTGTGCGTCTCATTTTTCCTTCCTTCTGACAGATCAGAAGATAGGTCAAATAATTCATGGTGTCAGCCAGGCCGAAAGGAAAATTATGGCCCAGTCATGAAGTGGCGAGGGTGGGAACAGAAAGAGAAGTCCACTGAGTGGAGCTATGATATATTCATGAGGTGGAAGCAGCATCAAGATACCACAGAGTGGCAAGGCGACATAGTGTAGATATGGCAGCAGCATCAGGAGAACACAGAGTGACAAGGTGAAATAGTGTGGAGATGGCAGCAGCATCAGGGGGATATCAGAGAGTGGCAAGGTCACATAGTGTGGAGATGGCAGTAGCGGCAGCATCAGGATACCACAGAGTGGCAAGGTGACATAGTGTGGATATGGCAGCAGCATCAGGACTCAGGAGACCAAAGAGTGGCAAGGTGACAAAGTGTGGAGATGGCAGTAGCAGCAGCAGCAGCATCCAGATACCACAGAGTGGCAATGTGACATAGTGTGGATATGGCAGCAGCATCAGGAGACCACAGAGTGGCAATGTGACATAGTGTGGAGATGGCAGTGGCAGCTAGAGCATCTTGATACCACAGAGTGGAAAAGTGACAGAGTGTGAATATGGCAGCAACATCATAATACCAGAGAGTGGCAAGGTGACATAGTGTGGAAATGGCAGTAGCAGCAGGAGACCACAGAGTGGCAAGGTGATGTATTGTGGATTTGGCAGCAGCAGGAGGATATCACAGAGTGGCAAGGTGACATAATGTGGAGATAGCAGCAGCATCAAGATATCACAGAGTGGTAAAGTGATAGAGTGTGAATATGGCAGCAACATCATAATACCACAGAGTGGCACCGGAGCGAGATGGCAGCCTGAAGTGCAGCTCTGCTGTATAAGAAGCCTTCACAGCCTTTTCAATCCAGCTTTTTGGACCCAGAATGGTCGAAATAGGTGGCCAAAGACCCGTGGACACACTGGGGACCAGTAAAGAAAGGATTCCGACGAGGAAATGGACAAATTCCTAAAGAAAGCTGCACAGGCACATGTTGCCAAAGAATCTAAGATGGCGCCCGGAACGCAGAGAGCGGCGGGGAGCAATGTGAAAACTGCAGCGTCCTCTGAGAAGGTAAGGGAGGCTTCCCCTGGGGCCGATTCCCTGCCTATATCAAGATCTTTCTTGAAAGAAGCTTTAAGTGAAGCGCTAGTCCCTCTGAAGTCGGACCTCACTTCTATAAAGGAAGATATGCGGCACATTGGGAGGAGAGTTGAAGCGCTAGAAGACTCACAAGTCGCGATCATTTCTCATCAAAAAGAAACTGCCTCCGCTCTGTCCCTACACCAAAGGCACCTCAATTCCTTATACACACTCCTGGAAGATCAGGAGAACAGAGGGAGACGCAATAACTTGCGATTTAGAGGCATACCTGAATCGGTGGGAGCAGGAGAGGTACAGGAAGCGGTGATGAATATCTGCCTGCAGCTGCTGGGCCCAGATTCCTCTCATGAGGTCAGCATAGAGAGAGCACACAGGGCGCTGCGCCCTAAGCCTTTACCTACAGAACCACCAAGGGACGTGATCTGTAAATTCTTACATTACCCTGTCAAGGACGCAATCCTGACCAAAGCAAGGAATGCCCCACAAGTTAGTGTGGATGATTGCCCTATCTCTATCTTCCAAGACCTAGCTCAAACCACCTTAAAGAAGAGAAGAGCTCTAAAACCACTAACTGAATGGTTAAGCAACAACAAAGTGATGTATAAATGGCTTTTTCCGTTTGGCCTGTCCTTTGTTTTCAATGGTCAGAGATTCTCCATCTCCACTTTTCAAGATCTGAATAAAGCCTTTGATGTCCTACAAATTGATCACCTTCATATTGAAAATTGGGACATTATTCAAGGAGATATCTCCTCATCCAATCTCCCTACAGCAGTCCCTTGGGAGACTCCTCGTATGGCCAAGCCTCAAAGATCAAGAAGAGGTCGCAATTCCTCCACGCCAAGACGCCTTCCTCTTAATGAAGATTGAGGTTTCCCCTTCCACATCTGGAAACAGGCGACCCATTTACTGTGGACTTCCAGTACAGTAGCCAATAAGTATTTTACGAGTTGCTTTATACGTATAGTACCTTATACGTTTTATGTCCATTCAGTATAACGCCTTATTTCCTCATCTGAGCTTTATTTCTAATAGTGGTCCAACCCACTAGCCTATTTGAAGGTGATACATATGGACACAATATGTTGTGTACTTTCCCCCCCCCTACTCCTTAATCTGAGCTTAACAGTTCTAACTTCTAATTTGATGACATTTATTTGTTATCACTGTTTTTATGTTCATGTTGTTCTTCCTATTATGACAACAGGTTATTCCTACTGCCAAGGATGCATTCCCACAGAGAGGGGGGGGGCGTTTCTGGAACCCGGATGCTCCGCCGTGAAAGGCTAAGTACCCTTATATTACACTCACATGAGATTCCACAGGGCCTACATGGATTTAACATTATTTTGAACAATGGCTGATTTAAAGGTTGCTTCATTTAATGTTAAAGGATTCCATGCCCCCTCCAAACGCTGCCAAATATTCTCACAAATGAAGAAAGAGAACTGCTCTGTATTGATGCTCCAGGAGACACATTTTAAATTTAATAAATAT
The DNA here is from genome assembly GCF_014858855.1 of Bufo gargarizans. Lineage (NCBI taxonomy): Eukaryota > Metazoa > Chordata > Amphibia > Anura > Bufonidae > Bufo > Bufo gargarizans. Next base: position 329,658,617 of record NC_058083.1, read on the forward strand.
CCCAACCTCTCCAGGTCCCTGTTCCCTCTTTGGTTCCATAGTGGATCTAATTCAGCCGCATCTAGAGGCGTGAGCATTGGGTTCCGGAAGGGCCTTCCCTTTTCCTATTTATCACATATTCAGGACGCAGAAGGTAGATACATACTTTTAAAGGGAACCATTGCCAACCAGCATTATACCTTCGCTAATATTTATGCGCCTAACACCAATCAGGTTCCATGGATCATAGAAGTTCTATCTCTTTTAGAATCTTTTGGGGAGGGTATAGTGCTGTTTGGAGGTGACTTAAATACTGCAATAGAGCCACTATTAGACTCGTCTTCTAAGAAGTCGGCTATTTCCTCTAGAGCACTCAGGCACCTTAAGAAAAAATTTCAGCAATGCGCTCTGCTGGACGTCTGGCGCCTATTTAACCCCTCAAGCCGAGACTATACTTTCTTTTCTTCTCCCCACCATTCTTACCATCGATTAGATTACCTATTGATCTCTAAGGAGCATCTTGGTCTGTGTACTCGGTCACACATTGGCAACATGTTCCTATCCGATCACGCGCCTATCTTCTTGAGTCTCGTGCCTCCATCATTGGCACCACGTGCATTTAGATGGCGACTAAATGAGCAGCTTATCACGACTGAAGAGAACCTAAAATATGTTCAACCATTGTTGGAGGAGTTCTTCTCTCTCAATTCTCTCCCTGAAACTTCTCCACATATTCTGTGGGATGCCCATAAGGCATATATGAGAGGTCAATTTATTAATTTGGGGGCAAGACTTAAAAAACAGAGGAAAAAAACAAAGTGGATACCTTATTGTTCCAGATTCAACGCTTAGAAACCCTACACAAAAAGACCTTAACCCAAGCCCATCTGGATGAACTCACAGAAACGAGAGCTAAATTAAAAAACATTCTAAACACTTCATCGGCAAAATATTATCTGCATACACAGTTTAAATATTATGCACACGGGAATAAAGCATCAAAATTTATGATGCAACGAATAAAACAGAGAAAGTCACATAACTATATACACAAGATTAAAGCACCAGATGTAGGTGAGGTGTTTTCTACCCCAGAAATTGCTAGTCAGTTTCAAAAATTTTATTACTCCTTATATAATCTAAAGGATGCTGAAAATAAGGATAATAATCCCCCACTTCCATCCCCGGAAAAATCTGCCTCAGCCTTTCTTAAATCCCTATCATTACCAACTCTATCTGAGAGTCAATCCCAAATTCTCCAAGCCCCAATCTCATTAGAAGAAGTTTTGTCCACAATCAAACAACTGCCAAATGGTAAGAGCCCTGGCCCAGATGGCTATCCCGCTTTATATTATCGCACCTTCCGTAACATTCTGGGCCCGTACCTCCTTAAAATCTTTAATAGCTCCCTGTCTGGTGTCCCGCTTTCCCAAGACATGACTAGGGCGCATATCACAACTATCCCAAAAGAAGGGAAAGATGCTTCCCTTTGTGCTAACTATCGCCCTATATCCCTATTAAATATTGATTTAAAATTTTTAGCTAAAATACTAGCTTCCCGTCTGTCCAACCTTCTTCCGGCCCTAATCAAGGGAGATCAGGTGGGGTTCGTCCGTGGTAGGGAGGGCAGAGACAATACGGCTAAAGTCTTGAATGCTATATACTACACTAAGCGGTTAAGTCGTCCTCTAGTCCTCCTTAGCACGGACGCGGAAAAGGCTTTTGATAGGGTCAGCTGGGAATATATAGGAGAGGTTCTCCAAGCATTTAACTTTCCAGACCCATATATCAAGGCCATTTTCTCATTATACACCCATGCATCTGCCTCCATCATCATAAATGATACTCTATCCCCACCCTTCATTATCCTGAACGGCACCAGACAGGGATGCCCGCTCTCCCCACTAATATTTGTCTTAGTTATGGAAACGCTATTGCAGTCAATTAGGAGTGAACGAGGGATCGAGGGTGTTAGAATTGGCCAGCAGGAACACAAAGTAGCTGCGTTTGCGGATGACCTCTTGATATTAAATACTAATCCGACTACAGCTCTTCCCCTGATATATAGAACTCTGGAGCAGTTTGGTATCCACTCTAATTTTAAAATCAATATGAGCAAGTCCCATATTTTAAGCATAAATCTCCCCATCCCCAGTTAGGAACCAATTGAGAACCAGCTCCCCCTTTAACTGGGACACCCCCAATATAACATATCTTGGAGTTTTTCCGGATCCGGCGTGTAATTCCGGCAAGTGGAGTACACGCCGGATCCGGACAACGCAAGTGTGAAAGAGGCCTTACCTACCTCCAACAGGTTTTGCCTGTTCCAATTCCCAAAACTTACTATGTCAAAATTAAACGTGAAATCAGCTCATTTGTTTGGGATGGTAAGAGGGCTCGACTCGCTCGTTCTGTTCTCTGCAGACCAAAGGCTAAAGGTGGGATAGGACTACCTGACCCTGATGTTTATGGGAAAGCGGTACTACTGTCAAGAGTAGTGGAATGGCTGACGGATCCTGTACATAAGCCTTGGGTCTCCATGGAGCAGAATGACCTGGGCTCATGTCTCTCTGGTCTTTTAGTGGGCCTACCTAAATTCCCTACTCTGAATAGACCTCTCAACCCAATTGTAAAATCGACACTGTCGACATGGAATTGGCTTCAGTCCTCACAATTTGCAATTCCTCTCCCCTCACCTTTACTGCAGATAAAAGATGTCATGGCACATGCATCTCCCACTGTTAGGGACTGTTTGCCTTCCTTGGTAAAATACTCCACAACTCGAATTCTCTCCTTATATAGTGAAGAGGGCACAATATTAAGTAACGAGGAGATCCTCCTTGTCTTACCTGAGTGTAAATCCTTCCCTCATTTGCTTACTTTTCTTCGCTCCTTTGTTGTGAAAAATATACCCTTGGAAGCTTTACTGCGACCACTAACATGGTTTGAGAGTTTATTAATAGACAACTCGAAGCACACCAAATTGATCTCCAGATTATACAAACTATTAATCACACCGTTGAATATGGTCAAACCAGCCTTTGTAGGTCATTGGGAAAAAGATTTGGAGGTGACATTTTCCCAAGACGAGATCTCACAGCTACTAGTCCTACCCCACAAATCATCCAGATGTGTCCGAACTCAAGAAAATGGCTACAAAGTCTTGACCCGTTGGTACAGGACACCGGACATTACCTCTTTATATAGCTTGAATGGGTCAGACCAATGCTGGAGATGCGGAGTTCAAAGAGGCTCATTTTATCATATCTGGTGGACATGTCCAGTAATACAGAAGTGGTGGATTGAGATCTTTAGATTAGCTAATAAGATATATAAGTTGGAAATTTCAGTTTCACCCCAACTGGCATTATTAGGATCTTATCCTTCCCTCTGTAGCGGGATCCTCTCCCGTTTGTTTTATCGCATGCTGAGTGCAGCTCGCCTCCTTATCCCGAAATTTTGGCTATCGTCAGACATTCCTTCCATAACTCAATGGAAAGAGAAATTAGATCAAATCTACAGGTTTGAAGAGATCTCGGCTTGGGAGAATAGGAGGATCTCCCCTTTCAGGTCTACATGGAAGGACTGGGCCGAATTCAGGAAGTTTAACTAACTATGGTTGGTTTCAGCACTGTAAACTTGCCAGGTTCATTTAAGAGTGGCTCTGCATCAATGCATCAATGCATCAATGCTGATTAGACTATTTGTTTACAGGGAATGTGAGTCATCCCATATGTGAAGTATATTACAACTTTGTATCCAAATTATACATTGTATTCCTTCCAATGCACACCTGTCGTCTATAAGGAAACTTGTACAAGTTGTGTTATTTTAATAGCATGTACTCTATATGCATATTCTCAATAAAAACCTTTCAAAAAAAAAAAATAATAATAATAATAATACCACAGAGTGGCAAGGTGACATAGTGTGGAAATGGCAATAGCAGCAACAGCATCAGGAAACCACAAAGTGGCAAGGTCATATAGTGTGGAGATGGCAGCAGCAGCAGGAGACCACAGAGTGGCAAGGTGGCATTGTATGATATGGCAGCAGCAGGAGGATACCACTGAGTGCCAAGGTTACATAATGTGGAGATGGCAGCAGCATCAGGATACCACAGAGTGGCAAGGTGACATAGTGTGGAGATGGCAGCAGCAGCAGGAGACCACAGAGTGGCAAGGTGACATAGTGTGGATATGGCAGCTGCGGCTTGAGGATATTACAGAGTGGCAAGGTGACATAGTGTGGAGATAGCAGCAGCAGCATCAGGATACCACTCCTGCTTTTAGCTACCAAATCATAGCCAAATCTGATGGGACCATACAGGACTTACAGCTGCTACACAGACAGGATCCATTGTGCATCTCATTTGTCCTTCCTTCTGACAAATCAGAAGAAAGGTCAAATAAATCATGATGTCAGCCAAGCCGAAAGGCAAAATAATGGCCCAGTCATGAAGTGGGGAGGGTGGGAACAGAATGAGAAGTCCACTGAGTGGCGCTATGATATATTCATGAGGTGGAAGCAGCATCAAGATACCACAGAGTGGCAAGGTGACATAGTGTAGATATGGCAGCAGCATCAGGAGAACACAGAGTGACAAGGTGAAATAGTGTGGAGATGGCAGCAGCAGCATCCAGATACCACAGAGTGGCAAGGTGACATAGTGTGGATATGGCAGCAACATCAGAAGTCCGCAGAGTGGCCATGTGACATAGTGTGGAGATGGCAGTAGCAGCTAGAGCCTCATGATACCACAGAGTGCTAAGGTGACATAGTGTGGATATGGCAGCAATATCAGAATACCACAGAGCGGCAATGTGACATAGTGTGGATATGGCAGTAGCAGCAACAGCATCAGGAGACCACAGAGTGGCAAGGTCACATAGTGTGGAGATGGCAGCAGCAGCAGGAGACCACAGAGTGGCAAGGTGATGTAGTGTGGATTTGGCAAAAGCAGCAGCACCATGATACCATAGAGTGGTAAGGTGGCATAGTTTGGATACAGCAGCAGCAGAGGGATACCACAGAGTGTCAAGGTGACATAGTGTGGGGATGTGAGCAGCAGCAGGAGGATACCACAGAGTGACAAGGTGACATAGTGTGGATATTGCAGCAGCAGAGGGATACCACAGAGTATCAAGGTGACATAGTGTGGAGATGTCGGCAGCAGCAGGAGGATACCACAGAGTGGAAAGGTGCCATAGTGTGGATATGGCATCAGCAGAGGGATACCACAAAGTGTTAAGGTGACATAGTGTGGAGATGTCAGCAGCAGCAGGAGGATACTACAGAGTGGCAAGGTGACATAGTGTGGATATGGCAGCATATCACGAGACCACAGAGTGGCAAGGTGACATAGTGTGGAGATAGCAGCGGCAGCATCAGTATAACACAGAGTGGCAAGGTGACATAGTGTGAAGATGGCAGCAGCTGCATCAGGAGATCACAGAGTGACCCGGTGACAGAGTTGGGCGGTGGGTGGCAATACCAGTACCCACTGATGAAGGTGGCTGAAAGAAGTAGCATTTGGCATCAGATGTGTGGCATCAGTTGGGTGGCAGCATCAGAGTAGTAGCTCAGGCAGGTAGTCAGAAGAAACTGGTCCCTTTTATCAAAATGTTGGTGTGGCACCATGTATAGGGTTGAGCGAACCCGAACTGTAAGGTTCGGGTTCGTACTGAACTTTAGGATTGTTGGACCCCGGAAGCGAACCCAAACTTTTCAGTAAAAGTTCCGTTTCGGCGAGTTAATGACGCTTTTTGAAAGGCTGCAGAGCAGCCAATCAACAAGCGTTTAACTCTGTGCCCTTTGAAGCTAATGGCATGGCTGTAATTGGCCATTGCAGCATGTGAACGAGCCTCTATATAAGCTGGAGTCACGTAGCGCTGCACATCACTCTGCTGTTATTAGTGTAGGGAGAGGATGCTGCTGCTGTGAGGGAGAGAATAGGAAAGAATCTTTAATCAGAAGTGCTTGTTAACTCAAAGATCTACATTTAGTTTTGTGGGTGCAGTGCACAATCTTTTTACCCTGCCCTGAACCCAGTGACACAGAAAAATAACTTTTATCAGTCTGTTTGTTAGGTGGGCGGTGGCGGTCATTTTATGCAAGCTCAGTGCACCAGCACAGCATATGTGCATTTGTGACATTCAAATCCAAGCTTGAAATACTGCAATAATAATCTGGGTTTAAAAAAACACACATTTTTTGGCAATACCGTACATCTGGGGGCTATGCTGCATTTTTTAGTGTGAAATACAAGCTTGAAATACTGCAATAATAATCTGTTTTTTAAAAAAAAAAAAGCTTGACATACTTCAATAATTTTCTTGTTTAAAGAAAAACACCCATTTTGGGCAAAATACTTAATTTTGCAGCTTATGCTGCATTTGTTAGTGTGACATACAAGCTAGAAATACTGCAATAATAAGGTTTAAAAAATCTACCATTTTTGGCAATATCCTACATCTGGTGCCTTTGCAGCAATTGTCAGTGTGAAAGACAAGCTTGAAATACTTCAATAATTTTCTGGGTTTAAAAAAACACCCATTTTGGGCAAAAAACTAAATTTGCAGCCTTTACTGCATCTGTCAGTGTGAGATACACGCTTTAGATACTGGTGTTAAATTCTGTCATAAAAAACCCACCAATTTTGGGCAAAATACTTAATTTTGCTGCCTATGCTGCATCTGTCAGTGTGAGATACAAGCTTGAAATACTGAAATAATATTCTGGGTTTAAAAAACACCCATTTTTGGCAATCCCCTACATCTGGGGCCTATGCTGCATTTGTTAGAGAGACATACAAGCTTGAAATACTGCAATAATATTCTGGGTTTATTAAAACACCAATTTTTTGCAATACCCTACATCAGGGGCCTATGCTTCATCTGTCAGTGTGAGATACACACGTTAGATACTGCTGTTATATTCTGTAAAAAAAACACCCATTTTGGGTAAGATCCTTCATTTGAGAAATATGAGGAGAGCGTCAAATATGGGACGTGGTCCCGGTCATGGTGCTCTTGGTGGAGCTAATTTTGCAGGCCGAGAACGTGGTCCATCTGTTTCAGCTACGCGCACAAGTGAAACAAACCTTACTTAGGTGCGAGTAGGCCTCAGAACCTTCAGCGTTATTTAATCGGGCCTAATACAACTCTACGAATGGTGAGGCCAGAAAAAGTACATCCAGAACAAGTACATTTCCTTTACATTGTCTCCCACCCAGTCTCCTGCCGAAAGATCAGAGTTGGCACCTGCAGCCGATGTCCTTCAGTCTTTCACTTCACCCCCTTTCAAATCAGCCAAGCAATCTGAGCCCCAAGTCATGCATCAGTCTTTTCTGCTTTTTGATGACTCTGATAGCAGGGTTTCCCAGTTTTCCCATCTACCTAGATTTAGTGCACCAATGCCCAACCACTTATGTTTCCATATGAGTACATGGGAGGACCACCGCAGCACGTCTCGGATGATGACGAAATACAGGTGCCAACTGCTGCGGCTTTCTGCAGTCTGCAGACCGGCAAGGAGGGCAGGGGTGAAGACTGGGTGGAAGATGATGTGGAGGATGATGAAGTCCTCAACCCCACATGGAATCAAGGTCATGCGAGTGACCTGTGTAGTTCGAAGGAAGAGGCGATGGTCATACAGAGCCACCAGCACAGCAGAAGAGGGAGCAGCCGTCCCTTAGACAGTACGCCTGCTACTGCCTAACGCAGCAAGGGACCAAGCACACCAAAGCCAGCTCCAAGGAGTTTCCTGGTGTGTCAGTTTTTCAGACAATGTGCTGATGACAAGACATGAGTGGTTTGCACTCTGCAATCAGAGCCTGAAGGGAGGCATAAATGTTCTTAACCTGAGCACAACCTGCATGACCAGGCATCTAAGTGCAAAGCTTGAGCTGCAGTGGAGTAGACACCTCAAAAACCAAGGAAGGTCTCTGGCTCCTCCTGATCCCTTTTCTACTGCAGTCTCGGCCTCTTCATCCACCTCTGTAGTGACAGTGCCACCTGCCGCCCCGCAAACAGGATTTGCCAGCAACACCACCACCTGGGTCACCAAGCATCTTCACAATGTCCCACGGAAGCTTTCAGCTATCCATCTCCCAAACACTGGAGTGGAAGAGAAAATACCCCTCTACCCACCCGCGATCCCTGGTCCTGTATGCCAGCATATCAAAATTACTGTCCTTTGAATTGCTGGCATTCCGTCTGGTGGAGACAGAGAGTTTTAAAAGCCTTTAGGCGGTGGCTGTGCCAAGCCGCCGCTACTTTTCCAGGCATGCCATCCCTTCCCTGCACAACCATGTTGGGGCCAAAATCAGGTGTGCACTGTGCAACTCCATCTGTGGCAAGATGCACCTGACTACGGATACGTGGACCAGTAAGCATGGTCAGGGACGTTATATCTCCATAACAGCACACTTGGTAAATGCAGTGGCGGCTGGGCCTGAGGCAGATAACAGTTTGGCGCATGTCCTTCCAACACCAAGGATTGCAGGGCGCTTCATTTTGCCTCCTGTTGCTTGCTCCTCCTACTCCGCTTCCTCATCCTCGACCGTCTCATCATCCGGTCAGCGTAACACCTTCACCACCAACTTCAGCACAGCCAGGGGTAAACGACAGCAGGCAGTTTTAAAACTTATCTGTTTGGGGGACAAACCCTTCACCGTGCAGGAGCTGTGTACGGGCCTTGAACAACAGACCGATGAGTGGTTGGTGCCAGTGAGCCTGAAGCCCGGCCTGGTGGTGTGCGATAATAGGCAAAATCTTGCAGCATCTCTGGGACTAGCCGGTTTGACGCACATCCCTTGCCTGGGGCATGTACTGAATTTGGTGGTGCAGAGGTTCCTTAAAAATTACCCCGATATGTCAGAGCTGCTGCATAAAGTGCGCTCCGTCTGTGCACGCTTTTGGCGTTCTCATTCTTCTGCTGCTGCTCACGTGTCAGCGCTGCAGCGTAACTTCGGCCTTCAAGCTCACCGCCTCATATGCACCATGCCCACAAGGTGGAACTCCAACTTGCACATGCTGGCCAGACTGTTTGAGCAACACTGTAGCAAAAAGTTATATTTCCAGGAAAGTGGTTACAAGTGAAATGCTATCTTGCTACCAATATTGTTGAAGCCCTTGCAGATCGTGGGCAACATAAGATCTCTTATTGTGACTGAACAACATATTACTTTGAGCACAGTAACGCAGTATAACTCACCCTATTGGATTCCCATACACGTTTGCAAAATTACTTTAACACAATTGGACTTGGAGTGATTAACAATGACTCATTCTATTTTTGGCACCTCAGTATTATCAAAATTTTCTACCATTAGCATTTTTTGATCTTGTTCTTTCCCTCTTTTGTATTTTCTTTTGTATTGCACAGGGAGGAGGTTTATATTGATTTCACATACGCAGTCACCAGTTTATTCGAATATTACAGCAGGAGTGTCTATATGTTTGCGGACTGGATGGATTTGGCTAATCCAATCTGAGCAGCTATTCCATTCAACCCGCAATAACCTTTTGTGGATTTTCAGTAGCGATCCCAGGAAATTGATACAATCAGTATTGTATTGTATTTTATTGTGTATTTACAGGCCTGTATCTTATCTATGATATTTGGTGTATTTTAATAAGTATCGGATATAGCAAATAGGCTGTCCATATATATTCCTGATTTGGAGTTATTCTTTGTACTTGGAATTATCATTATATGTATCAATAAATATAAATAGTGTGATTACACTATATTTGTGTTCCGGATATTAGAGTGCCCATCTATTCCTTTGATAAAAAATTTTGATGAGCTGAGTGCAACATCAGATTGGTGCACCTTACTATCCCAAACCAGAGGAAGAGCCGTCCTATATCTCTTTCTTTTAAATATATTTTGCCAACTTTGCCATATACAAACCTTTGCTCTGCATAGGTGACAGGGAATTAAATTTTAAAATTCTTCTTTAATTGATGCGCGCCCCCTCATTTCATTCAATGCTTAAACTTTAACAACTTGCCCCACATTTGCGCTTCAATAATTTTTCCCACTTTTCCGCTTGATCTCATTTAATTTCAAACAATTAACCTCCTTTGGATGTGGTATCCCTTCCCTTTTTTTATTTTTACTTATTTTATGTTATTTGAAGTTATTTCCCTATCCACATTTATTTGCAGAGCACTTGCCATGCTCTTAACCACATTTTGCTCTCATTTGCGATCCTCTAGGCCTTTCCATAATATTTTTTTAGCCATTTTTTTGCTCAAAAGTTCTGGTCCCTATTGACTTCAATAGGGTTTGGGTTCAGGGTTTAAGTTCATGGCAAATTCGGGTCTCAAACTCAAACTTATTTGTGAAGTTTGGTCGAACCCGTCGAACCCAAACATCCAGGTGTCTGCCTAACTCTATCCATGGTTGATCTAGTCTGATGCATCAGGAATTGGTGGTTGGAAATTCTGGCTGATCCTCGCCTGATTAATTTTGACAAAAGTCAGTCTCTCCACATTTTGGGTGAACAGGCGAGTTTTCCTTGGGGTAACTATTGCCCCTGCCTCACTAAATACCTGCTCTGATGCCACACTACTGGCCTGGCAGGATAGCTTTTCCAGGCCAAACACTGCTAGTTGCGGCCACAAATCTAGTTTGGCTGCCCAGTAGTCTAGCGGATCTTCAATTTGGGTTGGCAGGGTTCTGTCCAATTAAGCCACCACTTGCTGGATCAGGTCCTGCTCCAGGTCTACCTGCTGCTGATGAGTAGTTTCTTCACTATGCGGCTGAAGAAAGCTACTTATCAGCGACTGTAGAATCAGGCTGCTGCTAATGGAGCTGGTACTGCTCCTGCCACCCCACCCCTCCCCAGCAGCCATTGCAGTGTAACGTGAGTGCAGAAGGCCCCCCTGATCAGACCTGTGATAGGATGGATGATGGCGCAGATAGGCAGTGGCCAACTGACTACATAGGATGTCTTTGTAGTAGTTCAGTTCATCCTCCCTCTCAGTGGGTGTAAAAAAGGCTCCCATTTTGGACCGGTAGCGAGGATCCAACAAGGTGGAGAGCCAGAAGTCATCCCTCTGCCTAATGGTGACAATTCGACTGTGCTCCAATGCCCCCCCTCCACCTCCATTTCGCCACATATAACTGCAGAAGTGAAATGCGTATATATTTTTTCCTTTTTTTTTTTATGAAATAGGCCACTAAACTCTTTTGCAAATAAATGCACCAGTGGAATGCATATATTTTTTTCTTTTTGTACTGAAATAGGAGACTGAACACTTTCACCAAATATAACTGCAGAAGTGAAATAAGTATATATTTTTATATATAAGCCACTAAACTTTTTTACAAATAAATGCACCTATAGCATGGAATAGCCTTCCTGCAGAAGTGGCAGCTGCAAATACAGTGAAGGAGTTTAAGCATGCATGGGATAGGCATAAGGCCATCCTTCATATAAGATAGGGCCAGGGGCTATCCATAGTATTTAGTATATTGGGCAGACTAGATGGGCCAAATGGTTCTTATCTGCTGACACATTCTATGTTTCTATGTTTCTATAAAGTGCCTATAGTTTTTTTCCTTTTTGTACTGAGATGGGACAATGAACCCTTTCACCACATATAACTGCCTTAGTGAAATGCGTATATATTTTTCCTTTTTGTACTGAAATCGGCCAATAAACTCTTTCACAATTAAATGCACCAGTGAATTGCCTTTATTTTTTTCCTTTTTGTACTCAAATAGGACACTGTACCCTTTTACCACATATAACTACAGAAGTGAAATGTGCATCCATTTTTCCTTTTTATACTTAAAAGTCTTTTGTAATAAAATAGGACACTAAACATTTTTACAAATATATGCAACAGTGAAGTGCGTATTTTAATTTCCTTTTTGTACTAAATGGGACACTGAATGCTTTCACCACATATAACTGCAGAATTAAAATGCGTATATATTTTTCCTTTTTGTACTCAAAAAGACCACTAAATTATTTCACAAATAAATGCAACAGTGAAGTGCTTATATATTTTTTTCTTTTTGTATAGAAATAGGCCACTAAACTCTTTTACAAATAAAATCAACAATGAAGTTCCTATATTTTATTTTCCTTTTTGTACTGATATAGGACATTGAACTCTTTCACCACAAATAACTACAGACATGAAATGCGTATATATTTTTCCTTTTTTGTACTGAAATAGGACGCTAAACTTTTTCACAAAGAAATGCACTTATGAAGTGCATATATATTTTTTCCTTTTTGTACTGAAATAGGACACTGAACTCTTTCACCACATATAATTGCAGAATTGAAATGTGTATACATTTTTCCTTTTTATACTTAAAAATCTTTTGTAATAAAATAGGACACTAAACACTTTCACAAATATATGCAACAGTGAAGTGCATATTTTAATTTCCTTTTTGTACTAAAAGGGACACTGAATATATATGCATATATATTTTTTATTTTTGCAATTAAATAAGCCACTAAACTCTTTCACAAATAAATAAGCCACTAAACTTTTTCACAAATAAATGTAAGTGAAGTGTGTATATTTCTTTCAATTTTGTACTATAATAGGACACTGAACGCTTTTATCACATTTCAATATAAAAATGAAATGCATATATATTTTTCCTTATTTGTATTGAAATAGGCCACTAAACTCTTTCACAATAAATATGCACCAGTGAAGTGCGTACATTTTTTCCTTTTTGTACTGATATAGGACACTGTAAACTTTCACCACATATAACTATAGAATTTAAATGTGTATATAGTTCTCCTTTTTGTACTGAAATAGGCCACTAAACTCTTTCACAAATAAATGCAACAGAGAAGTGTGCATTTTTTTTCCTTTTTGTACTGAAATAGGACACTAAACTTTTTCACACCGAACTGCAACAGTGAAGTGCATATATTTGTTAACTTTTTGTACTGAAATAGAACACCAGTTGCTCTGAGTTGCTTGTTCAGCCTCTCACATTCATCTCGCTCCTCAAGTGCTTATTCAAGGGAACGAGCCAACTAGAGGGCCTCCTGTTCCCGATGCTCTTCCCTCTGCTCTGCTGCAGCCGATGTAGCAGCATCACCATACTCTTTTGGCCACCCTGTGGGGGTTCCACCCAGGGTCCCTTTAAGCACTTTGTTTATGTCTGCTGCAGTCTTCTTCAGTGACTTTGTCAAGACAGCTAGTCCCTTCTCTATCATATCCAGGGACCGTATGGAGAAATAAAAATGTGCAGCTCCCTTAGACCTTCATTTAAATAGGCAAGTACAGGTTCTTCAGGAGTTTCGTCACTATGTGCAGAAGTGTCTATCTGACCCGACAACAATGAAACAATATCACAGCCCAACGTCACATCATATATGAACATATTTGTAACATCAGGTCCACAAGACCCAGTTCTCACTGGAGACTCCCCCTCAGTGAGAACCACCTGCACTTGCTAAGGGTCTCTTTCAGGTGCCTGGTTCACATTATAGGTCACACAACTTTCATCAATCTTGCACCCGAGCTCACTAACCATAGAACCCTGTAGAAACTGCTTATCTGTACCTAGTACATGTGGTACCCCTTCTAGCATTGCCTCATTTTCCTGTACATTTATCACAGGCGATTCCTTCAGCTGTGGGCCTTCACTATCAATCAACATCCCTACCACATACACAATTAAAGGGGTTTCTTTTTTCCTCATCACAGCCTGCAAAGGAAAAGGGGTGTCATTCTTATCACCTAGGTTGCATAACTTCACATTTTCATTAGGCAATGCAGATAACTTGGCACCATTGGTTTTAGTTGTCACCATAGTCTCATGTCCAGTGGGAACTATCTGACAGTCCTTTTTAATCACATGTCTGTCCAGCATATTTACCGTTATACCAGTCTTAGTTTTCAGCATCGTGCTACCCCTTACCCGGACTAGCATAGGGTCTCTAGCTTTCACGACCCCAAGCCTAGCCTTGATCACAGGCATTTTGGGCCATACCCTTCTGCCCTGTGGATTCCCGCGAGGGAGCAACCGCAACAGGCTTACCCACCTGTTCAGATGCTGCGGTTTCCATAGAGACACATCCCCTTGCGACAGTTCCTTGCCCCTGGGACTTACAACCTGCCGGACCAGCAGGTAGCAACTGTCATCGGCCCAATAAATACAGGAATGTTATTACCACATGACGTTGCGGATTTGGCAGTCTCTGGAGATGAAGATATTCCAATATTACCTCTACCGAGATCTCCAGCCTTCTTTTCTCTGCAACCATAGCTAGCGGAAACCACATGGCCTGGAGTCTGGATCTCTCCCGGACGGTTACACCAGGCGCATCCTTTAGGACCTTGTACACCATCACAGGCAGGCACTCCTGAGAACCACACCGCTCTCCACCTCTTTTTCTTCCCGACGGTTGCCCTTGGCATTTGCATATATCCACTTTTCCTCCAGTACTCCACTCTAAGCGGCCAGTTCAGAGCAGCCTCTCCGAGTACCGCACTCGGCTTCCTCAACAGGGAATTCGTTGCCCGCACTAGCTGCGCTATTACTTCCTTTGTGGCCTTGGTTGTCCACCAAACCGTGCCACCCTTCACCCTGGTTGGCATTTTAACCCAAAAAAATTCCACAGGTCAGTCTCTTTTACTCGGCTACTGGCCCTTTAAATCCTGCACCATTTGCATCAGAGGAAAAAAAAAGTCCAGATTATCACCAGCAGGCTCCTGTGTACAATCGTTGCTCATAGCAACCACTTTGCCTCTTTTTTTAGCCGGGACTCCTGCACGCATCCTCCACCAATTGTGGGGGGTTAGCTCCCAGGGTCATTCACATATCTTCGCCAGACACCAAGTTTAAGGTCCAAACATCGCTTTTATTTGGCACCTCAGCAAAACAAACGTAAATCATACAAAATAAAAACCTGCCCGGCTGGGCTCTAACTAAACTAGGTATCTTCCTACCTTACTTAAAGTACAGTTCACACATGGTAATTACAAACGGCTTTCCCAGCCCAGTGTCCACAGCTGCCTGGCTGTACAGTTCACACACGTTCTCACTTCCAGTACCTTTATGGGGGAGTGTGGCCCAATAGTCCCTTCGACTCCGGCCTCCTGACCCTTGCACCAAGGCGTCATGGTATCCCCCAATGCTGCGGCTAGCAACCTAGCCCCGTGGTCCCTCAGCCAGCTGAGAACACTAATGCAGATTCTCCAGCAGTACCCTGTTGCACAACAAACCTCCTTCCCCCAAACTGACACCATGGGAGAAGCTCATCAAGAGAATGCCAAGAGTGTGCAAAGCAGTAATCAAAGCAAAAGGTGGCTATTTTGAAGAACCTACAATATGACATATTTTCAGTTGTTTCACACTTTTTTGTTATGTATATAATTCCACATGTGTTAATTCATAGTTTTGATGCCTTCAGTGTGAATCTAAAATTTTCATAGTCATGACAATAAAGAAAACTCTTTGAATGAGAAGGTGTGTCCAAACTTTTGGTCTGTACTGTACATAAAAGTAAGAAGCGCTAGCCAGGGTAAGATCCTCAAAAACAAACATACAATAAGACAGCCCAGGTGGGCCTGGACAAACAAACACTGGTAACAGTAACACTTTCAATAAGGCGGTCTTCCATACAGTGGACTGAGATACCATTCAAAGACAGTGCCAATGATTAACCTCGGCGTGGATAGGAGTCGGGAGCAGAGAGTCCCTAGATCACCCTAACAAGTGGCAGGGACTAAATCTCCCTACCTATCTATACAAGGTACTTGCCCCGCAAGCGGCGACCCCGTCCAGATAGCTTTCCCTAATCACAGGCGGTATCCCTAGTATACTCTACTGGAGGTAAACTCCCGACGTGTCACATTTCGTTCCACATGAACTCAGGGGAGATGTACATAAATGATGGCAAGCAAAAAGAAAGGCTTGCATTAGAAAAAAAGGGTAAATATAAACACAAAGTCTGGCAGTGGTTGGAGCTTGCATAAAAAAGGGAAAAGAGAAAATCCTAAACGGGGGCCAGGCCAGTAGGACCAAGGCCACCGAAAAACCACAAGTAGCCTGTATGCAGGCACACCAGTGGGTGAAGCCTGCTTGAGTCCAGGTGTGACCCAGTGTATAGTATCAAAATAAACGGCTGTCAGCAAGGAGTGCCTGTCAGCTCTTTTTAAATTCAGAAAACAGCACGCCGATATTCTCGGACCGCCCTACTTCCGGTCACGTGGTGCCGTGTGGAGGAAGTCACGTGTCCGGTGGAACGCAAGGAAGAGGAGCAGCGCACCGCGGCAACGCGCCCCACCGGCAAGGAAAGAAGCATTGAGACGCCATGAATCACGTGGCCAAGTTTATGTTATAGGACCCAGTTGGCCGTGGAACGCAGCGCCGCAGGACGATACACTCCAGCACAGGCATCCCATAGCAGGGGTGGTTAAGTATACAATCCGGAGGCGGGTTGTATGCATAGCAACCTGGACGCCGCTATTGAGCCGGCCATCAGAGATTACAATGGAGACTCATAGTAATCAGAGCCTCTGGTAACTATAACAAAACTATTAATACAAATCTTAAGATGGCTAGCCAGCGGCCTTGACTATGCAGGAACTGGCTGGATGTTGAATCAGAGGACTAAGAGAGAAATAAAGGGAGGATTAAGAGAGTAGAATAAATGGTAAAGACATATTTTTCAAATGAAGCAGCTAAAGTTAAGCTGCTCATTCAAACCCAGTGGGGCCATGGTTTTAAGATAATAAATCCAACGAGTCTCACGTTGGACAATAGCATGGTCCCAGTCGACTCGGTCTATGCCCATAACTGATACACGAGTTTTGCCATTATGATGACTGTGAATATGATTGGCCACTGGTGTGTCTTTGGCCTTGGAAATATCATTTAAGTTTTAACCAATTTTTTTGCAGAACTTGCGGATGGTCTTACCCACATATTCCCTGCCACATTCGCAAGTCAGGAGATACAGTATATCACCCCGCGAGTTTGGCAGTTGATGTAGTGATGGATGGAATATTCTTTACCAGTGATGTTGCTGCAGAACATTTTCCCGGTCTGCAAGCAATGCAGCCGCTGCACCTGTAGCACCCCTTAACATTTGCTCTTAACCACGAAGAGCCAGAATGGGAAGGGGGTATAAATTCATTAGAAACCAATCTATCGCAGAGGCTGCGACCAAGACGATAGGTAGGGTGTGGATACTCACCCACAACATCTCTCAAGTCAGGGTCCATCAGAAGAGTACCCCAGTTTTTTCGAATGACTCTCTGAATTTCACATGCCGCCCTATCGTATGTAGTGATTAGGTGGATTAGCCTTGGGGTCTGTACCTGATAGGATTTGGGAGTTGGGGGGCTAGTTTTATTTTCCTGTATTGCTGATCTAAAGGATCCCCTCAAAACCCTATCTGGGTAGCCTCGCTGGTGAAACCTAACTCGTAGGTCATCAGCCTGCCTGACAAACTCGTGTTTAGTGGAAAAATTCCTCCTAAGACGTAGGTATTGCCCCATGGGAATCCCTCTCCTAAGCGGGAGAAGATGGCTATTCTCCCACCTTAGCAGGGTATTAGTAGATGTAGGTTTTCTGTATACAGACGTATCAAGCTAACTACCATTTGTTTTAGAGATAAGAACATCAAGGAAAGGCAACTGTTTACTGTATGCCTCAAAGGTGAAATGTAACCCAATGTTGTTGTCATTAAGCATCTCCACCAAGGAACGGAATGAAACCTCACTACCATTCCATATGATGGAAGCCATCTAAGGCTTTGTATTAATAGTTTTGTTGTAGTTACCAGAGGCTACTTGTGGTTTTTGGGTGGCCTTGGTCTTACTGGCCTGGCCCCCCTTTAGGAGTTTCTCTTTTCCCTTTTTTATGCAAGCTCTAACCACAGCCAAACTTTGTGTTTATATTTACCCCTCTCTCTAATGCAAGCCTTTCTTTTTGCTTGACATCATTTATGTACATCTCCCCTGATGAGTTCATGTGGAACGAAACGTGACACGTCGGGAATTTACCTCCAGTAGGGTGTACTAGGGATACCGCCTGAGATTAGGGAAAGGTCTCCGGATGGGGTCGCCCTTTGCGGGGCAAGTACCTCGTATAGATAGGTAGGAAGATTTAGTCCCTACCCCTTGTTAGGGTGATCTAGGGACTCTGCTCACAACTCCTATCCTTGCAGAGGTCAATCGTTGGCACAATTTCTGAATGGTAATTCGGTCCACTGTATGAAAGCCCGCTTTATTCAAAGTGACTCAATTATCAACTTCAGCAAGTTAATTTCTGATGGGTGAGAGTGTTGTTAAGTTTTACCCTCTTTTATCCTCTAGGGGATCAGTACATTATGCCATTTCACTTTGGGAGTAATTTGTCAAGCTAATCATTGTATGCTTGACCCTTCAATTTGTGGTTCAAAAGTAAAATGTGTTTATATTTTTCCTTTTTGTAATGAAATAGGCCACTAAACTAATTTACCAAAAATTGCAACAGTGAAGTGCATATATTTATTTCCTTTTTTTAACTGAAATAGGACACTGAAACCTTTCACCACATATGACTACAGATGTGAAATAAGTGTATATTTTTACTTTTTTGTACTGAAATAGGCCACTAAACTTTTTCACACATAAATGCACCTATAAAATGCTTTTTTCTTTTCTTTTTGTACTGAAATAGGCCACTAAACTCTTTTACAAATAAATTCATCAGTGAAGTGCATATATTTTTTCCTTTTTGTACTGAAATAGGACACTGAACTCTTTTACCACATATCAGTGCAGAAATGAAATGCGTATATATTTTTCATTTTTTGGACTGAAATAGGACATTAAACACTTTAACAAATAAATGCAGCAGTGAAGTTAATATATATTTTTCTTTTTGTTCTGAAATAGTACACGTAAAACTTTCATCACTTATAACTACAGAAGTGAAATTGCCATATATTTATCCTTTTTGTTCTGAAATAGGCCACTAAACTCTTTCATAATTAAATCCACCTGTGAATTGCATATATTTTTTTCCTTTTTTTACTGAAATAGGACACTGAAACGTTTCACCACATATAACTACAGAAGTGAAATTTGTATATATTACCGAAACAGGCCACTAAAATCTTTCACAAATAAATGCACCTATGAAGTGCAAATATTTTTTTTTCCTTTTTTTACTGAAATAGGACACTGAACACTTTCACTACATATAACTACAGAAGTAAAATGCATATATATATATATTTATTTATTTTTTTGTACTGAAATAGGCCACTAAACTCTTTCAAAAACAAATGCACCAGTGAAGTACCTATTTTTTTTCCTTTTTGCACTGAAATCGCACACTGAACGCTTCCACCACATGTAACTGCAGAAGTGAAATGCGTATATATTTAAACTTTTTTGTACTGAAATAGGCCACTAAACTTTGTTAGAAATAAATGCACCTTTGAAGTGCATATAATTTTTTTCCTTTTTGTACTGTGGGGGATTAGCTCTTTTCCAGGGGTTGCAAACACACGCAAGTTTCCCTGACTCACCTAAAGCGTAACACAGTTCACACGTGTGATGAGATGCGGCTTTCCCAGCCCAACCTCCAGCAGCCTCCAGGCTGCTCCCACAACAATGTCTCCTTGGGGATAGTGGTCTCTGAGCCCTCCTGGCTCAGACCACACAGAGCCACTCCAGCCTTCTGTGTGCAAGTCCCCACCCCCTCTCACTCTGAGAATTCCTTTATCCTCAGGTGATTACTGCACCTGGTCTTTCTTCAGACCTGGTGATTCTGGGGGAAGACACAGCAAATCCTGCCATATATCTCCCCTAACAACCATGAGGCATGTCACTGCCTCACATACCTCCCCCCTTTGTTCAAGCCCGTAGGGGTGAACACTAGCATCAAATCCAGATGCTTGTGAACGGGCATTAACCTGGCCTACAGTCTTCCCTTTATTCTGCCAGACCCAGGACAACAGCGCTTGGTTTGTCACCCTCATGAGTTTATTACAGAGCTGACAAGGCCTCTGGGTATTTCTTGTCCATCTCATGAGCAGGTACTGTCTTTTTGGCTTCTGCACAGGCCCCTCACGTCCTTTCTTGGACTGTGGCAACTCTTGACTGAACTGGTCATGGTCATGTCCCAACCCTTTCTCTTTTGCCTTGCGGGGCTCCTTCAGCAGAGCAGGTTTCTTATGTCTCGCTCCTTTTCCACGTATCTGGACCCCTTTACCATTATTCTCAGCAGGTGTGTCTTCGGGTTTGGAGCCAGCTTCAGAGTCTTCTCCGTCTTCAGTGGCTTTTCCCACTTCAGCAGTCGCTCTTCCCGCCCTAACCTAGGTCTCTGGGACATCCAAGGTTTTCTCCCATTTCAAGAGCTCGGCCTTAGCTTCCTTGGCCTCTGTCTCTTTGGCCTTTACTTTATTAGCCTTCTCACCATTCAGGGACATGGCATCATATCCTTGCTTTGTTAATTCCTCCTTCCCTTTCGCATCAAGGTTGGAGGCACTGGGGTCTTCAGCATACTTCTTGTCTTCTGGCGTTTTCTCCAGAGGCTCACCCAGGACACTGGTCTCCTTTTGGGGAGGAGTCAGGAGAGACAGCCCATCGTAATAGCCCGGATCTGCATACTGGTCATCCTTCTCCTCATATTTCTTCCCCAGCAGGCAGCTGGCTACTTGGAAGGCTTTGTAGGCGGAGGGGACGTCTTTTGCGACCTGGTCCTGGTTACACACTGTCATAAGACTCTTGGCCTCTGCATCGACATCAGCCCCATCAACTGGTTCAGCCAATACCTTTTTCACCTTCTCTGCCTTGGCCAGTACCCTGGCACCACCATCTCCAGACCCACTCTTACCAGGCTCTGACTTCTTGGCACCTTCCAGAGGATCTTCCTCTTCCGGTTTCTCACTTTCTTCCACCTGCTGTGCAGGAGCACGCTTAGGCTTCTCCACCTCATAGATGGCCTCTTTGGAGCTCATGAGAGCTGAGTTGCTTGTTCAGCCCCTCTAATTCATTTCGCTCCTCAAGCACTTCTTCAAGGGCTCTAGCCAAGGAGAGGGTCTTGGACTCTTTCTCCCAAGCATCAGCCTCCGCTTGGTCACGTTCTTAGGGCATATCGAGCCGTTATGTATTTCTCTTCAACCAAGAGCTGATCAAACTTATTTTGTTTCTTCTCCAATCTAGATACAGTTTGTCTCTGGTGGTCCAGGTCCACCATGCGATCACATAACTCTTGATCAAGTTGAGCCACCCTGGCTTCCAAATGTCTTTTCTCCTCCAAGAGAGCAGATTTTTCTGAGGCGCTGTTTAGAACCTCATCAGCCAGCTCATCTCTTTCCTGCTCTGCATGAAGTCTGGATCGCTCAGAAGCTGCAAGTTCCTCTTGAAGTTGGAGAATTTCCACTTCTATTAGTGACTCTAGTTCCTTCAGTTCATTCATCTCTTTCTGTGACTCCTCTGGAGATTCCTGCAGTTGCTCTGCGAGAACCGCTAGCCCCATCTCTAGTGTATCTAGGGACTGTGCAGAGCGAGCGAAAACATCTTCAAGTTTGTAGCTGTACTGTCCTGTCAGGTCATCTACAACTGTCAGGATATGAGCTTCAGACACTAGGCTGTCACCCGACTGAACTCTCGTCAGATATAACTGTCATCTGGTCGCTAGACTCACTACTAGTAACCACTTTAGTTTTGCTGGGTCTTGACATGGTAGCCTCACTCTCGGAATTGCTAACTGTCACGGCACATAGGCCACTTATACTGCTCGTGTCATTATTAACTCTGGCCTCTAGGGGCACCCCTGAGTCAATCCCCACCTGGGACATTTTATTAATCATAGAAACCTGTGGAGACTGCACATCCACCTCTGGTCCGTGTGGTACACCCTCTAGCCCCGCCACATTGTCTACAATGGGGTCTCCTAGCGGTGTTTCTTCAACATTTATCAACACTTTTATATCAGACACATGTTTACCAACAGGGGGAGCCTTTTCCCCAATCACAGCCTGCAAAGGAAAAGGCATGTCATTATTATCACATATTTCATATGACATCACATTTTCCTTATGCATTTCCGCACTTTTGTCACCATCACTTTGCATTTGACCAGCACCATTGTTTCCAATGGTCAATATTCTTTCCCCATGCAGGTCAAAAAGCAGCTCCCTTAGAGCCTCACTTAAAGGGACAGGTACAGGTTCTGCAGGAGTTTTTGCACTCTCTGCAGAAGTGTCTCCATTACTCCACAACTCCCAGCATAAGGGAAAAGTATACCCCAACACTCCCTCATGCATAAGCTTATCTGTAACATCAAGTTCATCAGTCTCTGTTCTCATTGGAGTCTCACGCTCAGTGAAAATCAGTGGATAGTCCTTATCCGCACGACTGTCCAGCACCTTTATTATTTTACCAGTCTCAGGTTTCAATATTGTGCTACCTCTTACCCGGGCTAGCATGGGATCCCGGATCCTTGTCATCCCATGTCTAGCTTTGGTCATGGGCAACTGAGGTAACACAGAAACCTTCTCCCCTGCAGGTTTCTGTGAGGGAGCAATCACAGCAGGCTTATCCGCCTGTCCAGACACAGTTTTTTCTCTGTGTGACTTAGTACCTACCGGTCCATCAGGTATCCCCTGCCGCCGGCTCACTGTCACTGGGTCTGCCACATGGTTAATAACAGGAACAGTCTTACCCTTTGTAATCAACCATTCTGGTAAAGCAGTGACATTCTCTCCCATGGACTCATCAAGGTTGTGGTTTCTCCTAGCAACAGCTTTACTGCACCTCCGCACTTCCTCTCTAGGACTCCGGGCACAGTCACAGGAAAGATATGCACTCCTGAGAACCGCACCGCTCTCCACCTCTTTGTCTTCCCAACGGTTGCCCTTGGCAACGGCACATCTTTGCTTTTTATCAGGAAATCCGCTCCACAACTGCCCAAACAATGGAAAGTCCTTGCCCAGTACAAATTCCACTTCCAGTGTCTCACATTTTAACAGCTCTCATTGCACAGAACCATAGACAGTCACAAAGGTCAGTGACACCGTAGTTTTTGTCTCTGGCCCCCTTGTTACAAAGTCCAGAATTACAGGCAGGACCCGAGACACTTGCTGGCGGGAGTCTAGAATGACCCCCAGCGGGATTCCCCCGATCACTAAATCGCAGGATTTCTCCCACGGGCTATACCATTTTGTAGCCATTTCCACTGATCAGTCTCTTGTACTGGGCTTCTGGCTAGGGATGAGCGAACCCGAACTGTATAGTTCGGGTTCGTACCGAATTTTGGGGTGTCCGTGACACGGACCCGAACCCGGACATTTTCGTAAAAGTCCGGGTTCGGGTTCGGTGTTTGTCGCTTTCTTGGCGCTTTTGTGACGCTTTCTTGGCGCTTTTTGAAAGGCTGCAAAGCAGCCAATCAACAAGCGTCATACTACTTGCCCCAAGAGGCCATCACAGCCATGCCTACTATTGGCATGGCTGTGATTGGCCAGAGCACCATGTGACCCAGCCTCTATTTAAGCTGGAGTCACATAGCGCCGCCCGTCACTCTGCTCTGATTAGCGTAGGGAGAGGTTGCGGCTGCGACAGTAGGGCGAGATTAGGCAGATTAACTCCTCCAAAGGACTTGATTATTGATCGATCTGCAGCTGTGGGTCATTGAGCTGCTGATACTCAATTGCTCACAGTTTTTAGGCTGCCCAGACCGTTTGTCAGTCACATTTTTCTGGGGTGATCGGCAGCCATTTTGTGTCTTGTGGTGCGCCAGCACAAGCTGCGACCAAGTGCATTTAACCCTCAATGGTGTGGTTGTTTTTTGGCTAAAGCCTACATCAGGGTGAAGCTGTCACACCAAGTGCATTTAACCAGCAATAGTCTGTTTATTTTTTGGCCATATACTACATCAGGGGCAAGCTGCGCCTGTCACCAAGTGCATTTAACCCTCAATGGTGTGGTTGTTTTTTGGCTAAAGCCTACATCAGGGTGACGCTGTCACACCAAGTGCATTTAACCAGCAATAGTCTGTTTATTTTTTGGCCATATACTACATCAGGGGCAAGCTGTGCCCGTCACCAAGTGCATTTAACCCTCAGTAGTGTGGTTGGTCAAGCTATCACACCAAGTGCATTTAACCAGCAATAGTCTGTTCATTTTTTGGCCATATACTAAATCAGGGGCAAGCTGCGCCCGTCACCAAGTGCATTTAACCAGCAATAGTCTGTTCATTTTTTGGCCATATACTACATCAGGGGCAAGCTGCGCCCGTCACCAAGTGCATTTAACCCTCAGTAGTGTGGTTGGTCAAGCTGTGACACCAAGTGCATTTAACCAGCAATAGTCTGTTCATTTTTTGGCCATATACTACATCAGGGGCAAGCTGCGCCCGTCACCAAGTGCATTTAACCCTCAGTAGTGTGGTTGGTCAAGCTATCACACCAAGTGCATTTAACCAGCAATAGTCTGTTCATTTTTTGGCCATATACTAAATCAGGGGCAAGCTGCGCCTGTCACCAAGTGCATTTAACCAGCAATAGTCTGTTCATTTTTTGGCCATATACTACATCAGGGGCAAGCTGCGCCCGTCACCAAGTGCATTTAACCCTCAGTAGTGTGGTTGGTCAAGCTGTGACACCAAGTGCATTTAACCAGCAATAGTCTGTTCATTTTTTGGCCATATACTACATCAGGGGCAAGCTGCGCCCGTCACCAAGTGCATTTAACCCTCAGTAGTGTGGTTGGTCAAGCTATCACACCAAGTGCATTTAACCAGCAACAGTCTGTTCATTTTTTGGCCATATACTAAATCAGGGGCAAGCTGCGCCCGTCACCAAGTGCATTTAACCAGCAATAGTCTGTTCATTTTTTGGCCATATACTACATCAGGGGCAAGCTGCGCCCGTCACCAAGTGCATTTAACCCTCAGTAGTGTGGTTGGTCAAGCTGTGACACCAAGTGCATTTAACCAGCAATAGTCTGTTCATTTTTTGGCCATATACTACATCAGGGGCAAGCTGCGCCCGTCACCAAGTGCATTTAACCCTCAGTAGTGTGGTTGGTCAAGCTATCACACCAAGTGCATTTAACAAGCATAGTCTGTTCATTATTTGGCCATATACTAAATCAGGGGCAAGCTGCGCCCGTCACCAAGTGCATTTAACCAGCAATAGTCTGTTCATTTTTTGGCCATATACTACATCAGGGGCAAGCTGCGCCCGTCACCAAGTGCATTTAACCCTCAGTAGTGTGGTTGGTCAAGCTATCACACCAAGTGCATTTAACCAGCAATAGTCTGTTCATTTTTTGGCCATATACTAAATCAGGGGCAAGCTGCGCCTGTCACCAAGTGCATTTAACCAGCAATAGTCTGTTCATTTTTTGGCCATATACTACATCAGGGGCAAGCTGCGCCCGTCACCAAGTGCATTTAACCCTCAGTAGTGTGGTTGGTCAAGCTGTGACACCAAGTGCATTTAACCAGCAATAGTCTGTTAATTTTTTGGCCATATACTACATCAGGGGCAAGCTGCGCCCGTCACCAAGTGCATTTAACCCTCAGTAGTGTGGTTGGTCAAGCTATCACACCAAGTGCATTTAACCAGCAATAGTCTGTTTATTTTTTGGCCATATACTACATCAGGGACAAGCTGCGCCTGTCACCAAGTGCATTTAACCCTCAATGGTGTGGTTGTTTTTTGGCTAAAGCCTACATCAGGGTGACGCTGTCACACCAAGTGCATTTAACCAGCAATAGTCTGTTTATTTTTTGGCCATATACTACATCAGGGGCAAGCTGCGCCCGTCACCAAGTGCATTTAACCCTCAGTAGTGTGGTTGGTCAAGCTATCACACCAAGTGCATTTAACCAGCAATAGTCTGTTCATTTTTTGGCCATATACTAAATCAGGGGCAAGCTGCGCCTGTCACCAAGTGCATTTAACCAGCAATAGTCTGTTCATTTTTTGGCCATATACTACATCAGGGGCAAGCTGCGCCCGTCACCAAGTGCATTTAACACTCAGTAGTGTGGTTGGTCAAGCTGTGACACCAAGTGCATTTAACCAGCAATAGTCTGTTCATTTTTTGGCCATATACTACATCAGGGGCAAGCTGCGCCCGTCACCAAGTGCATTTAACCCTCAGTAGTGTGGTTGGTCAAGCTATCACACCAAGTGCATTTAACCAGCAACAGTCTGTTCATTTTTTGGCCATATACTAAATCAGGGGCAAGCTGCGCCCGTCACCAAGTGCATTTAACCAGCAATAGTCTGTTCATTTTTTGGCCATATACTAAATCAGGGGCAAGCTGCGCCCGTCACCAAGTGCATTTAACCAGCAATAGTCTGTTCATTTTTTGGCCATATACTACATCAGGGGCAAGCTGCGCCCGTCACCAAGTGCATTTAACCCTCAGTAGTATGGTTGGTCAAGCTATCACACCAAGTGCATTTAACCAGCAATAGTCTGTTCATTTTTTGGCCATATACTAAATCAGGGGCAAGCTGCGCCTGTCACCAAGTGCATTTAACCAGCAATAGTCTGTTCATTTTTTGGCCAAATACTACATCAGGGGCAAGCTGCGCCCGTCACCAAGTGCATTTAACCCTCAGTAGTGTGGTTGGTCAAGCTGTGACACCAAGTGCATTTAACCAGCAATAGTCTGTTCATTTTTTGGCCATATACTACATCAGGGGCAAGCTGCGCCCGTCACCAAGTGCATTTAACCCTCAGTAGTGTGGTTGGTCAAGCTGTGACACCAAGTGCATTTAACCAGCAATTGTCTGTTCATTTTTTGGCCATATACTAAATCAGGGGCAAGCTGCGCCCGTCACCAAGTGCATTTAACCAGCAATAGTGTGGTTGTTTTTTGGCCATATCCCAGTCTAATTCTGTCACTAAATCCATACCGGTCACCCAGCGCCTAAATACTAGGCCTCAAATTTATATCCCGCTAAATCTGTAGTTACCGCTGTACTGTTGTGGCTGGGAAAGTTATTTAGTGTCCGTCAAAGCACATTTTTTGTTCTGGGTTGAAATACAATTCCCAATTTAGCAATTTCATAATTTAGTGGTTTCTGCTATATCAGAGCTATTTGAAATCTATCCCTAAAAGGGTATATAATATTCAAGGTGCACATAGGGTCATTCAGAATAACTTCACACACACGCTACTGTGCATTTCCAAGTCTAATTCTGTTAGTAAATCCATACCGGTCACCCAGCGCCTAAATACTAGGCCTCAAATTTATATCCCGCTAAATCTCTCGTTACCGCTGTCCTGTTGTGGCTGGGAAAGTTATTTAGTGTCCGTCAAAGCACATTTTTTGTTCTGGGTTGAAATACAATTCCCAATTTAGCAATTTCATAATTTAGTGGTTCCTGCTATATCAGAGCTATTTGAAATCTATCCCTAAAAGGGTATATAATATTCAAGGTGCACATAGGGTCATTCAGAATAACTTCACACACACGCTACTGTGCATTTCCAAGTCTAATTCTGTCACTAAATCCATACCGGTCACCCAGCGCCTAAATACTAGGCCTCAAATTTATATCCCGCTAAATCTCTCGTTACCGCTGTACTGTTGTGGCTGGGAAAGTTATTTAGTGTCCGTCAAAGCACATTTTTTGTTCTGGGTTGAAATACAATTCCCAATTTAGCAATTTCATAATTTAGTGGTTCCTGCTATATCAGAGCTATTTGAAATCTATCCCTAAAAGGGTATATAATATTCAAGGTGCACATAGGGTCATTCAGAATAACTTCACACACACGCTACTGTGCATTTCCAAGTCTAATTCTGTTAGTAAATCCATACCGGTCACCCAGCGCCTAAATACTAGGCCTCAAATTTATATCCCGCTAAATCCCTCGTTACCGCTGTCCTGTTGTGGCTGGGAAAGTTATTTAGTGTCTGTCAAAGCACATTTTTTGTTCTGGGTTGAAATACAATTCCCAATTTAGCAATTTCATAATTTAGTGGTTCCTGCTATATCAGAGCTATTTGAAATCTATCCCTAAAAGGGTATATAATATTCAAGGTGCACATAGGATCATTCAGAATAACTTCACACACACGCTACTGTGCATTTCCAAGTCTAATTCTGTCACTAAATCCATACCGGTCACCCAGCGCCTAAATACTAGGCCTCAAATTTATATTCCGCTAAATTTCTCGTTACCGCTGTCCTGTTGTGGCTGGGAAAGTTATTTAGTGTCCGTCAAAGCACATTTTTTGTTCTGAGTTGAAATACAATTCCCAATTTAGCAATTTCATAATTTAGTGGTTCCTGCTATATCAGAGCTATTTGAAATCTATCCCTAAAAGGGTATATAATATTCAAGGTGCACATAGGGTCATTCAGAATAACTTCACACATTTTCAGCAATGGCCCATCTTCTAACCTGGGCATATTGCTCGTTATGTGTTTATGTTACTATTAGTTTACTAGGAAACTGTACTGTAAGTCTGAGTCTGAATAATGAGAAAACCAATTGTCATATGGATAGGTTTGCGGCTCCCCTGGTGGCTGGAAACTTGGGTTCCGTTAGCTTTCCATCTCAAGTAGCGAGTCTACAACCCCCCAACATTTTCAAGCCATGACAGACCTTCAAATATCCTCATATAATGTCAAAGGTTTCAAAACGCCCTCCAAAAGATCTCAAATTCTATCTTTATTAAGAAAAGAGAAATGTTCTGTTATATTTCTTCAGGAAACACATTTTAAAATCGACCATTACCCTAACCTCTCATTCTCTAGTTTTCCAGTGTGGTACCACAGCGGATCCGACTCTTCAGCCGCCAGGGGAGTAAGCATTGGATTCAAGAAGGGTTGTCCATTCCAATATACCTCCCATATACAAGATCCTGAAGGCCGGTACATAATGGTAAAAGGTACCTTTGCAAACCAAATATACACCTTTATCAACATCTATGCCCCTAACACTCAACAACACAAATGGTTCTCCTCCTTAACCCCACTGGTGGAAGAATTTAAAGATGGAATTGTTGTCATGGGTGGGGACTTTAACATAACAATGGACCCCACTCTAGATTCCTCATCACAAAAATCCTCTCTTTCCCAAACAAAACTCAGAGGTGTCCTTAAAAGACTCCACTCTCTCCAATTGGTCGATGTGTGGAGAATTTTAAACCCTTTAAATAGGGACTACACTTTTTACTCTAATATGCACCACTCCTATCATAGACTGGATTACTTATTAGTCTCTAAGGAGCACCTCCAGTTTTGCACTAACGCTAAGATGGGGTCTATACACCTCTCAGATCACTCTCCCATCTTCCTATCGATCTCTAACCCACAAAATATTCCTAAAACATTCAAATGGAGGTTAAATGAACAACTAGTCACTTTCCCGGATTACAAAAAACAAATACAGAGCTCCCTGGATGAATATTTTCTCCTAAATGCCATTCCCGAAACATCCCCCCAAACTGTGTGGGATGCACACAAAGCCTACATAAGAGGACAATTTATTAAACTGGGATCCATACTAAAGAAAAAGAGAATGGCAAAGATGGAACAGCTTCTCTCGGAAATCCAGAAGCTGGAGGAGTCCCATAAAAAATCTCTTCTAGCCTCGGATCTATCCCAACTTAACAAACTAAGATCAGAACTAAAAAACCTCCTTAATACTAACTCTGCCAAATTTTATCTACACTCCCAGTTTAAATACTTTGCCCATGGCAACAAGGCTTCAAAATTAATGATGAATCTCATAAAAAAGAGGAAAGTCCAAAACCACATCAGTAAAATTAATAGGAGAGATGGGGGGGTAGCTATCACCTCCACAGACATTGCTCTTCAATTTCAAGAATATTATCAAACCTTGTATAACATCCCACAAAGTAAGCCATGTGCCCAAGACTCATCCAACCCGAATACTATTGACTCTTTCCTCGATGCCATTACTCTTCCCAAATTGACGGAAGAACAAAAACTGATCCTCATTACCCCTTTCAGTACTGAAGAACTCGACAAAACGATAAAAAACCTCCCAAACGGAAAGGCACCTGGCCCAGACGGCCTCCCGGCCCTTTACTATCGCTCTTTTAGTACCACCCTCATCCCACACTTACTTCAGGTATGTAATAGTTCCCTCCTAGGATTACCCATCTCAGCAGACATGACTAAAGCACATATTACCATTTTACCCAAAGAGGGGAAGGACCCGTCTCAATGCTCTAGCTATCGCCCCATTTCCCTCTTAAACTTAGATTTAAAAATCCTTGCTAAAATGCTGGCTAACCGTCTCGCCCCATTCCTCCCAGACTTGATTCATAGGGATCAGACAGGCTTTGTAAAGGGCCGGGAAGGAAAAGACAATACTGCAAGAATTCTCAATGCCATCTACCACGCAAAGAAGAAAAGCTTTCCCCTGACTTTGCTAAGCACTGATGCGGAGAAAGCATTCGATAGGGTCAATTGGACTTACATGCGCTGCGTAATGGTCAAATTTGGTGTTCCACCACCATATATAGATGCCACTTTTGCTATGTATTCCAATGCCTCCGCATCAGTGCTGGTAAATGATACTATTTCCCTTCCATTTGTAATTAAAAACGGTACGAGACAGGGATGTCCCCTATCCCCCCTTTTATTTGTTTTAACAATGGAACCGCTTCTACAAACTATCAGACAAGATACAACAATAGAGGGGTTAAAACTAGGTAAGCAGGAACATAAAACCGCAGCTTTTGCGGACGACCTGCTAATCATCACTACAAATCCTCAAACTTCCCTGAAGGCTATCCATAACTTATTAGAAAGATTCAGTCCCCTCTCTAATTTCAAAATTAACATGAGCAAATCTCAAGCCATAGGCATTGGCATTCCAACGCCTATGATTAACTCTTTAAAAGCTAAATCTCCTTTTAGCTGGGACACCCCCTTTATCTCTTACTTGGGAATGAAAATAAGCTCTGACCCCAACAACCTTTTTAATCTTAACTACACCCCATTACTTCAATCTATCTTGGATCAGATACACCATCTAGATTTCCAGACCCTGTCGTGGTTTGGTAGGAAGAACTTAATCACCTCTTTGATCATCCCCAAACTTAACTATTTAGGACAAGTACTTCCTATTCCAATCAAGAAAAAACATTTCAAGTCATTGACGTCAGCAATTCGTAGATTTATATGGAAACAAAAAAGCCCGAGATTAGCGATGACCACTCTGCAAAAGCCCAGGGATCAGGGTGGCATAGGCCTCCCTGACCCACAAACATACAACAAGGCTATCCATCTGGCTAGAA
Organism: Bufo gargarizans; assembly: GCF_014858855.1. NCBI lineage: Eukaryota > Metazoa > Chordata > Amphibia > Anura > Bufonidae > Bufo > Bufo gargarizans. Next base: position 329,689,848 of record NC_058083.1, read on the forward strand.
TCCTTGATTGGTTTCGGAAACCACCCCATAAATCATGGGTGGACATGGAATCATCCATAGCTCGACTTTCCTTCAGGTCACTCCTGACAGGTGACAAAGGAACATTAATCTCCCTCTCCAACACAAACCAGATTATTAAATCCTCGCTCTCAATATGGAACTGGTTTCGGGAATCTATTTGGGGTTTCCCTCTACCCTCCCCCTTAATACAAGTAAGAGACATTCTAGACTTAGCCCCTCTGGAATTAAAACAATGTCTCCCTATCTCTCTTAAAACGTCCCAAACTCCCATTATTTCACTGTTTGATGAGGAGAGTAAGTTAATCACTAAAAAAGAAATGGCTGAGTTACTCTTAACCTCAGATACACTCCCCTCCCCGATATCATTCCTTCATAATTACATCTCTAAACACATCCCATTACAGACTCTCCTTAGGCCCATTACTTGGTTCGAGGGATGGATATGTAGTCAGAATGCGATAAGCAAACCGATCTCTCAAATATACAAAAAATTAAACTATCCTATTAACATGCCAAAACCAGCTTTCATTGGTTTATGGGAAAGAGATTTGGGAATCTCCTTCTCACCACAAGAATTGACCAAACTTTATATCTCCCCTCATAAATCGTCAAGGTGCGTACTAATTCAGGAAAATAGTTATAAAATTCTAACGAGGTGGTACAAGACCCCTGATATTACTTCCAAATACGACAGCTCGAATTCAGATAGGTGTTGGAGGTGTGGTGACTCAAAGGGAAATTTTTTCCATATTTGGTGGACTTGCTCCATTGTATCTAAATGGTGGAAAGACATATTCGACAGGAGCAACACAATATGTAAAACCTCAATACCGCCAAATCCCCAATTGGCCTTATTGGGCCTTCCACCTCCGGACTTCATCCCTAAGATCCCCCCATTGTTCCATAACCTTCTCATGGCTGCCCGCCTCCTTCTGCCTCGCTTCTGGCTTTCAACAGAACTTCCGTCCCCAGAAATGTGGAAGGATAAGATAGATAGCTTATATAGATTTGAAGAATTGGCGGCTGCTGAAGAACGTAATTTAAGAAAATTTAGTGTTAAATGGGATAGATGGGGGAAACATAACCATTCCAACCACATGCAGACTTCCGCCAATAATCTGCCGTCTCATTAATAGGGAGTATACATGTTTCCTCCTTCGGTCAACAAGAGAGAGGCTATAATAGTCTAAAGGTTAGCCTTCTCCTTTGACTTTATTATTTGGTAAGAATTATTCCGTAATTACAATTATGTATATGTTCTCGACTCAGACTCAATAGGAGTGGTGATACTCAACTACTCCTACCCTTTCCTGCTCACATTCTCATGGCAGTTTCACTGTATTGTTATTGTATTCATCTAATGTTTACATTTAATGTTTACATCTAATGTTTTTCATCTATGGTATGCTATGTACTACCCAATATGGATTATGTACGATTCATCTATTTCATGACTGTACAATTATATTTACTTTAAATAAAAAAAAAAAAAAAAAAAAAAAAAAAAACTTCACACACACGCTACTGTGCATTTCCAAGTCTAATTCTGTCACTAAATCCATACCGGTCACCCAGCGCCTAAATACTAGGCCTCAAATTTATATCCCGCTAAATTTCTCGTTACCGCTGTACTGTTGTGGCTGGGAAAGTTATTTAGTGTCCGTCAAAGCACATTTTTTGTTCTGGGTTGAAATACAATTCCCAATTTAGCAATTTCATAATTTAGTGGTTTCTGCTATATCAGAGCTATTTGAAATCTATCCCTAAAAGGGTATATAATATTCAAGGTGCACATATTGTCATTCAGAATAACTTCACACACACGCTACTGTGCATTTCCAAGTCTAATTCTGTTAGTAAATCCATACCGGTCACCCAGCGCCTAAATACTAGGCCTCAAATTTATATCCCGCTGAATTTGAATACAATACATTGGGCCAAATAATATTTTTGTTGTTGTGGTGAACCATAACAATGAGGAAAACATCTAGTAAGGGACGCGGACGTGGACATGGTCGTGGTGGTGTTAGTGGACCCTCTGGTGCTGGGAGAGGACGTGGCCGTTCTGCCACATCCACACGTCCTAGTGTACCAACTACCTCAGGTCCCAGTAGCCGCCAGAATTTACAGCAATATATGGTGGGGCCCAATGCCGTTCTAAGGATGGTAAGGCCTGAGCAGGTACAGGCATTAGTCAATTGGGTGGCCGACAGTGGATCCAGCACGTTCACATTATCTCCCACCCAGTCTTCTGCAGAAAGCGCACAGATGGTGCCTGAAAACCAACCCCATCAGTCTGTCACATCACCCCCATGCATACTAGGGAAACTGTCTCAGCCTCAAGTTATGCAGCAGTCTCTTATGCTGTTTGAAGACTCCGCTGGCAGGGTTTCCCAAGGGCATCCACCTAGCCCTTCCCCAGCGGTGAAAGAGATAGAATGCACTGACGCACAACCACTTATGTTTCCTGATGATGAGGACATGGGAATACCACCTCAGCATGTCTCTGAATTCGACGAAACTGCAGTGTGCAGACTGAACAGGAGGTCAGGGATCAAGACTGGGTGGAAGACGATGCAGGGGACGATGAGGTCCTAGACCCCACATGGAATGAAGGTCGTGCCACTGACTTTCACAGTTCGGAGGAAGAGGCAGTGGTGAGACCGAGCCAACAGCGTAGCAAAAGAGGGAGCAGTGGGCAAAAGCAGAACACCCGCCGCCAAGAGACTCCGCCTGCTACTGACCGCCGCCATCTGGGACCGAGCACCCCAAAGGCAGCTTCAAGGAGTTCCCTGGCATGGCACTTCTTCAAACAATGTGCTGACGACAAGACCCGAGTGGTTTGCACGCTGTGCCATCAGAGCCTGAAGCGAGGCATTAACGTTCTGAACCTGAGCACAACCTGCATGACCAGGCACCTGCATGCAAAGCATGAACTGCAGTGGAGTAAACACCTTAAAACCAAGGAAGTCACTCAGGCTCCCCCTGCTACCTCTTCTGCTGCTGCCGCCTCGGCCTCTTCTGCTGCTGCCGCCTCGGCCTCTTCCTCCGCCTCTGGAGGAACGTTGGCACCTGCCGCCCAGCAAACAGGGGATGTACCACCAACACCACCACCACCACCTCCGTCACCAAGCGTCTCAACCATGTCACACGGCAGCGTTCAGCTCTCCATCTCGCAAACATTTGAGAGAAAGCGTAAATTCCCACCTAGCCACCCTCGATCCCTGGCCCTGAATGCCAGCATTTCTAAACTACTGGCCTATGAAATGCTGTCATTTAGGCTGGTGGACACAGACAGCTTCAAACAGCTCATGTCGCTTGCTGTCCCACAGTATGTTGTTCCCAGCCGCCACTACTTCTCCAAGAGAGCCGTGCCTTCCCTGCACAACCAAGTATCCGATAAAATCAAGTGTGCACTGCGCAACGCCATCTGTAGCAAGGTCCACCTAACCATAGATACGTGGACCAGTAAGCACGGCCAGGGACGCTATATCTCCCTAACTGCACACTGGGTAAATGTAGTGGCAGCTGGGCCCCAGGCGGAGAGCTGTTTGGCGCACGTCCTTCCGCCGCCAAGGATCGCAGGGCAACATTCTTTGCCTCCTGTTGCCACCTCCTCCTTCTCGGCTTCCTCCTCCTCTTCTTCCACCTGCTCATCCAGTCAGCCACACACCTTCACCACCAACTTCAGCACAGCCCGGGGTAAACGTCAGCAGGCCATTCTGAAACTCATATGTTTGGGGGACAGGCCCCACACCGCACAGGAGTTGTGGCGGGGTATAGAACAACAGACCGACGAGTGGTTGCTGCCGGTGAGCCTCAAGCCCGGCCTGGTGGTGTGTGATAATGGGCGAAATCTCGTTGCAGCTCTGGGACTAGCCAATTTGACGCACATCCCTTGCTTGGCGCATGTGCTGAATTTGGTGGTGCAGAAGTTCATACACAACTACCCCATGTCAGAGCTGCTGCATAAAGTGCGGGCCGTCTGTTCGCGCTTCCGGCGTTCACATCCTGCTGCTGCTCGCCTGTCTGCGCTACAGCGTAACTTCGGCCTTCCCGCTCACCGCCTCATATGCGACGTGCCCACCTGATGGAACTCCACCTTGCACATGCTGGACAGACTGTGCGAGCAGCAGCAGGCCATAGTGGAGTTTCAGCTGCAGCACGCACGGGTCAGTCGCACTACAGAACAGCACCACTTCACCACCAATGACTGGGCCTCCATGCGAGACCTGTGTGCCCTGTTGCGCTGTTTCGAGTACTCCAACAACATGGCCAGTGGCGATGACGCCATTATCAGCGTTACAATACCACTTCTATGTCTCCTTGAGAAAACACTTAGGGCGATGATGGAAGAGGAGGTGGCCCAGGAGGAGGAGGAGGAGGAGGAGGAGGAAGAGGGGTCATTTTTAGCACTTTCAGGCCAGTCTCTTCGAAGTGACTCAGAGGGAGGTTTTTGGCAACAGCAGAGGCCAGGTACAAATGTGGCCAGCCAGGGCCCACTACTGGAGGACGAGGAGGATGAGGATGAAGCATGGTCACAGCGGGGTGGCACCCAACGCAGCTCGGGTCCATCACTGGTGCGTGGCTGGGGGGAAAGGCAGGACGATGACGATACGCCTCCCACAGAGGACAGCTTGTCCTTACCCCTGGGCAGCCTGGCACACATGAGCGACTACATGCTGCAGTGCCTGCGCAACGACAGCAGAGTTGCCCACATTTTAACCTGTGCGGACTACTGGGTTGCCACCCTGCTGGATCCACGCTACAAAGACAATGTGCCCACCTTACTTCCTGCACTGGAGCGTGATAGGAAGATGCGCGAGTACAAGCGCACGTTGGTAGACGCGCTACTGAGAGCATTCCCAAATGTCACAGGGGAACAAGTGGAAGCCCAAGGCCAAGGCAGAGGAGGAGAAAGAGGTCGCCAAGGCAGCTGTGTCAATGCCAGCTCCTCTGAGGGCAGGGTTAGCATGGCAGAGATGTGGAAAACTTTTGTCAACACGCCACAGCTAACTGCACCACCACCTGATACGCAACGTGTTAGCAGGAGGCAACATTTCACTAACATGGTGGAACAGTACATGTGCACACCCCTCCACGTACTGACTGATAGTTCGGCCACATTCAACTTCTGGGTCTCTAAATTGTCCACGTGGCCAGAGCTAGCCTTTTATGCCTTGGAGGTGCTGGCCTGCCCGGCGGCCAGCGTTTTGTCTGAACGTGTATTCAGCACGGCAGGGGGCGTCATTACAGACAAACGCAGCCGCCTGTCTACAGCCAATGTGGACAAGCTGACGTTCATAAAAATGAACCAGGCATGGATCCCACAGGATCTGTCCGTCCCTTGTCCAGATTAGACATTAACTACCTCCCCTTAACCATATATTATTGGACTCCAGGGCACTTCCTCATTCAATCCTATTTTTATTTTCATTTTACCATTATATTGCGAGGCTACCCAAAGTTGAATGAACCTCTCCTCTGTCTGGGTGCCGGGGCCTAAATATATGCCAATGGACTGTTCCAATGTTGGGTGACGTGAAGCCTGATTCTCTGCTATGACATGCAGACTGATTCTCTGCTGACATGAAGCCAGAACCTCTGTTACGGGACCTCTCTCCTCTGCCTGGGTGCTGGGCCTAAATTTATGAAAATGGACTCTTACAGTGGTGGGTGACGTGAAGCTTGATTCTCTGCTATGACATGAAGACTGATTCTCTGCTGACATGAAGCCAGATTGTCTGTTACGGGACCTCTCTCCTCTGCCTGGGTGCTGGGCCTAAATTTATGAAAATGGACTCTTACAGTGGTGGGTGACGTGAAGCCTGATTCTCTGCTATGACATGAAGACTGATTCTCTGCTGACATGAAGCCAGATTGTCTGTTACGGGACCTCTCTCCTCTGCCTGGGTGCTGGGCCTAAATATATGCCAATGGACTGTTGCAGTGGTGGCTGACGTGAAGCCTGATTCTCTGCTATGACATGAAGACTGATTCTCTGCTGACATGAAGCCAGATTGTCTGTTACGGGACCTCTCTCCTCTGCCTGGGTGCTGGGCCTAAATATATGCCAATGGACTGTTGCAGTGGTGGCTGACGTGAAGCCTCATTCTCTGCTATGACATGCAGACTAATTCTCTGCTGACATGAAGCCAGATTGTCTGTTACTGGACCTCTCTCCTCTGCCTGGGTGCTGGGCCTAAATTTATGACAATGGACTGTTGCAGTGGTGGCTGACGTGAAGCCTGATTCTCTGCTATGACATGAAGACTGATTCTCTGCTGACATGAAGCCAGATTGTCTGTTACGGGACCTCTCTCCTCTGCCTGGGTGCTGGGCCTAAATATATGCCAATGGACTGTTTCAGTGGTGGCTGACGTGAAGCCTCATTCTCTGCTATGACATGCAGACTAATTCTCTGCTGACATGAAGCCAGATTCTCTGTTACGGGACCTCTCTCCTCTGCCTGGGTTCCGGGGCCTAAATATCTGAGAATGGACTGTTCCAGTGGTGGGTGACGGGAAGCCAGATTCTCTGCTATGGGACCTCTCTCCAATTCATTTTAGTTAATTTTTATTTATTTAATTTTTATTTTAATTCATTTCCCTATCCACATTTGTTTGCAGGGTATTTACCTACATGTTGCTGCCTTTTGCAGCCCTCTAGCCCTTTCCTGGGCTGTTTTACAGCCTTTTTAGTGCCAAAAAGTTCGGGTCCCCATTGACTTCAATGGGGTTCGGGTTCGGGACGAAGTTCGGATCGGGTTCGGATCCCGAACCCGAACATTTTCGGGAAGTTCGGCCGAACTTCTCGAACCCGAACATCCAGGTGTTCGCTCAACTCTACTTCTGGCCCTTTAAATCCTGCACTGATTGCACCACAGAAAAAAAAAATGTCCAGATTAACACCAGCAGTCTCTGCTCCTGCAAACTAGCAGGCTTCCGGCCCTTTAAATCACTGCACTGCAACACAGCAATTCCTTGGCAACATTCAGCAGCACCTGCTCTTTTCCGTCAGGTCGTTGCCCTTAGCAACCACGTTGGGTTTTTACTTTTCAGTGCGGACATGTGCCCGCATCCTCCACCAATTGTGGGGGATTAGCTCTTTTCCAGGGGTTGCAAGCACACGCTTCTTCACAGACACCAGGATTTAGGAGCCAAACTGTGCTTTATTGTGGCACACGGCATAAAGAAAAACACACAAAGCCAAAATAAAATACCTTGCCTGTCAGGGCCCTATCTAAACACATAGGTTTCCCTGACTCACCTAAAGCGTAACACAGTTCACACGCGTGATGAGATGCGGCTTTCCCAGCCCAACCTCCAGCAGTCTCCAGGCTGCTCCCACAACAATGTCTCCTTGGGGATAGTGGTCTCTGAGCCCTCCTGGCTCAGACCACACAGAGCCACTCCAGCCCTGTGTGCAAGTCCCCACCCCCTCTCACTCTGAGGATTCCTTTCTCCCAAGGTGATTACTGCACCTAGTCTTTCTTCAGACCTGGTGATTCTGGGGGAAGACACAGCAAATCCTGCCATATATCTCCCCTAACAACCATGAGGCATGTCACTGCCTCACAGTACTCAAATTGTACACTGAACACTTTCACCACATATAACTACAGAAGTGTAATTTGTATCATTTTTTTCTATTTTGTACTGAATTAGGCCTCTAAACTCTTTCATAATTCTCCGGTGAATTGCATATATATATATATATTTTTTTTTTTTACTGAAATAGGACACTGAAACCTTTTTACCATATTTAACTACAGTAGTGAAATGCGTATATATATATATTTTTCCTTTTTTTGTACTGAAATATGACATTAAGCACTTTTACAAATAAATGCAGCAGTGGAGTGAGTATATTTTTTCCTTTTTGTACTGAAAAAGTACACGGAAAATTTTCACCACTTATAACTACAGAAGTTAAATTTGCATATATTTTTCCTTTTTTGTGCTGAAACAGGCCGCTAAACTCTTTCACAAACAAATGCACCTACAAAGTGCATATCTTTTTTTCCTTTTTGTACTGAAATAGGACACTGAAAGCTTTCACCACATATAACTGCAGTAGTGAAATAAGTGTATATTTTTACTTTTTTGTACTGAAATAGGCCACTAAACTTTTTAACACTTAAATGCAGAAGTGAAATGCGTATATATTTAAACTTTTTTGTACTTAAATAGGCCACTAAACTTTTACAAATAAATGCAACTTTGAAGTGCTGAAATAGTACACTGAACACTTTCACCACATATATCCACATAAGTGAAATTTCTATAATTTTTTTCTTTTTTTGTACTGAAATAGGCCACTAAACTCTTTCACAATTAAATGTACCAGTGAATTGCATATATTTATTTCCTTTATTTTTTTTTACTGAAATAGGACACTGAAATCTTTCACCAAGTAAAATGTGTATATATATTTTTCTTTTTTTAGTAATGAAATAGGACATTAAACTCTTTTAAAAATAAATGTAACAGAGAATTGCATTTTTTTCGGCTTTTTGTACTGAAATAGGACACTGAATCCTTTTACCACATGTAACTATAGAAGTGAAATTCATGTATTTTTTCCTTTTTGTATTAAAATAGGCCATTAAACTCTATCACAAAAAAATGCAGCAGTAAAGTGCGTATATTTTTTTCCTTTTTGCATTGAAATAGGACACTGAACGCTTTCACCCAATATAACCGCAGAAATGAAATGCATATATTTTTTCCTTTTTGCATTGAAATAGGACACTGAACGCTTTCACCCAATATAACCGCAGAAATGAAATGCATATATTTTTTCCTTTTTGCATTGAAATAGGACACTGAATGCTTTTACCACATTTCAGTGCAGAAATGAAATGTGTATATATTTTTACTTGTTTGTACTGAAATAGGCCTCTAAACTCTTTATACAAATAAATGCAACAGTGAAGTGTGTATATATTTTTTTCTTTTTGCATTGAAATAGGACCTTGAACCTTTCAGGACATATTACTACAGAAGTGAAATGCGTATAAATTTTAGCTTTTTTTTTACTGAAATAGGCCACTAAACTTTTTTACAAATAAATGCAACTTTGAAGTGCGTATATTTTTTCCTTTTCGCACTGAAATAGTATACTGAACACTTTCACCACATATAACTACAGAAGCGAAATTTCTATACATTTTTTATTTTTTGTACTGAAATAGGCCACTAAACTCTTTCCCAATTAAATGCACCAGTGAATTGCATATTTTTACTTCCTTTTTTTTTTTTTTTTTACTAAAATAGAACACTGAAACCGTTCACCACATATAACTACAGAAGTGAAATGGGTACACAAATTTTTGTACTGAAACATGCCGCTAAACTCTTTTACAAATAAATGCACCTATGAAGTGCATATATTTGTTTCCTTTTTGTACTGAAATAGGACACTGTACGCTTTCACAACATATAACTGCAGGAGTGAATTGCGTATATATTTTTCCATTTTGTACTGAAATAGGACACTAAACTCTTTCATAAATAAATGCACCAGTGAAGTGCATATATATTTTTCCTTTTTTGTACTGAAATGGGTCATTAAACTCTTTCACAAATAAATGCAACAGTGAAGTGTGTATATTTATTTCCTTTTTGTACTGAAATACAATAAATGCAACAGTGAAGTATGTATTTTTTTGCTATTTGTACTGAAATAGGACACTGAAACCTTTTACCACATATAACTGTAGATGTGAAATTTGTGTATTTTTTTCCTTTTTGTATTGAAATAGGCCATTAAACTCTATCACAAAAAAATGCAACAGTGAAGTGCGTATATTTTTTTCCTTTTTGTATTGAAATAGAACACTGAACGCTTTCACCCCATATAACCACAGAAACGAAATGCATATATTTTTACTTTTTTGTACTGAAATAGGCCTCTAAACTCTTTCACAAATAAATGCAACAGTGAAGTGTGTATATTTTTTTCCTTTTTGCATTGAAATTGGACCTTGCACCTTTCACAACATATAACTACAGAAGTGAAATTCATATGTATTTTTCCTTTTTTTAATGAAATTGGCCAATTAACTCTTTTATATCTAAATGTAACACTGAAGTGCGTATATTTTTTCCTTTTTGTACTGAAATAGTACACTATACACTTTCACCACATATAACTGCAAAAGTGAAAGGCGTATATATTTTTCCATTTTGTACTGAAATAGACCTCTAAACTCTTTCAAAAATAAATGCACCAGTGAAGTGCGTATATTTTTCCTTTTTGTACTGAAATCGGACACTGAACGCTTTCATCCTATATAACTGCAGAAGTGAAATGCGTATATATTTTAACTTTTTTGTACTGAAATAGGCCACTAAACTTTTTTACAAATAAAAACACCTTTAAAGTGCGTATATTTTTTCCATTTTGTACTGAAATAGGCACTAAACTCTTTCACAATTAAATGCACCAGTTAATTGCATATATTTATTTCCTTTTTTTTATTGAAATGGTACACTCAAACCTTTCACCAAATTTAACTACATTAGTGAAATGCGTATATATTTTTCTTTTTTTTTGTGCAGAAACAGGACACTAAACACTTTCACAAATAAATGCACCAGTGAAGTGCGTATATTTTTTTCCTTTTTACTGAAATAGTACATTAAACCCTTTCACCACCTATAACTGCAGTAGTGAAGTGTGTATATTTTTTTCTATTTTGTACTGAAATAGGACACTGAATTATTTTACCTCACATAACTGCAGAAGTGAAATAAGTGTATATTTTTCAATTTTTTTACTGAAATAGGCCACTAAACTCTTTCACAAATAAATGCACCAATGAAGTTGGATTATTGTTTTCCTTTATGTACTGAAATAGAACACTGAACGCTTTTACCACATATAACTACAGAAGTGAAATGCGTATATATTTTTGCTTATTTGTACTGAAATTGTCACTGCCAGTTCTGTGAGAAGCTCTGGCAGACGTTATTCTCTACCTCTTGTATGATGTTCTTTGTTTTGGTTTCACTTTCTCATCTCCTTTCCTTCTGCCAGGTATCAATTTTTTAGACATAATCGTCTTCCTTTATATTCCCTCCCATACTGCCTCACTTTGCGGTTTATACTACTTCCTGGATGAAGTGTTCACTGCTTGAGGCTGCGTCTGCTGTTTGCTCAGATAAGTCCTTTACTTTATTGTGTTTGCATGCTGGCTTGATTCTAGGTGACCCTGACTCCCTCCGTATTAAGTGCAGGGAGCCGGTGGTCGTGTCACCTCACTATTATAGGGTTTTCAGGTGTCACACAGGCTTAGGTACGTGGGAATGCAATTGTCTAACATCGAGACCCTTGTATGTGCATCGCAGTCATGGAGGTTTTATAGGGCTCACCTATAAGCTCCTTAGTTTGGGATCAAGCCAGTCGCTCGTTTATTCATTAGTTCCAGCTATCTCATCCATGACAGAAATAGGCCACTAAACTCTTTCACAATAAAATGCATCAGTGAAATGCGTACATTTTTTTTTCTTTTTGTACTGAAATAGGGGACTAAACTTTTTCACAAAAAAATGCAACAGTGAAGTGCATATATTTATTTCCTTTGTGTTTTGAAATAGGACACTGAACTCTTACACCAAGTATAACTGCAGAAGTGAAATGTGTATATTTCTTTCCTTTTTGTACTGAAATAGGACACTAAACTCTTTCACAAATAAATGCAACAGTGAAGTGCGTATATTTTTTTCGTTTTTGCACTGAAATAGGACACTGAACACTGCAAAATATCGGCAATATAATTTTCGCTACGTGGATGCGCAAATGTTTTATACAGTACTCAAATGCACTATAAAGAAAGCATATTGGTATATAACACCCCGCTTGAATCAGTTTTTTTGGGGGGGCGACTGGTACATTATATCATACCAGTCGAAATGATTTGTTCCAATAATGCTTGTCCCTCTATATACCTGCAGTATCGCAGCAGAACTGCACACAACTCCCGCACAATACAAATGCACTATAATATGACATAGAAAGTATATTATGACATTATACAAGGAAGGAAATCCATTAGAATATACATAAAGATAAAACGTAACCTTTAATAATGTTACTATGAGGGTCCATTCACACGTTCGTAACTGTTTTGCGAATCCACAAAACACGGACACCGGCAATGTGCATTTCGCAATTTGCTGACCGCACATCGCCGGCACTATAATAGAAAATGCCCAATCTTGTCTGCAATTACGTATTCTATTTTTTTGCGGAAATGGAAGCACGGATGCAGAAGTGTGGATCCGCAAATGCTGATGCGGACAGCACATTCTGGCCCCACTGAAAAAGAAATGGGTCTGCACCCGTTCCGCAAAATTGCGTAATGCATGCGGACCAATTTTGCAGACGTGTGAATGGAAAAGATATCCCTCAAAATGAAAATAAAGTAAATTATTAAAGTTAAAAGGATTCTGTCACCTCCCCTCAGCCAAAAAACGATTTAAAAGCAGCCATGCAGCACAGCTTACCTGGATTAAGCTGTGCTCTTTTATCTTGAAATCCGTCCAGCAGTTACTGCAAAAAACGACTTTGATCGATATCTAAATGTGTCCTGAAGGTGCCCAGAGGGGCGTTTTTTTCTTCTTAGTGAACCCAGTACCGCCCCTCTTTCAGTGCCCAGCCCGCCTTCCTTGTACTTTCTAACCGCCGCCCCCAGCCTGCCACAGCCTCTCCTCCCTCTCCTCCCCCTCCCTCACGCCGAACGAAGTCTCGCACAGGCGCAGTACCCACTGAGGGCTGCGCCTGTGCGATCATCAGGAGACTGAGGGCGGCAGCTTCATCTTCGTCACTGGGCATGCGCCGAGCCCAGTGACGTCCGATGCTTGCTCTTCCCTGCTGAAAGAGGGTACTGGGCTCACTAAGAAGAAAAAAACGCCCCTCTGGGCACCTTCAGGACACATTTACATATCGATCAAAGTCGTTTTTTGCAGTAACTGCTGGACGGATTTCAAGATAAAAGAGCACAGCTTAATCCAGGTAAGCTGTGCTGCATGGCTGCTTTTAAATCGTTTTTTGGCTGAGGGGAGGTGACAGAATCCCTTTAAGCAAAAGTCATAGTTGTGGTAGGCAATAGTTAGTGCTCGGCGGCACTAAATCAGGTGCTCGGCGGCACCAAATCAGAAACCATGTGTCCTACCACAATCCGGGGGATTCCAGTGCACATCCATGAATCCTGGAGGAAAAGCAAAAAACATCTAACCCTGGGCTAGATGATGTTGTGGTATTGAAGGACAGGGTGTGCAAAGAACTGTCCCTGATATTGCCCTACAGGGGGGTGCTATTCTGGCCCTGATAGCCTAACCACAGACCACCCGCCCTGATAAGAGCGACCCCGTCCGGAACTTTACCGTATATAAAAATGGCCCTAGTAAGCGTCTAGCCCCTATGCCCCTGACTTCCAGGTAATCACTATATAGAACTATGTGTTTTTGACTCATTATAAAAGTATATTATAAGTATATCGTACCCCTCTGTGTATCACACCTATCGATACCACACCTATACCAGTCCTTAAGAACTTTTGTGGCCCTAGGTGTCTCTAACAGCCTGTCCTTGCGCCACACAGCAACCTCTCCCTACACTGGCAAAACACTGAATGCAAAATGGCGGCCAGATCAGGTTTATTTATAAGGTAGGAGATATTTACATGTGCTGAAAAGTCTCAATTGGCTGTCCTGTACCACCTGATGGATGTGTCATGGGTCAAAATTCTTCACAATGTAAATAATATGGCGGGCGCAAATATTTCCATATGTTCGCATGTTCGGCGAATCACGAACACGCAAAGCCATGCAGAATCTCAAAAGCAGCTACCTACAAGGATATTTATTTCATTTTTTCCCATTTTAACAGAAATACAATTTTCTTTTTGGGGGGAAGAATAAGCACAAAAATGTACAACATATGTTTTACTGTTCAAAGGATAGATGTAACATTTGAAAATCACAGTGAAAACACCTGAAATACAAGTCCAAACACTGTCAGGGAATTTCCAAATATTTAATTTATTTAATTTTTTTTTTTAAATTTTGAAAATCAGCACATACATGTCTGTCTTATAATATGTAAGGGAGCAGAAGATAACATCTGTGAGTGATAGCATGGCATACTAGGCAAAAATCAGTTTTGTTTCATCTCCGCAAAGTTCAAATTTAATTTTTTCAAGTTGAAGATTTCAAAACCTGCATATATGTGTCTTACAATATACAGGGTGGTGAAGCATAACATCTGTGATAACATGTCTTACAATAGGCAGGGTAGCGGACACAAATATCTGTCAGTGATAATGTGACATACTAGGCAGAAATCCAAGTTAATTTCCACTCAGTTCAAATCTATTATTTTGTGTTGACGATTTAAAAACTAGCATATACATGTCTTACAGTATGCAGGGTAGCAGGCAAAAATATGTGATAACTTGACATACTCGGTCTAAATCGATGTTTTTCATCTCCACAGCGCTCAAATGAAAAAAACAGCGAACACGAATTTCCGCAAATGTTCGCGAACGTGCGAACCGCAATAGACATCATTAGGAAGGCGAATTTGAAAACCCACAGGTACTCTTTGTGGCCACAATAGTGATGGAAAAGTTGTTTCAAGGGGACTAACACCTGGACTGTGGCATGTCGGAGGGAGATCCATGGCAAAACTCCCATGGAAAATTACGTAGTTGGCGCAGAGTGTGGTAAGTTGAAATTGCAATGCGATTTATAGAACTTGAATTAATCGCATTGCGATTTCAACTTTCTCAAATCCGACAGTACATTCTAGCATGGAGTCGTTCCCATGGTGATGGGGACGCTCCATTAGCACAGAAGTCAGCAGAAGTTCTGTTGAAATCGCAATGTGATTTATAGAACTTGAATTAATCTCATTGCGATTTCAACTTAGAGCTTCTGCCGACTTTCGTGCTCATGGAGCGTCCCCATCACCATGGGAACGGCTCCATGCTAGAATGTACTGTCGGATTTGAGAAAGTTGTAATCACAATGCGATTAATGCAGGTTATATTAATCGCATTGCGAATTCAACTTAGAGCTGCTGGGTTCCTAATGGTTGTATTGTTAGTATATAACGAAGATTAAGAATATAGTGCTATATTCGTTATATTCGTCAATTCTAGCAATACAGCTATTAGGAACTTAGCTTGCATTCGCTAGCTTGAATTCGCAATGCGATTACAACTTAGATCTGAGTTCCTAATGGTTGTATTGCTAGAATTGACAAAGAATATAGCACTATATTCTCAATCTTCGTTATATTCTAGCAATATAACCATTAGGAACCCATCTCTAAGTTGTAATCGCAATGCGATTAATATAACCTGTATTAATCGCATTGCGATTACAATTTTGTGACACTGCAGTTTCAGGATTAATCTAAGATGGATGATGTCCTTGCTTTTTGATAGGCGGTGGGAGGGTCTGGGAGGGAGGGTATGCTGATTGGCTGGAATGTGTCTGCTGACTGTGAGGTACAGGGTCAAAGTTTGCTCAATGATGACGTATAGGAGGCGGACCGAACATCACATATGTTCACCCGCAGCGGCGAACGCGAACAAGCTATGTATTTGTCCTCCTGGGAACTTGTACTCAGCACTTTAGTTCCTTCTGCTGCAAGAATGGTTCCTCTGTGGAGGCAGGCCATTTAGTTCCCTCCCCTCTGTTGGGTGGATGTCTTTCTTCTCAAGACATGAGGCACAAATCCAAGATTGCTGATTAACCGCTGTTTTTCCACAGTGCTGTATCTGCAGACTCACACTCTCCAGCAGTAAGTAAATGCCATAAAGTCTCTTGTAGGGGGTTTTACAGATGGGGGGAATTTAATAGTAAGGCGCAGGAGTATTTTAATCCTGTTTGTGACACCAATTGAAACATGCCGCCCCCCAGGGCCGATCGTGTTCCAAGTTTATTGGAATGCTAAGTGGTGTGGTGCAACCTCAATAGTTTTTTGTGTGTGTCACAATGCTCCTATCTGGATACCGTCACTCTCCAGGGTTAGGCTCCAAAGCAAAAAAGGGGAGAGTAATGGTGGAGGTGAAGAAATTGTCGAGTCCAGACTTTTATAAAGTTCAACAGCTTTACTTGAATCAACTTGCATCCGTACAAGAATTGGTATTTCTCTTGGTTTCAGCAGGTAATTTTCTTGGCATAAAGTGGCAGGAAAGCTTGAATATTCTGATTTCTCTCCCTGCTGTGCTAAACACGGCTTTAGTCTGGTAGCTGGACTTTAGGACTGTTCTGGTACCTTTGGAGTGGGGTGCCTTTGGCTGTTGACCCCCTTGCAATGTTCTGTCTTTAAATCTGTAAGGAGTCAGTGTGATTCTCCTCTCCTTCCAATTCTAGACTAGCCTGCACTCAGTTTGTCTTAAAACTTCCTTCAGCCCCTCCCTTGGTAGGAAAAAGGAATAGCCCACTCTTGTCCAACAAGGGGGAGAATGAAGTGGTAAGTTCTATTCTATCTAAAGATTTCTCTGCCATATACGCTCCCCCCTGCTGGCAAACCAGGCACAGTACATGTTCATAATGGTTACATAGCAAAATTATGAATGCACAATGTAGAAGGACATGGAATAAATACATAGATTCCATTATGGTTAGCCCAAGAGAGACAGTAGCAGGGTGTAGGAATGGTAATACCACTCTGGGGTATTTCATATACTAGGCTGATATCTATATTGTTTCATCTCCACACAGTTCAATTTATTTATTTTTTTGTGAAAGTTTTAAAAATCACAATATACTTGTCTTACAATACACAAGGTAATTGATATAAATATCTGTGAGTGATAACATGACATACTAGGCCAAAATCCATGTTGTTTAATCTCCACAGAGTTAAAATTTTAATTTTTTGGGTTGAAGTTTTAAAAAACAGCATATATGTGTCTTACAATACGTAGGGTAGCACACAAAAATATCTGTGAGTGATAACTTGATATATTAGCCCGAAATCCATGTTTTTCATCTCCACATAGTTGAAATATAAAATTTTGGGGATGAAGTTTTAAAAACCAGCATATACGTGTCTTAAAATACTCAGGGTAGCAGACAAAAATATCTGTGAGTGAGAACAAGACATACATGGCAAAAATCGGTGTTAAAATGTAATTTTTTATTTTTTTTATATTTTAACAACCAGCATATTCGTGTTTTACAATACACAGAGTAGCGAACAGTTAACATCAGTGAGTGGTAATGTGAAAAGCTAGGCCAAAATTTGTTTTGGTATATCTCCAGGCACTTCAAGTGTGGTGGAGGAAATAAATGAATAGTAGTTTATCAATTTGTGTTTTACACTGGAGAAATCTGAAATCTGAATCTCCATATTTTAATGAGCAAAAGACATTAGGTACAAAAATTATTTAGTGGTGCAGATTCTGCAGGATTTCCAAAGTCAACTGTCAGTAGAAGTGCTTTCAGTGTGTTTGTGGAAAGGAAAGGACATTGTATTGCGCCTCCTTGTCTTTATGTTCCATTAAGGGCTCATGTACACCAGCGTGTGCCAGCAGGGCCCGTGTTGTGGCCTGCAAACAGCAGGTCCGCCATATACGGGCCCTGGCCATTTTTGCAACTCATCATGGATGCGGACCGATTCACTTGAGTGGGTCCGCAATCCGGAAGGTGCATTGCAGAACGAGGTCATGTAACCCCACTGAAGCACTACAGAGTGCTTCCGTGGGGTTTCTCTCTATGCCTCCGGACCACAAAAAATAGAACATGTTCTAGTCATAGTCATGTTGAATGGGTCTGAATCCATCTGCGGCAGCAGAACGGATGTTGCCCGTGCATTGGGGACCACAAATTACAGTCCCCAATACACTAAATGCCAGGGCAACAGCCATGTGCATGACCCCTAACCACATTTGCAAACTGTTCCATACTGTATGTAACTGTGTACATTTAGGCTAAAAAATGTCAGGAATATGGAGGGATTACAAACAAAAGACACAGAGCCAGAATGTGTGTAGTAGTAGCACTAGTTATCCATCCAGAAGTAGTAGTAATAGCCAGCAGTGTTCCCTGGCTTTGGAAAGGTGCAACATTATTACTAGAGATGAGCAAATTTTTCAAAAATTCGATTAGCTGGTTTGCCCAATTTTTTGGGAAAAATTTGGTTCGATCCAAATTTATTCATGGTGAATTACATTAAAAAAAACTGCTATTTCCTGTCTGCAGAGAGCCTTTATAGTGGTCTAGAAGACTGTGTCTTGCAGTAACACGCATGGAGAGTCTGCTTTGGTAGTGAAATAATACTGTGAGTCCGTATGACATGCAGATGATAGGCGTCGCTCTTAGAATCACTGCACACTTCTTTTACAGCTCGTCAGCTGACTTCACATAAATGTCTACAGAACCTGTTCTATTAAACGCTTATACAAGTAGAGCCCCCCTGAGAGTGGAGAGGGTGTCAGCCGCAAGTTTGTGTTGATGTCACTGATTAATTTGCCCTTCCTCTGATACGTCAGAATAATAACCCACAAAAAAAGAATCCTGTCTGTGGAGCATACGCCTTTACTCGGTCAGCATTTGCTCAATAATTGATCAGCTAATGCCCCCCAAAAAACAGGAGTGGTTCTAAAACAGAAACAACACATGAATGGACTATTTGCATGTGCTCTGTGTTTTGTACCCACTCCTGCTTTTGGCTACCAAATCAGAAGCCAATTTTAATGGAACCATACAGGCCTTACAGCTGCTACACAGAGAGGATCCATTGTGCATCTTATTTTTCCTTCCTTTTGACAGATCAGAAGAAATGTAAAAAAAAAAAAAAATGATGATGTCAGCCAGGCCGAAAGCCAAAATATTGGACCAGTCATGAAGTAGGGAGGGTGGGAACAGCATGAGAGTGGACCTATGACATAGTGGTGAGGTAGCAGCAGCATGAGGAGACCACAGAGTGGCACAATGACACAGTCTGGAGGTGGCAGCAGTATAAGGAGGCCACTGAGTGGAACAATGTCAGACTCTTGAGGTGGAAGCATTATTAGGAGGCCACTAAGTGGAACAATGACAGAGAAAGGAGGTGGTGGCAGTATGAGACCACCGAGTGGCACAATGACAGAGTCTGGAGGTGGCAGCAGTATGAGGAGGCCACCGATTGGCACAATAACAGAGTCTTGAGGTGGCAGCAGTATGAGGAGGCCAACGAGTGGCACAATGACAGAGTCTGGAGGTGGCGGCAGTATGAGGAGGCCACAGATTGGCACAATAACAGAGTCTTGAGGTGGCAGCAGTATGAGGAGGCCAACGTGTGGCGCAATGACAGTGTCTGAAGGTGACAGCAGTAGGAGGAGGTCCATGAGTGGCACAATGACAGACTATTGAGGTGGCAGCAGTATGAGGAGACCACCGAGTGGCACAATGACAGAGTCTTGAGGTGATTGCAGTATGATGAAGCCACCGAGTGGCACAATGACAGAGTCTGGAGGTGGTGGCAGTATGAGGAGGCTACCGATGGCTAGAGTTGAGCGAACACCTGGATGTTCGGGTTCGAGAAGTTCGGCCGAACATCCCGGAAATGTTCGGGTTCGGGATCCGAACCCGATCCGAACTTCGTCCCGAACCCGAACCCCATTGAAGTCAATGGGGACCCGAACTTTTCGGCACTAAAAAGGCTGTAAAACAGCCCAGGAAAGAGCTAGAGGGCTGCAAAAGGCAGCAACATGTAGGTAAATCCCCTGCAAACAAATGTGGATAGGGAAATGAATTAAAATAAAAATTAAATAAATAAAAATTAACCAAAATCAATTGGAGAGAGGTTCCATAGCAGAGAATCTGGCTTCCCGTCACCCACCACTGGAACAGTCCATTCTCAGATATTTAGGCCCCGGCACCCAGGCAGAGGAGAGAGGTCCCGTAACAGAGAATCTGTCTTCATGTCAGCAGAGAATTAGTCTGCATGTCATAGCAGAGAATGAGGCTTCACGTCAGCCACCACTGCAACAGTCCATTGGCATATATTTAGGCCCAGCACCCAGGCAGAGGAGGGAGGTCCCGTAACAGAGAATCTGTCTTCATGTCAGCAGAGAATTAGTCTGCATGTCATAGCAGAGAATGAGGCTTCACGTCAGCCACCACTGCAACAGTCCATTGGCATATATTTAGGCCCAGCACACACAGGCAGAGGAGAGAGGTCCCGTAACAGAGGATCTGGCTTCATGTCAGCAGAGAATCAGTCTGCATGTCATAGCAGAGAATCAGGCTTCACGTCAGCCACCACTGCAACAGTCCATTGGCATATATTTAGGCCCTAGCACACAGGCAGAGGAGAGAGGTCCCGTAACAGACAATCTGGCTTCATGTCAGCAGAGAATCAGTCTGCATGTCATAGCAGAGAATGAGGCTTCACGTCAGCCACCACTGCAACAGTCCATTGTCATAAATTTAGGCCCAGCACCCAGGCAGAGGAGAGAGGTCCCGTAACAGACAATCTGGCTTCATGTCAGCAGAGAATTAGTCTGCATGTCATAGCAGAGAATCAGGCTTCATGTCAGCCACCACTGCAACAGTCCATTGGCATATATTTAGGCCTAGCACACAGGCAGAGGAGAGGTTCATTCAACTTTGGGTAGCATCGCAATATAATGGTAAAATGAAAATAAAAATAGGATTGAATGAGGAAGTGCCCTGGAGTCCAATAATATATGGTTATGGGGAGGTAGTTAATGTCTAATCTGGACAAGGGACGGACAGGTCCTGTGGGATCCATGCCTGGTTCATTTTTATGAACGTCAGCTTGTCCACATTGGCTGTAGACAGGCGGCTGCGTTTGTCTGTAATGACGCCCCCTGCCGTGCTGAATACACGTTCAGACAAAACGCTGGCTGCCGGGCAGGCCAGCACCTCCAAGGCATAAAAGGCTAGCTCTGGCCACGTGGACAATTTAGAGACCCAGAAGTTGAATGGGGCCGAACCATCAGTCAGTACGTGGAGGGGTGTGCACACGTACTGTTCCACCATGTTAGTGAAATGTTGCCTCCTGCTAACACGTTGCGTATCAGGTGGTGGTGCAGTTAGCTGTGGCGTGTTGACAAAAGTTTTCCACATCTCTGCCATGCTAACCCTGCCCTCAGAGGAGCTGGCCGTGACACAGCTGCCTTGGCGACCTCTTGCTCCTCCTCTGCCTTGGCCTTGGGCTTCCACTTGTTCCCCTGTGACATTTGGGAATGCTCTCAGTAGCGCGTCTACCAACGTGCGCTTGTACTCGCGCATCTTCCTATCACGCTCCAGTGCAGGAAGTAAGGTGGGCACATTGTCTTTGTAGCGTGGATCCAGCAGGGTGGCAACCCAGTAGTCCGCACAGGTTAAAATGTGGGCAACTCTGCTGTCGTTGCGCAGGCACTGCAGCATGTAGTCGCTCATGTGTGCCAGGCTGCCCAGGGGTAAGGACAAGCTGTCCTCTGTGGGAGGCGTATCGTCATCGTCCTGCCTTTCCCCCCAGCCACGCACCAGTGATGGACCCGAGCTGCGTTGGGTGCCACCCCGCTGTGACCATGCTTCATCCTCATCCTCCTCCACCTCCTCCTCATCCTCGTCCTCCTCGTCCTCCAGTAGTGGGCCCTGGCTGGCCACATTTGTACCTGGCCTCTGCTGTTGCCAAAAACCTCCCTCTGAGTCACTTCGAAGAGACTGGCCTGAAAGTGCTAAAAATGACCCCTCTTCCTCCTCCTCCTCCTCCTCCTCCTGGGCCACCTCCTCTTCCATCATCGCCCTAAGTGTTTTCTCAAGGAGACATAGAAGTGGTATTGTAACGCTGATAACGGTGTCATCGCCACTGGCCATGTTGGTGGAGTACTCGAAACAGCGCAACAGGGCACACAGGTCTCGCATGGAGGCCCAGTCATTGGTGGTGAAGTGGTGCTGTTCTGTAGTGCGACTGACCCGTGCGTGCTGCAGCTGAAACTCCACTATGGCCTGCTGCTGCTCGCACAGTCTGTCCAGCATGTGCAAGGTGGAGTTCCACCTGGTGGGCACGTCGCATATGAGGCGGTGAGCGGGAAGGCCGAAGTTACGCTGTAGCGCAGACAGGCGAGCAGCAGCAGGATGTGAACGCCGGAAGCGCGAACAGACGGCCCGCACTTTATGCAGCAGCTCTGACATGTCGGGGTAGTTGTGAATGAACTTCTGCACCACCAAATTCAGCACATGCGCCAAGCAAGGGATGTGCGTCAAATTGGCTAGTCCCAGAGCTGCAACGAGATTTCGCCCATTATCACACACCACCAGGCCGGGCTTGAGGCTCACCGGCAGCAACCACTCGTCGGTCTGTTGTTCTATACCCCGCCACAACTCCTGTGCGGTGTGGGGCCTGTCCCCCAAACATATGAGTTTCAGAATGGCCTGCTGACGTTTACCCCGGGCTGTGCTGAAGTTGGTGGTGAAGGTGTGTGGCTGACTGGATGAGCAGGTGGAAGAAGAGGAGGAGGAAGCCGAGAAGGAGGAGGTGGCAACAGGAGGCAAAGAATGTTGCCCTGCGATCCTTGGCGGCGGAAGGACGTGCGCCAAACAGCTCTCCGCCTGGGGCCCAGCTGCCACTACATTTACCCAGTGTGCAGTTAGGGAGATATAGCGTCCCTGGCCGTGCTTACTGGTCCACGTATCTGTGGTTAGGTGGACCTTGCCACAGATGGCGTTGCGCAGTGCACACTTGATTTTATCGGATACTTGGTTGTGCAGGGAAGGCACGGCTCTCTTGGAGAAGTAGTGCCGGCTGGGAACAACATACTGTGGGACAGCAAGCGACATGAGCTGTTTGAAGCTGTCTGTGTCCACCAGCCTAAATGACAGCATTTCATAGGCCAGTAGTTTAGAAATGCTGGCATTCAGGGCCAGGGATCGAGGGTGGCTAGGTGGGAATTTACGCTTTCTATCAAATGTTTGTGAGATGGAGAGCTGAACGCTGGCGTGTGACATGGTTGAGACGCTTGGTGACGGAGGTGGTGGTGGTGGTGTTGGTGGTACATCCCCTGTTTGCTGGGCGGCAGGTGCCAACGTTCCTCCAGAGGCGGAGGAAGAGGCCGAGGCGGCAGCAGCAGAATAGGCCGAGGCGGCAGCAGCAGAAGAGGTAGCAGGGGGAGCCTGAGTGACTTCCTTGGTTTTAAGGTGTTTACTCCACTGCAGTTCATGCTTTGCATGCAGGTGCCTGGTCATGCAGGTTGTGCTCAGGTTCAGAACGTTAATGCCTCGCTTCAGGCTCTGATGGCACAGCGTGCAAACCACTCGGGTCTTGTCGTCAGCACATTGTTTGAAGAAGTGCCATGCCAGGGAACTCCTTGAAGCTGCCTTTGGGGTGCTCGGTCCCAGATGGCGGCGGTCAGTAGCAGGCGGAGTCTCTTGGCGGCGGGTGTTCTGCTTTTGCCCACTGCTCCCTCTTTTGCTACGCTGTTGGCTCGGTCTCACCACTGCCTCTTCCTCCGAACTGTGAAAGTCAGTGGCACGACCTTCATTCCATGTGGGGTCTAGGACCTCATCGTCCCCTGCATCGTCTTCCACCCAGTCTTGATCCCTGACCTCCTGTTCAGTCTGCACACTGCAGAAAGACGCAGCAGTTGGCACCTGTGTTTCGTCATCATCAGAGACATGCTGAGGTGGTATTCCCATGTCCTCATCATCAGGAAACATAAGTGGTTGTGCGTCAGTGCATTCTATGTCTTTCACCGCTGGGGAAGGGCTAGGTGGATGCCCTTGGGAAACCCTGCCAGCGGAGTCTTCAAACAGCATAAGAGACTGCTGCATAACTTGAGGCTGAGACAGTTTCCCTGGTATGCATGGGGGTGATGTGACAGACTGATGGGGTTGGTTTTCAGGCGCCATCTGTGCGCTTTCTGCAGAAGACTGGGTGGGAGATAATGTGAACGTGCTGGATCCACTGTCGGCCACCCAATTGACTAATGCCTGTACCTGCTCAGGCCTTACCATCCTTAGAACGGCATTGGGCCCCACCATATATCGCTGTAAATTCTGGCGGCTACTGGGACCTGAGGTAGTTGGTACACTAGGACGTGTGGATGTGGCAGAACGGCCACGTCCTCTCCCAGCACCAGAGGGTCCACTAACACCACCACGACCATGTCCACGTCCGCGTCCCTTACTAGATGTTTTTCTCATTGTTATGGTTCACCACAACAACAAATATATTATTTGGCCCAATGTATTGTATTCAAATTCAGCGGGATATAAATTTGAGGCCTAGTATTTAGGCGCTGGGTGACCGGTATGGATTTAGTGACAGAATTAGACTTGGAAATGCACAGAAGCGTGTGTGTGAAGTTATTCTGAATAACCCTATGTGCACCTTCAATATGATCTACCCTTTTAGGGATAGATTTCAAATAGCTCTGATATAGCAGAAACGACTAAATTATGAAATTGCTAAATTGGGAATTGTATTTCAACCCAGAACAAGAAATGTGCTTGAACGGACACTAAATAACTCGCCCAGCTACAGCACTAGGGACAGATTTAGCTGGATATAAATTTGAGGCCTAGTATTTAGGCGCTGGGTGACCGGTATGGATTTAGTGACAGAATTAGACTTGGAAATGCACAGAAGCGTGTGTGTGAAGTTATTCTGAATGACCCTATGTGCACCTTGAATATTATATACCCTTTTAGGGATAGATTTCAAATAGCTCTGATATAGCAGAAACCACTAAATTATGAAATTGCTAAATTGGGAATTGTATTTCAACCCAGAACAAGAAATGTGCTTGAACGGACACTAAATAACTCGCCCAGCTACAGCACTAAGGACAGATTTAGCGGGATATAAATTTGAGGCCTAGTATTTAGGCGCTGGGTGACAGGTATGGGTTTAGTGCCAGAATTAGACTTGGAAATACACAGTAGCAGGTGTGTGTGAAGTTATTCTGAATGACCCAATGTGCACCTTGAATATTATATACCCTTTTAGGGATAGATTTCAAATAGCTCTGATATAGCAGAAACCACTAAATTATGAAATTGCTAAATTGGGAATTGTATTTCAACCCAGAACAAGAAATGTGCTTGAACGGACACTAAATAACTCGCCCAGCTACAGCACTAAGGACAGATTTAGCGGGATATAAATTTGAGGCCTAGTATTTAGGCGCTGGGTGACAGGTATGGGTTTAGTGCCAGAATTAGACTTGGAAATACACAGTAGCGGGTGTGTGTGAAGTTATTCTGAATGACCCAATGTGCACCTTGAATATTATATACCCTTTTAGGGATAGATTTCAAATAGCTCTGATATAGCAGAAACCACTAAATTATGAAATTGCTAAATTGGGAATTGTATTTCAACCCAGAACAAGAAATGTGCTTGAACGGACACTAAATAACTCGCCCAGCTACAGCACTAAGGACAGATTTAGCGGGATATAAATTTGAGGCCTAGTATTTAGGCGCTGGGTGACAGGTATGGGTTTAGTGCCAGAATTAGACTTGGAAATACACAGTAGCGGGTGTGTGTGAAGTTATTCTGAATGACCCAATGTGCACCTTGAATATTATATACCCTTTTAGGGATAGATTTCAAATAGCTCTGATATAGCAGAAACCACTAAATTATGAAATTGCTAAATTGGGAATTGTATTTCAACCCAGAACAAGAAATGTGCTTGAACGGACACTAAATAACTCGCCCAGCTACAGCACTAAGGACAGATTTAGCGGGATATAAATTTGAGGCCTAGTATTTAGGCGCTGGGTGACAGGTATGGGTTTAGTGCCAGAATTAGACTTGGAAATACACAGTAGCGGGTGTGTGTGAAGTTATTCTGAATGACCCAATGTGCACCTTGAATATTATATACCCTTTTAGGGATAGATTTCAAATAGCTCTGATATAGCAGAAACCACTAAATTATGAAATTGCTAAATTGGGAATTGTATTTCAACCCAGAACAAGAAATGTGCTTGAACGGACACTAAATAACTCGCCCAGCTACAGCACTAAGGACAGATTTAGCGGGATATAAATTTGAGGCCTAGTATTTAGGCGCTGGGTGACAGGTATGGGTTTAGTGCCAGAATTAGACTTGGAAATACACAGTAGCGGGTGTGTGTGAAGTTATTCTGAATGACCCAATGTGCACCTTGAATATTATATACCCTTTTAGGGATAGATTTCAAATAGCTCTGATATAGCAGAAACCACTAAATTATGAAATTGCTAAATTGGGAATTGTATTTCAACCCAGAACAAGAAATGTGCTTGAACGGACACTAAATAACTCGCCCAGCTACAGCACTAAGGACAGATTTAGCGGGATATAAATTTGAGGCCTAGTATTTAGGCGCTGGGTGACAGGTATGGGTTTAGTGCCAGAATTAGACTTGGAAATACACAGTAGCGGGTGTGTGTGAAGTTATTCTGAATGACCCAATGTGCACCTTGAATATTATATACCCTTTTAGGGATAGATTTCAAATAGCTCTGATATAGCAGAAACCACTAAATTATGAAATTGCTAAATTGGGAATTGTATTTCAACCCAGAACAAGAAATGTGCTTGAACGGACACTAAATAACTCGCCCAGCTACAGCACTAAGGACAAATTTAGCGGGATATAAATTTGAGGCCTAGTATTTAGGCGCTGGGTGACAGGTATGGGTTTAGTGCCAGAATTAGACTTGGAAATACACAGTAGCGGGTGTGTGTGAAGTTATTCTGAATGACCCAATGTGCACCTTGAATATTATATACCCTTTTAGGGATAGATTTCAAATAGCTCTGATATAGCAGAAACCACTAAATTATGAAATTGCTAAATTGGGAATTGTATTTCAACCCAGAACAAGAAATGTGCTTGAACGGACACTAAATAACTCGCCCAGCTACAGCACTAAGGACAGATTTAGCGGGATATAAATTTGAGGCCTAGTATTTAGGCGCTGGGTGACAGGTATGGGTTTAGTGCCAGAATTAGACTTGGAAATACACAGTAGCGGGTGTGTGTGAAGTTATTCTGAATGACCCAATGTGCACCTTGAATATTATATACCCTTTTAGGGATAGATTTCAAATAGCTCTGATATAGCAGAAACCACTAAATTATGAAATTGCTAAATTGGGAATTGTATTTCAACCCAGAACAAGAAATGTGCTTGAACGGACACTAAATAACTCGCCCAGCTACAGCACTAAGGACAGATTTAGCGGGATATAAATTTGAGGCCTAGTATTTAGGCGCTGGGTGACAGGTATGGGTTTAGTGCCAGAATTAGACTTGGAAATACACAGTAGCGGGTGTGTGTGAAGTTATTCTAAATGACCCAATGTGCACCTTGAATATTATATACCCTTTTAGGGATAGATTTCAAATAGCTCTGATATAGCAGAAACCACTAAATTATGAAATTGCTAAATTGGGAATTGTATTTCAACCCAGAACAAGAAATGTGCTTGAACGGACACTAAATAACTCGCCCAGCTACAGCACTAGGGACAGATTTAGCTGGATATAAATTTGAGGCCTAGTATTTAGGCGCTGCGTGACAGGTATGGGTTTAGTGACAGAATTAGACTTGGAAATACACAGTAGCGGGTGTGTGTGAAGTTATTCTGAATGACCCAATGTGCACCTTGAATATTATATACCCTTTTAGGGATAGATTTCAAATAGCTCTGATATAGCAGAAACCACTAAATTATGAAATTGCTAAATTGGGAATTGTATTTCAACCCAGAACAAGAAATGTGCTTGAACGGACACTAAATAACTCGCCCAGCTACAGCACTAGGGACAGATTTAGCTGGATATAAATTTGAGGCCTAGTATTTAGGCGCTGGGTGACCGGTATGGATTTAGTGACAGAATTAGACTGGGATATGGCCAAAAAATAAACAGACTATTGCTGGTTAAATGCACTTGGTGTGACAGCTTCACCCTGATGTAGGCTTTAGCCAAAAAACAACCACACCATTGAGGGTTAAATGCACTTGGTGACAGGCGCAGCTTGCCCCTGATTTAGTATATGGCCAAAAAATGAACAGACTATTGCTGGTTAAATGCACTTGGTGTGACAGCTTCACCCTGATGTAGGCTTTAGCCAAAAAACAACCACACCATTGAGGGTTAAATGCACTTGGTGACAGGCGCAGCTTGCCCCTGATTTTGTATATGGCCAAAAAATGAACAGACTATTGCTGGTTAAATGCACTTGGTGTGACAGCTTCACCCTGATGTAGGCTTTAGCCAAAAAACAACCACACCATTGAGGGTTAAATGCACTTGGTCGCAGCTTGTGCTGGCGCACCACAAGACACAAAATGGCCGCCGATCACCCCAGAAAAATGTGACTGACAAACGGTCTGTGCAGCCTAAAAACAGTGAGCAATTGAGGATCAGCAGCTCAATGATCCACAGCTGCAGATCGATCAGTTAATCAAGTCCTTTGGAGGAGTTAATCTGCCTAATCTCGCCCTACTGTCGCAGCCGCAACCTCTCCCTACGCTAATCAGAGCAGAGTGACGGGCGGCGCTATGTGACTCCAGCTTAAATAGAGGCTGGGTCACATGGTGCTCTGGCCAATCACAGCCATGCCAATAGTAGGCATGGCTGTGATGGCCTCTTGGGGCAAGTAGTATGACGCTTGTTGATTGGCTGCTTTGCAGCCTTTCAAAAAGCGCCAAGAAAGCGTCACAAAAGCGAAAAGAAAGCGACGAACACCGAACCCGAACCCGGACTTTTACGAAAATGTCCGGGTTCGGGTCCGTGTCACGGACACCCCAAAATTCGGTACGAACCCGAACTATACAGTTCGAGTTCGCTCATCCCTATCGATGGCACAATAACAGAGTCTTGAGGTGGCAGCAGTAGGAGGAGGCCACCGAGTGGCACAATGACAGACTATTGAGGTGGCAGCAGTATGATGAGGCCACTGAGTGGCACAATGACAGAGTCTGGAGATGGCGGCAGTATGAGGAGGCCACCGATTGGCACAATAACAGAGTCTTGAGGTGGCAGCAGTATAAGGTGGCCACCGAGTGGCGCAATGACAGAGTCTTAAGGTGGCAGCAGTAGGAGGAGGCCACCTAGTGGCACAATGACAGACTATTGAGGTGGCAGCAGTATGAGGAGGCCACCTAGTGGCACAATGACAGAGTCTTGAGGTGGCAGCAGTATGAGGAGGCCACCTAGTGGCACAATGACAAAATATTGAGGTGGCAGCAGTATGAGGAGGCCACCGAGTGGCACAATTACAGAGTCTGGAGGTGGCAGCAGACTAAGGAGGCAGCTGAGTGGCACAATGACAGAGTCTGGAGGTGGCGGCAGCAACAGCAGTAGCATCAGTAGAAGGCCACCGAGTGGCAAAATGACAGAGTCTAGAGTTGGCAGATTCAGGAGAAGGCCACAGAGAAGCACAATGACAAAGTCTGGAGTTGGCAGCAGTATGAGGAGGCCACTGAGTGGCACAATGATGGAGTCTTGAGGTGGCAGCAGTATAAGGAGGCCACCGAGTGGCAAAATGACAGAGTCTGGAGATGGCGGCAGCATCAGGACACCACAGAGTGGCCCAATGACACAGTGTGGAGGTAGCGGCAGCAGCAGCATCAGGAGGAGGCCACAGAGTGGCACAGTGAGCTAGTGAGGTGGTGAAAGTAGCAGCATCAGGCAAATACCACAGAGTGGCAAGGTTACATAGTGTGGAAATGGCAGCAGCAGCATCAGAATACCACAGAGTGGCAAGGTGGCATATTGTGGAGATGGCAGCAGCAGCATCAGGATACCACAGAGTGGCAAGGAGACATAGTGTGAATATGGCAGCAGGATCAGGATACCACAGAGTGACAAGGTGATATAGTGTGGAGATGGCAGCAGCAGTATCAGGATGCCACAGAGTGTCAAGGTGACATAGTATGGAGATAGCAGCAGCAGCAGCAGCAGCAGCAGGAGAACACAAAGTGTCCTGGTGACAGAGTGGGGCGGTGGGTGGCAAAACCAGTACCTGCTGACGAAAATGGGTGAAAGAAGGAGCACTTGGCATCAGATGTGTGGCATCAGGCGGGTGACAGCATCATAATAGTAGCTGAGGCAGGTAGCCAAAGAAGCCAGTCTCTTTTTTCAAGGTTTGGGTGAGGCGGCATAGATGATCTAATCAGATGCATCAGGCATTGGTGGGTGGAAATCCAGACAAAGGTCAGTCTCTCCACATTTTGAGTGGATAGGTGAGTTCTCCTTGGGGTAACTATGGCCCCTATAGCACTAAACACCCGCTCTGATGGCACACTACTGGCCGGTCATGACAGCTATTCCATGGCAAACTCTGCTAGTTGCAGCCACAAATCCAGTTTGGCTACCCAGTAGTCCAGCAGATCTTCAATTTGGGTTGGCAGGGTCCTGTCCAAGTATGCCACCACCTGCTGGTTCAGATACTGCTCCAGGTTGGACGAATGCGCAGATAGGCAGTGGCCAACTGACTACATAGGATGTCCTCCCTCTCAGTGGGTGTAAAAAATAAAGGCCCCCATTTTGGACTGGTAGCAAGGGTCCAACAAGGTGGAGAAGTCACAATTCATCTGTCACTATGCAAGCAAGTGAGCATGCATAGGCGATTTGTGCAAGTGACTTGAAGGGACTCCCTGCCTCCATCTCCACTGCATACTGCCACAATGTGTCTGGATCCTCTGTCTAGTCTTCCTCATCACCCTGTAGCTCCCCTGGCTGCTCCTGCTCCTCCTCTCCTTTCAACTGAGTAGAAAAACCACCTATTTGGCTACACATTGCCCTGTGCTCAAATGTCCTCCTCCCCCTCCTCCTCCTCTTCCATTTCAGCCCCACAGGGCTCATGTGGGTGTGAGATCTAGGCGCCACGTCTCCTGTTCCCCTGACCAGCCATTTTTACCACCATCTCTTCCAGGACACAAAGCAGTGGAAAGACGTCGTTCATCCCGTACTCCTGGCGACTGAGAAATAACGTGGTGTCCTCAAAGTGCCTGAGTAAACGGCAGGTGTCACTCTTGAGCTGCCACTGGCTGACATCAAAGTTACACAGGGTAGTACTCCTATCTGCTTGGATCATCAAGAAATTGTTGATGGCCTTTCTCTGTTCGTATAGTCGGTCCAACATAAGGAGGGTGGAATTCCAACGGGTGGAAACGTCGCATATCTGCCTATGTTGGGGGATGGTGTTCTGCAGCTCAATTAGGGTGTGCTTTGCTGTGTATGAGTGGCTGAGGTGCATGCAAAGTTTTCTGGCCATTTTTGGGATGTCTTGCAGATGGGTGGAAGACTTTAGGAATCGCTTGACTACCATATTGAACATGTGTGCCATGCAGGGCACACAGCTCAACCCTCTTTTACGCAGCACAGACACAATGTTCTTCCCATTATTGGTCACCATGGTTCCGATTTTGATTTGTCGGGGAGAAAGCCAGTATTCAATTTCTTGCTAAAGGACACACAACAGTTCCTCTACTGTGTGACTCCATTTCACAAAGAAAAACAAGGTCAAGAATAGCGTGAAACTGCCATGCCCTGCACATGTGGCATTCTGAAGGGGCACTGTGACTTATCCCTGCAGTGGATGCTGAGCATATGGAGGAGGATGAGGAGTCAGAGGCAGGCATTGTCGTAGGACCAATGTAGTGACAATGTGGAGGCGTGACCTGGCCAAATTGCTGGTGTGGCTCTGCAGGAACCACATACACCCAGTGGGCAATAAAGGACATGTATTGTCCCTGACCGTAGTTACAGCTCCACAAGTCGGCGCTGCTGTGCACTTTGTCAGACTCCAACAGGCAAAAGGACTGGCCCACCTTCTGTTCTACATATTTGTGCAGGGCTGGTACTGTCTTTTTTGCAAAGAAATGATGGTTTGAGACACAAGCAATCAGTTCTCAGAAAGGTGCAGAGTTAACCACTTGGAAAGGGAGGGACTGCAGCACCAGCAACTTGGCCAGGAGAACATTCAGCTTCTGCACCGTTGAATGAGTGCACTCAAACTGTTGACTCTTGGTAATTGCTTCGGTGATCGATTGCTGATGGAATGACTGACGATTAGAGTTGAGCGGACACCTGCAAGTTCGGGTTCGATGGGTTCGGCCATACTTAGCAAAAAAAAATTGAATTCAGGATTTGAACTTGACCCAAACTTGAACTTGAAGTCAATGGGGACCCGAACTTTGGAGCACTAAAATGGCTCTAAAAAAGTCATGGCAAGGGCTAGAGGGCCGCAAAAGGCAGCAAAATGTGAATAGGAGCATGGCAAGTGATCTGCAAACAAATGTCGATAGGGAAATGACTTTAAATACCATAAAATAAGTTAAAAAAATATGTAATGATCTTGATCTAGGAGGAGGAGGTCCATATGGAGTAGGAGGTTGAGGAGCAACCTCCTACTCCATATGTCAACCTCCAAGGCATAAAGGGCAAACTCAGGCCATGTGCCCAATTTGGAGACCCAGAAGTTGAAGGGGGCAGACCCATTAGTCAGTATTAAAGTTGAGCAGACACCTGGATGTTCAGGTTCGACGGGTTCGGTCGAACTTCACAAAAAAGTTCGAGTTCGGAACCCAAACTTGATCCTGAACCTCATTGAAGTCAAAGGGGACCTGAACTTTTGAGCACTAAAATGGCTGTAATAATGTCATGGAAAGGGCTAGAGGGCTACAAATGGCATCAAAATGTGGTTAAGAGCATGGCAAGTGCTCTTAAAACAAATGTGGATAGGGAAATGACTTTAAATAACATAAAATACATAAAATAATAATAATAATCTTGATCTACGAGTAGGAGGTTGAGGAGGCGGCGGATATGGCGGTGTAGGTGGAAGCGGCAGTGGAGGAGGAGGAGGTAGCCTACATTGCACATTGGGAAATATAACCCGTGATAACCCCTTCCAGTTGTGCTAAGCACACGTTCAGACAATACACTGGCTGCAGGGCAGGCCAGCACTTTCAAGACGTAAAGGGCAAGCTCAGGCCATGTGCCCAATTTGGAGACCCAGAAGTTGCAGGGGGCAGAACCATCAGTAAGTTTGTGTAGGCGTGTGCAAACATTCTGCCCCACCATGTAGCATGTCCCGGGATGTTCACGATCCAATTGGATATCTGCTCTATCAACTTTCAATGTTCTTTTCGGCGCCTACCATGTTGATCACGATTAGCGGCGAATCAGGGTTCCACCCCGGAGAGGTAGAGTGAGAAAGAGAGACCACATCCAAGGCGGATCAATGGATGAAATTTAATTGTGATCGAGCGGAAATGTTGGAGAAGCTATTAAAACGGAAGAATTGAAGTAAAGGAGGTGCCGCGCGGCAATTACGCACTCCCAAATCGGGGAGGTAGTGACGATAAATAACAATACAGGACTCTTAAGATGCCCTGTTATTTGAATGATTAATTAAAAATGTTATAGCCCGAAATGGGTTAATCTCATCCA
The DNA here is from genome assembly GCF_014858855.1 of Bufo gargarizans. Classification (NCBI taxonomy): domain Eukaryota; kingdom Metazoa; phylum Chordata; class Amphibia; order Anura; family Bufonidae; genus Bufo; species Bufo gargarizans. The sequence continues at coordinate 329,723,291 of NC_058083.1, forward strand.
CCAATGGAGCAGATTATTTTAAAAAATTTGGGTCTGTGTCACTTATGCAGAGCAGGGGTTTATTCACGCCAAAAATTGTAAAATGTCAACCCAAGAATGTAACAGAAAAATTTGTGTAATGTATTAACCTGTCTACTAGGTATAGAAGTGATATATCACACACAGAAAATTTATGAATTTCACCTGAAAATATAATAGACAAATTTGTGATATTTTTTGCCTGTCTACTAGGTATAGGAGTGGTATATCACACCCAAAAATAGGTGAATTTCACCGGAAAATTAAACAAACAATTTAGTGATTTTTTTTTTAACCTGTCTACTAGGTATAGCAGTGGTATATCACACCCCAAAATTGTTGAATTTCACCCAAAAATGTAACATACAAATTTGTGAATTTTTTTTCTACCTGTCTACTAGGTTTAGGACTGATATATCACACCCAAAAATTGGTGAATTTCACCTGAAAATGTAACAGACAAATGAATAAATTTTATTAACCTGTCTACTAGGTATAGCAGTGGTATATCACACCCAAAAATTTGTGAATTTCACCCGAAAATGTAACAGACAAATTAGTGAATTTTTTTAACCTGTCTACTAGGTATGGCAGTGGTATATCACACCCAAAAATTGGTGAATTTCACCTGAAAATGTAGCAGACAAATTAGTGATTTTTTTTTTAACCTGTCTGCTAAGTATAGCAGTGGTATATCTTACCCAAAAATTGGTGAATTTCACCTGAAAATGTAATAGACAAATTAGTGATTTTTCTTTTTTTTACCTGAATACTAGGTATAGGAGTGGTATATCACACCCAAAAATTGTAGAATTTCACCCGAAAATGTAACAGACAAATTTGTAATTTTTTTTTTACCTGTCTACTACGTATAGCAGTGGTATATCACACCCAAATATTGTTGAATTTCACCCGATAATGTAACAGACAAATTTATGATTTTTTTTTTTTACATGTTTACTGGGTATAGGACTGGTATATGACACCCAAAAATTGGTGACTTTCCCCTGAAAATGTAACAGACAAGTTAGTGAATTTTATTAACCTGTCTACTAGGTATATGTAGATGATCTAATCAGATGCATCAGGCATTGGTGGGTGGAAATCCTGGCTGATCCACACCTGATTCATCTTGACAAAGGTCAGTCTTTCCACATTTTGAGTGGATAGGTGAGTTCTCCTTGGGGTAACTATGGCCCCCGCAGCACTAAACACCCACTATGATGGCATATGTTGAGGGAAGTGTCATATTTAAATATATATGTATATATGCCGTGACATATATACATATATATTAGCCCTTGTCTATGGGCTCCTCCAGGTGGGATCTGTGGATATGCACAGAGATGTAGGTAGGCCCCTTGGCGACATGCATCTCTGTGTATATGTATTAATGGAAGTAATGTTTTTGCCCGGTGGGTATGTGTATATGTGTGTTGGGGAAGGGTGGTAGATATGCATGCCTACTGGGGCATGCATATATATATATATATATGTATGGGCGGTGCATAATCCCCTCAGAGGGCGATGTGCGCAGATGTGCCCAGCACCTGCGCCCATCTGCCTCTGATATTCCCCAGGGGCTCATTCATACCCCTGTGGGAATTGATATATATGTGCCCCCTTGATAGATATGTGCCCCCTTGATAGATATGTGCCCCCTTGATGTATATATGCCCCCTGAATTAACCCTACAATCCATATATGCTTATAGATGTGCCCCAAGCATCTATGTGCATATATGGCCGGAATCCCACCTGCTGGGGAGGGGGAGTGGAGGAGACGAGGAGACCGACATTTGGACAATTAGGTCCAGCGTCGGCCTCTACAAAGGACAGAGGATCAATAAGATCCTCTGCCCTTTGTCACCATGCGCACGGCGGCAATAAGAGGACTGCGGATGGGCGCTGCCAGGCTTAAATAGGCCAGGCGGCGCTCCGCTCGGCAGTCAGGTAAGTCCACCAGCAAGAGGAACATCCCCTGGACCAATGAGCCCCCCTGGACAACGAGCAAGAGACCATAAGTATCGCTCCCCTATACCACCAACGAACCTTATTAACCCTATAATCTACCCTATACCACCAACGCTACCCTATAACCTTATTACCCTCCTATACCCTCTCCTATCTACCCTAAACGCTACCCTATACCCTCCTATACCTCCCCCTATCAACCCTAACGCTACCCTATACCACCAACGCTACCCTATAACCTTATTACCCTCCTATCTACCCATATCACCCTTCTATCCACCCTTCCCTATATCATACCTACCCCTGTTGTATACCCTCACCCCCTGTACCCATTGTTTATCCTATCACCCGAGTCCCTGCCCTGATACCCTTACTGTGAAGAACCCCTAGATACCTCACCCCTATTACAGTTTGTGGTTTACTTACACCCCTGTAAGACCACCATTGACCCTCGTCGTACCCCATAGGGATAGCATACGGTCAGGCTTGGGTGGGCTACTGGTAACGTGTATGAATGTGTATTGTCATAAATAATAGACTTTGGGGTGGATTTGGGACTGTGTTAGTGTAGTTAGAACCGTGTTAGTATATCGTATTAGTGTGTGTACTTATATTGTAGTGCGCGGTTATAACAATATATATCTATCCACTTGTTATAGATATATATAGTTATAAACATAATAATTCCTTTATTGTTGTAAAGTATTGCCGCAATAGAGGTAGTATATTGTTGGCATTGTGTTACTAATGTATTATTAATAAATACTGTGTCATTTATACCTATTGTGTAATGTGTGATTACTAGTGGTAGTCAGTAAGGCGCATGCAGTTAGGATAGTTAGTGATTAGCGTAAGGCAATCAGCAGTGATTTGTTAGTCATTAAGGCATAAATAGGCGGAGTCATCATAAGACGATTACGCCTATTTATGAATATTAATTATCAAGATTTGCATAAAAATCAATAATTAATATCCCCTTTAACATTGGCGAGCCAGGCCCACTGCTGGGAATTTGTATCTGTGGTTGGTTTTGGAAAGGAAAAATCGCTTACACTGTGAACTAATCAGGTGGGAAGGACGCGGTCAGTGGATCTGAGCGTCCATAGCCTGCATGTTCGGACAGGTAGAGCGGGTTTTCTCGATCAGAACCAGACACAGAGCAAACTCTACAGCAGAGAATCTAAAATCTTTCCTGATCTTTGTGTACTAATATTTTCTGATTCCCTTACACGCCAACTGGAGAGAAGTCATCACATACACCACTGAAGAGAGAACCATCATCGTTGAAACAGAAGTCGTCTGGCTGGTCGGGAGAAGGCGTTCCGAATATTGAAGGACCTCCTCCACGCAGCAGCACAGTATCAACGACACCAATGAAGATGGCCTCTCGTCAAAAAGTGATCTGGCAATTTGCCTAGATCTGGCAAATAGTATTGTATGGAAGGGTCCCAGACAATCCAAGGTGTTTGTCATCCAACGCCAGTTTCTGGGACCACCATTGCCAACAGTAGATGACTCTACTGAAGTACTTGAACACAAATGGCCTGAGATCTCGCATAATACAGATCTTGAGCCTATTGTGTATGAGTACCTCGATCTGTGGGCCCAGGGAAAAAACGATTGTGGCAGACTGATTGGAGTTCAGGTGGACATACAAGGTCCCGACCCTCCACCTCAACGCCAATACCGCTTTCCGCCAGAAGCCACCCATTCAATTTTGGACACAGTCCAAGAATTGAAAACTAGGGGGGTGGTCATAGAGGGCAATTCTAAATGCAACAATGCCCTCTGGCCAGTAAAGAAAAAGGACACCAATGCATAAAGGCTCACCATAGATCTCCGGGTCCTCAACAAATACACCCCAATGTCCGCTCCAGTGGTGGCACAGACACCCGACATCATGGCCAGAATAAGCGGCAAAAGTCGCATATTCTCAACCATAGATGTTGCCAATGGGTTCTTCTCAATTGAACTCACTGAAAACTGTAGGTACAAATTTGCCTTTACAGTAGGGGACAAACAGTACATGTTCGGTGTACTCCCCCAGGGATTCCACAGTAGTCCCACGTATTTTCACCAGGCATTGGCGGCCGTTCTGAGTGTATTTTCACGGCCAGGATGCCTTCTGCAATACGTGGATGACCTGCTCTTACACACAGAAACCATAGAAGAACACTTGGTTCTGTTAAAAGAGCTATTGGGACTCCTGGCCAAGTCAGGACTCAAGCTGAGTCCCCACAAGGCAAATTTAGCCAGAACGGAGGTGACTTTCCTTGGAGTCTAAATTTCTTTTGGAGCCAAAGGAATCGTGGCAGCCAGAGTGGAAGCCATGGTAAAGTTACCTAGGCCAGGCACTCTACAGGATTTGAGAAAATTCCTGCGAGTTGCTAATTTCATGAGGGAATTCATAGAGGATTTTGCTGCTAAAGCAAAACCCCTCTATGAACTCCTCAGAGGAGAAGACCCTTCAATCAAAGGGTGGTCTGATGCACAGGAAGAGGCATTTTCTACTTTGAAAAGGGACCTTTCCTCTGCCCCTGTATTGGCCACCCCCCATCCTGAAGGGGAAATAGCCATACAGGCGCATGCAGGGACGGAGTCTATCTCAGCGGTCCTCCTACAGCAGATAGGGTATGACACTAGACCGCTGGGATACTTCTCCAGGTTACTTTCGCCTGTTGAACGAGGGTTCGATGAGTGTGCCAAACAACTGGCAGCCATACACTATGCCGTCAAAACCACTGAGCATATTGTAGGCTTCAGGCCCCTCACTTTACAGACTCCACATTCTCCATTGGCCCTCCTGCTCCGTGATACACTCCCTGGAGTCTCCCAACAGAGATTCGGGAGGTGGATTATGGATCTCAGTGGCCGGAGTCTGCAGGTGAACCACAAAGCCAAGTATGTTCTGTCCCAGTTACTGAACCTAACTGGCACCGAACATGACTGTGGCCAACCAGCGCATATCAACGCGCCACAAATTTTCAGGACCGATAAACATCCAGAAGACAGAGTCATCTTTGTTGATGGCTCTCGATTTTTCATGGATGGGACCTATGTCACAGGTTTTGCTGTGCTGGATGAGACCACAGGTACCCAGAATCTTGTCAAGTTACCAGGTCACATGTCGGCACAGCGGGCGGAACTGGAGGCAGGTCAAGGAAGCCTTACTTCTTCAACCCCCAGGGAAACAAACTATATATAGCGACAGTTCATATGTAGTTCGTTCTCTCACCCTGCACCTGGACACATGGAAAAGACGAGGATTTGTGGATAGCCAAAACAAACCTCTGGCTCATTTGTCGGTCCTGAAAGAACTTTGGGAATGGGGCATGGCACACACGGCGGAAGCAGCCATCATAAAAATCCCTGCGCATCAGAAAGGGGATGAGCCTTTGACGCTAGGTAACAACAAGGCGGATGAATTGGCCAAACTAGCGGCAGTATCTGGGATCCTTCAGGAAACAGACACTGAGCCGCTACCGGCCTACCAGATTGCAGTTCGTACCAACCTGAGTAAAGGCCCGGTGTCATTTGAGGAGGAACAAGCAAAAGATCCTCTTCTAATGACACACCTCACATCTCCACAGCATCCCTGGTCAATACAGCAAGGGATCCTGTGTTATGATACCGGTACACAGCAACTTCCTCTTCCCGTGGTTCCACAGCATCTGCAAGCAGAACTGACCAGATTGAACCACCAGCTGTTTGGACACCTGGGCCGGGATAAACTCTTGTCTCTCCTGAGAGACGAATTATACTGGCTGGGAATGTCCAACACAGTAGAGGAAGTAACACAACAGTGCCTGGTATGTGCTCAGGTTAACCCAAGGGCGTCAGCCCTGAAGCCGGTGTTGCAGCGAGTTCCTCCTGCAGATGGTCCATGGTCCGCACTACAAATAGATTTTATAGGACCTTTACCAACAGGAAGTCGTAACTATCGTTACACACTGGTGGTAGTGGATGTTTTCTCTAAATGGGTAGAAGCCATCCCCACGGTTAACAATTCGGCTACAACCACTGCCTGTGTTCTCTGGGAACAGGTTCTGTCATGATGGGGTATCCCCAGATTGATAGAGTCAGACAGAGGGACCCATTTCACGGGTAAGGTAATGAAAGCACTTTGTGGTCTTTTAGACATAAAGCAAAGGTTTCATGTGCCTTACCACCCTCAGTCAGCGGGCATCGTGGAGCGGATGAACCGGACCATAAAGACACGACTTTCTAAAGCACTACTGGAGAAAGGTTCCTCATGGGTAACCTCTCTGCCAGCCGTGCTAATGGGAATCCGAGCTACCGAGGCTACCAGTACCGGTATCACCCCGTTCGAACTAATGACCGGACGCAAAATGCCCCTATGCCTGCCCAATGAATCCCTAGTGTCAGAACCAGTGAAGAACGCCATCGCCAGAGACCTGTTTCTCCAACAGGTACAACTAAACCTGAAGGAGTTATTGCCTCATGCAGCGATACGGCTACACAGACCGTATCTACAGGGGGAAACGCCAATGCCCTCTGTAGGAGAGCTGGTGATGGTGAAAAGCTTCCGTTGGGCTGGCCCCTGGGATGCAAACTGGGAAGGACCCTATCAGGTCCTTGAAGTAATGGGTGACACATGCTAAGGTGCAAAGGCCGATGACGACCAAGAAAAAGTCACGTAGGCGGCAGGGAGTTTTATGGATCCATATCGACCAGGCCAAGGCCACCCGAGCCTCCCCAATTCAATAACATAACCCTCAGAGTTGGGTGACCGGGGGGGGGGGTTTGGTGGGTCGAGGGTGGATCCATGAAACTAATTACATTACACATTGAATTAACAGATCACGGGAGGGAGACTCACCAAGGTTACGACTAGCCTGAAAAGATATAGAAATCCTCTGAACATGGCATATCCCAGCTTGTGGCACTGGTGGTAAGCATGATGATGGCAGGACTCAACCTCTTCGGGGGAGGGCCTGGGAGTTAATAATGATATGGCTGACATATCTATGAATAAACCCGGCCTTTTAATGGTGGAATGTTTGGAGGGCAAAATCCTGAAACCATACGAGAACTTTTCCTTTACACCAGGACAGTGGTATCTGTATGGTTTCCAGAGGGAAGGTTTTGCCAAAGGTGTAATTCAACATTATACCCCTGTGGAGAATGTGTCTGCCATACAACATGATTTACATGCCCACTGCCTCAAGGAATTCAGACATTTTCAGGACTCTGACCCTACTCCTATGAGATCCTTAAGATGGGTGTCTAGGGACCCTCACTTGCATCCTTACAAGCAAGTGGAAGCCAACACTACCACGGTGTTGTGTACCAAGGAGGGGGTTCTGAGTCTTGAGGATGTCAAGGGGGGCAGAGTATAGTGGCTGGTATATCCTTAAAGCTACGGAGGGATAGCCAAGATGGGCTGAGGGTAAGGACATATTTTGACTAGACCCATTCCGGTAAAGGGTACCCTAAAAGCTTATTGTATGTTAAGAGATTCCCAGATGATTATCACTAGGGAATCCAGTTATGTTCAGGGACATGTGTCCACAGATTACATACGAACCAGTATAATGATGCTAAAGTTAAACTGCAGTAACTCTGGCCAGGCCCTATGGAATGACCAGAGTGGTCCGGTAAAACTGGAAGGCTTTTACCGAGCCACCATTTTAAAAGTACGGACAGATGCCAAGGATCTCAGGTATGCTCAGTTAAAGGGATCTCCATCCATACGGTCTTTTATGATCACCATCATGAGAGACAATTGTGTTCAGGAGGTGACTGGATACTATTTCGTCACCTATGCCCACTGGGAACAAGATACCCAGATGGTAACCTTGGACACTAATCCCTGGAGTTAGGATTTAGTGTGCAATGGGGTGGATACCCCTACAGTGGATGTATGGATGGACGGTACCCCTATGAATGAGGAATACCGGGGTAGGTATGTGTCTTCCGATTGGAAAGACCCCAGTGGCAGGGATATTAACTTTGACATCAATATAGATGGTTCGTTTAGATGGCCTTTTTGCGAGGCAGTAGATGAAGGGTGCTGGACATTTACACAATGGGTCTATCTGTCTAAATCCAAACCCGTAGGAAAACTAGTGCTACAGGTTGGAGAAAGTGACCAATGGTATCCGTTCAGAGGTAGAGGGCAAGTTTGTGTAACAGTGGTGAGGATCCCCTATGAAGCAACAGGTCTCCAACCTGTAAAAATGCATTTAGACTCTTGCAACGCCCCTATCCATCAATTGGCAGATCCTATAGCTCCTCAACTGTCATCCCCATGGAAGATCATCACAGGGACAAAATTCGTCCTATTTACTTGGAGAATTTCCGTAGATGACTTCCGAGTCGACCAGTGGGATCACAGATGTGGGGAGTTTGTGAGGAACCAAATTGACATGATAAGAGGTTGGATAGAGGCGGGGCAAGAGGTAACAAAGGACGATCTCATACACAGGAAGTCAAAGGGGAAGAAGAGATCTGATAGCCATGGGACTAGGCGGAGGTGCATTGGGAGTGGGCGCCCTGAACACTATGGACATGGAAGTCCTGAGAGGTAAACTTAGGGATGTTGCGCGACACGCCGGAGAAGGATGCGAGACCCAGCTTGATGTAAACCATGTCTTAGAGGGTTTGCAGCATTCGCACATAGATGCCACTACCTCTCTATCTTCTGCTTTACGAGAGAAGTTTAGAAGGTTAGTTGTGGGTCTCTTGGAGGAACAGGATAGAGCTCAGCTCGCTCTGGCGTGTACGCAAGTCCAAAGTGAACTCTCGGGCAACCTTAAACATATTGTATGATCATTGTACGGCGGCCTCTTCCCATTTAACCTCCGCCAACGGGTAAGTCCTCTTATATCTCCTTTTGCAGCCAATCACACCAACTGGTGGGTAGTACAGTGGCACGGCTGTAGGAATCTCACTTGCACTGCTTCATCATTGGCTCCGGTATCTGGTCATCTTAGACAGGGTTACAGTACAGTTAACCTAGGGATTGTCATAAATAACCAGACGGTGCTTCATCCACAGCTCCCCTCGGGCGTTCTAACCTATGAGGGAGGCCATCCTTATCTGTTAGACACAGAGGGATGTTGGAAGAAAGAGGATGCCATCCTCTGTCAAGGTAGTCAGGATCGGGTGTTAAGACACCAATGTTGGAGCACCGAGGGGTCCTGTGAGATGAAGGCCAGACCAATACCCTCCTCCCCTAAATATTTAGGACAAGGGTATTGGTGCTGGTACCAGAGGCAAAATATGTCGTATACCATTTATGGGACTAATTGCACCGAGAGAGGAGAACTCCTCCCTGGAGCGTATTGCACCCTTAGTCCTGTCCTAGGTTTAGATGTCGCAGAGCTACAAGGAAGGACACCAATCACCCCAGAGAAGAGACTCGACATCCGCCCTGATGTTCCGGTGAGACTCCAGAGGATTCCTCTTGGCTTTGGGATAGAGCTCAAACACCTCCTGCTAGACTTCAGCCAAGAAGACGAAATACTGCAGAATCTTCGAGAAACTGAGAAACGGGCCACAATCCAACTGACGCACGACAAGAACAAAATAACGGCAATCACTACCGCCTTGGACAAGGACTCCAAAGTTTCCTGGTGGGAAAGTCTGTTTGGCTACAGTCCAAAGGCAACATCCTTCTTTAACCTATTGATACACCCGGTGATTGTCCTTCTGGTTCTGGTAATCATCATGTACACGGGACTGTGTCTAATCTACAGGAGGGTCAAGAGACTTGCGGACCAACTAAACCAGAACCAGACAGAGCTTCATGAAGTCAATTGTAGGAGGCTCAGGACTTAGCTCCAACAAAGTCCTGAAGCCATAGACTGTATGGACATACTGTTTCCTATGAGGATCGGGATGAAAATCCAAAGGGCATTCTGTAACCTCATTGCATTATATATATATATATATATATATATATATATATATATGTGTTGTAATATAGTAAAGTTTCGTATAAAGGTTCAGGATGTATCCTAGGCCACCCTGTAACCTCATTATACTGTGTATAGATTTATCATGTGAGTTCCTTGTGTGCCCATGGACGCTCTAGGTGCAAGTGTGCGACAGCCATACTACAATATGGCTGAGCGCACACTTGCATCCTAATAGTCCTTTCCCAATGACACGGAAGTCTGTTTACTACCGGCATCTTTGGAGGTGTAGGAGATAGGCCAGGTTGCTGGAGCCTCTATGGGTACACATAAATTGATTAGGCTGTATTGGGTGGGATGTGACCTGTTTGTGTGAGTGGGGAAGAATAGATTCCCTAGGGTCAGGCCCCTATTACCAAAGCATTTGCCACTTTAACATCGACAATGGTGACTTTCTGTAAAGTTGGACTGAATGGTGGTAGTGCGGGGTTCTTCCCGCGGTTAGAATTTAGGTACTAGGACATCCTCTCTCACCAGAAATTCTGTCCTGCCTTATAAATACTTACGTATCTGTCCTGGGAGACTCTCTCCAACAACTGTCTTCAATCAAGAAAATTCATACTTGAGTTAAAAGGCCAACCTACGACCGTCCGTACCCCAGAAGGAGGTGCTACATAAGGGTAAAGTCATTCCAGAATCATTGGGAGTGACTGACACCGAAAGACTGGCACTGACATTGCGGGTGACTGACGCCTGGAGAGCAACACTGGCAAAGAGAAAGAAAAGACCGTACACGGTCGCTGAATGAAGTGATCTAAAGACTGCAAGGGTGAAGCCATTCCGGAGTCAGGAATAGACTACGTTGGGAGTGGCTGACACCTGAAGATCATAGGATACCAAGAAAGTTATCCAAGGAGAAGAAGATGGGGTATTCGGGGGATGGAGACGTTTTAATGAGAGGCAGGATGGAGCACGATGGGTGATGTCTAGGTACCTAAGAGTCAGATTACTTTAGTCCTCCCGGAACTGTCACCAAGGGTACAATTGAAGAGGCAAATGCATCCCAACCCTTCCCCCAAAATGTTTATTGTTATTCCCGACAACAGGGGGATTGTTGAGGGAAGTGTCATATTTAAATATATATGTATATATGCCGTGACATATATACATATATATTAGCCCTTGTCTATGGGCTCCTCCAGGTGGGATCTGTGGATATGCACAGAGATGTATGTAGGCCCCTTGGCGACATGCATCTCTGTGTATATGTATTAATGGAAGTAATGTTTTTGCCCGGTGGGTATGTGTATATGTGTGTTGGGGAAGGGTGGTAGATATGCATGCCTACTGGGGCATGCATATATATATATGTATGGGCGGTGCATAATCCCCTCAGAGGGTGATGTGCACAGATGTGCCCAGCACCTGCGCCCATCTGCCTCTGATATTCCCCAGGGGCTCATTCATGCCCCTGTGGGAATTGATAGATATGTGCCCCCTTGATAGATATGTGCCCCCTTGATAGATATGTGCCCCCTTGATAGATATGTGCCCCCTTGATAGATATGTGCCCCCTGAATTAACCCTACAATCCATATATGCTTATAGATGTGCCCCAAGCATCTATGGGCATATATGGCCGGAATCCCACCTGCTGGGGAGGGGGAGTGGAGGAGACGAGGAGACCGACAGTTGGACAATTAGGTCCAGCGTCGGCCTCTACAAAGGACAGAGGATCAATAAGATCCTCTGCCCTTTGTCACCATCTCCGGCAGCGCCGAAGATGGTACGCCTCACAGAGACATGGGAACAAAGAGTTCCCATGCCCCTGTGAGTGGCTGACCTCCGGCGCTGTAATTACAGCGCCGGAGGTAGGCGTCCGCTTCACAGGCGGGAGGATCAAAGGATCCCCCCCTGGAAGCGCGCTCCGAGATCCTCCGTCCGGCGCGGTGACGTCACATCACCGCGCCGGCCCACGTGTTCAGGCCGGCCGTGCGCATGCGCACAGCGGCAATAAGAGGACTGCGGATGGGCGCTGCCAGGCTTAAATAGGCCAGGCGGCGCTCCGCTCGGCAGTCAGGTAAGTCCACCAGCAAGAGGAACATCCCCTGGACCAACGAGCCCCCCTGGACAACGAGCAAGAGACCATAAGTATCGCTCCCCTATACCACCAACGAACCTTATTAACCCTATAATCTACCCTATACCACCAACGCTACCCTATAACCTTATTACCCTCCTATACCCTCTCCTATCTACCCTAAACGCTACCCTATACCCTCCTATACCTCCCCCTATCAACCCTAACGCTACCCTATACCACCAACGCTACCCTATAACCTTATTACCCTCCTATCTACCCATATCACCCTCCTATCCACCCTTCCCTATATCATACCTACCCCTGTTGTATACCCTCACCCCCTGTACCCATTGTGGATTTGGGACTGTGTTAGTGTGGTTAGAACCGTGTTAGTATATTGTATAAGTGTGTGTACTTATATTGTAGTGCGCGGTTATAACAATATATATCTATCCACTTGTTATAGATATATATAGTTATAAACATAATAATTCCTTTATTGTTGTAAAGTATTGCCGCAATAGAGGTAGTATATTGTTGGCATTGTGTTACTAATGTATTATTAATAAATACTGTGTCATTTATACCTATTGTGTAACGTGTGATTACTAGTGGTAGTCAGTAAGGTGCATGCAGTTAGGGTAGTTAATGATTAGCGTAAGGCAATCAGCAGTGATTTGTTAGTCATTAAGGCATAAATAGGCGGAGTCATCATAAGACGATTACGCCTATTTATGAATATTAATTATCAAGATTTGCATAAAAATCAATAATTAATATCCCCTTTAACAGCAAACTACTGGCTGGTCAGGACAGTTATTCCATGGCAAACTCTGCTAGTTGCAGACAGAAATCCAGCTGGCTGCCCAGTAGTCCAGCGGATCTTCAATGTGGGTTGGCAGGGTCCTGTCCAAGTATGCCACCGCCTGCTGGTTCAGATCCTGCTCCAGATTGGATGAATGTGAAGATAGGCAGTGGCCAACTGATTACATAGAATGTCTCTGTAGGAGTTTAGTTTGTCCTTCCTCTAAGTGGGTGTAAAAAAAGGCCCCCATTTTGGACTGGTAGCAAGGGTCCAACAAGGTGGAGAGCCAGAAGTCACAATTTGTATGTCACTATGCAAGCAAGTGAGCATGCATCAGCGATTTGTGCAAGTGACTCGAAGGGACTCCCTGCCTCCATCTCCACTGCATACTGCCACGGTGTGTCTGGATCCTCTGTCTAGTCTTCCGTATCACCCTGTAGCTCCTCTGGCTGCTCCTGCTCCTCCTCTCCTTTCAGCTAAGTAGAAAAACCACCCATTTGGTGTCACAACCAGACAGCTGAGAAGCTCTGACAGAAGCCTTTCAGAACCTCCTCCTTGAGTTTTCTTTGTTTTGAATTTCAGTTCCTCATCTGGTTAGCCTCTCTCAGCTGTCATGTAGTTGGACTGATTGCATCCCTTTAAATTCCTCCCCATAATGCATTAGTGTGCGGCTTATACAACTTCCTGGAGTGTGTGTGCATGCTGATCCTATTTTCCAGCCTTCTACAAGATAAGTGCTGTACATTTATTTGTGATTTTCTGTTTGCTGGATCCCAGGTGACCCTGACTCCCTCCGTGTCTAGTGTAGGGAGCCGGTGGTCGTGTCCCCTCACTATTGTAGGGTGTTCAGGTGGTATATAGTCGAGGTACGTGGATATGCGATCATCCACCATTGGGATTTTCGCATAGGCTGAGCAGTCAGGGAGAGTGCCAGGTCTTATGCAGGGGTCTCCCTTTTGTTCCTTAGTTTTGGATCCAGTGAGTCATATATTCATTTTGCATTGTCTTGTTTCCTGTACACCTTCCGTGACATTATAAGCCGCCAAAACCGTCTCAAGCATGGATCCGGTTTCACTTTTGACTGAACGCTTCCAGGGTCTTTCATTGGAGGTAGCTGATCTCCGTAAGACTCTTTCTCAGTTTCTAGTGACCGGTTCAGCTTGCGTTCATGGAGTTTGTTCTGAGCCTAAGATCTCGCTCCCGGATACGTTCTCCGGGGGTAGTGAGAATTTTGTGCGTTTCAGAGAGGCTTGCAAACTCCATTTTCGCCTTCTTCCCCATTCCTCTGGTGATGAGGAACGGAGGGTGGGGATCATTATATCGCTGCTCAGGGGTAACGCTCAGTCGTGGGCCTTTTCGCTGCCGGTGGGGGCACGGCCCCTCCGTTCAGTGGATGATTTCTTTTTAGCCCTGGGTCAGATATATGATGATCCGGATCGTGTTGCTTTGGCTGAGTCTAGACTACGTCTGTTATGCCAGGGTAAACAATCCGCAGAGATATACTGCTCAGAATTTCGGAGATGGGCAGCTGATACTGGTTGGAATGATGCTGCACTCCGAAGTCAATTTTGCCATGGTCTTTCAGAGGGATTGAAAGATGCATTTGCCTTTCATGAGAGGCCTATCTCCTTGGACTGTGCTATGTCTCAGGCCGTTCGTATTGACAGGCGTCTTAGAGAGAGAGGAGAGATCTCTCCTTCCTGTCATACTCAGTCCCAGGACAGTGCAGCGGTCTCATTCTATGTGCAGGGGTCTCAGTCGCTGTCAGCCCCTTCTGAGCAGGAGCCCATGCAGCTGGGGTTGATTGCCTCTGACAATAGAAGATTCAGCCCGCATGGTAAGGTTTGTTTTTGTTGTGGAGGTATAAATCATTTGGCAAATGTTTGTCCCTCTAGGAGATTCAGGCAGTTTTCTGGGAGTAATAAAGAAACAAAAAGGAAAAAATCTTTTAAAAATGTTCCATCTGTTACTATTGGCAGGGTTGAGGCGGAAATTGAAGGTTTTCCGTTTGCTTGTAGTTCCCGTTTTGTCCTGCCTGCCAGGGTGGCGCTAGAGAGCAAGAACATTTTTTGTGAGATTTTTGTAGATAGTGGAGCAGCTGTCAATCTCATTGATAATCATTTTGCGATAACTCATGGTTTCCAGGTGTGCACTTTGGGAAAGGATATTCCTGTTTTTGCTATTGATTCCGCTCCACTTTCTCAGAAATCATTAAAGGGCATAGTTCACAATATTCGTTTAATTGTGAGTGATGCTCATGTTGAGGATGTGTCATGTTTCGTCCTTAGCGGATTACCTACTCCTCTTGTGTTGGGGCTACCCTGGCTCACTAAACATAACCCCACCATTGATTGGCAAGCGAGGCAAATAAATGGTTGGAGTGACTTTTGCAGAGAGAATTGCCTCACGACATCTGTTTCAGAGGTTTCTACTAAGACTGTACCACCTTTTCTCTCTGAATTTTCGGATGTCTTCTCTGAGAGTGGAGTTCAGGATTTGCCCCCGCACAGGGAGTACGATTGCCCTATTAATCTCATCCCAGGCGCCAAGCTGCCCTAAATCTCGTTTATACAATCTTTCCCAACCTGAAAGGGTCGCTATGCGTGCTTATATCTCTGAGAGTCTGAGAAAAGGACACATACGACCCTCGAAGTCACCTGTTGCCGCTGGTTTTTTCTTTGTTAAGAAAAAAGATGGTTCTTTAAGACCTTGTCTGGATTTCAGGGAGCTGAACAGTATCACTATTCGTGACCCTTATCCGCTTCCTCTGATCCCGGACCTGTTTAACCAGATTGTTGGGGCTAAAGTATTTTCCAAATTAGATCTAAGAGGGGCATACAACCTGGTCAGGGTCAGAGAAGGAGACGAATGGAAGACGGCCTTCAATACCCCTGAGGGCCATTTTGAGAATTTGGTTATGCCTTTTGGTTTGATGAATGCCCCAGCCGTTTTTCAGCATTTCGTGAACAGCATTTTTTATCATTTAATGGGAAAATTTGTATTAGTGTATTTGGATGACATTTTGATTTTTTCTCCTGATTTCAAAACTCATAAGGAACACTTACGTCAGGTCTTGCTCATCCTGCGGGAGAATAAATTATACGCGAAACTGGAAAAATGTGTGTTTGCGGTTCCAGAAATTCAATTTCTGGGGTTTCTTCTCTCCGCTTCTGGTTTTCGCATGGACCCCGAGAAGGTCCGCGCTGTGCTTGAGTGGGAGCTTCCTGAGAATCAGAAGGCGCTGATGCGTTTTTTGGGCTTTGCCAATTATTACAGGAAGTTTATTTTGAATTATTCCTCTATTGTTAAACCACTCACTGATATGACCAGAAAGGGGGTAGATTTTTCTTCCTGGTCGGTAGAGGCGCGTAAGGCCTTTTCTAATATCAAGGAGAGTTTTGCTTCCGCTCCCATCTTGGTACAACCTGATATTTCTCTACCCTTCATAGTTGAGGTTGATGCTTCTGAGGTGGGTGTGGGTGCGGTCTTGTCTCAGGGTTCCTCTCCTGCCAAATGGCGACCGTGTGCCTTTTTCTCGAAGAAACTCTCCTCCGCAGAGAGAAATTACGATGTGGGAGATAGGGAATTGTTGGCCATCAAGTTGGCTTTTGAGGAATGGCGCCATTGGCTAGAGGGAGCCAGACACCCTATTACCGTGTTTACTGACCATAAAAATCTGGCCTACTTGGAGTCAGCCAAGCGTCTGAACCCGAGACAGGCCAGATGGTCTTTGTTCTTTTCAAGGTTTAATTTTGTTGTCACGTTCCGCCCTGGGGTTAAGAATGTGAAGGCAGATGCCCTGTCACGTTGTTTTCCGGGAGGTGGGAATTTTGAAGACCCGGGTCCCATTTTGGCTGAAGGTGTGGTGGTCTCTGCTCTTTTTCCTGAATTGGAGGCAGAGGTGCAGGCAGCCCAGTCAGAGGCTCCTGATCTTTGTCCTCCTGGGAGGTTGTTTGTGCCTCTCGCTTTAAGACACAAGATTTTTAAGGAACACCACGATACGGTCCTTGCTGGGCACCCGGGGGCAAGAGCCACAGTGGATCTCATCGCTCGGAGATTCTGGTGGCCTGCGCTTCGTAAGTCGGTTGAGGGTTTTGTGGCAGCCTGCGAGACTTGCGCTCGTGCCAAAGTCCCTCATTCACGGCCATCAGGTCCTCTCCTTCCCTTACCCATTCCTTCCCGTCCTTGGACACATCTGTCCATGGACTTCATAACGGACCTGCCTCGTTCCTCGGGGAAGACTGTGATTCTGGTGGTGGTGGACCGTTTTAGCAAAATGGTGCATTTCATCCCTTTTCCTGGTTTGCCCAATGCTAAGACGCTGGCGCAGGCATTTATTGATCACATTGTCAAATTGCATGGTATTCCTTCAGACATAGTCTCTGATAGGGGCACGCAGTTTGTTTCCAGATTCTGGAAGGCTTTCTGTTCTCGCTTGGGGGTTCGGTTGTCATTCTCTTCTGCTTTCCACCCGCAGTCGAATGGCCAGACAGAGCGCGTCAATCAGAATCTGGAGACATATCTGCGCTGTTTTGTGGCGGAGAATCAGGAGGATTGGTGTTCTTTTTTGTCCCTTGCTGAGTTTGCTTTAAATAACCGTCGTCAGGAGTCCTCTGATAAGTCACCATTTTTTGGTGCATATGGGTTTCATCCGCAGTTTGGGACTTTCTCGGGAGAGGGGTCTTCTGGTTTACCTGATGAGGACAGATTCTCCTCGTCTTTGTCTTCTATTTGGCAAAAGATTCAGGATAATCTAAAGAGCATGAGTGAGAGATATAAGCGTGTGGCAGATAAGAGACGTGTGCCTGGTCCGGACCTGAATGTTGGTGATCTGGTGTGGTTGTCTACCAAGAATATCAAATTGAAGGTTCCCTCCTGGAAGTTGGGTCCTAGGTTTATTGGGCCTTACAAAATCCTGTCTGTCATCAATCCTGTTGCCTACCGTCTTGATCTTCCTCAGACTTGGAAGATCCATAATGTTTTTCATAAGTCCTTATTGAAACCTTATGTTCAACCCATTGTACCCTCGCCTTTGCCTCCTCCTCCGATTATGGTTGATGGGAATCTTGAATTTCAGGTCTCTAGGATTGTGGATTCTCGTCTTGTCCGCAGGTTCTCTCCAGTACCTCGTTCATTGGGAGGGTTATGGTCCTGAGGAGAGGATGTGGGTCCCAGTGACGGACATTAAGGCCACTAGTCTCATCAGGGCTTTCCATAGGTCCCATCCTGAGAAGGTGGGCTCTGAGTGTCCGGAGTCCACTCGTAGAGGGAGGGGTACTGTCACAACCAGACAGCTGAGAAGCTCTGACAGAAGCCTTTCAGAACCTCCTCCTTGAGTTTTCTTTGTTTTGAATTTCAGTTCCTCATCTCGTTAGCCTCTCTCAGCTGTCATGTAGTTGGACTGATTGCATCCCTTTAAATTCCTCCCCATAATGCATTAGTGTGCGGCTTATACAACTTCCTGGAGTGTGTGTGCATGCTGATCCTATTTTCCAGCCTTCTACAAGATAAGTGCTGTACATTTATTTGTGATTTTCTGTTTGCTGGATCCCAGGTGACCCTGACTCCCTCCGTGTCTAGTGTAGGGAGCCGGTGGCCGTGTCCCCTCACTATTGTAGGGTGTTCAGGAGGTATATAGTCGAGGTACGTGGATATGCGATCATCCACCATTGGTATTTTCGCAAAGGATGAGCAGTCAGGGAGAGTGCCAGGTCTTATGCAGGGGTCTCCCTTTTGTTCCTTAGTTTTGGATCCAGTGAGTCATATATTCATTTTGCATTGTCTTGTTTCCTGTACACCTTCCGTGACATTTGGCTACACATTGCCTGTGCTCCAATGTCCTCCTCCCCCTCCTCAGGGACACAGAGCAGTTCCACCACTGTGTGACTCCGTTCGCCAAAGAAAACAAGTTTAAGAACAGCGTGAAACCACCATGCCCTGCACATGTCGCATGCTGAAGGGGGTACTGTGATTTATCCCTGCAGTGGATGCTGAGGATATGGAGGAGGATGAGGAGTCAGAGGCGGACATTGTCGCAGGACCAATTGAGTGACAATGAGGAGGCGTGACCTGGCCAAGTTGCTGCTGTGGCTCTGCAGGAACCACATACACCCAGTGGGTAATAAAGGACATGTATTGCCCCTGACCGTACAGTTGCAAGAAAAAGTATGTGAACCCTTTGGAATGATATGGATTTCTGCACAAATTGGTAATAAAATGTGATCTGATCTTCATCTAAGTCACAACAATTGACAATCACAGTCTGCTTAAACTAATAACACACAAAGGATTAAATGTTACCATGTTTTTATTGAACACACCATGTAAACATTTACAGTGCAGGTGGAAAAAGTATGTGAACCCTTGGATTTAATAACTGGTTGAACCTCCTTTGGCAGCAATAACTTCAACCAAACGTTTCCTGTAGTTGCAGATCAGACGTGCACAACGGTCAGGAGTAATTCTTGACCATTCCTCTTTACAGAACTGTTTCAGTTCAGCAATATTCTTGGGATGTCTGGTGTGAATCGCTTTCTTGAGGTCATGCCACAGCATCTCAATCGGGTTGAGGTCAGGACTCTGACTGGGTCACTCCAGAAGGTGTATTGTCTTCAAGCCATACTGTTGTTGATTTACTTCTATGTATGCCTTGGGTCGTTGTCCTGTTGCAACACCCATCTTCTGTTGAGCTTCAGCTGGTGGACAGATGGCCTTAAGTTCTCCTGCAAAATTTCTTGATAAACTTAGGAATTCATTTTTCCTTCGATGATAGCAATCCGTCTGGGCCCTGATGCAGCAAAGGAGCCCCAAACCATGATGCCCCCACCACCATATTTCACAGTTGGGATGAGGTTTTGATGTTGGTGTGCTGTGCCTTTTTTTCTCCACACATAGTGTTGTGTGTTTCTTCCAAACAACTCAACTTTGGTTTCATCTGTCCACAGAATATTTTGCCAGTTAGGCTGTGGAACATCCAGGTGCTCTTGTGCAAACTGTAAACGTGCAGCAATGTTTTTTTGGACAGCAGTGGCTTTCTCGGTATCCTCCCATGAAATCCATTCTTGTTTAGTGTTTTACGTATTGTAGATTCGCTAACAGGGATGTTATTATATGCCAGAGACTTTTGTAAGTCTTTAGCTGACACTCTAGGATCCTTCTTCACCTCATTGAGCAGTCTGCGGTGTGCTCTTGCAGTCATCTTTACAGGACGGCCACTCCTAGGGAGAGTAGCAGCAGTGCTGAACTTTCTCCATTTATAGACAATTTGTCTTACCGTGGACTGATGAACAGCAAGGCTTTTGGAGATACTTTTATAACCCTTTCCAGCTTTATGCAAGTCAAAAATTCTTAATCGTATGTTTTCTGAGAGCTCTTTTGTGCGAGGCATCATTTACATCAGGCAATGCTTCTTGTGAAAAGAAAACCCAGAACTGGTGTGTGTTTTTTATAGGGCAGGGCAGCTGTAACTAACACCTCCAATCTAATCTCATTGATTGGACTCCAGTTGGCTGACACCTGACTCCAATTAGCTCTTGGAGATGTCATTAGTCTAGGTGTTCACATACTTTTTCCACCTGCACTGTGAATGTTTACATGGTGTGTTCAATAAAAACATGTTAACATTTAATTCTTTGTGTGTTATTAGTTTAAGCAGACTGTGATTGTCTATTGTTGTGACTTACATGAAGATCAGATCACATTTTATGACCAATTTGTGCAGAAATCCATATCATTACAAAGGGTTCACATACTTTTTCTTGCAACTGTATTATCTCCATTTTTTGAAGAAGGGTTCTGTGAGTTTCGATTTTGTTTGCTCTGCCTCTATCCTTTCGAGTCAGACAGTTGTTATTCTGCTGTAACACCTCTCCTATGCCCGGCACCTTTGGCACCAACCAGTGACTTAACAGACACCTCTTGGCGGCCAAAAGTACCACATGAAAGGCCGGTGGAATCTTTGGAAGCCGCACATCGCTCCCTACATGGAACAGTAATACTTCTGGATCCATAATTATTTTCAGGTCACACTTTGAGCTCAACATATCTAAGAGAGCCTTCCACAAAGTTTGTACACTCGGACACTCCCACAGCCCATGTGTGACATCAGTGTTTGGGATGCTACATTTTGGGCAATGTGTAAATTTTTCTGTGGACACAAGAGTGGGTGATTTCGGTAAATGAAAGCCGTAGATTGCCCTATGCATGAGTTTTAAATATGTTTCCCTCCATACTTCACTACCTATCACCTTCCTAATAAGATTCCAGCCGTCTAGGAGCTGATCTGGTAGTATCAAATTAGGGAAGAATTTGAGCCAGGATTTAAAAAGCGAGTCATCCCCCAACTTAGAGTCAAAATCTCTCAGCAGCCCATAGATGGTTGATAGATCCTTCTTTGGTGCTGCAGAACGCAATAGCGTATCTAACGCATTGGTTGAAAACTCCCTGGACAAATCTCTGGCTCTGGGTGTCAGAAATGATATTAACTGTCGATATGCCAGGAAATGAGATGTCCCCAACTGGAACTTCTCCCTCAGATCTTGAAAAGTATAGTATGCACCACATTCTCGATTCCAGACATGATCCACAATGGATATCCCCCTGTCCTTCCATTTAGTAAATTGAGCATTGATGCTGAGAGCTTTGAATTCCGGGTGGTCCCAGAGGGGCATTATCTTAGATATTTGAAAGGTGAGATGGAACAACTTTCTTACCGCCTTCCATGCTGCTATTGTGTCCCTAAATAAAACGCTTAATGTTGGAAGGCAATTGCGCATATTTGGTATGCAGAAGAGCAGTTAGACTCCAGGGACGCGCCATTACCTTTTCAACCCCTATGACCGAGTAGTTTGATGTGTTATGTATCCAGTCTATTCCATGTCTCAGTAAGCCAGCCAGATTGTATTTCCGAATATCCGGAAATCCTACCCCACCTCTGTCCTTTTGTCTACATAAGGTCTTCATCGCTTCATCGCTACCCTACTCCTTTTGGACTTCCATATGAATTCCCTGAACACCCTCTGCAGATTCTGGATATCCTTATGCTTCAGGAGAATGGGCAATGTTTGCATAGAGTATAGTAATTTACTGAAGCTCATCATTTTGATCAGTGTGCACCTACCTAGTAACAATATTGGTAAATTCGCCCAATTGTGAAGTTCAGAGATAATTTTCTTGAACAGAGGGGGATAGTTCAGCGAATATAGGGTGTCAGGTGTCTTACCAATCCTTATACCCAGATATTTAATACACGAATTTGTGACCATAACTGGCAGATCTTTTAACATTACAGATACTATGCCTTGAGATGGGGACAAATTCAGCAATTCACACTTGGATTTAGTAACCCTAAACCCCGACAGTTGGCCAAAGTCGTCAAGCAGTTTAAATAGAATAGGGAGTTCTGACCGCGGTTGCGATAAGAATACTAAGAGATAATCCACGAACAACGCGTGCTTAAGCGGTTGTGACTTGACACTGATACCTTTAATGGACTGGTCCAGAATAATTGCTTTAGACAGAGGCTCAAGGGCAATATTAAAAAGTAGGGGTGAAAGTGGACATCCCTGTCTTGTTCCTATTTGAAGAGTAAACTGTTGTGATAGAAATCCCGGTATTGATATCCTAGCTGTTGGGGAGCTATATAGTTTGTCTATGTATGTCCTAAAGGCACCACTAAACCCCATCATATCCAACACCTCGTTCAACCATCTCCAGCTTACATTGTCAAATGCTTTTTCAGCGTCAATGGCCAATAAAGCTGGAGATGGATGACATTGTGGTGTGGCCCTGATGTCATCAAGAACCGCCAAGACTTTGCGTATGTTATAAACCGCTGACCTGCCTTGTACAAAACCCACTTGGAGTGGTGAGATAAGCCTGGGGAGGAAAGTGGCCAATCTATCCGCCAGGATTTTGGAAATATACTTTAGATCATTATTAATCAGGGATATTGGGCGGTATGATGAAGGCAAAGTGCAATCTTTACCCTCCTTCGGCAGGACTTTTATGTATGCTGTATTCATGTCCTGTGGTATATCCTGCCCTTGCAGTATGTTGTTATACAACGTCGCCAGTGTCGGGCGATCTTGAGATTTAATGCCTTGTAGAATTCGTTAGTGAAACCATCAGGCCCCCGCGCCTACCCATTGCTAGAATTCCCAATCACCCTCTGAACTTCCTCCTCAGTGATCGGGTTATTCAGGATATCTAGTTCATCCCGGGACACTTTCGGTAAGGATAAGGTAGCTAACCATGGCTTTCCTTGAATTCCTGAATCCATAGTGGAAGTATATAATTCAGCGTAAAATGTCTTGAAAGTATCCACTATCTGTTTAGGTTGTGTGAGTAAATGGCCTTCCTTGTCTTTTATTGCAGATATTTGGCTAGAGGGTACAAACCCCCTTGCTAGGTTCGCTAAGAGTCTCCCTGCTTTGTTACCATACTTATAATACTTAGCCTCCCTCCTCTTTCCCTCTAGTTCTTCCTTTTTCCTAAGCCAACTATCGTGGCTTTCTTTAGCCTCCACCCAAAGGGTCTTAGTAGACGCTGAGGGACTCAAGATATACTGCGTATAGGCTTTTCTAAGCACTTCTGTAAGTTCTCTCAACTTGTCAGTTACTTTTTTCTTCCAGCTCGCAACGTAAGCCATTATCCTGCCCCTTAACACTGCCTTCCCCGCCCTCCAGGCTCATTGGGTATCACTGGACGGCGAATTCTCAGACCAATATTCCATCCACCATTCAGCATTTCTACAAAGCTTTCATTATGTATTAAGTCTGAAGGAAACCTCCATAGAAAGTCACTACCTCTGGGAACGGAATGCGTGAATTCCATGATTACTGGAGAGTGGTCTGAAATTACCAGGTCACCTATTTCCGTTGCAGTTACACGCTGCAAGAGTGACTCCGAAACTAAGAAATAGTCGATACGTGACCAAGAGTTATGTGGCTGAGAGAAGTGAGTAAATTCTCTATCTTCTGGATGTGCGAATCGCCATGAATCGCGTAGGCGTAGATCCGTTACTACTTTATCTAATATTAGATCCCTATGTCTAGGTTTAGGCTGACACTGTAAATTTCTGCATCTATCCTCCGAAACAGACATAATGGTGTTCATATCACCAGCCACCAGACACAATGGCGTTGTATCCTGCAAAACCATTTGGCGTAGGGTATTAAAAAAGATGGTATTGTTGTCATTTGGGCCATAGACGTTATATATACTCAATATATCCATTGCTAACTGGAGCCGTAGGTGAAGGAGTCTACCCTCGCCATCCTCCGTGCTATCTAGAATTTTGCATTGTAAGCGTCTATGGACCAAAAGCACCACGCCTCCCTTAGAACCCACTGCTGGTGACCCAACAACTTGGCCTACCCACAAGCGCCGCAATCGGTGAAAATCATCCCTCCCTAAGTGGGTCTCTTGTAGTAACGCCACATCTGCCCGCAACCTCTTCAGATGTTGTAGGATCATAATCCGTTTGTGCGAGGATTTCAACCCCTTCACATTCCATGTGATAACTCTGACCATTTTTGTGCAGTAAATCGGACACTTTTAGCCCTGCTTGTTCCTCTCCTCCCAAATGCTCTACCCCGTACCTGAGATGAAAACCCATGAACTCTCCCCCCCGATAACAAGACCCCCCCTATCCCCCCTGAAACCTGCCCTGCATCAACACTTTCAGACCTCACTTCTTCCCAGCATTGCATTCCAACTCCCCCCCACATCTCGCTGAGATGACGTGCAAACGTACCACTCCAATTTTAGCCCTTTGTAAAAGCTATAAACATTGTGAAAGAACATTTGTAAAAAAAAACTTTTCAATAAAGCTAGGTCGACAGTCAGTCTCGATGAAAAACACTGACTGCAGCAAAAATATCTGGATTGTCCAGTAGCTAGACAATTCCACGTATGCAAGGACCCTTCTGCTCCTTTAGATCCTGACGATCCATTTCTGACAAGATCGCACAACGATAGCAGTCTCGCCACTGGTCCTAAGTGTGTCAGGTGCTGTTGTCCCTACCCCAACGCTAACTGACCTGAGTCCCGTTGGAATGAACATCCCCTATAGTTCTTATCATCACGCGGCGAGTGCTCTCCCCCGCTGCGAAAGATATGTTGCAAGGCTCTTCTCGCCTCCTGTGGGTCTTGATAGGTATCGATGTTTCCCTCCGCGTCGTGGACCCTCAATATCGCTGGGTAAATCAGGGCGAACTTCACTTGTGCCTTGTAAAGGTCCGAGCAGATGGAAGAAAATTCTCGTCTTTTCCTGGTGACCTCTGCTGAAAAATCCTCAAATAACAGGGTTCTGGATCCCCTTAGCATCAGAGGTGCTTTGATATTCTTGTAGGCCCTAAGTATGGCCGCCTTTTCAGAAAAGTCCAGGTATCTTACGATTACCTGTCTCGGCCTCTGGTTAAGCGCCGCTTGTGATGATGAATCATGGTTCTGCCGTCCCGCCGGTGACGGTGCTCGGCCTATCCTATGGGCTCTCTCCACCTTACAGCGTGTAGGGAGATTCAGCGCCTGGGGAAGCTCTTGTTCGCATAACTTCACCAGATCATGCAGCAGAACCGTTTCAGCAATACCTACTAACCGTAGATTGTTCCGTCGTGAACGGTTCTCCAGGTCATCTAGTTTCAGTAGGATCTTCTTGTTCTCTTGCAGGAGCCTGGAGCATTCCGCTCGGCAGTGACCCTGGTCATCCTCGATCGCTGCAATCCTCCCCTCTGCCTCCGTGAGGCGGCGGCCATGTTCGGCCAAGTCCTGGTGGATCTGTGACATGGAGGCAGCTACCGTGGTGGAAAAAGAGTCCTGCAAATCGGGTAATATACGTGCCGCAACCTCCAAAGCCAACCGCTTATAGTCAACTGTAAATTCATCCCCATGATCGGGTTCATCTGCGGTCTCGTCACCTGACTGCGACAGTGGCTTCTCTGTGAGGGGCTCTTGTGCGGCCATATCAGTTAGATTTCGTGCCACTGACTGCGACCTGGTAACTTTCATCGGTACTTTCTGCTTGTTCCTGCTCCCCATCGTCACTAGGAACCGGTCCATAGGAAACCGGAGGCACTTCTTGAGCGGTGGACCCAGACTTTGACTACTGTCAAGTCCGGTATGTCGGGGATTTAGACCCTTAGATAGCGGGCGTTAGTGAAGCTCTTACTCAGCTCGACTTGCCATGCTGGCGCCGGAACTGGAAGTCGGTTCATTTTAATGAACGTGAGCTTGTCCACATTGGCTGTGGACAGATGACTTCACTTGTCTTTGATAACGCCCCCTGCCGTGCTAAACACACGTTCAGATAATACACTGGCTGCAGAGCAGGCCAGCACCTCCAAGGCGTAAAGGGCAAGCTCAGGCCATGTGCCCAATTTGGAGACCCAGAAGTTGAAGGGGGCAGACTCGTCATTCAGTACGTGTAGGCGTGTACACACATACTGCTCCACCATGTTGGTGAAATGCTGCCTCCTGCTAAGACGTTCCATATCAGCTGGTGGTGCTGGTTGTTGTGGCATGCTGACAAAGCTTTTCCACATTTCGGCCATGCTAACCCTGCCTTCTGACGTGCTAGTGGTGCCCCCAGCTCTGTTGGCGGCCTCTTCCTCCTCCTCTGCCTTCACCTTGTGCTTCCAGTGTGCCCTCGCTGTCAGGTGGAAATGCCACCAGCAGTGTGTTTACCAGCGTGCGCTTGTACTTGCGCATCCAGTGAGGGAATTAAGGACGGTACGTTGTCCTTGTAACAGGGATCCAGCAGGGTAGCCACCCAGTAATCAGCACAAGTTAGAAAATGGCCAACTCGACGGTTGTTGCGGAGAAACTGCAGCATGTAATCGCTCATGTGCGCCAGGCTGCCCAGAGGCAAGCAAAAGCTGTCCTCTGTGGGAGGTGTATCATCTGTGTCCTCTGTATCCCCCCAGCCACGCACCAGTGATGGCCAAGAGCTAGTCTGGTTGCCACCCTGCTGTGAACAAGGTTCCTCCTCCTCCATTTCCTCCTCCTCATCCTCCACCTCGTCATTCTCCAGAACTGTGCCCTGGCTGGAGAATTGTGTACCTGACGATTGTTGGTGCAGAAACCCACCCTCAGAGCAACTTGTGAATGACTGGCCGGAAACCCTACAAAATGATCCCTCTTCCTCCTCCTCCTCCTCCTGTGCCACATCCTCTTCCATCATCGCCAGCAGTGTTTTTTCAAGGAGGCATAGAAGTGGGATAGTAAGGCTGAGAACGGCGTTATCTGCACTGAACATGTTGGTTGAGTACTCGAAACAGCGCAACAAGGAACACAGGTCTCGCATGGAGGCCCAGTCATTGGTGGTGAAGTGGTGCTGTTCTGCCGAGCTAATCACCTGTGCATGCTGCAGCTGAAACTCCACTTTAGCCTGCTGCTGCTCGCACAGTCTGGCCAGCATGTGCAAGGTGGAGTTCCACCTTGTGGGCATGTCGCATATGAAGCGGTGAGCGGGAAGGCCGAAGTTACCCTGCAGTGCTGACAGGCGAACAGCAGCAGGGTGAGAACGCCGAAAGCGCGCACAGACGGCCTACACTTTTTGCAGCAGCTCTGACATATCGGGGTAATTTTTACAAAACCTCTGCACCACCAAATTCAGCACATGCGCCAGGCAAGGGATGTGCATCAATCCGGCTAGTCCCAGAGCTGCTATTAGATTTTGCCCACTATTTCACACCGCCAGGCCGGGCTTGAGGCTCATTGGTACCAACCACTCATCGGTCTGTTGTTCCCACCCGTCCCGTCCACAGCTCCTGCGTGGTGTGGGGTTTGTTCCCCAAACAGATAAGTTTTAAAACTGCCTGCTGTCATTTACCCCTGGCTGTGCTGAAGTTGGTGGTGAAGGTGTTACGCTGACCAGATAAGGAGCCGGTAGAGGATGAGGAAGCGGAGTAGGAGGAGCAAGCATCAGGAGGCAAACTGAAGCGCCCTGCAATCCTCTGTGGTGGGTGGTGGTAGGACATGCAGCAAACTGCTATCCGCCTCAGGCCCAGCCGCCACTGCATTTACCCAATGTGCTGTTATAGAGATATAACATCCCTGACCGCGCTTACTGGTCCATATATCTGTACTGAGGTGCACCTTGCCACAGATGGCGTTGAACAGTGCACACTTAATTTTGTCCCCCACTTGGTTGTGAAGGGAAGGGATGGCACGCCTGGAAAAGTTGTGGCGGCTGGGTACGACATACTATGGGACAGCCACCGCCATGAGGCTTTTAAAACTCTCTGTCTTCACCAGACGGAATGACAGCATTTCAAAGGCCAGTAATTTTGAAATGCTTTTATTCAGGGCCAAGGATCGCAGGTGTAAAGGGGGTACTTCCTCTTCCGCTCCAGTGTTTGGGAGATGGAGAGCTGAACGCTTCCTTGGGACATTGTGGGGATGATTGCTGACCCAGATGGTGGTGTTGCTGGCAGATTCTCTGTTTGTGGGGTGGCAGGTGGCACTGTCACTCCAGAGGTGGATGAAGAGGCCGAGACTGCAGCAGAAGAGGAAGAAGGAGGAGCCAGAGACCTTTCTTGTTTTTTGAGGTGTCTACTCCACTGCAGCTTGTGCTTTGCACTTAGATGCCTGGTCATGCAGGTTGTGCTCAGGTTGAGAACGTTTATGTCTCTCTTTAGGCTCTGATTGCACAGCTTGCAAACTACTTGTGTCTTGTCGTCAGCACATTGTCTGAAGAACTGCAACGCCAGGGAACTCCTTGGAGCTGGCTTTGGTGTGCTCAGTTCTTTGGTGCGATGGGCAGTAGCAGGCATACTGTCTAGGGGATGGCCGCTCTGCTTTTGCACCCTTCTCCCTCTTCTGCTGTGCTGGTGGCGCTGTGCGACCACCTCTTCCTCCGAACTACACAAGTCAATAGCATGACCTTGATTCCATGTGGGGTCGAGGACCTCATCGTCCTCCAC
Source organism: Bufo gargarizans (assembly GCF_014858855.1). NCBI lineage: Eukaryota > Metazoa > Chordata > Amphibia > Anura > Bufonidae > Bufo > Bufo gargarizans. The sequence continues at coordinate 329,751,973 of NC_058083.1, forward strand.
ATCATCTTCCACCCAGTCTTCACCCCTGCCCTCCTTGTCGGTCTGCACTCTGCAGAAAGCCACAGCAGTTGGCACCTGTGTTTGATCACCATCCGAGACGTGCTGCGGTGGTTTTCCCATGGACTCATCTTGAAACATAAGTGGTTGGGCACATTGGTGCACTCAATCTCTTCCACTTCTATGGCAGGGCTAGGTGGATGGCACTGGGAAACACTAGTAACAGAGTCATCAAAAATCAGAAGAGATTGCTGCATGAATTGGGGCTCAGACTGCTTGGCTTATTTGCAAGGTGGTGAGGTAAAAGACTGATGGACATCGGCTGCAGGTGCCAACTCTGATCTTTCAGCAGGAGACTGGGTGGGAGACAATGTAAAGGAACTGGAGGCACTGAAAGCAACCCAATCTGCTATCGCCTGTACTTGTTCAGGCCTCACCATTCATAGAGCCGCATTAGGCCCGACCAAATAATGCTGAATGTTCTGTCTCCTACTTGCACCTGAGGAAGGTGTTTCACTTGTGCGTGTATCTGGCACAGATCGACCACAAACTCTCCCTGCAACAGGAGCTCCACCAGCAGCACCACGACCGGGGCCACGTCCGTCCCTTATTTGACGCACTCCTCATTCTCCTCAAATTTAGGATCTTTCCCAAAATGTTTTTATTTTATTTATTTTATAACAGAAGATAACAGCAGTATCTAATGGGTGTATTTCACACTGACAGATGCAGCAAAGGCTGCAAAATTAGTTTTTTGCCAAAAATAGGTGTTTTTTAAATAGCAGAATAGAACAACAGTATCTAAAGGGTGTATCTCGCAATGACAGATGCAGCAAAGGCTGCAAAATTACCGTATTTTTCACCCCATAAGACGCCGTTTCCCCCCCGCCAAAAGTGGTGGGGAATTGGAAGTGCGTCTTATGGAGCGAATGCTGCCATTTTTACATCGCAGGCTGCGATGTATCAGCGGGGAGGGAGGAGGGGCTGGAAGCAACTCGCAGTGGGGCCCAGTGCAGTCACTGTAGTCTTACACCGGGCCCCGCACACACAAGTATTCCTATGTAAACTGTAGGCAATTGATATGTTAACTGTTGGAAGTCCATATTTAAACTACAAGGTAGCGCAATCCGGGTACCTTAGTACTCACTATTGAACGCCCACTCACAGCGGATGCTCCGCCCACTTTATTAATGAAGTAGGCAGAGCATGCGCCGTGAGGAAGTGTATGACTGGCCAGCCTGCCTGCAAGTATGGGCGTTCAATAGTGAGTACTAAGGTATGTGGATTGTGCTACCTTGTAGTTTAAATATGGATTGCCTACAGTTAACATTTAAATTGCCTACAATTTACATCGGAATACTGGTGTGTGCGGGGTCCCGTGTATTAGAGTACAGTGACTGCATCGGGCCCCGCTGCGATTTTAACAACAGTGCCATCCACAGATCCCCCATAAGCGCCATCCACAGATCCCCTATAACAGTGCCATCCACAAACCCCCTAAAAGTGCCATCCACAGATCCCCCATAACAGTGTGTCCTCCACAGATCCATAACAGTGCGTCATCAACAGATCCCCCATAATAGTGTCATCCACAGACCACCATTAGTTTAAAACCCACCAAAAGCACACCTTTTGGTTAATTTTTTTTTCTTATTTTCCTCCTCAAAAACCTAGGTGCGTCTTATGGGCAAGTGTGTCTTATAGGGCAAAAAATACTGTAAATTTTTGCCCAAAATAGGTGCTTTTTAATAGTAGAAAAGAAAAACAGAATCTAAAAGGTGTATCTCACAATGATAGATGCACCAAAGGCTGCCAAATTAATTTTTTTGCCCAAAATAGGTGTTTTTTTAATAGCAGAATAGAACAGTATCTAAAGGGTGTATCTCACACTGACAGCTGCAGAAAAGGTTGCAAATTTTGTTTTTTGCCCCAATTTTTTTTTTTTTTATAACAGAATATGACAGCAGTATATAACGCTTGAATTTCACACTGACAGATGCATCAAGGGCTGTAAAATTGAGTATTTTGCCCAAAAAGTGTGTTTTTTAAAACCCAGAAAATTATTGCTGTATTTCTAATTTAAATTGCACACTGACTAATGCGGCATATGCCCCAGATAGAGGGTATTGCCAAAAATGGGTGTTTTTTTTAAAACCCAGAAATTTATTGAACTACTTCTAGCTTGTTTTTAACAATGATAGATGCAGCAAACACCGCAAAATTAGGATTTTGCCCATAAAGGGTGTTTTTTTTAATAACAAATTATGACAGCAGAATATAATGCTGGAATTTCACACTGACAGATGCAGCAAGGGCTGTAAAATTTAGTATTTTGCCTAAAAAGGGTGTTTTTTAAAACCCAGTAAATTATTCCTGTATTTCTAGCTTAAATTGTAAACTGACTAATGTGGCATAGATGTAGGGTATTGCCAAAAATGGGTGTTTTTTAAAACCCAGAATATAATTTCAGTATTTCATGCTTCTTTTTGACTGTCATAAATGCACATATGTTGTGCTGGTGCACAGAACTTGCATAAAATGGCCGCCGCTGCCCACCTAACTAACAGATGGATAAAAGTTATTTTTCTGTGTCACTGGGCACAGGGCAGGGTAAAAAGATTGTGCACTGCACCCACAAGACATAATCTAGGTATATCGCTGAGTTAACAAGCATTTCTGATTGCAGATTCTGTCCTATTCTCTCCCTCACAGCAGCAGCATCCTATCCCTACACTAATTAGAGCAGAGTGACTTGCAGTGCTACGTAACTCCAATTTATATAGAGGCTGGTTAACATGCTGCACTGGCCAATCACAGCCATGCCATTAGTAGGCATGGCTGTGAAGGCTTCCAAGGGCGCACAAGTTATACGCTTGTTGATTGGCTGCTCTGCATCCTTTCAAAAAGCGCCATTAACTCGCCAAACACCGAACCCGAACTTTTACTGAAAAGTTCGGGTTCGGGTCCTGGGTCCAAAAATCCTAAAGTTCGGTACGAACCTGAACTTTACAGTTTGGGTTTGCTCAACCCTACACAGGAGAGGTTTTCTTCTGATGACTTATCCATGAAGACCATATTTGTGGAGGTGTCGCTGAACAGTAGAATAATGTTTTACAACTCCAGAGTCTGCTAAATCTTTTTGAAGGTCTTTTGCAGTCAAATGGGGGTTCTGCTTAAAATGTTTAAAAGTGTGTTGAATCTTCAAATATATGCCTTTTGGAAATCTTTTTATCTTCAACTTAACTGTTTACAGTAACAATAATTTTTACCAGGGGTGCCCAAACTTTTGTCGTATATATTACATTAGATCTAACTTGCAATTGTCTCCTGAAGAATGCCTAGTATTTAAAATCCAAAAAGCTTCACAGCATAAGTTCTTGCACCAAACCCTACCCCTATGTGAACTAAACACATTCTAAAATGTAAAAATTATTGCATTCACGATGTGGTGAAATGTTTAGATGCACTAGATGTATTTAGGCACTTGGATTTGGAGACTGTAGAAGCCATGCATGTCTCAACAGAGATTGGTGGATCCCTCACTTTCCTAGCAGTGAAGTGTCCCAAAGTATGACCGGCAACCATCTTGTGTTCCAAGATTTTTCACTTTTAATTTATCGATTGTATACCCAATGATATTGGAGTCTAACAGTTGCCAGTTGTACTTTTTGAAAACTCTTCTACAGGGAGAAAGGGTATACACAATCTCTGTTGATATATTTGATATGACTGCTGCAGTCTCTATAGTGTTTAATGGAGAGGTGTCAGTCTCAAAGGCCTTAAAGTCAGTCTCATAGGAATGAATAGTAAAATTGCTTTCATGTCCATGAGCATATACTATGTTGATCCATGAGCAGATACTATGGGCTCTAATAGCTAAAAGTAAACAAGGCTGAAAATACTTCAATAAACCAATATGTAAGTTTATGTGCATTTTAAAAAGTGTTGTTGCTATATACATGTCATACAAATGATTATGTATACCAGCTCACATACAAATGGGGGTGGGTAAAAATAAAACTCTTTAGTACATAAGAATTGTAGAGTTCATCAGTCGAGGCATTAGAAGAAGGAATGAAATCATTAATACAACCTTACAAAGGTCATTGATGGAATAACAAAAAACTAGTGTCCAAAGGATAACAGGCTCTAAAGATAATTATTACAGATGCATCCTTTAATCAGAAATATTGGCATTTCAGGCATGTTCATTTCACTAAAAGTTGGTGTTTTCCATGCCACGTACCCAACAATAGAGTTCAATATTTGTAGGATGTAACCAGATACGAAGATGTCAAATCTTAAGTATAAGAAACATAAATCTGCCCTTGATTTTTTCATCCATGCACTCTATAGGGCAAATCTATGAAAACATAAAAAGAAATCTTTCATTTTTCAAACTTGCACTGCAGTGAGATGCTATAGGCAACAAAGACAATTTTCCCTTTAGATAGTTTTCATAATTATTTCTTTCCACGTCAATATGCCTATTTTATAGAAGTACACATACATTGAAATACCTTGCTCAGTTTTATTTTTAATGTTATTTGTCCAGTCAGCTTGTAAGCTTGATACCAACTGGGAATAATTACTGTGATTTGTTTCCTCTGAGAAATTTCAATTCAACAGCTAAACAAGTATGGATATGCAGAGTAAAGCATGTGACATGCCAAAAATACATGCTGCTTGGCTTACTGCTTTGAAATTCAGCATAATATGCTTGCTTAGAATACAGTACTAAAGCACATAATAAGTGAATGCTCCAATTTCATAACAGTTTCCTGTACCGCCGTATTCTGTGACTAATTTTTGTGTGAACTAGATAGATTTCTGTGATGTTTTGCAAATTAGATACTCTTCCAAATGAAGAAACAACTTGCTAGAAGAGTCCACAGCACTGCCAAATGAAGTATAAACTGCTTTATTTGTAGCACATAAGCCAAAACAGCAACATTTTGGCACATAGGCCTTTCTCAAGCTTTATACAGCTTAAGAAAGGCTTGCATGCTATCAGGAAGATTGAATAGCAATGGACACCGTAAACCACTTCTCAGTGGACAAGCAGTGAAACAGAATGGCACCATATTGCCTAACCTGGATAATGTATTGCCCTGCAGCCAGCAGTTTATTGTATCCATTGCAACCTAGCCTTCACCTGATAAGTCCATGAGCTGGATGAAATGTGTTGGAATATAATTCAAGGCTTACTGGGACCTTTGCAGGTATAATCCCTGGGAAGGGCTGTTATTTTCCTGCCAATCCCAGTCACATTTAGGGTGTAACATGGATGACTAGGGTGAGACTGTACCTCTTCCACAGCTTTTAGTGCTCTCCAAACAGGTTTCTGAGATGAGGGAAAGATCTTTGTATGTTTGGAATAAGCTGACAATGTTCTGCTTCATTTATTGGCTGTGATATTACTCTCTTGACTTTCTGTACCCTGTGACATTGTGGACTTGATATTGTTTTGATCTGCCTGGCTTGACTTGTATTTTAATTGGTTTATTAAAAATTAAGTTTTATATTTCTTCATACCATTCTGTGATTGAGTCAAGTATATACTGTAAAATCTCAGTAAGAATTGTATTATTATACCAAGTTGATTTAAATCATAAGAATCAACCATGTGGTTGTGTCCTATATTAATTAGATATTTAAGCTAAGGACAACTACCATATACCTGTAGATGTATACATAGACTGACCTCATTGTTTAACAACACATCTGCATACATTTAGTAGTGGCTGTGTCTGAGTGCAGCATTGAAAAATAAATGAATGAATGTTAAAGAAGCTAATATAAAAATTAAATATAATGTCTGTATAGTTAATCAGTATAATAAAATAACAGTCAAAAGTTTGCCTCAGAAAAAGCACTGTTACTTGGGCTTATTACTTGTATTATTTACTTGTATTTTTTATTTATTTTGACACATACATTGGCTTTCTTGAAACCTTACTCTGCACATACACATTATATTGCTACTAATTATAGTATTATTGCTATGTTGAGGAGTTACAGGCCTGGGGGTAGAGAGACAGTTAATTCATTTCTGGAAATTCATTTTGTCTATGATTCATCAAATTTTTTTAAACATTTGATTTGGGTATGGATCAATTCCACCAAATATTCTCCAATTTCCATAAACATTTGCATATAACAATCTAAGATCTCCTTGGATTTATACTGTATTTTATCTCTCAAAAATCTAAGAAAAAAAAACAGACAAGCAAGCCAGATCTCCTTCTAAAGGGAACAGAATATTGAATGTCCCTGATTAGCAAATTAGCATATCTTATTTCTGATGGCAACAGAGACTGTTCTTTTCTCTTTGGAAGGAAAGCTAATTTGCATACCTTTGGCTTTCTAGGAAATGTACTAAATTCATGCTTACCCATAACTACTTCTCATTTGGTGACAGCATATAACTACAGAAAATGGGTACAGCCATGGGAGGCAAAATGGCACCACAATATGCAAATCTGTCCATGGCCAAGCTTGAAAGTGACTTCCATCCTCTTACATCAAGCCTTTGGCCTACTTATGATGAGCACATTTTTTAAAAATGTTATTCTCCGATTAGCCAATTTCTTTGGGAAAAATTTGCTTAGATCCAAATTTATTCACAGTGAATTAGGTTAAAAAAAACGGCTATTTCCTGACTACAGAGAGCCTTTATAGTGGTGTAAAACACTGTGCCTTGCAGTAACACGCATAGGGAGTCTGCTTTGGTAGTGAAATAATACAGTAAGTCCATATGACATGCAAATGACAGGCATCGCTCCTAGAATCACTTCACACTTCCCTTATTTGGGCAGTCACAGGGACAAAACTGACCAAATAACTCAAATATGAACTCAGCCTTACAGGTCGATATTATCGTCAGCTGATTCCACATAGATGTCTAAAGAACCTGTTCTATTAAACGCCTATACAAGTAGAGCCCCCCTGACAGAGTAGAGAGGGTGTCAGCAGTAAGTTTGTGTTGATGCACTGACTAATTTGCCGTTCCTCTGATCCATCAGAACAATAACCCACAAAAAACGGAACCTGTCTGTAGAGCATATGCCTTCAATTGGTCAGCATTTGCTCAATAATCCATCAGTATTGCTAATGCCCCAAAAAACAGTAGTTCTAAAATAGGGATGACACGTGAATGGAATATTTGCATACAGGCCTTAAATCTGCTTCATAGACAGAATCCGTTGTGCGTCTCATTTTTTCTTCCTTCTGACAGATCAGAAGAAAGGTAAAAGAAAACGATGATGTTAGCCAGGCCAAAAGCCAAAATAGTGGACCAGTCATGAAGTGGGGAGGGTGGGAACAGCATTAGAAGTCCACAGAGTGGACCTATGACATAGTGATGAGGTGGAAGTGGGCGGCCCAATGACTGTTTGAAAGGCTGAAGAGCAGCCAATCAACAAGTGTTTAACTCGTGTGCCCTTAGAAGCCATTACAGCCATGCCTACTAATGGCATGGCTGTGATTGGCCAGTGTAGCATGTGACCCACCCTCTATATAAGCTTGAGTAAAGTAGTACTAATGGCATGGCTGTGATTGGCCAGTGTAGCATGTGACCCACCCTCTATATAGGCTTGAGTCAAGTAGCGCTGCATATCACTCTGCTCTGAATAGTGTAGGAATAGGATGCTGCTGCTGTGAGGGAGAGAATAGGACAGAATCTTTAATCAAAAATGCTTGTTAACTCAGCGATATACTTAGATTTTGTCTTGTGGGTGCAGTGCACAATCTTTTTACCCTGCCCTGAACCCAGTGACACAGAGAAATAACTTTTATCCGTCTGGTAGTTAGGTGGGCGGCGGCAGCCATTTTATGCAAGTTCAGTGCACCACCACAGCACATGTGCATTTTTGACAGTCAAATAGAAGCTTGAAAAACTGCAATTATATTCTGAGTTTAAAAAAATCACCCATTTTTGGCAAGACCCTACATCTGTTGCCTATGCAGCATTTGTCATTGTTAAATACAAGTATATAAGACTGCAATAATTTTATGGGTTTAAAAAAGCACCCCTTTTTGGCAATACCCTCCATCTGGGGCCTATGCAGCAATTGTCAGTGTAAAATTTAAGCTTGAAATACTGCAATAATTTTCTGGGTTTTAAAAATCACCCTTTTTGGGCAAAATACTAAATTTTATAGCCCTTGCTGCATCTGTCATTGTGAAATACAAGTGTTAGATACTGCTGTCATATTATGTTATTAAAAAAACATCCATTTTGGGAAAAATCCTAATTTTATATACTTTCTATATAGTGCATTCTGGTAGTGCAGCATTTGTTTGCGATTTTGCGTTACCACAGCTACACAGAGTGACAAACGCTATTGGAACAAATAATTTTTACTGGTGTGATATACCAGTTGCCCCCCCAAAAAAAACTGATTGAAGAAGGGGTGTTATATACCAATTATATACTCTCTATATAGTGCATTTGGGTAGTGCAGCATTTGTTTGCGGTTTAGCTGCGTTGCCGCAGCTACACAGAGTGACAAACGCTATTGGAACAAATAATTTCTACTGGTGTGATATAGCAGTTGTTCCCCCAAAAAACTGAATGAAGCAAGGGTGTTATATACCATTAATATACTTTATGTATAGTGCATTTAGGTAGTGGGGAATATGTTTGCAGTTTTGCTGCGTTACCGAAGCTACACAGAGTGCCAAATGCTATTGGAACAAAAAATTTCTACTAATGAGATATAATAGTTGCACCCCCCAAAAAAAATGATTGAAGCAGGGGTGTTATATACAAATAATATACTTTATTTATAGTGCATTTTGGTAGTGCAGCATTTGTTTGCAGTTTTGCTGCGTTACCGCAGCTACACAGATTGACAAACGCTATTGGAACAAATAATTTCTACTGGTATAATATAAAGGTTTCCCCCTAAAAAACAGTTGCACCCCCAAAAAAAATGAATTAAGCAGGGGTGTTATATACCAATAATATACTTTCTACATAGTGCATTTAGGTAGTCCAGCATTTGTTTGCAGTTTTTCTGCATTAACGCAGCTACACAGAGTGCCAAATGCTATTGGAACAAATCATTTCTAAAGGTGCAATATTACAGCTGCCCCCACCCCCAAAAAAAAGATTGAATTAGGGGTTTTATAAACCAATAATATACTTTCTATATAGTGCATTTAGGTAGTGCAGCATTTGTTTGGGGTTTTTCTGCATTACCTCAGCTACACAGAGTGACAAACGCTATTGGAATAAATAACTTCTACTGGTGGGATATACCAGTTGCCCCCCCCAAAAAACTAATTGTAGCAGGGGTGTTATATACCAATTATATACTCTCTATATAGTACATTTTGGTAGTGCAGCATTTGTTTGCGGTTTTGCTGTGTTACAGCAGCTACACAGAGTGACAAACGCTATTGGAACAAATAATTTCTACTGGTTTGATATACCAGTTGCCCCCCAAAAAACTGATTGAAGCAGGGATGTTATGTACCAATTATATACTATCTATATAGCGCATTTGGGTAGTGCAGCATTTGTTTGCGGTTTTGCTGTGCCACAGCAGCTACACAGAGTGACAAACGCTTTTGGAACAAATAATTTCTACTGGTTTGATATACCAGTTGCCCCCCAAAAAACTGATTGAAGCAGGGATGTTATATACCAATATTCTTTCTAGGATTCCCAAAAAGTTGGGACACTAAACAAATTGTGAATAAAAACTGAATGCAATGATGTGGAGATGGCAAATGTCAATATTTTATTTGTAATTGAACGTAGATGACAGATCAAACGTTTAATCCGAGTAAATGTATCATTTTAACCACTTCAACCCCGCTAGCTGAAACCCCCTTAATGACCAGGCCACTTTTTACACTTCTGCACTACACTACTTTCACCGTTTATTGCTCGGTCATGCAACTTACCACCCAAATGAATTTTACCTCCTTTTCTTCTCACTAATAGAGCTTTCATTTGGTGGTATTTCATTGCTGCTGACGTTATTAATCGAAATTTAACGATTTTTTTGCAAAAAAATGACATTTTTCACTTTCAGCTGTAAAATTTTGCAAAAAAAACTACATCCATATATAAATTTTTCACTAAATTTATTGTTCTACATGTCTTTGATAAAAAAAAAATGTTTGGGCAAAAAAAATGGTTTGGGTAAAAGTTATAGCGTTTACAAACTATGGTACAAAAATGTGAATTTCCGCTTTTTGAAGCAGCTCTGACTTTCTGAGCACCTGTCATGTTTCCTGAGGTTCTACAATGCCCAGACAGTAGAAAACCCCCACCAATGACCCCATTTAGCAAAGTAGACACCCTAAGGTATTCGCTGATGGGCATAGTGAGTTCATAGAACTTTTTATTTTTTGTCACAAGTTAGCGGAAAATTATGATTTTTTTTCCTTACAAAGTCTCATATTCCACTAACTTGTGACAAAAAAAAAAAAAACTTCCATGAACTCACTAAGCCCATCACAAAATACCTTGGGGTGTCTTCTTTCCAAAATAAGTTCACTTGTGGCATAGTTATACTGCCCTGGCAATTTAGGGGCCATATGTGTGAGAAGTAGTTTGCAATCAAAATCTGTAAAAAATGACTGGTGAAATCCGAAAGGTGCACTTTGGAATGTGGGTCCCTTTGCCCACCTAGGCTGCAAAAAAGTGTCACACATCTGGTATCGCCGTACTCAGGAGAAGTTGGGGAATGTGTTTTGGGGTGTCATTTTACATATACCCATGCTGAGTGAGAGAAATATCTTGGCAAATGACAACTTTTCCAATTTTTTTATACAAAGTTGGCATTTGACCAAGATATTTATCTCACCCAGCATGGGTATATGTAAAATGACACCCCAAAACACATTCCCCAACTTCTCCTGAGTACGGCGATACCACATGTGTGACACTTTTTTGCAGCCAAGGTGGGCAAAGGTGCCCAAATTCCTTTTAGGAGGGCATTTTTAGACATTTGGATCCCAGACTTCTACTTTAGGGCCCCTAAAAAGCCAGGGCAGTATAAATACCCCACATGTGACCCCACTTTGGAAAGAAGACACCCCAAGGTATTCAATGAGGGGCCTGGCGAGTTCATAGAATTTTTTTTTTTTTGGCATAAGTTAGCGGAAATTGATTTTTTTTTCTTTTTTTTTCTCACAAAGTCTCACTTTCCGCTAACTTGGGACAAAAATTTCAATCTTTCATGGACTCAATATGCCCCTCAGCAAATACCTTGGGGTGTCTTCTTTCCAAAATGGGGTCAGTTGTGGGGTGTTTGTACTGCCCTGGCATTTGAGGGTCTCCGCAATCATTACATGTATGGCCAGCATTAGGAGTTTCTGCTAGTCTCCTTATATTGAGCATACAGGTAATGAGATTTTTTTTTTCCGTTCAGCCTCTGGGCTGAAAGAAAAAAATGAACGGCACAGATTTCTTCATTCGCATCGATCAATGTGGATGAAAAAATCTCTGCCCAAAAAAAAAGGAGGGGAAAGGCGTCTGCCAGGACATAGGAGCTCCGCCCAACATCCATACCCACTTAGCTTGTATGCCCTGGCAAACCAGATTTCTCCATTCACATCAATCGATGTGGATGAATAAATCATTGCCGGGATTTTTTACTTTTTTTTATATACAAAGTGTTTGCCAAAGCATAGGAACACCGCCTCCTCCTCAGCTCGTATGCCTTGGCAAACGTATCTTTTACTGCAGAGGAGAAATCTCATCTTGCAGCGCCGCATACACCGACTTGAGTGTAATCTGACAGCAGTGCAATGCTTCTGTCAGAATGCACATCAGTGCTGCAGCTAGTCGATCGGTTGGTCCACCTGGAAGGTAAAAAAAAAAAAAAGAAAAAGAAAAAAACCAGGCCACAACGCAATCATTTTATTAACTTTGGAACAGAACATATCAACTTTAACTTTTTTTAACTGAACATTAACCTTTTTGCATACTGGTGTTTTTTTTTTTTTTTTGCCTTTATAGAACAAACCTCTCCTTCCCCATGGGTCAATGTGCAAAGCGCAAATCGCCCAAAGATGTGGAGAAGTGCGTTATGCACTTTGTCCTAGGTGAAAGGAGACTTTTGCAGCAGCTGTATGTGAATGGGCCCTAATAGCCCTGTGTGCCTGTCCTGGTGAGATGTAATCCCTATGCTAGGTGTACCTGTGTGTGGTACTTCCGGAAACACTCCTCTAAGCATAGGGCAGGGTGGTCAGGACAGTCAGGACAGAAATAGCGGGTGTCACGCCTTATTCCACTCCTGCTACAGACACGACATCTTTTTCAGGGTGACAGTTGGGTTGAGGTACCGGCAACGACATTGGGGAAATGTCACTCGTGTAGATGGCTAACTACACTGGTGGATGGGGCCACGGAACCTCCTGGGTACAGGAGGTTCTCGATGATCTCTTCCTGAAATTTGAGGAAGGATCCAGTTCTCCCAGCCTTACTGTAGAGAACAAAACTATTATACAGAGCCAATTGAATCAAATATACAGACACCTTCTTATACCAGCGTCTGGTTCTGCGGGAAACTAAATACGGAGACAACATCTGGTCATTGAAGTCCACCCCTCCCATGTGAAGGTTATAGTCGTGGACTGAGAGGGGATTTTCAATGACGGGTTGCTCGCTTAATTTGTATTGTCGTGTCTGCGTGAATGGAGGAGAGCATGTAAACGTCACGCTTGTCTCTCCATTTCACCGCGAGCAGTTCTTCGTTACACAATGCAGCCCTCTCCCCCCTTGCAAGACGGGTGGTAACGAGCCGTTGGGGGAAGCCCGCGCGACTAGTTTGCGCGGTGCCACAGGTGCCAATCTGTTCTAGAATCAAATGCGTAAAGAGGGCCACACTTGTGTAGAAATTTTCCACATAAAGATGGTACCCCTTGCCGAATAAGGGTGACACCAAGTCCCAGACTGTCTTCCCACTGCTCCCCAGGTAGTCAGGGCAACCGACTTGCTCCAGGGTCTGATCTTTTCCCTCATAGATCCGAAATTTGTGGGTATAGCCTGTGGCCCTTTCACAGAGCTTATACAATTTGACCCCATACCGTGCGCGCTTGCTTGGGATGTATTGTTTGAAGCCAAGGCGCCCGGTAAAATGTATTAGGGACTCGTCTATGCAGATGTTTTGCTCTGGGGTATACAAATCTGCAAATTTCTGGTTGAAATGGTCTATGAGGGGCCGAATTTTGTGGAGCCCGTCAAAAGCTGGGTGGCCTCTGGGACGGGAGGCGGTGTTGTCGCTAAAGTGCAGGAAACGCAGGATGGCCTCAAAATGGGCCCTGGACATAGCAGCAGAGAACATGGGCATGTGATGAATTGGGTTCGTGGACCAATATGACCGCAATTCATGCTTTTTAGTTAGACCCATGTTGAGGAGAAGGCCCAGAAAAATTTGAATTTCGGAAACTTGGACTGGTTTCCACCGGAAAGGCTGGGCATAATAGCTTCCCGGGTTGGCGGTTATAAATTGTGTGGCATACCTGTTTGTTTCAGCCACGACTATGTCTAAGAGCTCCGCAGTCAAGAACAGCTCAAAAAATCCCAGGGCCGAACCGATCTGAGCTGTCTCAACCCGAACTCTAGACTGGGCAGTGAAAGGGGGAACTGCAGGTGAAGTTGGGGACTGCCAATCAGGGTTTTCCAGCACCTCAGAGATTCTAGGGGGTCTACGGGCCCGTCTTTGCGGTGGCTGCGACGGGGTCACTACTGCTCGTGCCACCGTACCAGCTTCAACTGTCCTTCTGGTGCTCGCCACTTCTCCAGGTTGTACAGCAGTGCTGGCACTAGGTCCAGGGAGGGCTGCGCTGCTGGTGTATGCCTCACCACGTAATCTGACAGCGCCAGCCCCACTCTGCTGCCCTTGAAGCGGATCTTGCACAACCTGTGGTCTAGAGACACGGGGCCGGGTACGCCTGGTGCTATCAGGGACCTCAGCCTCCTCGTCAGAAACTTTGGGTCAGAGAGCCACTGCTTTCTACAGGTTCATATTCTGACCCGCTAGATTCGTCAGATGAGGGTTCCCATTCCTCATCCGACTGGGTCAGAAGCCTGTAGGCCTCTTCAGAAGAATACCCCCTGTTTGACATTTGGGCAACTAAATTTAGGGGTATTCCCTGAGACTACCCAAGAAAAGAAAGCAAGAGAGGCTAGCGAAGTACCGGAGGCCGCTGCGGTTGATAAAAAAGATCAAAACTGATTTTTTTATCGCCGCAGCACGTGTAAAGTGAATGTGCAGTGACCAAAAAATATATATTTTTTGTCACTGCGGTGGGGCGGGTGTGGGCGAACGCATGTGTGGGCGACCGATCAGGCCTGATCGGGCAAACACTGCGTTTTGGGTGGAGGGCGAACTAAAGTGACACTAATACTATTATAGATCTGATTGTGATCAGTTTTGATCACTTCCAGATAAAAGTACAAATGCTGATTAGCGATACGCTAATCAGCGAATCAGTGACTGCGGTGCGGTGGGCTGGGCGCTAACCGATCCCTAAACTACCTAACCAAGGGGCTTAAACTATCCCTAAAACCTAACAGTCAATACCAGTGAAAAAAAAAAGTGACAGTTTACACTGATCACTTTTTTCCTTTCACTAGTGATTGACAGGGGCGATCAAAGGGGTGATCAAAGGGTTAATTGGGGTGCAGGGGGTGATCTGGGGCTAAAGTGTGGTGTTGGTGCTACTCACTGTGAAGCCTGCTCCTCTGCTGGATCCAACCGACCAAAAGAACCAGCAGAGGAGCAGGGCAGCCATATAACAGATCATATTTACTAATATGATCTGTTATCTGGCACTTGATTGTTTTTTTTTTAAATCATCAGCTTGCCAGCCGCGATCATTGGCTGGCAAGCTGATGACGTGACCCCCCTTGACGAAATGCCGGCCCGCACTACGCATGCGCGGGCCGGCTAAGCGCGTCATCTTGCGTCTCGCGAGATGACGCGTATATGCATCAGTCTGCGCAGCGCTGCCGCCTCCGGACCGCAGATCTGCGTTAGGCGGTCCGGAGGCGGTTAAAGGAAAAATACGTTGATTCAAATTTTCACAGTGTCATAAAATCCCCAAAAAGTTGGGACAAGTAGCAATAAGAGGCTGGAAAAAGAAAATTTTAGCATAACGAAGAGCTGGAAGACCAATTAACACTAATTAGGTCAATTGGCAACATGATTGGGTATAAAAAGAGCTTCTCAGAGTGGCAGTGTCTCTCAGAAGCCAAGATGGGTAGAGGATCACCAATTCCCACAATGTTGTGCAGAAAGATAGTGGAGCAATATCAGAAAGGTGTTACCCAGCGAAAAATTGGAAAGACTTTGCATCTATCATCATCAACTGTGCTTAACATCATCCGAAGATTCAGAGAATCTGGAACAATCTCTGTGCGTTAGGATCAAGGCCGTAAAACCATACTGGATGCCCGTGATCTCCGGGCCCTTAAACGACACTGCACCACAAACAGGAATGCTACAGTAAAGGAAATCACAGAATGGGCTCAGGAATACTTCCAGAAACCATTGTCAGTGAACACAATCCACTGTGCAATCCGCCGTTGCCAGCTGAAACTCTACAGTGCAAAGAAGAAGCCATTTCTAAGCAAGATCCACCAGCTCAGGCGTTTTCACTGGGCCAGGGATCATTTAAAATGGAGTGTGGCAAAATGGAAGACTGTTCTGTGGTCAGACGAGTCACGATTCAAAGTTCTTTTTGGAAAGCTGGGACGCCATGTCATCCGGACCAAAGCGGACATGGACAACCCAAGTTGTTATCAACGCTCAGTTCAGAATCCTGCATCTCTGATGGTATGGGGTTGCATGAGTGAGTGTGGCATGGGCAGCTTGCATGTCTGGAAAGGCACCATCAATGCAGAAAAATATATTCAGGTTCTAGAACAACATATGCTCCCATCCAGACGTCATCTCTTTCAGGGAAGACCCTGCATTTTTCAACAAGATAATGCCAGACCACATTCTGCATCAATCACAACATCATGGCTGCGTAGGAGAAGTATCCGGGTACTGAAATGTCCAGTCTGCAGTCCAGATCTTTCACCTATAGAGAACATTTGGCGCATCATAAAGAGGAAGATGCAACAAAGAAGGCGCAAGACGATTGAACAGATGGAGGCCTGTATTAGACAAGAATGGGAGAGCATTCCTATTTCTAAACTTGAGAAACTGGTCTCCTCGGTCCCCAGACGTCTGTTGAGTGTTGTAAGAAGAAGGGGAGATGTCACACAGTGGTGAAAATGGCCTTGTCCCAACTTTTTGGGGATTTGTTGACACCATGAAATTCTGATTCAACATATTTTTCCCTTAAAATGGTACATTTTCTCAGTTTAAACTTTTGTTCCGTGATTTATGTTCTATTCTGAATAAAATATTAAAAGTTGGCACCTCCACATAATTGCATTCAATTTTTATTCACGATTTGTATAGTGTCCCAACTTTTTTGGAATCCGGTTTATAATTTCTACTGATGTGATATACCAGTTTTCCCCTAAAAAACTAATAGAAGCAGGGTTGTTATATACCAATTATATATTTTCTATGTAGTGCATTTGGGTAGTGCAGCATTTGTTTGCGGTTGTAATGCGTTACCTCAGCTACACAAAGTGACAAACACTATTGGAACAAATAATTTCTACTAGTGTGATATACATACCAGTTGCCCCCCCAAAAAACTGATTAAAACAGGGGTGATATATACAAAAATTATACATTCTTTATAGTGCATTTAGATACTGCAGCACTTGTTTGCAGTTTTGCTCTGTTTCCGAAGCTACACAGTGACAAACGCTATCGGAACAAATAATTTCTACTTGTGTGATATATAAGTCGCCCCCCAAAAAAATCAGTTTGAAGCAGGGGTCTTATATACAAAAATTATAATTTCTATATGGTACATTTGGGTAGTACAACTTTTGTTTGCAGTTTTGCTGCGTTACCACAGCAACACAGAGTAACAAATACTATTAGACCAAAAAGTTTCTGCTAATGTGACATACCAGTTGCCCCCCAAAAAACCTGATTGAAGCAGGGGTGTTATATACCAATAATATACGTTCTATTTAGTGCATTTAGGTAGTGCAGAATATGTTTGTGGTTTTGCTGCTTTACTGAAGCCACACAGTGACAAACGCTGTTGGAACAAATAATTTCTACTGGTGTGATATACCAGTTGCCCCCCCCAAAAAACTGATTGAATCAGGGCTTTTACATACTGATAATATACTTTCTATATAGTGCATTTGGGTAGTGCAGCATTTGTTTGAGGTTTTTCTGCGTTACAACAGCCACACAGTGACAAACGCTATTGAAACAGGTAATTTCTACTGGTGTGATATTCCAGTTGCCCCCCGAAAAAACAGATTGAATCAGGGGTAGAGTTGAGCGGACACCTGGATGTTCGGGTTTGGCAGGTTCGGCTGAACTTGGAAAAAAAATTGAGTTTGGGACCCGAACTTGACCCCGAACCCGAACCCCATTGAAGTCAATGGGGACCCGAACTTTTGGGCACTAAAATGGCTCTAAAATAGTCCTGGAAAGGGCTAGAGGGCTGCAAAAGGCATCAAAATGTGCTTAAGAGCATGACAACTGTTCTGCAAACAGAAATGACTTAAAATAACATAAAATACAGAAAAATTTAAAATAACAATCTGGATATAGGAGTAGGAGGTTGAGAAGGCGGTGGATGGGTGGATGTGGCAGTGTAGGTTGACGTAGCGGTGTAGGTGGAAGCGGCCGTGAAGGAGGAATAGGTAGCCAACACTGATTTGTGTTAATTTTTATATTGAAAAATATAACAAAATAAAACAAATAATAAGTGCACTTGAGTACAAGAATGGATGGTTGAGGCTGGTATAAATGTCTATTCTGCACAATGTATGGACAAGTCTTGTGGGATCCATGCCTTGTACATTTTAACAAACGTAAGCTTGTCCACATTGGCTGTGGCCTGTGATAATGCTCTCTGCCGTGCTAAACACACGTTCACACTATACACTGGCTGCAGGTCAGGTCAGCACCTCCAAGGCTGACAAAGCTTTTCCACATTTTGGCCATGCTAACTCTGCCTTCTCAGGTGCTGGTGGTGCCCCAGCTGCGTTGGCGACCTCTTTCTCCTCCTCTGCCTACACCTTGTGCTTCCACTGTGCCCCCGCTGTCAGGTGGGAATGCAATCATCAGCGTGCGCTTGTAGTCGTGCATCCTCCGATCAGTAACAGATGTGTTCACAAAATTTAGTTCCCTGGCAGCAATGCAGAGCAGGGGTTCATTCACGGCAAAAGGGGGTTCATGTCACCCAGCAATACAACAGAGGATTTTGAGAGATTTAGGCCCCTGTCACCCATGCACAACAGGGGTTCATTCACGGCAAAAGGGGGTTCATGTCACCCAGCAATAGAACAGTAGATTTTAAGAGATTTAGGGCCCCTGTCACCCAGGCACAGCAGGAATTTGTATACGCCAAAAATGCTAAAATGTCACCCGACAATTGTAAATAAGATTTTTTTCAATTTAGGGCACTAAAATTGGCACTTTTTTTAATTAAAATGGCTCTAAAATTGTCCATGAATAGGCTAGAGGGATGTAAAAGGCAGTAAAATGTGCTTAAGAGCATGGTAACTGCTCTGCAAACAAATGTGGATAGGGAAAAAACTTAAAATTAAATAAAATAACTAAAAATTACAAATTATTAACCTGCAACTCAGAGAAGGAGGTGGATATGGAGTCGGAGGTTGAGGAGGCGGTGAATGTGATGTTGTAGGTGAAGGTAGCAATAGAGGAGGAGGAGGTAGCCAACAATGTTCTTTTTTATTTTTAATTGCGGAAGGTAGCCCCCAAAATATTGGGACAAATAAAAAAAATAAAAAAAAAAGAGAACAAAGAATCATTGCACTTGACTTGAGTACAAGAAGGTATGTTTGTTGGTGGTATAAATGTCTATTCTGCACAAGGTACAGACAAGTTTTGTGTGATCCAAGCCTGGTTCATTTTAATGAACGTGAGCTTGTCCACGTTGGCTGTGGACAGGCGGCTGTGTCTGTCTGTAATGAGGCCTCCTGCCGTGCTAAATACACGTTTAGAGAGTACACTGGCTGCAGGGCAGGCCAGCACCTCCAAGGCATACAGGGCAAGCTCTGGCCATGTGGACAATTTGGAAACCCAGAAGTTGAATGGGGCAGAACCATCAGTCAGTACGTATAGGCGTGTGCACAGGTACTGTTCCACCATGTTGTTCAAATGCTGCCTCCTGCTAACACGCTCCATATCAGCAGTTTGGGCCGGTTGTTGCGGCGAGGTGACAACGTTTTTCCAAAATGTCGGCCATGCTAACCCGGCCTTCTGAGTTGCTGGCGCTGACACAGCTGCATTGGCGACCTCTTCCTCCTCCCCTGCCTTCGCCTTGTGCTTCCACTTGTCCCCCGGCGTCAGTCAGGAATGCTCTCAGGAGCGCGTCTACCAGCGTGTGCCTGTAGTCGTGCATCTTCCGATCACGCTCCAGTGAGGGGACTTAAGGACGAAACATTGTCTTTGTAGCGGGGATCCAGCAGGGTGGCCACCCAGTAGTCAGCACACGTTAAAATGTGGGCAACTCTGCTGTCGTTGCGCAGGCACTGCAGCATGTAGTCGCTCGTGTGCCAGGCTGCCCAGAGGTAAGGACAAGCTGTCCTCTGTGGGAGGCATATCGTCTGCGTCCTCCGTATCCCCCCAGCCGTGCACCAGTCATGGGCCCGAGCTGCGTTGGATACCACCCCGCTGTGAACATGCTTCATCCACATCCTCCTTGTCCTCCAGTAGTGTGCCCTGGCTGGCCAAATTTGTACCTTGCCTCTGCTGTTGCAAAAATCCTCTTTCTGAGACACTTCTAAAAGACTGGCCTGAAAGTGTTAGAGATGACCCCTCTTCCTCCTCCTCGTTCTGGGCCACATCCTCTTCCATCATTGCCCTAAGTGTTTTCTCAAGGAGACATAGAAGTGGTATTGTAACGCTGATAATGACATCATCGCCACTGGCCATGTTGGTGGAGTACTCAAAACAGTGCAACAGGGTACACAGGTCTCACATGGAGGCCCAGTCATTGGTGGTGAAGTGGTGCTGTTCAGCAGTGCGACTCACCCGTGCGTGCTGCAGCTGAAACTCCACTATGGCCTGCTGCTGCGCGCACAGTCTCTCTAGCATGTGCAAGGTGGAGTTCCACCTGGTGGGCAAGTCGCATATGAGGCGGTGAGCGGGAAGGCCGAAGTTACGCTGTAGAGCAGACAGCCGAGCGACAGTCACTTATGCATGTGTAATCCCAGATGTGCAGTATATGTAAGGCTTTTTTATCCCAGTATGCCAAAGCCGCATTTATGGCCTAAATGTGACAGTCACTTATGCACGTGTAATCCCAGATGTGCAATATATTAGAGGCTTTTTTCACCCTAGTAACCAAAAAGCTGTATTTATGGCCTAAATGTGACAATCACTTATTCTTGTCTAATACCAGATGTGCGGTATATTAGAGGGTTTTTTCACCCTAACCAAAAAGCTGTATTTCTGTCCTAAATGTGACAGTCACTTATGCACGTGTAATCCCAGATGTTCAGTATATTAGAGTGTTTTTTCACCCTAACAAAAAAGCTGTATTTCTGTCCTAACTGTGACAGTCACTTATGCATGTGTAATCCCAGATGTGCAGTATATTAGAGGGTTTTTTCACCCCAGTATGCCAAAGCTGTATTTCTGGACTTGCAGATAGCCTATGCTGGTGCACTATCGTTGCATAAAATGGCTGCCGATCATGTATTGATATTGACTAACTGAAGAAAAAAAAGTTCATTTTCAGCAGTAGTTGGCTCAGGGCAGGCTTAAAAAAATTGTGCACTGCAGCCACAAAACACTTTTTCTGTAGATTGCTGAGTACATAAACCAGTTCTTGATAAGATTTCTCCCTGATCTCTCCCTCACAGCAGCTGCAGCCTCTCCCTACACTAATCCGAGCAGAGTGACCGGCGGCACTACGTGACTCCAGCTTAAATAGAGGCTGGGTCACATGCTGCAGGTGGCCAATCACAGATGGCCTTTTGGGGCAAGTAGTATGACGCTTGTTGATTGACTGCTTTGCAGCCTTTCAAAAAGGGCCATAAAAATCACCGAACACCGAACCCGAACCCAAACTTTTACGTCGATGTTCGGGTTCGGGTCCAGGTGCCAAAAACCTTAAAGTTCGGTACGAACCCGAACTTTACTGTTCGGGTTCGCTCAACTCTATTCTTAACCCAATTTTATTAGTTTCTGCAATCTCCTTAGATGTTTTCTCTGCTTGATGCATGCCAATGATTTGACCCTTGTCAAACAGACTAACCTCTTTTCCACCACCACGAGATGTGTCTTTCGACATGTTTTTTTAAGAAATGAGAAGCAACTCATTACATCAGTTGGGGTTAAATAACTTATTGCTAGCTAAAAGATAATCACCCATGCAGTAATTATCCAATAGGAGGCTTATAACTATTTGCTTAGTTAAACCCAGATGGCCCAGATTTTTGGACAGGCAGTGTAGATAGAAAGCTTCAGCAAGAGGAAACAAAATGGATCTACGGTTTAAATAGCCTATCCCCAAGGGGCTTAAATGAAGGCTTCACCTATTCGTCCTTCTTGTAACATCACTATTTTTACAAATATTGAAAATACAAAATTAAGTAAATAATTTATTATAGCAGTAAACAAAGTAACTACTAATGGAAAAAAGGACAAGTATATAAATTTGACAACTAAAAGAAGAATTATCGGCAATAGAAAATTAACCAAATCATGGAGGCCTTTACATATATAGAAAAGATCAATAATACACCAAAGGAATATATCTAAAAGTATATTATTTACTGTAATGTAATGGAGTGGAGCTCTGGAGTCATCAAGAAGTCAACTGCACCAATAAAATTAGTAATAAGGAATGTTTGCACTGACACACCAGCAGTTAACGACATAGAGCCCAGACGATGAATAAAACAATAGTAACCAATAGGGCCATATAGCCAAATCGAAAACAAATATAATAACAAACCATAATAAAATAAAAAGTAACATTATAAACAGAGTCATTTAAAAGAAAATTGTGACTGACCGATCAAACTGCCTATAGTAAAAATCTACAAAGAAGGATCAATATAAGATGACCAGTGAAATGGGATGATATATGTGAGAAGGAGACTAAGTCTCAAGACATGCGCAATAGATGTAAATGAGAGAAGGAGACTAAGTCTCAAGACAGGCGCAATTGATATTAATAAGAGATGATGACTAAGTCTCAAGACATGCGCAATAGAGAGAAATGGTAATGCAGCAGACTAAGTTCTAGCACATGCACAGAGATTACATATACAGACTCCGACAAATAGAAGAGGACCGAACAGGTAAGAGATGACGAATGAGGGGAAGTACTCTACTGCCACCAATCATATCGGAGGTTCCCTGACGTCACACATCCCTATTGGACATGATGTGGATAGGCCCCCACTGATGACATGTCAACAGAGGCTATATAACTTGCCCATAAATGAGCACGCTCGTACACTGCCCTAACCCCTGAAGATGCCGGTACTTGGCGAAACATGTCGGGGGGGGGGGGGGCAGCGCAGCTTATTAGTTTTAATGCAGCAAAGCACTCAGTGAAGCCACTATGAATCACATTTAGAATAGTCAAAGCCGAGACCGTTAGAATAATTCAAGCTGAAAAACTGTACCCGATGAGAACTGGCAGCGCCCAGCCAGTAGGGAAACAATGTATTCATCCTGGCTATGAATGAATAGCAGGAATATACAGGAAACTGGATAGTGAGAACTGAGTGTACTAGCTTTACATTTTAAAATCACTTATTTTAATAAACTGTTTAGTTTTAATAAACTGTTTAATAAACTGTAATTAGTCCTGACGGACATCAGTAGTATTAATGCAATAAGTATAAACACTGTATCCTCCACCATTAGGGGATAAACTAGTGAACTATTGAAAACTATTAGTCTACTCTTGTCATAAGATTGTGAAACTAATAGATGGTGCTGTTCATACCTTAATAGTGCCATCTATTGGTTTTCATAGTATTATGAAAAACAAGGCAGATTATGCTCATTTGCATGTCTTTCCCATATGCACATGTTTATGCAAATGAGTTTTTACATGCCAAAACTGTATAGAAAGGTTATTGAATATTATGTTAGGACAATCTGAAAACTTTTTGTCACCCTAATGATATTGATCTAGGTGTGCAGGTCCACTCAAGCCATCCAACGGATGCAAAAAACTTTGAGGTTTACTGGTTTTCAGTTAGATGAGAGCTGGTTTGGAATATCTCATAGTGCACAAGGCTGCCATTGTAAGGTATGCTGGCTGTTATCTGTCTCATGGATAGATTGATGGCTTGCACATACCAGGTTTTTGGCATATAGCCTTTGTGTAGTTGTCTATTGTATGTCGTACATAATAAGAGTCTAAGACACATCCAGCTATCCTCGTAATGCTGTGTCCAAACCATTCTGATAGGGTTTCCATCAATTTCAACTTTTTTTTATGAACCAGACACCCACTTCTTTTCCAAGCAGGGGGTGTCTGGTTTGATGCTTGGGTCTCCAATTGACTTTCATTGTATTAAATTGTACTTGAGCACCCAAAGTATTCGGCCGAGCACTCGGATCTGCCAAGCATAGTTATGCTTGAGCCGAACAGCAGTTAGGCCGAGCATGCTCACTCAACACTAGTACATAAGATTTTTTGATTGTTCAATATAACACTTTTTGGGGCAAGGTGACCAAAAAGTGGCTGTTTTGGCACATTTTTCATTTGATTTTTTTTTTTACTGTGTCCACCTGAGGTGGTATACCATGTGATATTTATATAGCTTAAAATATATTTTAGAAAGGCTCCACCAGCAAACTACTGGAGCTCAGCCTTTCAGTTACCAGCTGAAGGAAAACAGATAAATCAAATAATGATATAAGCTGGCTCACAGTATTTCTGCATCAAATAAAATTTATTTATTGACCCAACAATATAAAACACAACTACTTAGATATCAACATATCAGCATAAATACATATATGTGTATATTGTATAGATATAAATAGTGCGGAGCTCACGCACAAACCTATACAAGCTGGAGTACTCCAAACGAATGAATAGAACCTTATGGCTGTACTGGGACTGCAAAA
Source organism: Bufo gargarizans (assembly GCF_014858855.1). Lineage (NCBI taxonomy): Eukaryota > Metazoa > Chordata > Amphibia > Anura > Bufonidae > Bufo > Bufo gargarizans. Next base: position 329,776,161 of record NC_058083.1, read on the forward strand.
ACATTCAGTTAAAACACTAGAAATGTCCATAAACTTGTATGTCGATTTACCAGTTGTTGGAACCGGACAGGTTCAAAGATTGTCCTTGCTGCAGTAAGCTTTGTACTTGGATGCCGTTCGACGGGGGTGGTTGCACCACTTTCAAATTATGGCGCTCACTCTCTCTATCTCCTTATTCGGAGCGGGCTTCCGACCCGTTCTCACAGCGTCCCACGTGACCAGCTGGATGGCAAATCGCTGGTTGATGACGTAGGTGCTTGGAGCCGTCGGGTTGGCGGAAGCTGATGCAGCTGAGTTGTTTAAGCCCGTCAGGTTACCAGAACTTAGTACAGCAGAGTTTGCTTTTTTGCTTTGTTTGATTTTGTTCGGCAGAGTTGATACACAAATGGGGGGTTTCTTCCGATACTTGAAAAAGTCCTTTTTTTTGCAGGATAAAAACCGCACCAGTAGCCTTGGTCTAATCCACACTAGACGCGTTCGGAACTACTTCCTCAGTAGTTAAATGTGGAATGCTGAATGTAGACCTACTAGTCATGACTTTAAATACCCTTTTGGGTTTGGGATAAAATCTGGTTCGGATTCTGGACTGTGCAGCCGTATAGGCTGCAAAATCCCAATCTTCACCCAATCTAGCTTAAAACACATAGACAATCAATATTAGACTCCAGTATATACTAGAGTCTATAATGTCACACTATACAGATGTACATTAAGAGTAAATAAATAAAATTACACTGATTAAAATAAACTAAAATAAACAGATAAATCACTAGCTCAGGGACTGCCGGAATAACTGGAGTGTAGCACTGAGGGAGATGGGAAGGGATGCAGGGGGAGTCAGTGCGCTGTTAAACAGCCCGGTATCGACTCCCCGTGTAAACCGGCCCATCTCCCCTATAGGAAGCCAAAGATTTCAATCTCCGAGTTGAGGCCTGCAGGCATCAAAGATCCGGACTCGAAGATCTTCTTGGACTCCTGTCTAGACATTTTGGCCACAAAATCTCCTCCTCTCCAGTCTTGTTGACCGATTGTATGGCCAAAAATCGGATTTTACTGGGGTCACCTGCGTGATGAAGTTTAAAATGTTTGATAAGGGATGCGTTTCAGACTGTTTCTTAATATCATTGATATGTTCTGCAATTCTGGTCTTAAATACCCTTTTAGTGCGTCCAATGTACTGCTTTGGGCATGGGCGTTGAATAATGTAAATGACAGCCTTGCTATTACATGACAAAATTTCATTGATTTCCCATTTAAAATTGTTAGACGTTGTTGTTATCAATTTTATGTTTCTATCAAACTGTGTTTGTCTACAATTTTGACAGCAGCCACACCTGAAGAAACCTTTCAGATTGGACCATGGGGTTGTCACTAATTTTGTTTGCTTCTTCCTTATTGTAGGAGCCACTTGGAGTCCCAAATTGGGGGCCCGAGTATATACTAATGCAGGATGCATAGGGAGTATGGGACCCAACATCTTATCATCCTTTAGTAATGCCAATGTTTATGGACGATACTATTCACCATCTTGTAATCTTTGTTATATGGTAAAATTATTTTAGCTGTTGTATCTTGTTCTTGAGTAATACTAGGATGTTTCCTTTGGTTTAAAGAAGGAGGCTCTATCCAATTGCTCTCACCCTTTGTATTGAATCCTCCATTAGTCTATTAGGGATACTCTTTTAGCAAAAATTGTGCTTTCATATGTTGTGCCTCCACCTCAAATTGTTCTTTTTCTGTACAATTTCTTTTTAAGCGCCTAAATTGGCTAAAAGGGACGTTCAGAAGCCACCTTGGAAGATGACAGCTTGTATTCAAGATAAACTATTCTTGGCTACATCTTTTTGGTATGTACTACAGGCAAAGGTTTCCTGTTTCTTTTCAATACGTAAATCTAGGAATTCTACTGAAATGTAGATCAATATTGGCTGAGAATTTAAAATTTAGCTCATTAGTATTGATGTCATTAATGATTGTAACAATGATACATGAGATCCCTTCCAAATTAACAGAATGTCATCAATGTAGCGCCGCCATAGGACCAGGTCCGGTCCAAGTTTTGGGGTGATGGTATCTTGTTCCCAAGCTGCCATAAATAGATTGGCATAACTTGGAGCGAACCTGGTACCCATGGCGGTGCCAGTAGTCTGCAAATAATAATTAGTATAATAGCAAGCAGCCAATCAGGGTGACAGTACATATTTTCCAACAGTGAGACTACTGTGGAAGTATCCCCAAGATACAAAGGAGTGTCTCTGACATAGGGTTGTAAAAACCTATCTAGATACTGAGATAGGTTAGATGTTAATGAACCTATGCCAGAGACAATCGGTCTTCCAGGAGGGTTGACCGAATCCTTGTGTATCTTGGGGATACAATAAAATATGGGTAATCTCTTTTGTGTACCCAAAATAAAGTTACATTCTGTCTCATTTAGAATACCTGTTTCTTTTGCTTTATTACACAATAGTGACAGTTGTTTGGAATATGAAGCTAAAGGATCCTCACATAATTGTATATAAGTTGTGGTATCTGACAGCTGTCTCAAACACTCCCTATTGTATATTTCAGTATCTAAGATCACAATCGCCCCTCCTTTGTCGGCTGGGCGAATTGTGATCTCAAGGTCATTCTGCAATTCCTTTATTGCCTGTATTTCTTGTTGGGAGAGATTTGTATTTCCTTTTTGTTTTGGGTTGAGTTTTCTTATGTCTGCCTCAACTGCTCCTCTAAATGAAGCCATTTCGTTACTTATTTCTTGTTTGGGATACATTCTAGATTTAAGTCTCACATCAACATGTTGATAATTGGGTACCCTTTCATCAAATTGATAATTGCTATTTTTCATGAAATATTTTTTGCAACATAATTTTTTAATATATTTTTCAATTCCAATATAGGAATCAAATTTATTGAGCTTTGCACTGGGGGCAAATTTTAAACCTTTTGACAGAAGTGACTTTTGTGAAAGGGTTAATTCCCTTGTGCTTAGATTGATTAGATTATCTCCTGTGACTTCCCCATTTTTACTTTTGGACCCTCGTTTATTTCTACTTCTTCGTGTTCTCTTTTGCGTGTGATTGTGTTCAATTGAGTGACGGGATTGTGTATCTGTGCTTGTGCTGAGAAAAATTTTGGGCTGCATGTTCAATATCGAGTCTGCCTTCTGTGTTACTAATAATATCTCCTTGTGTGACTCTGTTAGTGAATGTGGTTCCTTGGATAGGGAAAATGACCAAGGAATCATCGGCTGGGGTGTCTGTTTCCCTACATTGTTTCTCTGATGTTGTGATTGTGAATGAGCCCCTTTCTGTTGTTGCTTCAAATATTGATGGTTTAATTTGGGTTTGTTTTTTCAATCCCAGACTTTTTACTAAAAAAAGACGGTGTATTAATGACTCCATTCAATGTTACACCCGTATCAAATTTACTGTTATTAATCGGGTGATTTTTAACTGGAATTGGGACATCTTTCTCTCTTGATGTTCCAGCTACAGTTTTTTCCATATAATATTTTTGAGTATTCATTTGTTTTCTTGATGTTATTGAGAATTTTTTTCTCAATAATCTCTTGCTCAATTTTGTCTATTTTCATAAATAATTCTTTTTGGAGTCTCAAATATTCATCGTCTTTTCTAAAGGTGTCCATTATTTCCCTTTTTTCTTTTATTAATTGTTCTAGCTCGATTACCAATTCCTCCCTTCTCTGGATTACCAATTGTACTAATGCAGTAGACTGGATCTTGAAAAAACATTCCCACTGTGAGTCAAATTGTTCCCCACACAGGTCAGAGGCCGGAGATTTAAACAATGTCAGCCCTTGTGGAGTAATTCCTGCTTTTAAATATTGGGTTAACGATCTGATCTCCCACTGGTGTCTTAATTTTCTCATTAACAGTTTTTCAAGTGTTTTAAATGTATCAAACATGTTTGGTTGAGGCATCCCTAACTGTTTAGGTACACTATCTGAACCTTCCAAGAAGACAAATGTATCAATTGTCTCTTGTTTTAACGCCATATATTGCCAAATATCCATATTTGCAATAAATCAAAATATTCACAGTATATAAATACACTCAAAAAAACCTATAAAATATAATATAAAATATAAAAATACAATCTAAAAATGCAAAACTGCTGGGAGCAACTTTCTATATGGTAGAAAATTTATACTACTAAAAATATATTTTAGAAAGGCTCCACCAGCAAACTACTGGAGCTCAGCCTTTCAGTTACCAGCTGAAGGAAAACAGATAAATCAAATAATGATATAGGCTGGCTCACAGTATTTCTGCATCAAATAAAATTTATTTATTGACCCAACAATATAAAACACAACTACTTAGATATCAACATATCAGCATAAATACATATATGTGTATATTGTATAGATATAATTAGTGCGGAGCTCACGCACAAACCTATACAAGCTGGAGTACTCCAAACGAATGAATAGAACCTTATGGCTGTACTGGGACTGCAAAAACATTCAGTTAAAACACTAGAAATGTCCATAAACTTGTATGCCGATTTACCAGTTGTTGGAACCGGACAGGTTCAAAGATTGTCCTTGCTGCAGTAAGCTCTGTACTTGGATGCCGTTCGACGGGGGTGGTTGCACCACTTTCAAATTATGGCGCTCACTCTCTCTCTCTCCTTATTCGGAGCGGGCTTCCGACCCGTTCTCACAGCGTCCCACGTGACCAGCTGGATGGCAAATCGCTGGTTGATGACGTAGGTGCTTGGAGCCGTCGGGTTGGCGGAAGCTGATGCAGCTGAGTTGTTTAAGCCCATCAGGTTACCAGAACTTAGTACAGCAGAGTTTGCTTTTTTGCTTTGTTTGATTTTGTTCGGCAGAGTTGATACACAAATGGACAATGGTATAGGGTTTCTTCCGATACTTGAAAAAGTCCTTTTTTTTGCAGGATAAAAACCGCACCAGTAGCCTTGGTCTAATCCACACTAGACGCGTTTCGTAACGAAGTTCCTTCCTCAGTAGTTAAATGTGGAATGCTGAATGTAGACCTACTAGTCATGACTTTAAATACCCTTTTGGGTTTGGGATAAAATCTGGTTCGGATTCTGGACTGTGCAGCCGTATAGGCTGCAAAATCCCAATCTTCACCCAATCTAGCTTAAAACACATAGACAATCAATATTAGACTCCAGTATATACTAGAGTCTATAATGTCACTATACAGATGTACATTAAGAGTAAATAAATAAAATTACACTGATTAAAATAAACTAAAATAAACAGATAAATCACTAGCTCAGGGACTGCCGGAATAACTGGTAACCTGACGGGCTTAAACAACTCAGCTGCATCAGCTTCCGCCAACCCGACGGCTCCAAGCACCTACGTCATCAACCAGCGATTTGCCATCCTGCTGGTCACGTGGGACGCTGTGAGAACAGGTCGGAAGCCCGCTCCGAATAAGGAGAGAGAGAGAGTGAGCGCCATAATTTGAAAGTGGTGCAACCACCCCCGTCGAACAGCATCCAAGTACAAAGCTTACTGCAGCAAGGACAATCTTTGAACCTGTCCGGTTCCAACAACTGGTAAATCGGCATACAAGTTTATGGACATTTCTAGTGTTTTAACTGAATGTTTTTGCAGTCCCAGTACAGCCATAAGGTTCTATTCATTCGTTTGGAGTACTCCAACTTGTATAGGTTTGTGCGTGAGCTCAGCACTATTTATATCTATACAATATACACATATATGTATTTATGCTAATATGTTGATATCTAAGTAGTTGTGTTTTATATTGTTGGGTCAATAAATAAATTTTATTTGATGCAGAAATACTGTGAGCCAGCCTATATCATTATTTGATATTTATATAGAGCTGGTCATTATGGATGCAGCGATACCTAATATGTCTATTTTAATTTGAGTTATTTCAGTTTTACACAATAAAAAGCATTTCTGAAAAAAAAAATATATAATTTTGTATCTCACATTTTTTATTGAGGAGTATAGATTGTTCAAGTATATTGTTTTTTTGCTTATTTCCGTAAAAGAATAATACTTTTTCTTAAAATGTCAGATGTTCAATAATGATTTTGCAGAAAATTAAAAATAAGGATAATGAATAATCACATATAATGCGGTGAGTAAACATTAGGTAGACCATGGGGAAAAAGATGGGGGGGAGGGGGGAGGGTTTACAGCTTGTTAAGTCATCAAGTTTGGAATACAAACCAACTGGAAATTTCAGTCTACTATGGGGATTTGTGTAGTGTTACTGGATATCCCTTGCTTTTCGAAGCCTCTAAATGACACCCAAGGATACCAGGTCTTCTGAAAAGACCAGCTATCTGCTCCATTCTATAAATATCATCACATTTATTAAACCACATAGCTAATGTGGGAGGTGTGTTACATCTCCATTTAGAGGCGATAAGTATCCTAGCAGAGACCAGCAAGGAGGTTATCAGTTTCTTTGCATGTCTAGGGAGTGGTATCAGATCCAACAGGTTGAGTAGGCATAGTTGTGGCGTTGGCTGAACTTTGGCTTTACATATCTCACTAATCGAAGAACATATAGTATTCCAAGGAAGCTATATAACTACCTTGCCACCATATGTGAATAAATGTGCCAGATTCCTGTTTGCAGCGCCAGCATAGGTGGCTGACGTCTGGGTATATTTTGTGGAGGACCTCAGGGGTGTAATACCAACGTGTGAGTATCTTATAATAGTTCTCCTGTAAGCGTACGCATGAGGAGATCTTCGGAGTGAGTGCTAAACACTTATTGCGGGAATCTTGTGACAGTGTATTTTGTAGGTCCTTTTCCCATTTTATCATAAACGATAAGGTTTCAGGTTTGTTATATTGAAGTAACTCGGCATATATAGTAGTTATCTTTTTAGTTGGTTCTTTCAATTGTAATACTTTTGACTCAAATTGGGTCAGAATTGTATATTTTGCTGCAAGTAATGCTTTCATAAAGCTTTTGAAATGTGTCAAATGGAGGTAGGACAGAGAGGGTGCTTGGAAGGGTTGTTCCCAGTTTTCTAGTTAATAACCCTGCAAATCTAGCAGGTCTATGATTGGGGTGGTGAGGCGTCTGAGGGAACTCGGAAGGATCTAAAGGAATTGATGTGGCACATCCCATAGTATATCTCTTATTTGTAGTAAAAGAGATATAGGGGTAGAATCAGCAAGTGTTTTAGGTGGTGGTTCCATACCAGCCGTGTTTTTTGTTAGGAGGCTAAAAAGCTTTGTATAAGACAAAAATTTGTCTGATAATAGGAAGGCTCTTAGTGAGATGCGGTTAATTGCGTGTTCAGCTTGTATGTCTAGTCGGGACTCTGAGTGGCGGAGCCAGTCTAGACACCTTACCCCTTGTATAGCTATATAATAACTACATATATCCGGTACTCCCATCCCGCCCTGAAGAGAAGGTAACAAGGTGTAATGTTTTTTAAGTCTAGGTTTTTTCTTATGCCACAGGAAATTGGAGAGGATGGTCTGAATTTGCTTAAAGAAGGATCTAGGAAGGGGAATTGGTAAGGTCTGTAGGTAATATAGTATCTTAGGTAATAATATTGTTTTGATTAAAGAGCGTCTACCGAATCAGGATGAGAATTGGATGTCCCAAGTATTACTGGTTTGGCTTAAAGCTTTGGGGAGGTCCTGAAAGTTTGTTTTGTATAAATCTTTTGGGTCAGCTGTTCACCAAATTCCCAGGAATTTTAGGGAGATGTTGGACCATTGGTAAGGTGTAATTAATTGTAATCTAATTTGGGTTTGTAAGTCTAAGGTCATGTTGAGAACTTGGGATTTGGCTGGGTTTATTAGGAAGTTAGATATTTTCCCAAAAAGGACAAATATATTCTGTATAGCGGGGAATGCTGAGTCTGGATTTGTTATTATTACCAAAAGGTCATCCGCAAATGCGGCAAGGTGGTGCTGTATCCCCTGCAGATCAATACCCTTTATTCTATCATCTTGTCTAATTGCCTCAAACAAGCATTCTACTGTGAGAACGAATAGTAGAGGTGACAAGGGACATCCTTGTCCGGTCCCGTTATTGATCTGCAGGGGGGGATAAAGTACCATTTATTAGGACCCTGGCTGTGGGTTTATTATACATAGCCATGATGGTAGAGATAAATTGGTCCGGTATATCAAATTTGAATATCCAATCAATATGGTCAAATGCCTTTTCGGCGTCAGTGCCTAGTAACACTAATGGCACCCGACGGCTACTAGCGTAGTTTATGATATGGATCATTCTAGTGGTATTCATTCTGCCCACTCTCCCAGCCACAAATCCAACCTGTTCACCACGGATGAGAAGGGGTAGAATCGGTTTTAGCCGAAGGGCTATGAGTTTGGCAAACATTTTGAAATCAGTATTAAGGAGTGATATAGGTGTATAGTTGGCACAGAGAGAGTTGTCCTTGCTCTCTTTAGGTATGATTGTGATATGTGCCATCAACATCTGGGGCGGCAAGGGCTCTCCTTTTAGTGCCCCGTTGCATTGGTCAAGAAACCCAGGCAATAGGGCAGTACGGAAAGTACGATAGTATAACAGCGATAAGCCATCTGGGCCCAGACTCTTATGGGGGGTGTTTTTTAGCACTTCATTTAATTTGTGGATTGTAAATGGTTTTAGTAAAAGCCTGGACTGTTCTGCAGAGAGAGAGGGCAGATTGAGGGTAGCCAACCAATTATCTATTGCCGTAACCTTATCTTCTACATATGTCAATGAAGGAGGAGGGGTGATGTTTTATAGACTTTCATAAAAGTCTTTGAATCGGGAGGCTATCTCATCATTGTTTCTTAAAGGATGTGAAGACGGTGACCGGATCATATGAATATAGGATTTGTTTTTTTGTTTTTTAATCTGTGCTAGCATAAACTTTGAGGCTTCGTCGCCATGTGCATAGTACTTATATTTAGCTGATAAAAATAGTTTAGCTGTACGGGCGTTTAGAATGTTCTTGAGGGTAGATCTCAACAATGTGAGTTGGCTTTGGGTCTCATCAGATATGTGTTTCTTATGCATATTTTCAAGTTTCTGGATTTGTCCAGACAGGTCCAGTATTTGTTGTTCCTTTTGCTTTTTAATGTAATATCCAAGTCCTATAAGGTGTCCCCTAACTACCATTTTGTGAGCTTCCCAAATAGATCCGTATTTCACATCAGGTGTGTCATTGAGCTTAAAGTATTCCTCAAGCAGCTCAGTTATTTTCATATTATGATCTGGAGAATCGAGCAAAGACTCGTTCAGCCGTCAGTTGGACATGGGTTTGGGGAGCTGTCTGAGGATTACCTCCAAAAACACCGGTGAATGATCTGAAAGCAGTAGGGAACCTATCTGTGCTTTTTTGAAAGAGTATAGTAACTGAATGGGTAAGAACAGGTAATCTAGGCGCTGATACGAGCGATGGGCACTGAGTAAAAAGTGTAGTGTTGGGGTGTTAAGCTCTCCAGCTGTCCATGAGCCTGAGCGATTCTAATATGGATCTGACTTTCGCTAAAGCAGTTCTGGATGTAGAAGATAAACTGGTTGAGGATTCTAGTTGTGGAAATAGAGCCAAGTTTAAGTCACCACTTAAGATAACTGCTCCTTCTGCAAAATTTCTTAGATATTCTAAAGTGCTACAAATCCATTTGGATTGAGCAGTGTTCGGGGCATATATATTCCCAAATGTAAATGTTTGATTACTTAGTGTACCCGTGATAAAAATGTATCTTCCCTCTGGATCAATCAAGGAGGAGAGAACATTTAGTGGAAAGTTTTTGTGGATCGCGATAGACACTCCCTTGGATGCAGAGGAAGGCGATACACCGTGGAACCACTGATTAAAGCAGAGATGGTTCAGATGCGGTGTATGGTCTTTCTTAAAGTGAGTTTCTTGTATCATGGCTACACTCACCTGTTGCTTGTGTAGCAAATTTATTATCTGACTTCATTTAGCCAGAGAGTTAAGGCCTCTAACGATGAAAAAGCAGATTTTCAGGGTGGCCATTTAGTTGAGGTGCAGATGTGTGATCTATCAATGAAGCGATTCCAGACTTGCTAGGTGAATCTCATGTGCTGTAGGACTAGGAGGGGGAGGGGAAGGTCATGGTGGAGAAAAAAAATTGAACAGTCAATACGAACATTAGTATATAGGTTAATAACCATTTCTAAGTACAGCAATTTTTGAGGGTATGCTGAATTAGAGAAATAAAGGAAACCACCCAAACAGGGTGGAAGAGTGGGAGGTGGAGAAATGGACAGCAATAGGCAGCATGGCGATGCTAGCGAGTAGGAAGATAAAAGCTATAGAAGGAGGGAGTAGTAAGCATGGGTCTGTAGATGAGCCCCAATTAGGGGATACCATATAGGGAGTCTAGTGGACCTAAGTACCGCAGGTCATAGTGGGGATAAAAGTGTAAAGCCATTTGAAAGTGCTTTTTTTTATCAAGAAGACCTAGGAGAAGGTAATAACATATGAGGAAGGAAAGGGGAGGGGGGAAGGAGGGGGAAGGGGGTCGGGGGGAGGATTAGGTATGGAGGGGAAAAGAGGAAGGGGGGAAGAGGGTAGATTAGAGGATAGGCCTATTTTGAGAAAAATAATTCAGGGAAGTGGAGATAAGAAATAAAACTCTGGATAGTATTTCTTTGGTGCTAAAGGTGACCAGTTTGCTGATTATGTCTCGTGGGGGTTCTTGTGACTTGGGAGGTGGGCAAAGCGCCCTGTGAGCTCGATCCATAGTGAGGTCCATCTGCGGCCTCTGGGCCTAGTAGCTTTTGAAACAGCTCTTTCAATGCTGGCATGATAGAATCAGGCAATACAGTCTCTGGAATGCCCTTAATACGGAGGTTGTGTCTCTGTCCCCTGTTATCTTGGTCTTCGACCAGGCTGTACAGGTGGTTAACGTGAGCTTGTGCATGTTCAAAGCTGTGGGATGCCGTGGTCTTAAAACCCATTGATTCCTCGTGACTGGCCTCGAGCACCTCCACACGTTCTCTGAATTTTTTCTGATCACTCTTTATATCTTGTAAGTCCTGTTTTAAAGGAGCTAATTCAACTCCTAAAACCTCTCTTATAAAAGATCTGGAGACCGGGAGATTTTCCCCAGTGTGAAGGGATTCTGCTTCGCTTTCCCTACCTCCGTCCAAGTCTGCAGATGAGTCTGCCTGCTCATCTCTTACTGCTGACTCTCTCTCCCGCACCATCTTGGATTCATCACGGGGTCTCTGAGCGCTCTTCTTGAAGAATTTCTCCATCTCTCCATGGACTGGGTTTGATCCCCGTGATCGGGGGAATTCTCTGGACTTGTCTCGTCTGATTTTCCCCATTATCTCTGCTCTTAGTGTGCTGATTAAGCTCACTTGCACCGTGTCTTCAGCAGAGCTCACACAAGCATGTGCATCTCGCTCTGCGGCCAAGCTCCGCCCCCTGTCTCCATTTTCTGAAAGCTATATTTTTTTTTATTTTTCTGCCATTGTCTTGTGTAGAGGTTCATTTTTTTGCTGGAGGAATTGACACTTTTATTGGTACCATTTTTGGGTACATATGATTTTTTGATAATTTAATATTACACTTTTGGGGGCAAGGTGACCATTATTTTATTTGAATTTTTATGGTGTTAACCTGAGGGGGTAGATCATATGATATTTATATAGAGCAGCTCGTTATGGATGCGGCAATATCTAATATGTCTATTTTTATTATTTTTTATATTTATTAAAAATAGCAAGGGAAAGGAATTTTTGTTTTACTGTAATGTTTTATTTCCTTATTTTTATAAAACACCTTTTTTAACAGTTTTTTCACTTTTTATTTTTTGTGCCAGTACAAGGACTATTCCCTGTTTCAATGTACGGTAGTACAATACATACTGTATTGTACTACACTGAAACTATCAGTTTGGGTCTCATAGGCTTCCATGCAGACTCTGAGGCCTTTGCGAGGCCTGGGTTTGCCATTGCAACCATCTGCCCCCTGTTGCCACAGCGTGGAGAGCCGATGGAAAAGCAGAAGGAGCCCCCTCCCTCTGCAATCCTCATATATATTCCGCTATCAGTGTTGATTGTGGCATTTAAGGGGTTAATCTGCAGGCATCACTGTAAAAGCATAGGCCCGGCTGTAACAAAGGTAATGCTGGTATAGTAAACTCACCACAAATTAGCATTCAGCTATATTAATATATGCAGTGTGACTTAACACTCCTCACAATGCCTATACACCTTTTTTGTTGAAGCTGGGAGCGCCAGGCATGTGGACACCTGTATTAAAGTGCAAGTCTTCAGCCGCTGCTGGATCTGGGCACATTCACCGTGGTGATATCGCTCAGCTGAGCTCTGTAGTTCCAAGGCTGGCAGTATTCTCGCTTTGCCAAGGTATTGGTTGTCTACTGAGCAATGATGAATATGCTGTTAGCAGTACCTGAGTCGATTCAGTCCAAAAACAAAGATGATCTCCTTTTTTGGGACAAAGTAAGCAATCCGTCTGGGAGTCAATCTCTGGTCAAATAGCTGCCCTATAAGGCTAAACGCATTTCGGGCTCCTGGCCCGCTCTTCAGTACCCACAAAAAATGCCAAAAGTGTTTTTTTTTTTTTTCCTTTTTAAAGGCTAAAAAGTATTGTTCAAACTCTGGACTGGATTGTGCTATTTATAAAACCTGAAGTGAACTGTGTCTATTGATAAATTACACATTGGCATAGCCATACCTGGTCTATATTTAACTAATCAATAAGAAAAATACATATCACATAATGCAAAAACACAAAATGCAATCGCACACTGCAACCAGCACTCTGCCCTGCCTTTATGCTGGATGTTGAATAAGGCATTGGTGTACATTTTGGCCAAAACGTAATAAGCCACTCACCATGTCAAGTTCGCCTTAATGAGTGGTCCCTAACACTAGTTCCTACCTTTTATGGGCCATGACAGCCACACAAAGTCAACATCCAGCATAAAGGCAGGGCAGAGTGCTGGTTGCAGTGTGCGATTGCATTTTGTGTTTTTGCGTTTGTATCTGTATTTCTCCATAGCAATCTGCACCTGCTAGGGGTTTTGCGGGCTGAATCCCCCATATTTTTTCTTTGTAGTATGTATTGGAGGCGTGGCGATCTCCAAGCAGTCAAGCACACCTGACCAGCTAGTATGCCCTGGAGGCTGGTTTTAAAGTCAGTATAAAACTGAGTCTGCTTATACAGCACCTACCAGTAGCCATTTGGCTCCAGGAGAAGTATATAGTGGGCTCAGCATGCATGTTGGTACTTGCATCCCTGGATCCGATGAAAGCTGTAATGGCACCGGACGGGGTTAAAAGCAGAGTGTGCTTGGCGTGCATGCTGTACCTGCGCTCCCTGGACTTTGTGTGGCTGTCATGGCCCATAAAAGGTAGGAACTAGTGTTAGGGACCACTCATTAAGGCGACCTTGACGTGGTGAGTGGCTTATTACGTTTTGGCCAAAATGTACACCAATGCCTTATTCAACATCCAGCATAAAGGCAGGACAGAGTGCTGGTTGCAGTGTGCGATTGCATTTTGTGTTTTTGCGTTTGTATCTGTATTTCGCCATAGCAATCTGCACCTGCTAGGGGTTGTGCGGGCTGAATCCCACATATCACATAATAAAAATTTTAATTAAATAAAACATATATAATACATATACTGTATATAACAAATAATAAATGACAAAAATATGGGGGGGGGGGACAATGATCAATATGCTTGCTATATATTTGATAGGAGATACAATGTTTGTGAATGAAAGAGGAGACCTATCTCATCATTTATGGTTGGGTCGCATTAAGACACTCACTGCTTCATTTATCCAAATCTTCATTTATCCAAGTATGTTTTTTTTCTACTAGTGTGAATTGGGGACTGGATGGACTTGCCCCTTTTTATCTCTGTGTGGCTCTATTTGAATATACAGATTGTTGCCTGCTGACCTATTGACTTTAGTTTTGGCTGTTGTAGCAACTGGCCACCTTGTCTGACACTGTGTCTGCTGCTATCAACTGCAATTATTACAACTATTTTTGCACAAATACTGAACAAATATTTTACTTTGATTTAATTAGTGTAAAAATATATGTGGGTCAGGGTAAAGCCAAATGGTTTAGTTGTGATCTGGCTGGCAGCATTTAGCAGGCCAGTCCAACCTGCAGCCGCCAATGGCCACACAATTTTGTGTGCAGCCAGCCAGTTTACCGTGATACATACCTTTTAATTATAGTTGATGCAAAGTGATTCTAAGACTTGTTAGAAATATGGCTAATGTCTACTTTCTATAGCAAAGTATTTAGGCTTGAATAATTAGTTTTGCACATAAATAACTTTTATAGCCAACATGATAATCAAATTATACTGTGTCCTTGTTTTCGTCATCTAGCCTTCCCTACCTGTTCTTGCTTTATTTTCAATATACTTTGCTAATGTTTCTCTGTTATGGATTTCCAGCTGTGCAGCATTAATTGACCTTCTTAATCCTTGTTTACTTACTGGTATGTACAGACACTGAAGGTCTGGTAATGATTATAGCCCCATCCAGTGCCTTTATGTAATAATTGCTTAGAGGGCTCATCACACTCACTTGTTATCTCAGAAATGTAGAACAGATCTGTACAAAGAATGTTGTAAGCATTTAAGATTTGAAAAATCTAATCATCGACTATTATTTATTAGTAAACTGAACATTGTTAAATACATTTATTACAAACATTGTATTTAATTGTTGATTTATGACAATATTGAGTATTGTGGAAAAGTCAAAGATCACTCTTTTATTTATTTAATTTCTTATGAAAAAGGTCATAAAGTACAAGCTGTTCATTTTTCAGTGTCAGAAAAACCCAGGAACACATATTCATTAAAAGATTAGAAAAATTTCTTCAGGACTAAATATAATGTCAAATCTCAGTATTTAATTTCTTTACTCTAGTTTTCCTATTGACAAACTTTTAATTTGAACAAGAAAATAAATAAAAAATAAACATCTAGAAATGTGAGCCAAAATAGTTCAATTTGACTTCTCTTAAAGGAAATTTATCAGGGCTTGCAAACCCTAAGCATGGTCCTACATAAATAGTACTGCTGGCACTAGCCTTGGATCCCTAATTTGTATGTATATACTAACCCTTGTTTCCCCCACTGAGCACACACAGACTGGCCTTCAAATTCCTTTGGGAGGCCACGTCCCCTCTGCTAAGCTTCATCTACATTTCTCGCAACTTTTGAAGAGTGGCGAGAGAAGTAAAAAGTTGCAAATTATGATTCAAATTGTTTTACACCATAAAAATATTTGACAAAAGTCCCTCATTATATATTGTAGTGCAACCAATTATAACTCTGTATAAAGACCATGTGAGAAATGCAGAGGAAATCATACACCATTGCATGTGTCTATGGGATCTTAGAAATGCTAAAAAAAAATATGCAGTTCAAAATATTATACCATATGGCTTTTAGATTGGAAAAGCACCCACAACAACTATTCTGAACAATTTACACAGAAATGGAAGGTGATTGTATCTGAATGTTTGCCAAACTTGATGAACATGATCATTATACAAGAGAGGGACTGCCTCATAAATATTATTAACAAATAACACAAACACAAGAAATTGTAACTAAATATGTGGATCTACAGTTGTGGAACTAGATGTTAAATTGAAAACCAAGATTGCCAACTTGGAAACAGCTACTGTGAGGGTAAACAGTATAAGATCATAAGAAATATAGGAGGTCATTTATTAAACTGGCATAAAGTAGGACTGGTTTAGTTGAAAAGTTGACCATTTCTACCAATCAGATTCCTCCTTTCATTTTGGACAGCTCCTTTGGAAAATGAAAGGATGAATCTGATTGGTTGCTATCGATAATTAAGCCAGTTCTGCTTTACACCAGTTTGATCAATGACTCCCTGTTTAAACCTAGGTTACACACACCTCTATGACACTCTATTTTGAAAAAAAAAAAACATTCCAGCAGGAGAAGACTTTATTTGACTAGAGCAAACTTCAGTTCAAAGGAGGTTGAGTCCTCAGACATGATGTTTTAACGTATTAACACCTGCAGTAGTCAAAGAAGTGAAGCTTACAGTCAAAGTCAGGATCCTTCCTACACAAAATGTACTAACAAACCTTCAAAAAATGGATGGAGTGGGGGGGAGGGCAGACACATTGCATGTGGAGGTCCATACCCACAGAGACAGAGGAAAGAAAGGATCTAAAGAACAGCTCAGCACCTTTTATTATTCAGAGCTTCTTTGGAAAATTAAAAGGGAATCTAATTGGTTGCTATGGGCAGGGCAGTTTTTCTTTACACCAGTTTTGATAAATCTCCCCCAAAGTGTCTTGATACGATCTGTAATGATTGCATGCTATAATTATGACACCAATAGCAAATCATTTACTATGTGTATGTCTAACCTAAGTTTTCATCCTATTTGGTCTTTGTCTGCTGCTCTTGAATACTTCTAGGATGTTTTATAGTGGCTATGTCCAGAGTCATATATGATTCATATTTACAATACAGTACAGTTCCTCATGATGTTTCTCCTATGGTCTGTCCACACCCTGTCCCTCTGCATCTTCCCATCTGAAATGGCCAGCAAAGTAGCGCTGCTCCATCCACTCCACACCAACTGAGGACTGCTTGTTGCCTGTTCCACCTCTCACTGTCTGCAAGGTGCAAGTGTGCTCCCTCTCCAGCTTTTAAAGGGCCAGAGCCCTAAACTTTGGGTATATGGATGGCCACCTTTGGGTATACGAGGCCCTTTTCTCTGTGGGAGGGTGCCTGAGCAATAGGTTTTCTCGCCCATTATGTCTTGCAAAAGTGTGCTATATTATATCAATTGCTCTGATGTCAGGCCAGGCAGCTAATGGTGAAAATCCAATAGTTAGGCCAATGTCAAACATGAATAATTGACAGATTGCTCATGTTTGTAGATTTTTTATATTTTTTATAATCTTATCTTCATGTAATGACCGGTGTCACGCACAGGGAGGGAAAAGGGAAATCCCTGCCCAAGGGAGAGGGAAAGGTGGTGACCCCCGACTCACCTTGTGGCTGGCACCTGACTGCCCTGACATCCCTAGACGGGTTCCTCACCCGTGCGGCGATCACGTGCCTAAACCCTGGCTTTCCCTAAAATTAGCCCTAGATAGTGAACAGGCCGGTGGGATCGCTAGTCCGCACCACTGACACTAAGAGGGAAACACCAGGGAGAGGACAGACAATACAGAAAAACACATAAACCCAGGTGGGCGACCACAGCAGACCCCAAAGGTCCAACAGGGATCCGGAGGGAAACGTTCTGGACCAACAACCAGAGAACGCAGCAACACAGCTCCAGTGGGTCAGTATAGATGTCCAGGCAGGAAGCTCTATATCTGGCAACCAGAGAAGTGTGAGAGGGGAATATAAGGAGGTTGGGAGTGCTGGACAAGGAACAGATGAGGAGAAGGAGCTACGGATCCCTGAGTGAGCCAAAAAGGGTTGCAAAGCAAACCCAGAAAGCTACCATAAGGAAACAGCCCTATCTTACATAGAGCGCGCAGCCAACCGCTGTGACTTCCTGACCCCGGGTATAACGGAGTCAGGCGTGGGTCTTGACACCCTCGTGACACTTCATTGCTCAACAGTTAAAGGAATTGTTATGATGGTTATGCTAGGGTACTAGAACAGTGTTTTACAAAATAACCAAGGGACTTCAACAAAAATTCTGTATTTTTCAGAAAACACAAGGATCAAAATTAGGGAACATCAATGACTGAAGCATTTGTCTTTCGTGGTCGACCAGCCTTCTTTGGGGACTTGAATGACTTTGTGACTTTGTAAAGATACCATATTCTAGAAAGCACAGATTCTGAACAACTAACATCTCTTGCTATGGCTGATAGGGTCATTCCTTTGGCATTCAACTGGATAACCTGCTGCCAGAGGGTTTCAGTCACTGCAAGATGGTGAGCCATTCTAAAAAGTCAGAGAAAACTGGAAAGTTAGGCTGCCAGTTAAATAGGGTTTGTCAAATAATTTAGAAAATTAGCACCAGGTACCAAATTAACACCAATAACTGGAAGGTGTCTGAAAGTGTTCTGTAATTTTGATCAGTGTTCTTTTTCAAATATCTCATTTAATTTTTTTATACTGTGTTCAGAATATATGTAACTCATGAAATATTCTTAAAATACTGCCTTTTTACTCCTGTTTGGATTATTTCAAATAGGACTACGCAGTGATCTTGACATTTAGGAAATTGTATGTTGTTCTCTAAGTTTTGTTCTGATTATGATCTGGTCATCATGCATTAGGTTGTTGATTTCGGGGCCAATAAAAATTCCAACCTTTATTTTAGCATCCGTTTTCAGTGTGCTAAACTTCTCCTTGAAATTCTGTAAACCATTTCCTTCACGATCAAGTGCAATTACAAAATGTTTCATTAAAACAAGTTTAATGTGAAGTTGGTGGAAGATTAACTTGAAGTGTATCGACCAATGATTTGTGTTGTACATTGTACTGACCAACTGTGTGCTCGACTCTGAGAGGCCACTGTCTCATTTTGCAATGATTGTTGTCATCACGTTCCATAGGCACAAGAAACACATATGCTTTGTGTACCCTAACTGTAGGCCAAGCAGCAGTGCTACCACTTTCAAGTCAGCACAAATTTTCCATTTATGTTCTGAGCATTTGATAATTTTAAAAATTAACTCCATAGAAGCATGGGTCTCTTTCATTCCAACCGCATGAGTCAATGGAACAGATGGTTTTTCGTTACCATTGTGCAACAAGACAGCTTTCATTGGAACATGCGCACCATCTAACTCCATCATAAGACCGTTTACATTAGTACACAAACAGAAACTGTTCTATTCAGTTATTTGAAAAACAGCAATTTTGCTCAAAAACCTAAATTGCGGCCTAGTCTGGATCAGTACGTGTGAGATACACACATTATATACTGTGGTTCTATTCAGTTATTTGAAAAACAGCCATTTTGGTCAAAAGACTTTAATTGCGGCCTAGTCTGGGTCTGTACGTGTGAGATACACACTTTAGATACTGTGGTTATATTCAGTTATATTCAGGTAATAAAACATCCTTTTTGGGCAAAGTATACAATTTTACACCCCTTGCTGCATCAGAATGTGTGAAATTCCAGGTTTATATACTGCTGTCATATTCTGTTATGAAACAAACACCCATTTTTGGGCCATAAACTTAATTTTGCAGCCTTTACTGCATATGTCATTTTGAGATACACACTTTAGATACTGTGGTTCTATTCAGTTATTTGAGAAACAGCCATTTTGGTCCAAAAACTTTAATTGCGGCCTAGTCTGGATCAGTACGTGTGAGATACACACTTTAGATACCGTGGTTCTATTCAGTTATTTGAAAAACAGCCATTTTTGTCAAAAAAACGAAATTGCAGCCTAGTCTGGATCTTTATGTGTGAGATACACACTTTAATTTAGATACTTTGGTTATATTCTTATATTAATAAAACACCCTTTTTGGGCAAAATACACAATTTTACAGCCCTTGCTGCATCAGAACAAGTGAAATTCAAGGTTTATATACTGCTGTCATATTCTGTTAATTAACAAACACCCATTTTGGGCCATAAACTTAATTTTGCAGCCTTTGCTGCATATGTCATTGGGAGATACACACTTTAGATACTGTGGTTCTATTCAGTTATTTGAGAAACAGCCATTTTGGTCCAAAAACTTTAATTGCGGCCTAGTCTGGATCAGTACGTGTGAGATACACACTTTAGATACTGTGGTTCTATTCAGTTATTTGAAAAACAGCCATTTTGGTCAAAAAAAAAACTTTAATTGCGGCCTAGTCTGGATCAGTACGTGTGAGATACACACTTTAGATACTGTGGTTCTATTCAGTTATTTGAAAAACAGCCATTTTGGTTAAAAAAAAATTAATTGCGGCCTAGTCTGGATCAGTACGTGTGAGATACACACTTTAGATACTGTGGTTCTATTCAGTTATTTGAAAAACAGCCATTTTGGTAAAAAAAAAAAAAAAAAATTGCGGCCTAGTCTGGATCTGTACGTGTGAGATACACACTTTAGATACATTGGTTATATTCTTCTATTCATAAAACACCCTTTTTGGGCAAAATACACAATTTTACTGCCCTCGCTGCATCAGAACGTGTGAAATTCAAGGTTTATATACTGCTGTCATATTCTGTTATTAACTGCCTCTGGACCGCCTAACGCAGGATCGCGGTCCAGAGGCGGCTGTCTCAGGCAGAGTCACGCATCTATGCGTCATCTCGCGAGACGCGAGATGGCGCTCACAGCCGGCCCGCGCATGCGCATCGCAGCCCGGCAAAAGTTAGAGGAGAATTTCATCATTAGCCTGCCAGCCAATGATCGTTGCTGGCAGGCTGATGATTTTCAAAAAAACAAATCAAAAGCCAGTTAACACTTTATATTTATTAAATATAAGGTGTTAAATGGCTTCTCTGCTCCTCTGCTGGTCCTTTTCGTTGGTTGGTTCCAGCAGAGGAGCAGACATCACAGTGAGTACACACAAAACACCACACATAGCCCCAGATCACCCCCCATCACCCCAATTAACCCCTTGATCACCCCTTGATCGCCCCTGTCAATCACCTAGTGAAAGGGAAAAAAGTGATCAGTGTAAACTGTCACTTTTTTTTCCACTGGTATGGACTGTTAGGTTTTAGGATAGTTTAGGCCCCTTGGTTAGGTAGTTAGCGATCGTTTAGAGCCCAGCCCACCACACCGCAGTCACTGATTCGCTGATTAGCGTATCGCTAATCAGCATTTGTACTTTTATAGTATCTGTAAGTCAGGGATGTCAAACTCGTGGCCCTCTAGCTGTTGCAAAACTACAACTCCCATCATGCCTGGGCATACTACAGCTATCAGGGAATGATGGGAGTTGTAGTTTTGCAACATCTGGAGGGCCATGAGTTTGACATCCATGCTGTAAGTGATCAAAACTGATCACAGTCAGATCTATAATAGTATTAGTGTCACCTTAGTTCGCCCTCCACCCAAAATGCAGTGTTTGCCCGATCAGGCCTGATCGGTCGCCCACACTTGCGTTCACCCACGCCCTCCCCGCCGCAGTGACAAAAAATTATTATTTTTTTGATCACTGCACAATCACTTCATAAGCGCTGCGGCGATAAAAAAAAAAATCAGTTTTGATATTTTTTATCAATCGCAGCGGCTTCCGGTACTTCGCTAGCCTCCCATTTGTAAGACAGGCTTGCTTTTTTTCTTGGCTAGTCTCAGGGAATACCCCCCTAAATTTAGTAGTCCAAATGTCAAATAAGGTGTATTCTTCTGAAGAGGCCTACAGGCTTCTGACCCAGTCGGATGAGGAATGGGAACCGTCATCTGACGAATCCAGCGGGTCAGAATATGAACCTGTAGAAAGCAGTGGCAGTCTGACCCAAAGTTCAGACGAGGAGGTTGAGGTCCCTGATACCACCAGGCGTACCCGGCCCCGTGTTGCTACACCACAGGTTGCGCAGGATCCGCTTCAAGGGCAGCAGAGTGGGGCTGGCGCTGTCAGATTACGTGGTGAGGCATACCCCAGCAGCGCAGCCCACCCTGGACCTAGTACCAGCACTGCCGTACAACATCGTAAAGTGGCGAGCACCAGAAGGGCAGTTGAAGCTGGTACGGTGGCACATGCAGTAGTTACCCCGTCGCAGCCACCGCACAGACAGGCCCGTAGAGTCTCTGAGGTGCTGGCAAACCCTGATTGGCACTCCCCAACTTCAGCCGCACCATTAGTTCCGCCTTTCACCGCCCAGTCTGGAGTAGGGGTTGAGACAGCTCAGATCGGTTCAGCACTGGGATTTTTTGAGCTGTTCTAGACTGTGGAGCTCTTGGACATAGTCGTGGCAGAAACAAATCGGTATGCCACTCAATTTATATCCGCCAACCCGGGAAGCTTTTATGCCCAGCCTTTCCGGTGGAAATCCATCCTGCGTTTCCTGCACTTTAGCTTCAACACCATCTCCCATCCCAGAGGCCACCCAGCTTTTGACCGGCTCCACAAAAATTCGGCCCCTCATCGACGACTTCAACAACAAATTTGCAGGTTTGTATACCCCTGAGAAAAACATCTGCATAGACGAGTCCCTTATGCATTTTACCGGGCGCCTTGGCTTCAAACAATACATCCCAAGCAAGCGCGCCCGGTATGGGGTCAAATTGTATAAGCTTTGTGAAAGGGCCACAGGCTATACCCACAAATTTCGGATCTATGAGGGTAAAGATCAGACCCTGGAGCCGGTCGGTTGTCCTGACTACCTGGGGAGCAGTGGAAAGACAGTCTGGGACTTGGTGTCACCCTTATTTGGCAAGGGGTACCATCTTTATGTGGACAATTTCTACACAAGTGTGCCCCTCTTCAGGCATTTGTTCCTAGAACAGATTGGCTGCTGTGGCACCGCACGACCTAGTCGCCGGGGCTTCCCCCAATGGCTTGTTACCACTCGTCTTGCAAGGGGGGAGAGGGTTGCCTTGTGTAACGAAGAACTGCTCGCGGTGAAATGGAGAGACAAGCGTGACGTTTACATGCTCTCCTCCATTCACGCAGACACGACAATACAAATAGAACGAGCAACCAGTGTCATTGAAAAGCCCCTCTGTGTCCACGACAATAATTCGCTCATGGGAGGGGTGGACTTCAATGACCAAATGTTGGCTCCCTATTTAGTTTCCCGACGCACCGGACGATGGTATAAGAAGGTGTCTGTATATTTGATTCAATTGGCTGTATATAATAGTTTTGTTCTCTACAGTAAGGCTGGGAGAACAGGATCCTTCCTCAAATTTCAGGAAGAGATCATCAAGAACCTCCTGTATCCAGAAGGTTCCGTGGCCCCAACCACCAGTGTTGTGAGCCGCCTACACGAGCGACATTTCCCCAATGTCGTTGCTGGTACCTCAACCCAACCGTCACCCCGAAAAAGATGTTGTGTCTGTAGCAGGAGTGGAATAAGGCGTGACACCCGCTATTTCTTTCCTGACTGCCCTGACCACCCTGCCCTATGCTTTGGGGAGTGTTTTTGGAAGTACCACACACAGGTACACTTAGCATAGGGATTGCATCTCACAGGACAGGCACACAGGGCTATTAGGGCCCTTTCACTCACAGCTGCTGCAAACGTCTCCTTTCACCTGGGACAAAGTGCATAATGTACTTCGCCACATCTTTGGGCGATTTGCACTTTGCACATTGTCCCATGAGGAAGGAGACCCCATTTTGGAAATAAGACACCCCAAGGTATTCCGTGAGGGGCATAGCGAGTTCCTAAATTTTTTTATTTTTTGTCACAAGTTAGCGGAAAATGATGATTTTTTTTTTTCTTTTTTTTTTTCTTACAAAGTCTCATATTCCACTAACTTGTGACAAAAAATAAAAACTTCCATGAACTCACTATGCCCATCACGAAATACCTTGGGATGTCTTCTTTCCAAAATGGGGTCACTTGTGTGTTAGTTATACGGCCCTGGCATTTTAGGGGCCCTAATGCGTGAGAAGTAGTTTGAAATCAAAATATGTAAAAAATGCCCGGTGAAATCCCAAAGGTGAGGAGAAGTTGGGCAATGTGTTTTGGGGTGTAATTTTACATATACCCATGCTGGTTGAGATAAATATCTTGGTCAAATGCCAACTTTGTATAAAAAAATTGGAAAAGTTGTCTTTTGCCAAGATATTTCTCTCACCCAGCATGGATATATGTAAAATGACACCCCAAAACACATTCCCCAACTTCTCCTGAGTACGGCGATACCAGATGTGTGACACTTTTTTGCAGCCTAGGTGGGCAAAGGGGCCCACATTTCAAAGAGCACCTTTGGGATTTCACTGGGCATTTTTTACACATTTCTTGGTAAAATGCCAACTTTGTATAAAAAAAATGGGAAAAGTTGTCTTTTGGTGAGGAGGCCAGAACAAGTACAGGCTATAGTAGATTGGGTTGCTGACAGTGCCTACAGTTTCTTCACATTGTCTCGCACACAGTCTCCTGCTGAAAGATTAGAGTTGGCACCTGCAGCCGATGTCCATCAGTCTTTCAGCTCATCCTCTTGCAAATCAGCCAAGCAGTCTGAGCCCCAAGTCATGCAGCAGTCTCTTCTGCTTTTTGATGACTCTGTTAGCAGGGTTTCCCAGTGCCATCCACCTAGCCCTGGGTCTGGGCTCCCATATGAGACCTGTGTTCCTTGTTGCGCTGTTTCTAGTACTCCACCAACAAGGACAACGTACCGTCCTTAATTCCCTCACTGGAGCGTGATCGTAAGATGCGCAAGTACAAGCGCACGCTGGTAGACGCGCTGCACAGTGGAAACATAAGGCGAAGGCAGAGGAAGAGGTCACCGACGCCACAGCACCACCAGATGACATGGAACGTCTTAGCAGGAGGCAGCATTTCACCAACATGGTGGAGCAGTATGTGTGCAAACGCCTACACGTACTGAATGACGAGTCTGCCCCCTTCAACTTCTGGGTCTCCAAATTGGGCACATGGCCTGAGTTTGCCCTTTACACCTTGGAGGTGCTGTCCTGCCCTGCAGCCAGCGTATTATCTGAACATGTGTTTAGCACGGCAGGGGGAAACATCACAGACATGCGCAGCCACCTGTCTACAGCCAATGTGGACAAGCTCACGTTCATTAAAATGAACCAGGCATGGATCCCACAGGACTTGTCCGTACCTTTTGCAGAATAGACATGTATACCGGCCTTAACCAGCCATTGTTATACTACAGCGTAATTGCTCATTCTTGAATTTTGAATATTTCACACTCTTTTGGAGTGTTTCCTAATTTTTTTTAAATTAAAACTAAAAACCAGTGTTGGGGGGGGGGGGGGGTTCAGCCCGCACAACCCAGTATGCAGGTGCACATTGCTATGGCAAAATACAGATACAAACGCAAAAACACAAATGCAATCGCACTCTGCAAACCAGCACTCTGCCCTGCCTTTATGCTGCATGTTGAATAAGGCATTGGTGTACACGTCAAGGTCGCCTTCATTAGTGGTCCCTAACACTAGTTCCTACCTGTTATGGGCCATGACAGCCACACAAAGTCCAGGGAGCGCAGGTACAGCATGCACGCCAAGCACACTCTGTTTTTAACCCCGTCCGGTGCCATTACAGTTTTCATCGGATTCAGGGATGCAAGTACCAACATGCATGCTGAGCCCACTATATACTTCTCCTGGAGCCAAATGGCTACTGGTAGGTGCTATATAAGCAGACTCAGTTTTATACTGACTTTAAAACCAGCCTCCAGGGCAGACTAACTGGTCAGGTGTACATGACTGCTTGGAGATCACCACACCTCCAATATATACTACAAAGAAAAATTTGGGGGGTTCAGCCCGCACAACCCAGTATGCAGGTGCACATTGCTATGGTGAAATACAGATACAAACGCAAAAACACAAATGCAATCTCACTCTGCAAACCAGCACTCTGCCCTGCCTTTATGCTGGATGTTGAATAAGGCATTGGTGTACATTTTGGCCAAAGCGTAATAAGCCACTCACCACGTCAAGGTCGCCTTCATGAGTGGTCCCTAACACTAGTTCCTACCTGTTATGGGCCATGACAGCCACACAAAGTCCAGGGAGCGCAGGTACAGCATGCACGCCAAGCACACTCTGCTTTTAACCCCGTCTGGTGCCATTTGTGTGGCTGTCATGGCCCATAACAGGTAGGAACTAGTGTTAGGGACCACTCATGAAGGCGACCTTGACGTGGTGAGTGGCTTATTACGCTTTGGCCAAAATGTACACCAATGCCTTATTCAACATCCAGCATAAAGGCAGGGCAGAGTCCTGGTTTGCAGAGTGCGATTAAAAACAAGTGTTGGCTACCTCGTCCTCCTCCAACGCTGCTTCCACCTAGAACGCTATGTCCACCGCCTCCTCAAACTCCTACTCCATATGGACCTCCACCTCATAAATCAAATAGATTTTTTTTTATTTGTACGTATTTTATTTTATGTCATTTCACTAATTTGTCTGTTACATTTTCAGGTAAAATTCACTAATTTTTGGGTCTGATGTACCACTGATATTCCTAGTAGACAGGTTAAACAAATTCAGAAATTTGTCTGTTACATTTTCGGGTGAAATTCACCAATTTATGGGTGTGATGTACCACTGCTATTCCTAGTAGACAGGTTAAACAAATTCACAAATTTGTTTGTTACATTTTTGGGTGAAATTCACCAATTTTTTGGTGTGATGTACCACTGCTATACCTAGTAGACAGGTTAATACATTTCACTAATTTGTCTGTTACCGTTTTGGGTGAAATATACAAATTTTTGGGTGTGATGTACCACTGCTATACCTAGTAGACAGGTTAATAATTTTCCCAAATTTTTCTTTTACATTTTCGTGTGACATTAAACATTTTTTTTTTCTGTCATAGACCCCTGCTCTACCAAGTAGACAGGTTAATAAATTTCACAAATGTTTCTGTTACATTCTTGGGTTGACTTTTTACAATTTTGGCCTTGAATAAACCCCTGCTCTGCATACATCTTTTTTAATTGATGCGCACCACCTCCTTTTATTCAATGCTTAAACTTTAACAAGTTGTCCCACATTTGCGCTTCAATAATTTGTCCCACATTTGCACTTTAATAATTTGTCCCACATTTGCGCTTCAATGATTTGTCCTACATTTGCGCTTTAATAATTTCTCTCACATTTCCGCTTTAATAATTTGTTCCACATTTGCGCTTCCCAAACTTTTCCCATATTTTTCTCAAGCTCCCTCTCTGGCGTGGTACCCTGATTCGCAGATAACCGTGATCAACATGTTAGGCTCAGAAAAGAACATCGGAAGTTGATAAAGAAGATATCCAAATGGATGGTGGATGTCACAGGGATGTGCAATCAGGCAGAAGTTATCTAGAGTCAACAAAGCGGCAGCAGGGCCTCTCCTGGCTAATGTTTCCAAATCCAAAATACCACAGTGACAGTCCCTATAATTTGGTATTTATCATTCCAATAACAGGGCATCTTAAGGTGCTGGCCAGCCATTGTTATTCTGCAGCGCAATTGCTCATTGTTGTATTTTTGATATTTCACACTCTTTTGGAGTGTACCCTAATTTTAAATAATTCAATTAAAACCAAAAACCAGTGTTGGCTACCTCGTCCACCTCCACCACCGCTTCCACCTACACCGCTACGTCCACTGCCTCCTCAAACTCCTACTCCATATGGAACTCCACCTCATAAATCAAATTTGTTTTATTTATTTGTACGCATTTTATTTTATGTCATTTCCCTACTTTGTCAGTTACATTTTCTGGTGAAATTCACCAATTTTTGGGTGTGAAGTACCACTGCTATACCTAGTAGACAGGTTAAAAAAATAAATTGTCAGTTACATTTTTAGTTGAAATTTTACATTTTTTGGGTGTGATGTACCACTGTTATACCTAGTAGACAGGTTAAAAAAATAAATTGTCAGTTACATTTTTAGTTGAAATTCACCAATTTTTGGGTGTGATGTACCACTGCTATACCTAGAAAACAACAGTCACAGAAATCACATAGATTTGCGTTCACTTATAGTGATCCTATGTGATGGGAAGTGCCCTATATAGTGAGATACCCACTCAGTGTACATAAAGCATACACAAACAAAGGATAAATTGAGACTAGACGGGTATAGTAGAAAAGATGTACATATACTTTATTAAACAATACATAAAAAATCCATAATTAATTGGGTGATTTTTTATGTATTGTTTAATATAGTATATGTACATTTTTACTACTATACCCGTCTAGTCTCAGTTTATCCTTTGTTTGTGTACACTGCTATAGCTAGTAGACCGAAAAAAATATCATAATTTGTCAATTACATTTTCTGCTGAAATCAACCAATTTTTGGGTGTGATGTACCACTGCTATACCGAGTAGACAGGTAAAAAAAAATATTGTCTGTTACATTTTTGGGTGAAATTCACCTATTTTGGGGTGTAATATACCCCTCCTCTACCTAGTTGACAGCTTAATAAATTTTAATACATTTTCTTTAACATTTTCGGGTGACAATAAACAATTTTCTTCTGTCATAGACCCCTGCTCTACTAAGTAGACAGGTTAATAAAGTTCACAAATTTTTCTGTTACATTCTTGGGTTGACATTATGCAATTTTAGACATGAATAAACCCCTGCACTGCATAGGTGACAGGAAATAAAATTTCAGAAATTCTTCTTTAATTGATGTGCACCACCTCCTTTGATTCAATGCTTAAAACTTTAACAAGTTTTACCACATTTGCGCACTCAATAATTTGTCCCACATTTCCGTTTTACTCTTTTGCCAACATTTGTGCTTCAATACTTTGTCCCACATTTCTGCTTTACTATTTTGGCCCACATTTGGGCTTCTGTAATTTGTACCACATTTGCGCTTTAACAGCTTTTCCCACATTTCTGCTTTACTCTTTTGGCCCACATTTGGGCTTCTGTAATTTGTCAAAAATTTTCCCCTCAACAATTTTTCCCATAATTCTGCTTTACTCTTCTGGCCCACATTTGTGCTTCTGAAATTTGTCCAAAATTTTAACATCAATAATTATTCCCATAATTCCGCTTTACTCTTCTGGCCCACATTTGGGCTTCTGTAATTTGTCCCACATTTGCAATTTAACAGCTTTTACCACATTTCTGCTCAATCCCAAATAAATTTTATAAATTTATCTCACTTAAATTTGATCTCTTTTTCTCACGCTCCGTCTAGGGCGTGGAACCCTGATTCGCCGATAACCATGATCAACATGGTAGGCTCAGAAGAGAACATCGAAAGTTGATAGAGAAGATATCCAAATGGATGGTGGATGTCACTGGGGCACCTCTACATAGGTGACAGGAACATAAATAAAATAAAAAAATCATCAATTACATTGTCAGGTGACATTTTTGAAATTTTGCCAGATAGAAACCCCTGCTCTGCATAGTTGACAGGGAATAAAATGTAATAAATTCTTCAGTAATTAATGTGCGCCACATCCTTTCATTCAATGCTTAAACTTTAAAAAGTTGTCACACTTTTATGCTTTAATAATTTGTCCCATAATTCAACTCTATAATTTTAAATTTGAAAAAATGATTCCTCCCTTGGATGTGGTCTCTCTTTCTCACGCTCCCTCTCCGGCACGGAACCCTGTTTCCCCTCCACCAGTGATCACCATGGTAGGCGCATAAAAGAACATCAAAAGTTGAGCAGATATCAAATTGGATCGTGAACATCACGAGGACATGCAACATGGTGGGGCAGTACGTTTGCACATGCCTACACTAACTGACTGACAGGGGTCAGCCCCTACAACTTCTGGGTCTCCAAATTGGGCACATGGCCTGAGCTTGCCCTTTACCCCTTGGAGGTGTTGGCCTGCCCTGCAGCCACTGTATTGTGTGAGGGGGTTATCACAGGTTATATTTCCCAATGTTTTGGGGTGTACCCTAATTTAAAAAAAATAAAAATACATTTAAAACCAAAAAGCAGCGTAGGCTACCTCCTCCTCCACTGCCGCTTCCACCTACACCGCCACATCCACTGCCTCCTCAACCTCCTACTCCATATGGACCTCGTCCTCCTAGATCAAGATTATTATTTTATATTTTTATGTATTTTATGTTATTTAAAGTCATTTCCCTATCCACATTTGTTCGCAGAGCACTTGCCATGCTCTTAACCACATTTTGACGCCATGTGCAGCCCTCTAGCCCTTTCCATGACATTGTTACAGCCATTTTAGTGCTCAAACGTTCGGGTCACCATTGACTTCAATGGGGTTCGGGCTCGGGGTCAAATTCGGGTCCCGCACTCAAACTTTTTTCCAAAGTTCGGCCGAACCCGTTGAACCCGAACATCCAGGTGTCCACTTAACTCTACTTGCCATGCTCTTAACCACATTTTGCTGGCATTTGCAGCCCTTTAGCACTTTCCATGTCATTTTTAGAGCTATTTAGTGCTCAAAATGTCGGGTGCTTATTGTCTTCGATGGGATTCAGGTTCGGGGTCAAGTTTGGGTCCAGTTTGGGCCCCGAACTCAAACTTTTTTGTGAAGTTCGGCTGAACCCGTCGAACCTGAAAAAAAAAAAAACACCACACATAGCCCCAGATCACCCCCCATCACCCCAATTAACCCCTTGATCACCCCTTGATCGCCCCTGTCAATCACCTAGTGAAAGGGAAAAAAGTGATCAGTGTAAACTGTCACTTTTTTTTCCACTGGTATGGACTGTTAGGTTTTAGGATAGTTTAGGCCCCTTGGTTAGGTAGTTAGCGATCGTTTAGAGCCCAGCCCACCACACCGCAGTCACTGATTCGCTGATTAGCGTATCGCTAATCAGCATTTGTACTTTTATAGTATCTGTAAGTCAGGGATGTCAAACTCGTGGCCCTCTAGCTGTTGCAAAACTACAACTCCCATCATGCCTGGGCATACTACAGCTATCAGGGAATGATGGGAGTTGTAGTTTTGCAACATCTGGAGGGCCATGAGTTTGACATCCATGCTGTAAGTGATCAAAACTGATCACAGTCAGATCTATAATAGTATTAGTGTCACCTTAGTTCGCCCTCCACCCAAAATGCAGTGTTTGCCCGATCAGGCCTGATCGGTCGCCCACACGTGCGTTCACCCACGCCCTCCCCGCCGCAGTGACAAAATTTTTTTATTTTTTTGATCACTGCACAATCACTTCATAAGCGCTGCGGCGATAAAAAAAAAATCAGTTTTGATATTTTTTATCAATCGCAGCGGCTTCCGGTACTTCGCTAGCCTCCCATTTGTAAGACAGGCTTGCTTTTTTTCTTGGCTAGTCTCAGGGAATACCCCCCTAAATTTAGTAGTCCAAATGTCAAATAAGGGGTATTCTTCTGAAGAGGCCTACAGGCTTCTGACCCAGTCGGATGAGGAATGGGAACCGTCATCTGACGAATCCAGCGGGTCAGAATATGAACCTGTAGAAAGCAGTGGCAGTCTGACCCAAAGTTCAGACGAGGAGGTTGAGGTCCCTGATACCACCAGGCGTACCCGGCCCCGTGTTGCTACACCACAGGTTGCGCAGGATCCGCTTCAAGGGCAGCAGAGTGGGGCTGGCGCTGTCAGATTACGTGGTGAGGCATACCCCAGCAGCGCAGCCCACCCTGGACCTAGTACCAGCACTGCCGTACAACATCGTAAAGTGGCGAGCACCAGAAGGGCAGTTGAAGCTGGTACGGTGGCACATGCAGTAGTTACCCCGTCGCAGCCACCGCACAGACAGGCCCGTAGAGTCTCTGAGGTGCTGGCAAACCCTGATTGGCACTCCCCAACTTCAGCCGCACCATTAGTTCCGCCTTTCACCGCCCAGTCTGGAGTAGGGGTTGAGACAGCTCAGATCGGTTCAGCACTGGGATTTTTTGAGCTGTTCTAGACTGTGGAGCTCTTGGACATAGTCGTGGCAGAAACAAATCGGTATGCCACTCAATTTATATCCGCCAACCCGGGAAGCTTTTATGCCCAGCCTTTCCGGTGGAAATCCATCCTGCGTTTCCTGCACTTTAGCTTCAACACCATCTCCCATCCCAGAGGCCACCCAGCTTTTGACCGGCTCCACAAAAATTCGGCCCCTCATCGACGACTTCAACAACAAATTTGCAGGTTTGTATACCCCTGAGAAAAACATCTGCATAGACGAGTCCCTTATGCATTTTACCGGGCGCCTTGGCTTCAAACAATACATCCCAAGCAAGCGCGCCCGGTATGGGGTCAAATTGTATAAGCTTTGTGAAAGGGCCACAGGCTATACCCACAAATTTCGGATCTATGAGGGTAAAGATCAGACCCTGGAGCCGGTCGGTTGTCCTGACTACCTGGGGAGCAGTGGAAAGACAGTCTGGGACTTGGTGTCACCCTTATTTGGCAAGGGGTACCATCTTTATGTGGACAATTTCTACACAAGTGTGCCCCTCTTCAGGCATTTGTTCCTAGAACAGATTGGCTGCTGTGGCACCGCACGACCTAGTCGCCGGGGCTTCCCCCAACGGCTTGTTACCACTCGTCTTGCAAGGGGGGAGAGGGTTGCCTTGTGTAACGAAGAACTGCTCGCGGTGAAATGGAGAGACAAGCGTGACGTTTACATGCTCTCCTCCATTCAC
Organism: Bufo gargarizans; assembly: GCF_014858855.1. Lineage (NCBI taxonomy): Eukaryota > Metazoa > Chordata > Amphibia > Anura > Bufonidae > Bufo > Bufo gargarizans. The sequence continues at coordinate 329,808,345 of NC_058083.1, forward strand.
GCAGACACGACAATACAAATAGAACGAGCAACCAGTGTCATTGAAAAGCCCCTCTGTGTCCACGACAATAATTCGCTCATGGGAGGGGTGGACTTCAATGACCAAATGTTGGCTCCCTATTTAGTTTCCCGACGCACCGGACGATGGTATAAGAAGGTGTCTGTATATTTGATTCAATTGGCTGTATATAATAGTTTTGTTCTCTACAGTAAGGCTGGGAGAACAGGATCCTTCCTCAAATTTCAGGAAGAGATCATCAAGAACCTCCTGTATCCAGAAGGTTCCGTGGCCCCAACCACCAGTGTTGTGAGCCGCCTACACGAGCGACATTTCCCCAATGTCGTTGCTGGTACCTCAACCCAACCGTCACCCCGAAAAAGATGTTGTGTCTGTAGCAGGAGTGGAATAAGGCGTGACACCCGCTATTTCTTTCCTGACTGCCCTGACCACCCTGCCCTATGCTTTGGGGAGTGTTTTTGGAAGTACCACACACAGGTACACTTAGCATAGGGATTGCATCTCACAGGACAGGCACACAGGGCTATTAGGGCCCTTTCACTCACAGCTGCTGCAAACGTCTCCTTTCACCTGGGACAAAGTGCATAATGTACTTCGCCACATCTTTGGGCGATTTGCACTTTGCACATTGTCCCATGAGGAAGGAGACCCCATTTTGGAAATAAGACACCCCAAGGTATTCCGTGAGGGGCATAGCGAGTTCCTAAATTTTTTTATTTTTTGTCACAAGTTAGCGGAAAATGATGATTTTTTTTTTTCTTTTTTTTTTTCTTACAAAGTCTCATATTCCACTAACTTGTGACAAAAAATAAAAACTTCCATGAACTCACTATGCCCATCACGAAATACCTTGGGATGTCTTCTTTCTAAAATGGGGTCACTTGTGTGTTAGTTATACGGCCCTGGCATTTTAGGGGCCCTAATGCGTGAGAAGTAGTTTGAAATCAAAATATGTAAAAAATGCCCGGTGAAATCCCAAAGGTGAGGAGAAGTTGGGCAATGTGTTTTGGGGTGTAATTTTACATATACCCATGCTGGTTGAGATAAATATCTTGGTCAAATGCCAACTTTGTATAAAAAAATGGGAAAAGTTGTCTTTTGCCAAGATATTTCTCTCACCCAGCATGGATATATGTAAAATGACACCCCAAAACACATTCCCCAACTTCTCCTGAGTACGGCGATACCAGATGTGTGACACTTTTTTGCAGCCTAGGTGGGCAAAGGGGCCCACATTTCAAAGAGCACCTTTGGGATTTCACTGGGCATTTTTTACACATTTCTTGGTAAAATGCCAACTTTGTATAAAAAAAATGGGAAAAGTTGTCTTTTGGTGAGGAGGCCAGAACAAGTACAGGCTATAGTAGATTGGGTTGCTGACAGTGCCTACAGTTTCTTCACATTGTCTCGCACACAGTCTCCTGCTAAAAAGATTAGAGTTGGCACCTGCAGCCGATGTCCATCAGTCTTTCAGCTCATCCTCTTGCAAATCAGCCAAGCAGTCTGAGCCCCAAGTCATGCAGCAGTCTCTTCTGCTTTTTGATGACTCTGTTAGCAGGGTTTCCCAGTGCCATCCACCTAGCCCTGGGTCTGGGCTCCCATATGAGACCTGTGTTCCTTGTTGCGCTGTTTCTAGTACTCCACCAACAAGGACAACGTACTGTCCTTAATTCCCTCACTGGAGCGTGATCGTAAGATGCGCAAGTACAAGCGCAAGCTGGTAGACGCGCTGCACAGTGGAAACATAAGGCGAAGGCAGAGGAAGAGGTCACCGACGCCACAGCACCACCAGATGACATGGAACGTCTTAGCAGGAGGCAGCATTTCACCAACATGGTGGAGCAGTATGTGTGCAAACGCCTACACGTACTGAATGACGAGTCTGCCCCCTTCAACTTCTGGGTCTCCAAATTGGGCACATGGCCTGAGTTTGCCCTTTACACCTTGGAGGTGCTGTCCTGCCCTGCAGCCAGCGTATTATCTGAACATGTGTTTAGCACGGCAGGGGGAAACATCACAGACATGCGCAGCCACCTGTCTACAGCCAATGTGGACAAGCTCACGTTCATTAAAATGAACCAGGCATGGATCCCACAGGACTTGTCCGTACCTTTTGCAGAATAGACATGTATACCGGCCTTAACCAGCCATTGTTATACTACAGCGTAATTGCTCATTCTTGAATTTTGAATATTTCACACTCTTTTGGAGTGTTTCCTAATTTTTTTTAAATTAAAACTAAAAACCAGTGTTGGGGGGGGGGGGGGGGGTTCAGCCCGCACAACCCAGTATGCAGGTGCACATTGCTATGGCAAAATACAGATACAAACGCAAAAACACAAATGCAATCGCACTCTGCAAACCAGCACTCTGCCCTGCCTTTATGCTGCATGTTGAATAAGGCATTGGTGTACACGTCAAGGTCGCCTTCATTAGTGGTCCCTAACACTAGTTCCTACCTGTTATGGGCCATGACAGCCACACAAAGTCCAGGGAGCGCAGGTACAGCATGCACGCCAAGCACACTCTGTTTTTAACCCCGTCCGGTGCCATTACAGTTTTCATCGGATTCAGGGATGCAAGTACCAACATGCATGCTGAGCCCACTATATACTTCTCCTGGAGCCAAATGGCTACTGGTAGGTGCTATATAAGCAGACTCAGTTTTATACTGACTTTAAAACCAGCCTCCAGGGCAGACTAACTGGTCAGGTGTACATGACTGCTTGGAGATCACCACACCTCCAATATATACTACAAAGAAAAAATTTGGGGGGTTCAGCCCGCACAACCCAGTATGCAGGTGCACATTGCTATGGTGAAATACAGATACAAACGCAAAAACACAAATGCAATCTCACTCTGCAAACCAGCACTCTGCCCTGCCTTTATGCTGGATGTTGAATAAGGCATTGGTGTACATTTTGGCCAAAGCGTAATAAGCCACTCACCACGTCAAGGTCGCCTTCATGAGTGGTCCCTAACACTAGTTCCTACCTGTTATGGGCCATGACAGCCACACAAAGTCCAGGGAGCGCAGGTACAGCATGCACGCCAAGCACACTCTGCTTTTAACCCCGTCTGGTGCCATTTGTGTGGCTGTCATGGCCCATAACAGGTAGGAACTAGTGTTAGGGACCACTCATGAAGGCGACCTTGACGTGGTGAGTGGCTTATTACGCTTTGGCCAAAATGTACACCAATGCCTTATTCAACATCCAGCATAAAGGCAGGGCAGAGTCCTGGTTTGCAGAGTGCGATTAAAAACAAGTGTTGGCTACCTCGTCCTCCTCCAACGCTGCTTCCACCTAGAACGCTATGTCCACCGCCTCCTCAAACTCCTACTCCATATGGACCTCCACCTCATAAATCAAATAGATTTTTTTTTATTTGTACGTATTTTATTTTATGTCATTTCACTAATTTGTCTGTTACATTTTCAGGTAAAATTCACTAATTTTTGGGTCTGATGTACCACTGATATTCCTAGTAGACAGGTTAAACAAATTCAGAAATTTGTCTGTTACATTTTCGGGTGAAATTCACCAATTTATGGGTGTGATGTACCACTGCTATTCCTAGTAGACAGGTTAAACAAATTCACAAATTTGTTTGTTACATTTTTGGGTGAAATTCACCAATTTTTTGGTGTGATGTACCACTGCTATACCTAGTAGACAGGTTAATACATTTCACTAATTTGTCTGTTACCGTTTTGGGTGAAATATACAAATTTTTGGGTGTGATGTACCACTGCTATACCTAGTAGACAGGTTAATAATTTTCCCAAATTTTTCTTTTACATTTTCGTGTGACATTAAACATTTTTTTTTTCTGTCATAGACCCCTGCTCTACCAAGTAGACAGGTTAATAAATTTCACAAATGTTTCTGTTACATTCTTGGGTTGACTTTTTACAATTTTGGCCTTGAATAAACCCCTGCTCTGCATACATCTTTTTTAATTGATGCGCACCACCTCCTTTTATTCAATGCTTAAACTTTAACAAGTTGTCCCACATTTGCGCTTCAATAATTTGTCCCACATTTGCACTTTAATAATTTGTCCCACATTTGCGCTTCAATGATTTGTCCTACATTTGCGCTTTAATAATTTCTCTCACATTTCCGCTTTAATAATTTGTTCCACATTTGCGCTTCCCAAACTTTTCCCATATTTTTCTCAAGCTCCCTCTCTGGCGTGGTACCCTGATTCGCAGATAACCGTGATCAACATGTTAGGCTCAGAAAAGAACATCGGAAGTTGATAAAGAAGATATCCAAATGGATGGTGGATGTCACAGGGATGTGCAATCAGGCAGAAGTTATCTAGAGTCAACAAAGCGGCAGCAGGGCCTCTCCTGGCTAATGTTTCCAAATCCAAAATACCACAGTGACAGTCCCTATAATTTGGTATTTATCATTCCAATAACAGGGCATCTTAAGGTGCTGGCCAGCCATTGTTATTCTGCAGCGCAATTGCTCATTGTTGTATTTTTGATATTTCACACTCTTTTGGAGTGTACCCTAATTTTAAATAATTCAATTAAAACCAAAAACCAGTGTTGGCTACCTCGTCCACCTCCACCACCGCTTCCACCTACACCGCTACGTCCACTGCCTCCTCAAACTCCTACTCCATATGGAACTCCACCTCATAAATCAAATTTGTTTTATTTATTTGTACGCATTTTATTTTATGTCATTTCCCTACTTTGTCAGTTACATTTTCTGGTGAAATTCACCAATTTTTGGGTGTGAAGTACCACTGCTATACCTAGTAGACAGGTTAAAAAAATAAATTGTCAGTTACATTTTTAGTTGAAATTTTACATTTTTTGGGTGTGATGTACCACTGTTATACCTAGTAGACAGGTTAAAAAAATAAATTGTCAGTTACATTTTTAGTTGAAATTCACCAATTTTTGGGTGTGATGTACCACTGCTATACCTAGAAAACAACAGTCACAGAAATCACATAGATTTGCGTTCACTTATAGTGATCCTATGTGATGGGAAGTGCCCTATATAGTGAGATACCCACTCAGTGTACATAAAGCATACACAAACAAAGGATAAATTGAGACTAGACGGGTATAGTAGAAAAGATGTACATATACTTTATTAAACAATACATAAAAAATCCATAATTAATTGGGTGATTTTTTATGTATTGTTTAATATAGTATATGTACATTTTTACTACTATACCCGTCTAGTCTCAGTTTATCCTTTGTTTGTGTACACTGCTATAGCTAGTAGACCGAAAAAAATATCATAATTTGTCAATTACATTTTCTGCTGAAATCAACCAATTTTTGGGTGTGATGTACCACTGCTATACCGAGTAGACAGGTAAAAAAAAAATATTGTCTGTTACATTTTTGGGTGAAATTCACCTATTTTGGGGTGTAATATACCCCTCCTCTACCTAGTTGACAGCTTAATAAATTTTAATACATTTTCTTTAACATTTTCGGGTGACAATAAACAATTTTCTTCTGTCATAGACCCCTGCTCTACTAAGTAGACAGGTTAATAAAGTTCACAAATTTTTCTGTTACATTCTTGGGTTGACATTATGCAATTTTAGACATGAATAAACCCCTGCACTGCATAGGTGACAGGAAATAAAATTTCAGAAATTCTTCTTTAATTGATGTGCACCACCTCCTTTGATTCAATGCTTAAAACTTTAACAAGTTTTACCACATTTGCGCCCTCAATAATTTGTCCCACATTTCCGTTTTACTCTTTTGCCAACATTTGTGCTTCAATACTTTGTCCCACATTTCTGCTTTACTATTTTGGCCCACATTTGGGCTTCTGTAATTTGTACCACATTTGCGCTTTAACAGCTTTTCCCACATTTCTGCTTTACTCTTTTGGCCCACATTTGGGCTTCTGTAATTTGTCAAAAATTTTCCCCTCAACAATTTTTCCCATAATTCTGCTTTACTCTTCTGGCCCACATTTGTGCTTCTGAAATTTGTCCAAAATTTTAACATCAATAATTATTCCCATAATTCCGCTTTACTCTTCTGGCCCACATTTGGGCTTCTGTAATTTGTCCCACATTTGCAATTTAACAGCTTTTACCACATTTCTGCTCAATCCCAAATAAATTTTATAAATTTATCTCACTTAAATTTGATCTCTTTTTCTCACGCTCCGTCTAGGGCGTGGAACCCTGATTCGCCGATAACCATGATCAACATGGTAGGCTCAGAAGAGAACATCGAAAGTTGATAGAGAAGATATCCAAATGGATGGTGGATGTCACTGGGGCACCTCTACATAGGTGACAGGAACATAAATAAAATAAAAAAATCATCAATTACATTGTCAGGTGACATTTTTGAAATTTTGCCAGATAGAAACCCCTGCTCTGCATAGTTGACAGGGAATAAAATGTAATAAATTCTTCAGTAATTAATGTGCGCCACATCCTTTCATTCAATGCTTAAACTTTAAAAAGTTGTCACACTTTTATGCTTTAATAATTTGTCCCATAATTCAACTCTATAATTTTAAATTTGAAAAAATGATTCCTCCCTTGGATGTGGTCTCTCTTTCTCACGCTCCCTCTCCGCCGCGGAACCCTGTTTCCCCTCCACCAGTGATCACCATGGTAGGCGCATAAAAGAACATCAAAAGTTGAGCAGATATCAAATTGGATCGTGAACATCACGAGGACATGCAACATGGTGGGGCAGTACGTTTGCACATGCCTACACTAACTGACTGACAGGGGTCAGCCCCTACAACTTCTGGGTCTCCAAATTGGGCACATGGCCTGAGCTTGCCCTTTACCCCTTGGAGGTGTTGGCCTGCCCTGCAGCCACTGTATTGTGTGAGGGGGTTATCACAGGTTATATTTCCCAATGTTTTGGGGTGTACCCTAATTTAAAAAAATAAAAATACATTTAAAACCAAAAAGCAGCGTAGGCTACCTCCTCCTCCACTGCCGCTTCCACCTACACCGCCACATCCACTGCCTCCTCAACCTCCTACTCCATATGGACCTCGTCCTCCTAGATCAAGATTATTATTTTATATTTTTATGTATTTTATGTTATTTAAAGTCATTTCCCTATCCACATTTGTTCGCAGAGCACTTGCCATGCTCTTAACCACATTTTGACGCCATGTGCAGCCCTCTAGCCCTTTCCATGACATTGTTACAGCCATTTTAGTGCTCAAACGTTCGGGTCACCATTGACTTCAATGGGGTTCGGGCTCGGGGTCAAATTCGGGTCCCGCACTCAAACTTTTTTCCAAAGTTCGGCCGAACCCGTTGAACCCGAACATCCAGGTGTCCACTTAACTCTACTTGCCATGCTCTTAACCACATTTTGCTGGCATTTGCAGCCCTTTAGCACTTTCCATGTCATTTTTAGAGCTATTTAGTGCTCAAAATGTCGGGTGCTTATTGTCTTCGATGGGATTCAGGTTCGGGGTCAAGTTTGGGTCCAGTTTGGGCCCCGAACTCAAACTTTTTTGTGAAGTTCGGCTGAACCCGTCGAACCTGAACTTCCAGGTGTCCGCTCAACTCTAGTCACCATTCATTTTTGCTGTTAGGAGAACGTTAGACACTTTAGTAAGGGCAGTTTCTGTAGAGTGAAGAGGGCGAAATGCAGATTGTAAGGGCTCAAGAAGAGAGTTTGCAGAGAGATAGCTTATTAACCGCCTCCGGACCTCCTAACACAGATGTGCGGTCCGGAGGCGGCAGCTCTGCGCAGATTGACGCATATACGCGTCATCTCGCGAGAGCCGAGATTTCCTGTGAACGCGCGCACACAGGCGCGCGTGTTCACAGGAACTGATGGTAAGCGAGTGGATCTCCAGCCTGCCAGCGGCGATCGCTCGCTGGCAGGCTGGAGATGTGATTTTTTTTAACCCCTAACAGGTATATTAGACGCTGTTTTGATAACAGCGTCTAATATACCTGCTACCTGGTCCTCTGGTGGTCCCTTTTGTTTGGATCGACCACCAGAGGACACAGGTAGCTGTGTAAAGTACCACAAAACACTACACTACACCCCCCCTGTCACTTATTAACCCCTTATGAACCCCTGATCACCCTATATAGACTCCCTGATCACCCCCCTGTCATTGATCACCCCCCTGTCATTGATCACCCCCTGTCAGGCTCCGTTCAGACGTCCGTATGATTTTCACGGGTCCACGGATACATGGATCGGATCCGCAAAACACATACGGACGTCTGAATGGAGCCTTACAGGGGGGTGATCAATGACAGGCGGGTGATCACCCATATAGATTCCCTGATCACCCCCTGTCATTGATCACCCCCCTGTAAGGCTCCATTCAGATGTCCATATGATTTTTACGGATCCACGGATACATGGATCGGATCCGCAAAACACATATGGACGTCTGAATGGAGCCTTACAGGGGGGTGATCAATGACAGGCGGGTGATCACCCATATAGATTCCCTGATCACCCCCTGTCATTGATCACCCCCCTGTCATTGATCACCCCCCTGTAAGGCTCCATTCAGATGTCCATATGATTTTTACGGATCCACGGATACATGGATCGGATCCGCAAAACACATATGGACGTCTGAATGGAGCCTTACAGGGGAGTGATCAATGACAGGCGGGTGATCACCCATATAGATTCCCTGATCACCCCCTGTCATTGATCACCACCCTGTCATTGATCACCCCCCTGTCATTGATCACCCCCCTGTAAGGCTCCATTCAGATGTCCGTATGATTTTTACAGATCCACGGATACATGGATCGGATCCGCAAAACACATACGGACGTCTGAATGGAGCCTTACAGGGGGGTGATCAATGACAGGCGGGTGATCACCCATATAGATTCCCTGATCACCCCCTGTCATTGATCACCCCCCCCTGTCATTGATCACCCCCCTGTAAAGCTCCATTCAGACGTCCGTATGATTTTTACGGATACATGGATCGGATCCGCAAAATGCATACGGACGTCTGAATGGAGCCTTACAGGGGGGTGATCAATGACAGGGGGGTGATCACCCATATAGATTCCCTGATCACCCCCTGTCATTGATCACCCCCCTGTCATTGATCACCCCCCTGTAAGGCTCCATTCAGACGTCCGTATGCATTTTGCGGATCCGATCCATGTATCCGTGGATCCGTAAAAATCATACAGACGTCTGAATGGAGCCTTACAGGGGGGTGATCAATGACAGGGGGGTGATCACCTCATATACACTCCCTGATCACCCCCTGTCATTGATCACCCCCCTGTCATTGATCACCCCCCTGTAAGGCTCCATTCAGACGTCCGTATGCGTTTTGCGGATCCGATCCATGTATCCGTGGATCCGTAAAAATCATACAGACGTCTGAATGGAGCCTTACAGGGGGGTGATCAATGACAGGGTGGTGATCACCCCATATAGACTCCCTGATCACCCCCCTGTCATTGATCACCCCCTGTAAGGCTCCATTCAGACATTTTTTTTGGCCCAAGTTAGCGGAAATTGTTTTTTTTTTGTTGTTTTTTCTTACTAAGTCTCATATTCCACTGACTTGTGTCAAAAAATAAAATCTCACATGAACTCACCATATCCCTCACGGAATCCAAATGCGTAAAATTTTTTAGACATTTATATTCCAGACTTCTTCTCACGCTTTAGGGCCCCTAAAATGCCAGGGCAGTATAAATACTCCACATGTGACCCCATTTCGGAAAGAAGACACCCCAAGGTATTCTGTGAGGGGCATATTGAGTCCATGAAAGATTGAAATTTTTGTCCCAAGTTAGCGGAAAGGGAGACTTTGTGAGAAAATACAAAAAAAAATCAATTTCCGCTAACTTGGGCCAAAAAAAAAAATTTCTATGAACTCGCCATGCCCCTCATTGAATACCTTGGGGTGTCTTCTTTCCAAAATGGGGTCACATGTGGGGTATTTTAGGGGCCCGAAAGCGTGAGAAGAAGTCTGGGATCCAAATGTCTAAAAATGCCCTCCTAAAAGGAATTTGGGCCGCTTTGCACATCTAGGCTGCAAAAAAGTGTCACACATCTGGTATCGCCGTACTCAGGAGAAGTTGGGCAATGTGTTTTGGGGTGTCATTTTACATATACCCATGCTGGGTGAGATAATATCTTGGTCAAATGCCAACTTTGTATAAAAAAATGGGAAAAGTTGTCTTTTGCCAAGATATTTCTCTCACCCAGCATGGGTATATGTAAAATGACACCCCAAAACACATTCCCCAACTTCTCCTGAGTACGGCGATACCAGATGTGTCACACTTTTTTGCCGCCTAGGTGGGCAAAGGGGCACACATTCCAAAGAGCACCTTTAGGATTTCACAGGTCATTTTTTACACATTTTTATTTCAAACTACTTACCACACATTAGGGCCCCTAGAATGCCAGGGCAGTATAATTACGCCACAAGTGACCCCATTTTGGAAAGAAGACACCCCAAGGTATTCCGTGAGGGGCATGGCGAGTTCCTAGAATTTTTTATTTTCTGTCACAAGTTAGCGGAAAATGATTTTTTTTTTTTTTCTTACAAAGTCTCATATTCCACTAACTTGTGACAAAAAATAAAAAATTCTAGGAACTCGCCATGCACCTCACGGAATACCTTGGGGTGTCTTCTTTCCAAAATGGGGTCACTTGTGGCGTAATTATACTGCCCTGGCATTCTAGGGGCCCTAATGTGTGGTAAGTAGTTTGAAATAAAAATGTGTAAAAAATGACCTGTGAAATCCTAAAGGTGCTCTTTGGAATGTGTGCCCCTTTGCCCACCTAGGCGGCAAAAAAGTGTGACACATCTGGTATCGCCGTACTCAGGAGAAGTTGGGGAATGTGTTTTGGGGTGTCATTTTACATATACCCATGCTGGGTGAGAGAAATATCTTGGCAAAAGACAACGTTTCCAATTTTTTTATAAAATGTTGGCATTTGACCAATATATTTATCTCACCCAGCATGGGTATATGTAAAATGACACCCCAAAACACATTCCCCAACTTCTTCTGAGTACGGCGATACCAGATGTGTCACACTTTTTTGCAGCCTAGGTGGGTAAAGGGACCCACATTCCAAAGTGCACCTTTCGGATTTCACCAGTCATTTTTCAAAGATTTTGATTGCAAACCACTTCTTACGCATCTGGGCCCCTAAAATGCCAGGGCAGTATAACTACCCCACAAGTGGCCCCATTTTGGAAAGAAGACACCCCAAGGTATTTTGTGATGGGCATAGTGAGTTCATGGAAGTTTTTATTTTTTGTCACAAGTTAGTGGAATATGAGACTTTGTACGAAAAAAAAAATCATCATTTTCCGCTAACTTGTGACAAAAAATAAAAAGTTCTATGAACTCACTATGCCCATCAGCGAATACCTTAGGGTGTCTACTTTCCGAAATGGGGTCATTTGTGGGGTTTTTCTACTGTCTGGGCATTGTAGAACCTCAGGAAACATGACAGGTGCTCAGAAAGTTAGAGCAGCTTCAAAAAGCGGAAATTCACATTTTTGTACCATAGTTTGTAAACGCTATAACTTTTACCCAAACCATTTTCTTTTGCCCAAACATTTTTTTTTATCAAAGACATGTAGAACAATACATTTAGTGAAAAAATTATATATGGATGTCGTATTTTTGCTAAATTTTACAGCTGAAAGTGAAAAATTTCATTTTTTTTGCAAAAAAATCATTACATTTCGATTAATAACAAAAAAAGTAAAAATGTCAGCAGCAATAAAATACCACCAAATGAAAGCTCCATTAGTGAGAAGAAAAGGAGGTAAAATTCATTTGGGTGGTAAGTTGCATGACCGAGCAATAAACGGTGAAAGTAGTGTAGTGCCGAAGTGTAAAAAGTGGCCTGGTCATTAATGGGGTTTCAGCTAGGGTGGTTGAAGTGGTTAAGCGAGAGTAGACAATGTTAGAAACAGGTCGTTAGTTAGCAGCACAGGTTGGGTCAAGAGATGGTTTCTTTAGTAGTGGGGTGATAATAAAGTGTTTTAAAGAGAAGGGAAAGATACCAGAAGAGAGAGAGAGAGGTTTAAAATTGTAGTTAGGTGAGTGATGGCAGCCGAGCAGAGGGACTGGAAGAGGTGTGTTGGAATAGTAATACTTGTAAGCAAGATGCACTCGCTTTGTCAGATTCTTACGCTGATCATAAGTATATATAAGTGTATTTGCCACATATGTAGCAAAAATCTTCTGGATCGTTAACACATTTGCGTTTATCCATCTTAAGTTTCAAAACTGATAGCACTAAAACAGATCACTTTATCAAAATCTGTCCAGCTTGCCTTATATACTTACTACTGACATTAGCCTGAGTGCGTCCGGACAGGTCTGGACATGTCCATTGGAATATTTCCAATATAATGCATTAATATTATAACTGAATAGGCTTTGCATGTATAACTTAAAATCTCGAGATGTCAGGCAAATGCCGAGTTCATATTTGGAATCAGAGCGCTCATTTTAGTATGAACCACATGTTTTTCTCTCAGTAGCAAAATCATTGTTGCGTGCTGTTATTTATAAAAGCACCATTTATTCCATGTTGCTGTACATATAAAAATCGGTATATATATACATATATATATAAAACTGAAAATTGCACTAAGCATGAACAAGACAAGTAACAAACTGGTACAGAAGGAGATAGAGCCCTGCCCACGATGGATTACAATCTACGAGATTGTAAGTATCACTTATGACATTTATATGTAATATAAATGTAATAATGTACCCGGCATTGCCCGAGTATGAAGTGTTGGTCTGTTTGTGTGTGCTGATCCATAGCCTTGTTTTTGTTTTGTTTTTTACTGGAAACCACTAGTAACCCTATATACCCTGGCAGTTACACTGTGCTTATTTTATTAAATGTTCCCCAAAGCAGTGAACTCCACAGCACACCACTTTAACTGTGACCTCTACACTGCACCGCCCTCCTTATCAGTACTCTCCACAGCACCCCGCCCCCTTAACTGTGGCCTCCACAGCATCAAACCCCCTCAACAATGCCCTCCATAGCGCCTTTCCTCCTTAACAGTGACCTCCACAGCACCCCACCCCCTTAACTGTGACCTCCACAGTCACAGTGTCCTGCCACCTTTACCCCACTCCCTTAATAGTGACTCCCCCAGCTACCTGCTCCCTTAACTGTGACCTCCATTACCTCCACAGCACCATACCCCTTCAACAGTGACCTCCACAGTGCCCTGCCTCCTTAATAATGACTTCCACAGCATCCTACCTCCTTAACAGTGACCGCTTCATCACCCCACCCCCTTAACATTGACCATCACAGCACTTCACACCCTTAACTGTGACTTCTACAATGCCGAGTTAGCCTTAAAACTGACCTTCACAACACCCCACCCCCTTAACAGTGACCTCTACAGTTCCCCAACCCTTTTAAGAGTGACCTCCACAGCATTCTGCCACCATAACCATGACCTCTACAGTGCCCTACCCTCTTTACAATGACCTACACAGCACCCTCCTCCTTAACAGTTACCTCTACAACACTATAGCTCCCTTAACAGTGTCCTCCACAGCACCACATCCCCTTAACAATGACCTCTATAGAAACCCCCTCTTAACAGTAACCTCCACCAGGGTGATGATCCCTTAACAGTAACCTCTAGAGCTCCCCACCCCATTAACAGTGACCTCCATAGCACCACAGCCCCTTTAACAGTGACCTCTACAATACCCCCATCTGCTTAACAGTGACCTATATAGCACTCTGTCCCTTAACAATTATCCAGAGTCCCCCTCCCCTTTAACAGTGACCTCCACAGCAACCTGCCCCCTTCACAGTGACCTCCACAGCCCCCCACTTCCTTAGTCATGACCTTCACAGCTCCCCGACCCATTGACAGTGATCTCCACAGGAGCATAACCTCTTAACAGTGACTTCTACAGCACCCAGCTCCCTTAACTGTTACCTTATCAGTGCTCTACCCCTTTAAAAGTAGCTTCCAAAACATTCCAGATCCTTAACAATGACTTCCAAATATCCCCAACCCCTTGACAATGACCTTCACAGCACCACAGATATTTGTGACTTCTATAGCTCTCTGCCCCTTAACAGTGACCTCCACAGTGCCCAGTCCCCTTAACAATCACCTACACAGCGCTTCCCCCCTTAACAGTGATCTCCATGGCACCTCACCCCTTAACAGTGATCTCTCCATTAAAAGTGACCTCCACAGCACTCTAACCCCTTAACAATGACCTCAACAATGTCCTACCCCTTAACAGTGTTCTCCACTGCACCCACTCCCTTAACATGACTGAAGATGATTGACGCAAGCCTCGGATATGAAAAAAAAAAAAAAAAAAAACTTCAATTCCGAGGTATCAGTTGCTCATTTTGTCTAGGGAGCAATCATTAGGAGAAATAAAATGGCAGTCGCCCTATGAGTACACACACAGGACGACAAGTTGCTTCAGAACACATAAATAATGCAAAGTCTCATCCTCCTCTCCTAGTTGCTTGGTATTATGGTCCTGAATATAGCTTAGAAGAAGTTTAGTTGAATCTCTGTAGGAATGGAGTTCATGAGGAGGCATGAAGTACAGAGAGGATGCACAGGACAACTTGTGGCAAATGTGTTGCTGTGGTAATGGAGACTGCATACTGCAAGTGCTGCTGTTCATTACCACAGCTGTATTCAAGATCATAATCCCTGACAATTAGAGCAGAGAGGAGGATGAGGCAGCTCTTTAGCTCAGTGTTGTAAGGTAAGTTGTCCTGCTGAGTGATTATGGAAGGTTTTGTGTGTACTAATAGGACAGCAATTTGATTTCCCATGATGATTGTTCCCTATTAGAGTTGAGCGAACACCTGGATGTTCGGGTTCGAGAAGTTCGGCCGAACATCCCGGAAATGTTCGGGTTCGGGATCCGAACCCGATCCGAACTTCGTCCCGAACCCGAACCCCATTGAAGTCAATGGGGACCCGAACTTTTCGGCACTAAAAAGGCTGTAAAACAGCCCAGGAAAGAGCTAGAGGGCTGCAAAAGGCAGCAACATGTAGGTAAATCCCCTGCAAACAAATGTGGATAGGGAAATGAATTAAAATAAAAATTAAATAAATAAAAATTAACCAAAATCAATTGGAAAGAGGTTCCATAGCAGAGAATCTGGCTTCCCGTCACCCACCACTGGAACAGTCCATTCTCAGATATTTAGGCCCCGGCACCCAGGCAGAGGAGAGAGGTCCCGTAACAGAGAATCTGTCTTCATGTCAGCAGAGAATTAGTCTGCATGTCATAGCAGAGAATGAGGCTTCACGTCACCCACCACTGCAACAGTCCATTGGCATATATTTAGGCCTAGCACACAGGCAGAGGAGAGGTTCATTCAACTTTGGGTAGCCTCGCAATATAATGGTAAAATGAAAATAAAAATAGGATTGAATGAGGAAGTGCCCTGGAGTCCAATAATATATGGTTATGGGGAGGTAGTTAATGTCTAATCTGGACAAGGGACGGACAGGTCCTGTGGGATCCATGCCTGGTTCATTTTTATGAACGTCAGCTTGTCCACATTGGCTGTAGACAGGCGGCTGCGTTTGTCTGTAATGACGCCCCCTGCCGTGCTGAATGCACGTTCAGACAAAACGCTGGCTGCCGGGCAGGCCAGCACCTCCAAGGCATAAAAGGCTAGCTCTGGCCACGTGGACAATTTAGAGACCCAGAAGTTGAATGGGGCCGAACCATCAGTCAGTACGTGGAGGGGTGTGCACACGTACTGTTCCACCATGTTAGTGAAATGTTGCCTCCTGCTAACACGTTGCGTATCAGGTGGTGGTGCAGTTAGCTGTGGCGTGTTGACAAAAGTTTTCCACATCTCTGCCATGCTAACCCTGCCCTCAGAGGAGCTGGCCGTGACACAGCTGCCTTGGCGACCTCTTGCTCCTCCTCTGCCTTGGCCTTGGGCTTCCACTTGTTCCCCTGTGACATTTGGGAATGCTCTCAGTAGCGCGTCTACCAACGTGCGCTTGTACTCGCGCATCTTCCTATCACGCTCCAGTGCAGGAAGTAAGGTGGGCACATTGTCTTTGTAGCGTGGATCCAGCAGGGTGGCAACCCAGTAGTCCGCACAGGTTAAAATGTGGGCAACTCTGCTGTCGTTGCGCAGGCACTGCAGCATGTAGTCGCTCATGTGTGCCAGGCTGCCCAGGGGTAAGGACAAGCTGTCCTCTGTGGGAGGCGTATCGTCATCTTCCTGCCTTTCCCCCCAGCCACGCACCAGTGATGGACCCGAGCTGCGTTGGGTGCCACCCCGCTGTGACCATGCTTCATCCTCATCCTCCTCCACCTCCTCCTCATCCTCGTCCTCCTCGTCCTCCAGTAGTGGGCCCTGGCTGGCCACATTTGTACCTGGCCTCTGCTGTTGCCAAAAACCTCCCTCTGAGTCACTTCGAAGAGACTGGCCTGAAAGTGCTAAAAATGACCCCTCTTCCTCCTCCTCCTCCTCCTCCTCCTGGGCCACCTCCTCTTCCATCATCGCCCTAAGTGTTTTCTCAAGGAGACATAGAAGTGGTATTGTAACGCTGATAACGGTGTCATCGCCACTGGCCATGTTGGTGGAGTACTCGAAACAGCGCAACAGGGCACACAGGTCTCGCATGGAGGCCCAGTCATTGGTGGTGAAGTGGTGCTGTTCTGTAGTGCGACTGACCCGTGCGTGCTGCAGCTGAAACTCCACTATGGCCTGCTGCTGCTCGCACAGTCTGTCCAGCATGTGCAAGGTGGAGTTCCACCTGGTGGGCACGTCGCATATGAGGCGGTGAGCGGGAAGGCCGAAGTTACGCTGTAGCGCAGACAGGCGAGCAGCAGCAGGATGTGAACGCCGGAAGCGCGAACAGACGGCCCGCACTTTATGCAGCAGCTCTGACATGTCGGGGTAGTTGTGAATGAACTTCTGCACCACCAAATTCAGCACATGCGCCAAGCAAGGGATGTGCGTCAAATTGGCTAGTCCCAGAGCTGCAACGAGATTTCGCCCATTATCACACACCACCAGGCCGGGCTTGAGGCTCACCGGCAGCAACCACTCGTCGGTCTGTTGTTCTATACCCCGCCACAACTCCTGTGCGGTGTGGGGCCTGTCCCCCAAACATATGAGTTTCAGAATGGCCTGCTGACGTTTACCCCGGGCTGTGCTGAAGTTGGTGGTGAAGGTGTGTGGCTGACTGGATGAGCAGGTGGAAGAAGAGGAGGAGGAAGCCGAGAAGGAGGAGGTGGCAACAGGAGGCAAAGAATGTTGCCCTGCGATCCTTGGCGGCGGAAGGACGTGCGCCAAACAGCTCTCCGCCTGGGGCCCAGCTGCCACTACATTTACCCAGTGTGCAGTTAGGGAGATATAGCGTCCCTGGCCGTGCTTACTGGTCCACGTATCTGTGGTTAGGTGGACCTTGCCACAGATGGCGTTGCGCAGTGCACACTTGATTTTATCGGATACTTGGTTGTGCAGGGAAGGCACGGCTCTCTTGGAGAAGTAGTGCCGGCTGGGAACAACATACTGTGGGACAGCAAGCGACATGAGCTGTTTGAAGCTGTCTGTGTCCACCAGCCTAAATGACAGCATTTCATAGGCCAGTAGTTTAGAAATGCTGGCATTCAGGGCCAGGGATCGAGGGTGGCTAGGTGGGAATTTACGCTTTCTATCAAATGTTTGTGAGATGGAGAGCTGAACGCTGGCGTGTGACATGGTTGAGACGCTTGGTGACGGAGGTGGTGGTGGTGGTGTTGGTGGTACATCCCCTGTTTGCTGGGCGGCAGGTGCCAACGTTCCTCCAGAGGCGGAGGAAGAGGCCGAGGCGGCAGCAGCAGAATAGGCCGAGGCGGCAGCAGCAGAAGAGGTAGCAGGGGGAGCCTGAGTGACTTCCTTGGTTTTAAGGTGTTTACTCCACTGCAGTTCATGCTTTGCATGCAGGTGCCTGGTCATGCAGGTTGTGCTCAGGTTCAGAACGTTAATGCCTCGCTTCAGGCTCTGATGGCACAGCGTGCAAACCACTCGGGTCTTGTCGTCAGCACATTGTTTGAAGAAGTGCCATGCCAGGGAACTCCTTGAAGCTGCCTTTGGGGTGCTCGGTCCCAGATGGCGGCGGTCAGTAGCAGGCGGAGTCTCTTGGCGGCGGGTGTTCTGCTTTTGCCCACTGCTCCCTCTTTTGCTACGCTGTTGGCTCGGTCTCACCACTGCCTCTTCCTCCGAACTGTGAAAGTCAGTGGCACGACCTTCATTCCATGTGGGGTCTAGGACCTCATCGTCCCCTGCATCGTCTTCCACCCAGTCTTGATCCCTGACCTCCTGTTCAGTCTGCACACTGCAGAAAGACGCAGCAGTTGGCACCTGTGTTTCGTCATCATCAGAGACATGCTGAGGTGGTATTCCCATGTCCTCATCATCAGGAAACATAAGTGGTTGTGCGTCAGTGCATTCTATGTCTTTCACCGCTGGGGAAGGGCTAGGTGGATGCCCTTGGGAAACCCTGCCAGCGGAGTCTTCAAACAGCATAAGAGACTGCTGCATAACTTGAGGCTGAGACAGTTTCCCTGGTATGCATGGGGGTGATGTGACAGACTGATGGGGTTGGTTTTCAGGCGCCATCTGTGCGCTTTCTGCAGAAGACTGGGTGGGAGATAATGTGAACGTGCTGGATCCACTGTCGGCCACCCAATTGACTAATGCCTGTACCTGCTCAGGCCTTACCATCCTTAGAACGGCATTGGGCCCCACCATATATCGCTGTAAATTCTGGCGGCTACTGGGACCTGAGGTAGTTGGTACACTAGGACGTGTGGATGTGGCAGAACGGCCACGTCCTCTCCCAGCACCAGAGGGTCCACTAACACCACCACGACCATGTCCACGTCCGCGTCCCTTACTAGATGTTTTTCTCATTGTTATGGTTCACCACAACAACAAATATATTATTTGGCCCAATGTATTGTATTCAAATTCAGCGGGATATAAATTTGAGGCCTAGTATTTAGGCGCTGGGTGACCGGTATGGATTTAGTGACAGAATTAGACTTGGAAATGCACAGAAGCGTGTGTGTGAAGTTATTCTGAATGACCCTATGTGCACCTTCAATATGATCTACCCTTTTAGGGATAGATTTCAAATAGCTCTGATATAGCAGAAACGACTAAATTATGAAATTGCTAAATTGGGAATTGTATTTCAACCCAGAACAAAAAATGTGCTTTGACGGACACTAAATAACTTTCCCAGCCACAACAGGACAGCGGTAACGAGAGATTTAGCGGGATATAAATTTGAGGCCTAGTATTTAGGCGCTGGGTGACAGGTATGGGTTTAGTGACAGAATTAGATTTGGAAATGCACAGTAGCGGGTGTGTGAAGTTATTCTGAATGACCCTATGTGCACCTTGAATATTATATACCCTTTTAGGGATAGATTTCAAATAGCTCTGATATAGCAGAAACCACTAAATTATAAAATTGCTAAATTGGGAATTGTATTTCAACCCAGAACAAGAAATGTGCTTGAACGGACACTAAATAACTCGCCCAGCTACAGCACTAGGGACAGATTTAGCGGGATATAAATTTGAGGCCTAGTATTTAGGCGCTGGGTGACAGGTATGGGTTTAGTGCCAGAATTAGACTTGGAAATACACAGTAGCGGGTGTGTGTGAAGTTATTCTGAATGACCCAATGTGCACCTTGAATATTATATACCCTTTTAGGGATAGATTTCAAATAGCTCTGATATAGCAGAAACCACTAAATTATGAAATTGCTAAATTGGGAATTGTATTTCAACCCAGAACAAGAAATGTGCTTGAACGGACACTAAATAACTCGCCCAGCTACAGCACTAAGGACAGATTTAGCGGGATATAAATTTGAGGCCTAGTATTTAGGCGCTGGGTGACAGGTATGGGTTTAGTGCCAGAATTAGACTTGGAAATACACAGTAGCGGGTGTGTGTGAAGTTATTCTGAATGACCCAATGTGCACCTTGAATATTATATACCCTTTTAGGGATAGATTTCAAATAGCTCTGATATAGCAGAAACCACTAAATTATGAAATTGCTAAATTGGGAATTGTATTTCAACCCAGAACAAGAAATGTGCTTGAACGGACACTAAATAACTCGCCCAGCTACAGCACTAAGGACAGATTTAGCGGGATATAAATTTGAGGCCTAGTATTTAGGCGCTGGGTGACAGGTATGGGTTTAGTGCCAGAATTAGACTTGGAAATACACAGTAGCGGGTGTGTGTGAAGTTATTCTGAATGACCCAATGTGCACCTTGAATATTATATACCCTTTTAGGGATAGATTTCAAATAGCTCTGATATAGCAGAAACCACTAAATTATGAAATTGCTAAATTGGGAATTGTATTTCAACCCAGAACAAGAAATGTGCTTGAACGGACACTAAATAACTCGCCCAGCTACAGCACTAAGGACAGATTTAGCGGGATATAAATTTGAGGCCTAGTATTTAGGCGCTGGGTGACAGGTATGGGTTTAGTGCCAGAATTAGACTTGGAAATACACAGTAGCGGGTGTGTGTGAAGTTATTCTGAATGACCCAATGTGCACCTTGAATATTATATACCCTTTTAGGGATAGATTTCAAATAGCTCTGATATAGCAGAAACCACTAAATTATGAAATTGCTAAATTGGGAATTGTATTTCAACCCAGAACAAGAAATGTGCTTGAACGGACACTAAATAACTCGCCCAGCTACAGCACTAGGGACAGATTTAGCGGGATATAAATTTGAGGCCTAGTATTTAGGCGCTGGGTGACAGGTATGGGTTTAGTGCCAGAATTAGACTTGGAAATACACAGTAGCGGGTGTGTGTGAAGTTATTCTGAATGACCCAATGTGCACCTTGAATATTATATACCCTTTTAGGGATAGATTTCAAATAGCTCTGATATAGCAGAAACCACTAAATTATGAAATTGCTAAATTGGGAATTGTATTTCAACCCAGAACAAGAAATGTGCTTGAACGGACACTAAATAACTCGCCCAGCTACAGCACTAAGGACAGATTTAGCGGGATATAAATTTGAGGCCTAGTATTTAGGCGCTGGGTGACAGGTATGGGTTTAGTGCCAGAATTAGACTTGGAAATACACAGTAGCGGGTGTGTGTGAAGTTATTCTGAATGACCCAATGTGCACCTTGAATATTATATACCCTTTTAGGGATAGATTTCAAATAGCTCTGATATAGCAGAAACCACTAAATTATGAAATTGCTAAATTGGGAATTGTATTTCAACCCAGAACAAGAAATGTGCTTGAACGGACACTAAATAACTCGCCCAGCTACAGCACTAAGGACAGATTTAGCGGGATATAAATTTGAGGCCTAGTATTTAGGCGCTGGGTGACAGGTATGGGTTTAGTGCCAGAATTAGACTTGGAAATACACAGTAGCGGGTGTGTGTGAAGTTATTCTGAATGACCCAATGTGCACCTTGAATATTATATACCCTTTTAGGGATAGATTTCAAATAGCTCTGATATAGCAGAAACCACTAAATTATGAAATTGCTAAATTGGGAATTGTATTTCAACCCAGAACAAGAAATGTGCTTGAACGGACACTAAATAACTCGCCCAGCTACAGCACTAAGGACAGATTTAGCGGGATATAAATTTGAGGCCTAGTATTTAGGCGCTGGGTGACAGGTATGGGTTTAGTGCCAGAATTAGACTTGGAAATACACAGTAGCGGGTGTGTGTGAAGTTATTCTGAATGACCCAATGTGCACCTTGAATATTATATACCCTTTTAGGGATAGATTTCAAATAGCTCTGATATAGCAGAAACCACTAAATTATGAAATTGCTAAATTGGGAATTGTATTTCAACCCAGAACAAGAAATGTGCTTGAACGGACACTAAATAACTCGCCCAGCTACAGCACTAGGGACAGATTTAGCTGGATATAAATTTGAGGCCTAGTATTTAGGCGCTGGGTGACAGGTATGGGTTTAGTGCCAGAATTAGACTTGGAAATACACAGTAGCGGGTGTGTGTGAAGTTATTCTGAATGACCCAATGTGCACCTTGAATATTATATACCCTTTTAGGGATAGATTTCAAATAGCTCTGATATAGCAGAAACCACTAAATTATGAAATTGCTAAATTGGGAATTGTATTTCAACCCAGAACAAGAAATGTGCTTGAACGGACACTAAATAACTCGCCCAGCTACAGCACTAAGGACAGATTTAGCGGGATATAAATTTGAGGCCTAGTATTTAGGCGCTGGGTGACCGGTATGGATTTAGTGACAGAATTAGACTGGGATATGGCCAAAAAATAAACAGACTATTGCTGGTTAAATGCACTTGGTGTGACAGCTTCACCCTGATGTAGGCTTTAGCCAAAAAACAACCACACCATTGAGGGTTAAATGCACTTGGTGACAGGCGCAGCTTGCCCCTGATTTAGTATATGGCCAAAAAATGAACAGACTATTGCTGGTTAAATGCACTTGGTGTGACAGCTTCACCCTGATGTAGGCTTTAGCCAAAAAACAACCACACCATTGAGGGTTAAATGCACTTGGTGACAGGCGCAGCTTGCCCCTGATTTTGTATATGGCCAAAAAATGAACAGACTATTGCTGGTTAAATGCACTTGGTGTGACAGCTTCACCCTGATGTAGGCTTTAGCCAAAAAACAACCACACCATTGAGGGTTAAATGCACTTGGTCGCAGCTTGTGCTGGCGCACCACAAGACACAAAATGGCCGCCGATCACCCCAGAAAAATGTGACTGACAAACGGTCTGGGCAGCCTAAAAACAGTGAGCAATTGAGGATCAGCAGCTCAATGATCCACAGCTGCAGATCGATCAGTTAATCAAGTCCTTTGGAGGAGTTAATCTGCCTAATCTCGCCCTACTGTCGCAGCCGCAACCTCTCCCTACGCTAATCAGAGCAGAGTGACGGGCGGCGCTATGTGACTCCAGCTTAAATAGAGGCTGGGTCACATGGTGCTCTGGCCAATCACAGCCATGCCAATAGTAGGCATGGCTGTGATGGCCTCTTGGGGCAAGTAGTATGACGCTTGTTGATTGGCTGCTTTGCAGCCTTTCAAAAAGCGCCAAGAAAGCGTCACAAAAGCGCGAAGAAAGCGACGAACACCGAACCCGAACCCGGACTTTTACGAAAATGTCCGGGTTCGGGTCCGTGTCACGGACACCCCAAAATTCGGTACGAACCCGAACTATACAGTTCGAGTTCGCTCATCCCTATTCCCTATACAAAATGAGCCTTTATAACTAATGAAAGGTATTTTGAAATAGATTTATAATAAAGTAATAGTTAAGTATTCTCATTCTCTTAATTCCCAGAGAACCCCTGTAAAGAAAGAAAAACTCCCAATGTTCACTAAGATAACTGACAAAAATAAAAATAAAAAATTACTGAAAATCAACTAGTGAAAATCAGACATTGCTTTTGAATGGAATTTATACAGAGGAATTTATAAAGCAAACTAATAAAACTGGCCTGGACAAAAATTATGGTATCCTTAATAGTGATGGACGAACACCGGCCGGGGCGATTCGCGAATGTGATCGCGTGAACACGATCAAATGCTCACGAACCGCAAGTTCGAGGCGGACCCCATTTACTTTAATGGCAGGCAAACCTGAAAAGCCTTCAGGTTATTATTGCAGCCACCGAATACTTATAGGAAGTGCACAAATTGTCCCACAGCATGTACAGTGACATACCAGAGGTGGATCAATGGCAAAAATTCCCACAAAAAATATGTATTTTAATCAGGGGCCATTTTTATGCATCTTAAAGGGAAACTGTCAAAAATGTGGCCTGCTGGAGCTTAGGAAATTTTTATTTTAGGCCACAGTAGTACAGGGCCCAAACATTAGATATTCATCGGACAGAAAACATCAAGTGATTATGTGGCTGGAGGTATATTAGATGGTCATTGGATAACAATTTCACTGCAGGCCAGTGGAGTACAGGCCCTAAAAATTATGCATTCAATGTACAGAAAAGAACAAGTGATTATGTGGCTGGAGGTATATTAGACGGTCATTGGATATCAATTTTACTGCAGGCCAGTACAAATAGATGTCAAATACATATTTGTTTAAAATAACAAAAAATATAAAACGTGGCAAACAAAATCCTCCCTCTTGAATAAACCCCAAATGATAATAGGTGAAATTTGATAACACGGGGTCATCACAGGTGTTGAATTCCTCCGAGGCCCCAACAATTAGGCATTCACCGTACAGAAAAGATCAAGTGATTATGTGGCTGGGGGTATATTTGACGGTCGATGGATATCAATTGTACTGCAGGCTAGTGGACTACAGGCCCGAAAAATGATTCATTCACCGTACAGAAAAGAACAATTGATAATATGTCTGGAGGTACATTAGGCGGTCACCATATAACAATTTTACTGTTGGCCAGTTAGAATACAGTCCCCAAAAATTGTGCATTTACCGTACACAAAAGATCAAGTGATTATGTGGCTGGAGGTATATTAGATGGTCAATGGATATCAATATTACTGCAGGCCAGTGGACTGCAGGCCCCAAAAATTATTTATTAATCGGACAGAAAACATCAAGTGATTATGTAGCTGGAGGTATATTAGACGGTCAATGGATATCAATTTTACTGCAGGCCAGTACAAATACATCTCAAATACATACGTTTAAAAGAACAAAAAATATAAAATTGGATTAAAAACATGGCTAACAAAATCCCCTTCTTGAAAAAAAAAAACTAATGATAATAGTTTATTTTGATAACACGTGGTCGTCACAGGTGTTGAATTCTTCCAGAATAGGCATTTTATGCCGCTGTATCTACATAACACTATTTGTTCTGTGTGGTGGCAGATATGTGTGGGCTGGCATGAGAAAATTCAATTAAACGTGGCCGTCATAGATGTGGAATTCCTCTGAGATCCATGCCTCATTCATTTTTAGCAATGGAAGGTAGTCCACACTGTCGTGAGCTAGGCGAGTGAGCTTATTGGTTACGATCCCCCCTGCTGCGCTGAACGTCCTTTCAGACAGGACACTGGATAAGGGGCAAGTCAATAGTTCCATGGCAAATTATGCCAGCTCTGGCCACAGGTCAAGCCTGCACACTCAGTAGTCAATGGGTTCCTCACTTCTCAGAGCATTCACATTGTCTGTTAACTCAATTTTGTCAGACAACTGTTCGTCTAGGCGTTCCCTGAGGCTGGATCTTGAGGGCGGCTGTTGATGGGATGGCTGCAAGAATGATCTCATATCCAAAGTGACCAACACATCTTCAAACCGCCCTCTTCTTGCATTCGCTGTAGGATTGGCACTTTCAAGTGTTTCTCTTTGAGTGGAAATTCCTCTGCCAGCGCCCGCAACAGCAGAATGCAGCATCTCTTTAAGCAAGTCATCAAAATGCTGCATTCTGACGGTCCTCTGTGATGCTGGTAACATGTCCAACATTTTGTGTTTGTACCGGGGTCTAACTACGTTGCCACTCAGTACTGGTCCTTGCCATTTATGCTTATTATATGGGGGTCCCTCTTCAAACACTGTAGCATGAAGGTCCCCATTTGCACTAAATTGGAAGCAGTAAAACAGACTGTCTCCTTCTCATTGCCAGGAGAATGTCATCCTCGGTCTCCTCCCCCCATCCATGGACAACAGCAGGGATCCTCGAAAAGTTTAAAGCCTGTTATATTTGCATCTTCTCCTCCTCCTCCCCGCAGGCACCATCCTCCTCTGACTCCTCTTCAAACTCCTGCTGACTTGTTTCTTATGGAGTAGATTTGGTGCCAGATGAACGCGACAACGGCACGGTGGAAGGTGGAGGAAGAATGGGAGGAGAGAGGAGAAGGAGAAGAGGCAGGATGTGGAGCACCAGGTTTGTGGCTTTGTGGGTTCTGACGGTATGAAAATAATTCCTCTGACTCGAGTGGAGAGGCTATGGTGGTGGAGGTGTCTTTGAGCAAAGAGTGAGGAGGGTGCTGATACAGAGGATGAGGAGGGTGCAGAAGCGAAAGGCTGACTGAGCCACTCAACCGACTCTCGTGCGTCCTTTGATGTAATTGTAAGTACTTTCTCCAACTTCCCACTTAGGATCCGGCCTGGGGCACCTACCCGACCACTACCAACGCTGCGGAATGGCCTACCTCTTCCTCTGCCTGTCATTTTTAAAATGACCCTATGACAAAGTCCCTATAGAAGAGCAGTATTTGTGGAAGCAGGTGTATAGAACCCATTAATTAGTTTATTTTGGGACAACAGGTATACAGGTCCTTCTCAAAAAATTAGCATACTGTGATAAAGTTCATTATTTTCTGTAATGTACTGATAAACATTAGACTTTCATATATTTTAGATTCATTACACACCAACTGAAGTAGTTCAAGCCTTTTATTGTTTTAATATTGATGATTTGGGCATACAGCTCATGAAAACCCAAAATTCCTATCTAAAAAAATTAGCATATCATGAAAAGGTTCTCTAAACAAGCTATTAACCTAATCTTCTGAATCAACTAATTAACTCTAAACACCTGCAAAAGATTCCTGAGGCTTTTAAAAACTCCCAGCCTGGTTCATTACTCAAAACCGCAATCATGGGTAAGACTGCCGACCTGACTGCTGTCCAGAAGGCCATCATTGACACCCTCAAGCAAGAGGATAAGACACAGAAAGAAATTTCTGAACGAATAGGCTGTTCCCAGAGTGCTGTATTAAGGCACCTCAGTGGGAAGTCTGTGGGAAGGAAAAAGTGTGGCAGAAAACGCTGCACAACAAGAAGAGGTGACCGGACCCTGAGGAAGATTGTAGAGAAGGACCAATTCCAGACCTTGGGGGACCTGCGGAAGCAGTGGACTGAGTCTGGAGTAGAAACATCCACAGCCACCGTTTACAGGCGTGTGCAGGAAATGGGCTACAGGTGCCGCATTCCCCAGAAACAGCGGCAGAAGCGCCTGACCTGGGCTACAGAGAAGCAGCACTGGACTGTTGCTCAGTGGTCCAAAGTACTTTTTTCGGATGAAAGCAAATTTTGCATGTCATTCGGAAATCAAGGTGCCAGAGTCTGGAGGAAGACTGGGGAGAGGGAAATGCCAAAATACCTGAAGTCCAGTGTCAAGTACCCACAGTCAGTGATGGTCTGGGGTGCCATGTCAGCTGCTGGTGTTGGTCCACTGTGTTTTATCAAGGGCAGGGTCAATGCAGCTAGCTATCGGGAGATTTTGGAGCACTTCATGCTTCCATCTGCTGAAAAGCTTTATGGAGATGAAGATTTCATATTTCAGCACGACCTGGCACCTGCTCACAGTGCCAAAACCACTGGTAAATGGTTTACTGACCATGGTATTACTGTGCTCAATTGGCCTGCCAACTCTCCTGACCTGAACCCCATAGAGAATCTGTGGGATATTGGGAAGAGAAAGTTGAGAGACGCAAGACCCAACACTCTGGATGAGCTTAAGGCCGCTATCGAAACATCCTGGGCCTCCATAACACCTCAGCAGTGCCTCATGACTGCTTCAATGCGGCGTGTCATGGAGGCAGTCATTTCTGCAAAAGGATTCCCGACCAAGTATTGAGTGCATAACTGAACATAATTATTTGAAGGTTGACTTTTTTTGTATTAAAAACACTTTTCTTTTATTGGTCGGATGAAATATGCTAATTTTTTGAGATAGGAAATTTGGGTTTTCATGAGCTGTATGCCAAAATCATCAATATTAAAACAATAAAAGGCTTGAACTACTTCAGTTGGTGTGTAATGAATCTAAAATATATGAAAGTCTAATGTTTATCAGTACATTACAGAAAATAATGAACTTTATTACAATATGCTAATTTTTTTAGAAGGACCTGTATAACAAAAGTTGCAATTGGATATTCCAACTTTGTTTGTCCCTCTAAATAGCTGTGGAACCTTAGAAGAAATAAACACAAATGCTGCACAATGCAAATGCACTATATAGACATGATATTATAGATATATCACACCAATGCAAAATGTATTTATTTATTTTTTGTTGGGGGGGGGGGGGCAACTGGTATATCACACAAATTGCAATAAGTTGTTCCAATAGTGTTCGTCCCTCTGTATAGCTTCGGTATCTCATCAGAACAGCACACAAATGCTGCATAATACAAATGTACTATATAGAAAGTATATTATAGGTATATCACACCCCTGCCTCAATCAGTTTTTTTAAGGGGCAACTGTTATATTACACCAGTTGCATATAGTTGTTCCAATGGCGTTTGTCCCTCTGTATAGCTGCGGTATCTCAGCAGAACTGCACACAAATGCTGATCAATACATATGCATTATATAGAAATTATAGTATAGATACCCTGTATATCACACTCCTGCCTCAATCAGTTTTTTGGGGGGGCAACTGGTATAACACACTAGTTGCAAATTGTTGTTCCAATAGCTTTTGTCTCTCAGTATAGCTACTGCATCTCAGCAGAACCGCAATGCTGCACAATACTAATGTACTAGGTATAGGTATTACAAATGCACTATATTGAAATAATATTATAGGTATATCACACCCCTGACTCAATCAGATTTTTTGTGAATTAACCACTTCATCCCTGCTAGGTGAAACCCCCTTCATGACCAGGCCACTTTTTACACTTCGGCACTACACTCCTTTCACCGTTTATCGCTCGGTCATGCAACTTACCACCCAAATGAATTTTACCTCCTTTTCTTCTCACTAATGGAGCTTTCATTTGGTGGTATTTTATTGCTGCTGACATTTTTACTTTTTTTGTTATTAATCAAAATATAACGATTTTTTTGCAAAAAAATGACATTTTTCACTTTCAGCTGTGAAATTTTGCAAAAAAACCAACATCCATATATAAATTTTTCGCTAAATTTATAGTTCTACATGTCTTTGATAAAAGAAAAATGTTTGGGCAAAAAAAAAAAATGGTTTGGGTAAAAGTTATAGCATTTACAAACTATGGTACAAAAATGTGAATTTCCGCTTTTTGAAACGGCTCTGATTTTCTGAGCACCTGTCATGTTTCCTGAGGTTCTACAATGCCCAAACAGTATAACTACCCCACAAATGACCCCATTTCGGAAAGTAGACACCCTAAGGTATTCGCTGATGGGCATAGTAAGTTCATAGAACTTTTTATTTTTTGTCACAAGTTAGCGGAAAATGATGATGATTTTTTTTTTTTTTTCTTACAAAGTCTCATATTCCACTAACTTGCGACAAAAAATAAAAAATTCTAGGAACTCACCATGCCCCTCACAGAATACCTTGGGGTGTCTTCTTTCCAAAATGGGGTCACTTGTGGGGTAGTTATACTGCCCTGGCAATTTAGGGGCCCAAATGTGTGAGAAGAACTTTGCAATCAAAATGTGTAAGAAATGACCGGTGAAATCCGAAAGGTGCACTTTGGAATATGCGCCCCTTTGCCCACCTTGTCAGCAAAAAAGTGTCACACATGTGGTATCGCCGTACTCAGGAGAAGTTGGGGAATATGTTGTGGGGTGTCATTTTACATATACCCATGCTGGGTGAGAGAAATATCTTGGCAAAAGACAACTTTTCCCATTTTTTTATACAAAGTTGGCATTTGACCAAGATATTTTTCTCACCCAGCATGGGTATATGTAAAATGACACCCCAAAACACATTCCCCAACTTCTCCTGAGTACGGCGATACCAGATGTGTCACACTTTTTTGCTGCCAAGGTGGGCAAAGGGGCACATATTCCAAAGTGCACCTTTCGGATTTTGCAGGGCATTTTTTACACATTTTGATTGCAAGGTACTTCTCACACATTTGGGCCCCTAAATTGCCAGGGCAGTATAACTACGCCACAAGTGACCCCATTTTGGAAAGAAGACACCCTAAGGTATTCCGTGAGGGGCATGGCGAGTTCCTAGAATTTTTTATTTTTTGTCACAAGTTAGCGGAAAATGATGATTTTTTTTTTTCTCTTTTTTTCCTTACAAAGTCTCATATTCCACTAACTTGCGACAAAAAATAAAAAATTCTAGAAACTCGCCATGCCCCTCACGGAATACCTTGGGGTGTCTTCTTTCCAAAATGGGGTCACTTGTGGCGTAGTTATACTGCCCTGGCAATTTAGGGGCCCATATGTGTGAGAAGTACTTTGCAATCAAAATCTGTAAAAAATGACCGGTGAAATACGAAAGGTGCACTTTGGAATATGCGCCCCTTTGCCCACCTTGGCATCAAAAAAGTGTCACACATCTGGTATCGCCGTACTCAGGAGAAGTTGGGGAATGTGTTTTGAGGTGTCATTTTACATATACCCATGCTGGGTGAGAGAAATATCTTGGCAAACGACAACTTTTCCCATTTTTTTATACAAAGTTGGCATTTGACCAAGATATTTTTCTCACCCAGCATGGGTATATGTAAAATGACACCCCAAAACACATTCCCCAACTTCTCCTGAGTACGGCGATACCAGATGTGTCACACTTTTTTGCTGCCAAGGTGGGCAAAGGGGCACATATTCCAAAGTGCACCTTTCGGATTTTGCAGGGCATTTTTTACACATTTTGATTGCAAGGTACTTCTCACACATTTGGGCCCCTAAATTGCCAGGGCAGTATAACTACGCCACAAGTGACCCAATTTTGGAAAGAAGACACCCTAAGGTATTCCGTGAGGGGCACTGTGAGTTCCTAGAATTATTTTTTTTTTGTCACAAGTTAGCGGAAAATAATGATGTTTTTTTTTTTTTTTTTTTTTCTTACAAATTCTCATATTCCACTAACTTGCGACAAAAAATAAAAAATTCTAGGAACTCACCATGCCCCTCACAGAACACCTTGGGGTGTCTTCTTTCCAAAATGGGGACACTTGTGGGGTAGTTATACTGCCCTGGCAATTTAGGGGCCCATATGTGTGAGAAGTACTTTGCAATCAAAATGTGTAAAAAATGGCCTGCAAAATCCGAAAGGTGCACTTTGGAATATGTGCCCCTTTGCCCACCTTGGCAGCAAAAAAGTGTGACACATCTGGTATCGCCGTACTCAGGAGAAGTTGGGGAATGTGTTTTGGGGTGCCATTTTACATATACCCATGCTGGGTGAGAGAAATATCTTGGCAAACGACAACTTTTCCCATTTTTTTATACAAAGTTGGCATTTGACCAAGATATTTTTCTCACCCAGCATGGGTATATGTAAAATGACACCCCAAAACACATTCCCCAACTTCTTCTGAGTACGGCGATACCAGATGTGTCACACTTTTTTGCAGCCTAGATGCGCAAAGGGGCCCAAATTCCTTTTAGGAGGGCATTTTTAGACATTTGGATCCCAGACTTCTTCTCACGCTTTAGGGCCCCTAAAAAGCCAGGGCAGTATAAATACCCCACATGTGACCCCACTTTGGAAAGAAGACACCCCAAGGTATCCAATGAGGGGCTTGGCAAGTTCATAGAATTTTTTTTTTTTTTCGCATAAGTTAGCGGAAATTGATTTTTTTTTGTTTTTTCTCACAAAGTCTCACTTTCCGCTAACTTAGGACAAAAATTTCAATCTTTCATGGACTCAATATGCCCCTCAGCAAATACCTTGGGGTGTCTTCTTTCCAAAATGGGGTCAGTTGTGGGGTGTTTGTACTGCCCTGGCATTTGAGGGTCTCCGCAATCATTACATGTATGGCCAGCATTAGGAGTTTCTGCTATTCTCCTTATATTGAGCATACAGGTAATGAGATTTTTTTTTCCGTTCAGCCTCTGGGCTGAAAGAAAAAATGAACGGCACAGATTTCTTCATTCGCATCGATCAATGTGGATGAAAAAATCTCTGCCAAAAAAAAAAAAATGGAGGGGAAAGGCGTCTGCCAGGACATAGGAGCTCCGCCCTACATCCATACCCACTTAGCTCGTATGCCCTGGCAAACCAGATTTCTCCATTCGCATCAATCGATGTGGATGAATAAATCATTGCCGGGATTTTTTTTTTTATATATATATATATATACAAAGTGCTTGCCAAAGCATAGGAACGCCGCCTCCTCCTCAGCTCGTATGCCTCGGCAAACGTATCTGTCACTGCAGAGGAGAAAATCCCGTCTTGCAGCGCCGCATACACCGACTTGCGTGTAATCTGACAGCAGCGCAATGCTTCTGTCAGAATGCACATCGGTGCTGCAGCTAGTAGATCGGTTGGTCCACCTGGAAGGTAAAAAACGCACACGCATGCTGCACAAAATAAATGCGCTATATATAAAGTATATTTTAGGTATATCACACCCCTGCCTCAATCAGTTTTTTTGGGGGACAATGCTATATCGCACCAGTTACAATTAGTTGTTTCAAGAGCAATGTCCCTTTGTATAGCTGCGGTATCTCAGCAGAACCACACATAACGCAAAATAAAAATGCACTACATAGAAAGTATATTATAGGTATATCACACCCCCCTTCCTCAATAGTTTTTTTTGTGGGGCAACTGGTATATCACACTATTTGCAATAATTTTTTCCAATAGCATTCGTCCCCCTATATAGTTGCTGTGTCTCAGCAGAAACGCACAGAAATGCTGCACAATACAAATGCACTAAATAAAAAGTATATTATAGGTATATCACACCCCTGCCTCAATCAGTTTTTTTGAAGGACAACTGCTATATCACACCAGTTGCCATTAGTTGTTCTAATAGTATTTGTCCACTTATATAGCTGCGGTATCTCAGCACAACCGCACACAAATGCTGCACAAGACAAATAAACGTTATAGACAGCATATTATAGGTATATCACACCCCTGGCTCAATCAGTTTTTTTGGGGGGGCAACTGCTATATCACACCATTTGCAATTATTTGTACCAATAGCGTTTTTCACTTTGTATTGCTTCGGTATCTCAGCAGAACCGCACACAAATGTTGCACAATTCAAATATATTATATAAAAATTATAATATAGGTATATAACACCCCAGCCTCAATCACTTTTTTGGGGGGGAAAATGCTATATCACACCAGTTGCAATTAGTTGTTCCAATAGAGTTTGTCCTTCTGAATAGCTGTGGTATCTCAGCAGAACCGCACACAAATGCTACACAATACAAATGCACTCTATAGAAAGTATATTATAAGTATATCACAACCCTGCCTCAATGAGTTTTTTGGGGGGCAACTGATATATCACAAAAGTTGCAATTAATTGTTCTAATATCGTATGGACCTTGGTATAGCTGCTGTATCTCTGCAGAATCACACACAAATGCTGCACATTACAAATGCACTATATAGAAAGTATATTATAGTTATTTCTAAGCGTGTAGCAAGAGTAAAAGAAAATGCGGCACTCACCGAGGCAGTTGAATTATCTCTGTTTATTTAGTCCATGGAGCAGGACAAACAGGTAGGGTTACGGGGCGGACAGGCTCCTGCAAATGAATGGCGGCTACGGCCGTTTCGCGCTGTGTATTGCGCTTCTTCTGGCCGCTCTGTTTGTCCTGCTCCATGGACTAAATAAACAGAGATAATTCAACTGCCTCGGTGAGTGCCGCATTTTCTTTTACTCTTGCTACACGCTTAGAACTGAATTGATTCCTGTACTCTACGCTGAGCACCACACAAGAGGCACTCTTTGCTGTATCCCTGATATCTTGAGCCAATATATAGGACCGGAGTCATTACCTGTTGTTGCAGTGCCGCTGTCTTCCTCTCTGACTTACATATATTATAGTTATATCACACCCCTGCCTCAATCCGTTTTTTTGGGGGCAACTGCTATATCACACTAGTTGCAATTAGTTGTTCCATTAGCGTTTGTCCCTCTGTATAGCTACGTTATCTTCGCAGAACCACACACAAAAGTTGCACAATACAAATGTATTATATAGAAATTATAATATAGGTATATAACACCCCTGCCTCAATCACTTTATTTTTTTTTTGGGGGGGGGGGGCAAATGCTATATCACACCAGTTGTAATTAGTTGTTTCAATAGTGTTTGTAACTCTGTATAGCTGCGGTATCTCTTCAGAATCGCACACAAATGCTGCACATTACAAATGCACTATATCGAAAGTATATTATAGGTGTATCACACCACTGACTAAATGAGTTTTTTTGGGAATTAACTTGTATATCACACCAGTTGAAATTAGTTGTTCCAATAGCATTTGTCCTTCTGTATAGCTGTGGTATCTCAGCAGAACCGCACACACATGCTACACAAAACAAATGTATTATATAGAAATTATAATATGGGTATATCACACCCCTGCCTCAACACTTTTTTTGGGGGGGCAAATGCTATATCACACCAGTTACAATTAGTTGTTTCAATAGCGTTTGTCCCTCTGTATTGCTGTGGTATCTCAGCAGAACTGCATACAATTGCTGCACAATGCAAATGCACTCTATAGAAAGTATATTATAAGTATATCACACCCCTGCCTCAATCAGTGTTTTTGGGGGCAACTGATATATCACAAAAGTTGCAATTAGTTGTTCCAATAGCGTTTGGACCTCTGTATAGCTACGGTATCTCTGCAGAATCGCACACAACTGCTGCACAATACAAATGCACTATATAGAAAGTATATTATAAGTATATCACACCCTTGCCTCAATCAGTTTTTTGTGGGGCAACTGCTATATCACACCAGTTGCAAATAGTTGTTCCATTAGCATTTATCCATCTGTATAGCTACGTTATCTCAGCAGAACTGCACACAAAAGTTGAACAATACAAATGTATTATATAGAAATTATAATATAGGTATATAACACCCCAGCCTCAATCAGGTTTTTTTTTTTTTTTTGGGGGGGGGGGGGCAAATGTTATATCACACCAGTTGTAATTAGTTGTTACAAAAGCATTTGTAACTCTATATAGCCGTGGTATCTCTGCAGAATCGCACACAAATGCTGCACATTACAAATGCACTAAATCAAAAGTATATTATAGGTATATCATACCCCTGACTCAATGAGTTTTTTTGGTAATTAACTTGTATATCACACCAGTTGAAATTAATTGTTCCAAGAGCATTTTCCTTCTGTATAGCTGTGGTATCTCAGCAGAACCGCACACACATGCTACACAATACAAATTTGCTATATTTAACCCCTTAGGGACACAGCCTTATTTCACCTTAAGGATCAGGCCATTTTTTGCAAATCTTACCAGTGTCAATTTAAGTGCTGATAACTTTAAAACACTTTGACTTATTCAGGCCATTCTGAGATTGTTTTTTCATCACATATTGTACTTCATGACACTGGTAAAATGAAGTAAAAAAAAATATTTTATTTGCACAAAAAATTACCTAATTTACCAAAAATGTGGAAAAATTAGCAAATTTCAAAGTTTCAGTTTCTCTACTTCTGTAATACATAGTAATACCCCCAAAAATTGTGATGACTTTACATTCCACATATGTCTACTTCATGTTTGAATTATTTTGGGAATGATATTTTATTTTACAAGGCTTAGAAGTTTAGAAGCAAATCTTGAATTTTTTTTGAAATTTACAAAAACTCAATTTTTAGGGACCAGTTCAGGTCTGAAGTCACTTTGCGAGGCTTACATAATAGAAACCACCCAAAAATTACCCCATCTAAAATACTACACCCCTCAAGGTATTCAAAACAGATTTTACATACGTTGTTAACCCTTTAGGTGTTGCACAAGAGTTATTGCCAAATGGGGATGTAAATTGAGAATTTCATTTTTTTGCCTAATTTTTCAATTTAACCAATTTTTTTCACTAATAAAGGATAACAGTCAAACAAGACTGTATCTTTATTGCCCTGACTCTGCCGTTTACAGAAACACCCAATATGTGGCCGTAAACTACTGTACGGCCACACAGCGGGGCGTAGAGTGAAAGGTGCGCCGTTTGGTTTTTGAGGGCTGATTTTTATGGACCGGTTTATTTACACCATGTCCCATTTGAAGCCCCCTGATGCACCCCTAGAGCAGAAACTCCCTAAAAGTGACCCCATCTAAGAAACTACACCCCTCAAGGTATTAAAAAAACTGATTTTACATACGTCGTTAACCCTTTAGGTGTTGCACAAGAGTTATTGGCAAATGGGGATGAAATTTGAGAATTTCATTTTTTTTGCCTAATTTTCCATTTTAACCCATTTTTTCCACTAACAAAGCAAGGGTTAACAGCCAAACAAAACTGCATCTTTATTGCCTTGACTTTGCCGTTTACAGAAACACCCAATATGTGGCCGTAAACTACTGTACGGCCACACAGTGGGGCGTAGAGTGAAAGGTGTGCCGTTTGGTTTTTAGAGGGCTGATTTTTATGGACCGGTTTATTTACACCGTGTCCTGTTTCAACCCCCCTGATGCACCCCTGGAGTAGAAACTCCCTAAAAGTGACCCCATTTTGGAAACTACGGCATAAGGTGGCATTTATTTGGGGATTATTTTTAGGGTAAATATGATTTTTGGTTGCTCCATATTACATTTTTGTGAGGCAAGGTTACCAAAAATTGAAATTCTGAAATTACATCTCCATTTGCCATAAACAGTTGAGGAACACCTAAAGGGTAATAAAGTTTGTATAATCAGTTTTGAATACCTTGATGGGTGTAGTTTCTTAGATGGGGTCACTTTTAGGGAGTTTTTACTCTAGGGGGTCATCAGGGGGGCTTCAAATGGGACATGGTGTCAATAAAAAAGGCCATCAAAATCGGCCTTCCAGAAACCATGTCAGTCCTTTCCTTTTGCGGCCTGCCTTTTACTGATACAGCAGTTTATGACCACAATTGTGTAATTTCTGTAAACTGCAGTATCAGGGTAATAAATTTTAACTTTTGTTTGGTTGTTAAACCTTGTTTTGTTACCGGGAAAAATGGATTGAAATGGAAAAGTGCCCAAAATAGCGGTTTTGGCACCGTTTTTTTTTTTTTAACCGTGTTAATCTGGGGGGTTAGGTCATAGGATATTTTTATAGAGGAGATTCTTACAGATTCGGCGATACCTAATAAGTCAACTTTTTTTTACAATTATTTAGGTTTTTGACTATATTATCCTCTTTGATACAAAAAAAAAATTGGGTATCTCTAAAGTCTAAAGCCTAGTTCACACGAACGTATGGCTTTTATAGTTTTTTGCGGTCCGTTTTTCACGGATCCGTTGTTCCGTTTTTGAGTTCCGTTGTGTTTCCGTTTCCGTTCCGTTGTTCCGTTCCGTTTTTCCGTATGCCATGTACAGTTTACAGTAATTACATAGGAAAAATTGGGCTGGCCATAACATTTTCAATAGATGGTTCAGAAAAAACGGAACGGAAACGGAAGAAATACGGATGCATTTCCGTATGTGTTCCGTTTTTTTTGCGGATCCATTGACTTGAATGGAGCCACGACCCGTGATTTACGGCCAAATATAGGACAAGCTCTATCTTTCAACGGAACGGAAAAACGGAAAAACGGAAACGGAAGGCATACGGAACACATTCCGTTTTTTTTGCGGAACCAATGAAATGAATGGTTCCGTATACGGACCGTATACGGAACACAAAAAAAACGGCCCGTACACCCGCAAAAAAAACGTTCGTGTGAACTAGGCCTAAGTGTCTTTTTTTTTATTCGATTATCTTATGTGGGGGCTTATTTGTTGCGGGATGAGATGATGGTTTAATTGGCACTATTTTGGGGGCAATATGACATTTTTATCGCTTGCTATTAAACTTTTTGTTATGTAAGGTGACAAAAAAAAATTTTTTTTTTGCACCTATTTTATTTTATTTTTCGACCGTGTTAATCTAGGGGGTTGGGTCATGGGGTATTTTTATATAGGAGATTCTTACGGACGTGGCGATACCTAATATGTCTACTTTTAATAAATTATTTTAGTTTTTTTGGGTGTCTCAAGTCTGAGAACCAGTTTTTTTTTATCCGATGTCAGTGCTAAATTGGGATACAAATTTAGTACTCCATGGAAGTGTGATACTCCCTGAAGCAACCGTCAGTGCAGAGGCCCGGATGATCGGGGCACGTGTCGCACTAAGTAGTGGTGTCCTTCCGTATCCCCCTCCTGCGACACAGTCTGCACTTTTTTTTGGGGTTCGTCCCTTCTTTCCATTATGGGGGACCACACCTGGAAAGTTTTGTCCAGGGACGATCCGGGCGCCTCCAGTTCCCGAAGTACTCTGGCCTGCTCTTTCCCGGTCCGAAAAGATCAGGGCCTTGAGGACTGCCTCATAGAACTGGAGGAATGTCCCTGTGCTGCCAGCACTTCGGGATAATGCAAAAGAGTTGTACATGGCAACCTGTACCAAGTAGACCGCAACTTTTTTGTACCATGCCCGGGTTTTGCGCATTTGCGCCTGGCGTTATACGGCTTGAGGACTTGATCCGAGAGATCAACTCATTCCATATACCGATTGTAGTCGACGATACAATCGGGCTTGAGGACCGTTGCCGCGGTACCTCGCACAGGGACTGGGGTGATGCCGTTACCATGAATTGTGGACAGCATAAGGACATCCCTCTTGTCCTTATACCTGACCAGCAACAGGTTTCCAGTGGTAAGGGCACGGGTCTCACCCCTGGGGATAGGTACCTGGAAGCGGTGGGCAGGGAGGCCGCGTTGATTTTTCCACACGGTCCCACACGGTCCCACATCTGGCAGCAAGGGACTGGAACAAGGGGATACTGGTATAAAAGTTATCCACTTACGGGTGGTAACCCTTATCCAGCAGTGGGTACATAATGTCCCACACAAGTTTCCCGGTAACACCCAGAGTGGGGGGACATTCTGGGGGTTGAATCCGGGAATCTCGCCCCTCGTATACACAAAATTTGTAAGTGTACCCTGAGGTACTCTCACAAATTTTGTATAGCTTCACGCCATACCTCGCCCGCTTGGAGGGCACATACTGGTGGAAAATGAGTCTCCCCTTGAACGCAATGAGAGACTCATTAACCGCGACCTCCCTTCCAGGTACATAGGCCTCCATGTATTTGGCCCCAAAGTGATCGATGACCGGCTGTATCTTATACAGACGGTCATGGGCAGGATCACCTCGGGGGGGACATGCTGCATTATCTGAACAATGCAGACATTTCCGGATGGCCTCAAACCGGGAGCGTGTCATGGCCGTACTGTAAAGTGGGGTCTGACACTGGGTTTCTTGACCAGTCCCATATGCAGCACGAGGCCCCAAAATTTCCTCATTTCGGCTGCACTGACCGACGTCCAGCCACCGGGCCTGGCTAAAAAGGAGCCCGGGTGTTCAGCGACAAACTGTTGGGCGTACAGATTTATCTGCTCCACCATCAAATTTACCAGTGGGTCACTGAGAAAATGACAAAAAAAGTCATATTCAGTGTAGCCCACTGTGGAAATCTGGATTCCTGATTGGCCTACAAAATAAGGAATCACAGACTCGTATCACTCTGGGCTACACCAGACAAGTTCACCGGCAGGGTGCTCCGGTGGATTTAACTGGTTGGCCGGGAAACCGGTACGAGCCCCAGAGCTGCTCGTACTAGTGTGGGCCACAGGGACCCTAACATGGCGATCCCCTTGCTCCGCCTGGCGGCGTCTCAGCCGCCTTGGGGGCTCATCATCATCACTAGATGATGAGGAGGACGCGGATGACAACAGGAATGTGGGGTCATCCTCGTCCTCACTGGGACTCTCGGAGTCGGGGGCAAGCTGGGCGTATGCCTCCTCGCCTAGAACATCCGGCGGGCCATAGGAGAGTGTGTGTCTGCGTGTATATGTGCGTGTGTGTAAACCCCAGACACCCTAACTTAGGGATGTGCAATAAACTGCAAAAACTAACTTTCCTTTTTTTTTTCCTGCCTAACCCAAACTTTCCCTATGCTGTCCCTATGTACCTGATGGGGGGTGCTGATGGCACAGATCGGGTCCTGGGGGCACAGATCGGGGTGCTGGCAGCAATGGTGGGCACACCTGCAGGCAGCTCCTCTCTCCTCGGCTCCGGAACACAAAAGGAGGAGGAGAGGAGCACCTGCCTCTTTTGAATATCCCGCCAGACCGCCCACAGACCAATCAGAAGCGATCCTGAGTGGTGATGTCACCATCACCACTCAGGATTGCTGGATGGTGATTGGTGGGGTGAAATCACCCCACCATCACCATCCTGTTCCGGGTTATTGGGTCTTCAGAGACCCGAATAACCCGGAAACGCAGAAAACCGCAGGTCTGAATTGACCTGCGGTTTTCTGCGATCGCATACATGGGGGCGGTCACCCCCCCGGTGACCCCCCCCCGTCGCACGGCGGTGATCGAAAATACACAGGGCGTACAGGTACACAAATGCTGCACAATACAAATACACTATATAGAAATTATATTATAGGTATATCACACCTCTGCATCATTCAGTTTTTTTTTGGGGGGTGCAACTGGTATAACACACTAGTTGCAATTAGTTGTTCCAATAATGTTTGTCCCTCTGTATATCTGCGGTATGTCAGCAGAACCGTACACAAATGCTGCACATTACAAATGCACTATATCTAAATTATATTATAGGTATATAGTCACACTCCTGACTCAATAAATTTTTTGGGGAATTAACTGGGATATTACACCAGTTGCTATTAGTTCTTCCAATAGTGTTTTCCTTCTGTATAGCTGCGGTATCTCAGCAGAACCTCACACACATGCTGCACAATACAAATGTGCTGTATGTAAAGTAAATTTTAGGTATATCACACATCTGCCTCAATTAGTATTTTTGGGGGGCAACTGCTATATCACACTAGTTGCAATCAGTTGTTCCAATAGCGTTTGTCCCTCTGAATAGCTGCGGTATCTCAGCAGAACCGCAATCAAATGCTGCACAATATAAATGCACTATATTGTCACTGCCACTTCTGTGAGAAGGTCTGACAGACGTCCTTCTCTACCTATTGCATGATGTTCTTTGTTTTGGTTTCACTTTCTCATCTCATTTCCTTCTCCCAGGTGTCACCTATTTAGACTAATCCTCTTTCCTTATATTCCCTCCCATACTGCCTCACTTTGTGGTTTATACTACTTCCTGGATTGAAGTG